>NC_135826.1:26896315-27496315 GCF_964213995.1 Mustelus asterias | reverse complement strand
GATATCAGTGGGAATTAAGAATACTGATGTTACGCACAAAATAATTCTTCATCAATAAAATCTGGATTTCTACTTTTGAGTGTTAGAATCTGGGTCTACAGCTGTCATTCCCATGCTCATTTAGATTAATTGAAAGGAAGTGTAACAGCAGAGTCTGTTTAACTTTGGTTTCCAAAGCTAATGATGTCCTACATTATTCCTATACACCTGTTAGTTCCCTATCTGTTATTCGGTTTGCACAACCAGCTCAGGATGTACCTCTCTCGAATGGGTTAAATATGTTTTGCACCTTGAAGTGTGAAGTATGATGGACGCTCTCAAAACTTCGATATGAACGAGCATCTTTCCAAACATCGTTTCACAGGCTGTGGGTGTTGCTGGCTGAGCCAGCATGTAGTGTCCATCCCTAATTGCCCCTGTGAAACTACTGATAAATCGCTTTCTTGAACAGCTGCAGTCCACCCGGTATAGGTACACCCACAGTGCTGTTAGGGAGGGAATTCCAGGATTTTGACCCAGTGACAGTGAACGAATGGTGATATATTTCAAAGTCCGGATGTTGTGTGGCTTGGAGGGGAGCTTGCAGATGGTGGTGTTCCCATGAATCTGCTGCCTTTGTCCTTCTCGGAGGCAGATATCATGGGTTTGGAAGGAACCTCGGTGAGTTGGTGAAGTGTAGCTTGTAGATGATGCACATTATGCCACTGCATATTGGTGTTGGAGGGAGTGAATGTTGAATGTTGTGGCTGGAATGCTATTTCAAACAGAATGTTTTGTCTTGAATAGTGTTGTCCTTCTTGAGTGTTACTGGAACTGCACTCATCCAGGAAAATAGTGAGCATTCCATCACACTCCTGATTTGTGCCTTCAAGATGGGAGACAGGCTTTTGGAATCAGGAGGTGAATTACTCGCCACAGATTCCCAGCCTCTGACCTGCTCTTGTAGCCACAGTATTTAAATGGCTAGTCCAGTTCAGTTTCTGGTCAATGCTAAGCCCCAAGATGTCAATAGTGGGGCATCCAGCAATGAAAATGCCCTTGAATGTCAAGGAGCGGTGATCGGATTTTCTCTTGTTGGAGGTGGTCATTGCCTGGCACTCGTGTGGTGGGAATGTTAGTTGCCAATTGTCAATCCAAGCTTGAACATTGTCCAGATCTTGCTGCATATGGGCATGGACTGCTTTAGTATCTGAGAGGTTGTGAATGATGCTGAACATTGTACAATCATCAGCAAACATCCACATTGCTGACCTTGTGTTGGATAAAGATCATTGATGAAGCAGCTGAAGATAGTTGGGCCTCGGACACTAACCTGAGGAACCCCTGCAATGGTGTCCTAAGACTGAGATGATTGGCCTCCAACAATCACAACCATCTTCCTTTGTACTAGGTAGACTCCAGCTGTTGGAGATTTTTCCCCTGATTCCCATTGACTCCAGTTTTGCTTGGTTTCCTTGATGCCAAACCTGGTCCAATGCTGCCTTGATGTTAAGGGTAGTCACCCTCATCTCACCTCTTCATTTCAGCCTTTTGTCCATCATTCCGTTCTGCACCCGTGGAAAGCCAGCCAGAGCCATAAACCCAAATGCTTCTTGCAACTGGCGTCATCGCAGGTAAATCTCACCTAATTGCCAACCCTGGAGGCTATGTGTTCGTTGATACCAACTCAAGGATCCAGGACGTGCCTCCAACAGAGCCCTGGAAGGATCCAGGTGCAACATGGTTGAGGGTGTAATGACTTTAATCAGCCATTGAAGTTGGCCTATTGGAATGCGAGCTCCTTGATTAAGGGGCCAATTGATGGGCCAATCAGGGAGACTTTACTTTGTATATAACCGGGAATGTCAGTTCCTCTGCCATTCCCAAAGGTAGACTGCTGACTGACAGTGCTCTGTACACTGCTGTTCGAATTGTAAATAAAGAGATTCTGGTGAAGGGTCTTCTGCCTCTGTGAACTTATCACAGAGCGCAATGGTGACTTTGACAACCACTGCTAACACATGACCTCCTCTTCCAGCGGGGAACAAGTCTTCCTCTAGGAGGCTGCCGATGTCTGCCATCCCCCTTGATGTGACAGATGATCAGAGTTTCCTGAGATACTGCTGGTCAGACATGCCAAAAAAACTCAGTCTATGACTGTTGCCTCTCTTTTACAGCCGGTGCCTGTTGCAATGTTGTTTCTGAGCTTCAACAAGGTTTTACCAACACTATGCTTTCCAGGCTTCCCAAACCTTGCTGGGGCTTTGCTTCCCTATGAACGACTTGAGATAATTGGTATGGTTCAACTTCAAAGGATTGATTGAGAACTATTTACAAAGACCTCAGGGTAAGCACATGGAAGTCAGGACAGACTGTTCTGTGCCTAATTCTTTGGAAGCCTCTCAGTCACCTGACTACTGCTATTATTCACAACATTAATATCATCGTAGTATAACCACATTACTCTACACTTCCACCCCTGGTATAATCTCAAACTGTTACATTCTTTTGTTGAAAGCAAAACATTGCAGATGCTGGAATCTGAAACAAAAACAGAAAATGCTGGAAAATCTCAGCAGGTCTGACATCATCAGTGGAGAGAGAATAGAGCCAACGTTTTCGAGTCAGGATGACCCTTTGTCAGACTGTTTACATTCCAGTTTTGCATGTCCGTAAACCTCCTGGGCTCTTCACAGTTTCTAACCAACTCCTAGCATTGACCGCTCCAAATCACTGTCACAAAAGGCTTCAATCTCTAACAGTCTTTGTCTCTCTTTGTGGACACATGCGTACAGTTGGCATTTTTCCCTGGAAGACAAAATCACTGGTGGATTGGGATAGCATGACTGCTGATAATGGGGCATTTATTGCCTATTCTTAATTGCCCTTGAGAAGCTGGTGGAGAGCTGCCTCTTTGAAGCACTGCAGTCCCTGTGGTGTAGGTGCACGCACAGTGCTGTTATAGAGGTTTCCAGCATGGAAACAGGCCCTTCGGCCCAACTTGTCCATGCCACCCCTTTATGGAACTCCCTCCCTGTTAGGAAGGGAGTCCCAGGATTTTGACTCAGCAACAGTGAAGGAATGGTGCTATATTTCCGAGATACTTGTTGCTGAACTGAAGTAAGGCTTTACCAATACCGTGTTTTCTAGTCTTCCCAAACCCTGCTGAGGCTTTGCTTTCTTATGTCAGATTTGACATAGTTGGTATGGTTCAACTTCAAAGGATTTATTAAGAACTATTCACAAAGACCTCAGGGCACAGACTGTTCAGCATCTCACTGTCTAGGAGCCCAACAATCATCTGACTGTTGATGTCACTCTTATTATTAATATCATCGTGGCCTCTCATTAGCATTTCCATTAACCTAATCTCTACAGCACCTTCTGCGAGTCATTTCCCTCTCTGTTCTCCTTCTCTGCTTTCTAGCTGCAGGTCTCTGGACTGCAGGCTGGTGCTGGGTCTTAGTGTTTAGTTGTGTGAATGTTGCTCTTTGCCAGTGGTTCAACCTCAGGAAGCCAAAGTGCCACCCATCCTGATATGATGTGTAGAGATGTGCAGGTTAGGTGGATTGCCCATTAGTGTGTGTGTGTCCCAATGAACACAACTGAACACTAAGAACCAGCAACAAAAACAGAAAATGCTGGAAAATCTCAGCAGGTCTTACAGCATCTGTGGGGAGAGAATAGAGCCAAGGTTTCAAATCTCGATGACCCTTTCTCAGAGTTAAGAGCAAAGAGAATCAACAGGGATTTATACTATTGGGGCGTGGGGTGGAATGGGACAAAGGAAATGTAAATGATGATACAGAAGGCTGAGAAGGTGCTAGGAGTGTCCAATAAGTGATCAAAATGCGAGAATGGCAGAACAGAGGTACAGGTTGTTAAAGGACTACCTAAGGAATGTGGCAGTTGCCCTGAATGGGGGTGGGGGGGGGGGTGGGGGGGGGCGGGGGGAAGGTATGGAAAGAAGGAGAGCTGGAATGGAGAAGTGGAAAAATAGAAGTGGATAAGAAAGATGATAAAATGGATGAATGAGATGAAATGAAATGGAATAGGGCGGCCATGTGGACAGGAGAGCAGTGTGTTGTGTTGAAGTGGCAAGTGACAGGAAGATCTGGGTCCTGCTTGCGGACGGACCGAAGATGTTCAGCAAAGCGGTCACGAGAGACCAAACGTAGACTGGGTGACCTTCTGGACTGAACATTGAGTTCAACAACTTCAGAGGATGAACTCTCTCCTCCACCTTCACCCCATTTCCATTTATTTTATTCCACCCCACTCCCCCCTGCCCAACCCCAATAGTACAAATCTCTGCTGATTCTCTTTGCTCTTCACTCTGATGAAGGGTCATGCAGACTCAAAATGTTGGCTCCATTCTCTCCCCACAGATGCTGTCAGACCTGCTGAGATTTTCCAGCATTTTCTGTTTCTCTTTCAGATGATATGCGGGTTAGGTTGATTGGCCGTGTTAAAATTGCCCCTTAGTGTTCTGGGATGTGTAGATTAGAGGGATTAGTGGGTAAAATATGTAGGGGTATGGGGGTAGGGCCTGGGTGGGATTGTGGTCGGTGCAGACTCGATGGGCCGAATGGCCTCTTTCTGTACTGTAGGGTTTCTATGATTCTTCTATGAGATTCCAGCTTCTGCAGTATTTTGCTTTTAACTAAGACCCAACACCAGCCTGCTGTCCGGAGACCTGCAGGTACAAAGCAGAGAAGGAGAACAGAGGGGGAAATAACTCGCAGGAGGTGCTGTAGAGATTAAGTTAATGGAAATGCTAATGAGAGACCACGATGATATTAATAATGTGAGAGTGACATCAATAGTCAGATGATAGTGTGTAGATTAGGGGGATTAGTGGGGTAAATAAGTGGGATCACGGGGATAAGGCATGGGTGGGATACTCTGTCAGAGAGTCAGGGCAGACTCGCAGGGCTGAACGGTATCCTTCTGCGCCGTAGGAATTCAATAATTCTGTGACTATGATTGAGAAAAACCTTCAAAGTGTAGAAGGTAACCCTTAGCATAAGCACCCTTTCCCACAAGTGGGTAAGAAAGCAGCAGTGAGCATTGAGTATTCACTGCAATATTTATGTGAGTTTGATTCAACCCCCTCAGTTGTCGCTCATGGCCTCAGTTTCCCTTCACCAACAACTTCCAGGAATCCGGAAAACCTGTGGATGAAGGGTTAAGTGTAAAAGTGAGTTGAAATACTGATCTAATTGGAATGGGAATTCCCTCCCGAATGACATTATGGGCCAACCCACAGTACATGGACTGCAGCGATTCAAGAAGGCAGCTCACCACCACCTTCTCAAGGGCAACTAGGGATGGGCAATAAATGCTGGCCGGCTAGCCACGCCCAAAAAATTGGGCAATTAGCATATGTTGATACGCAAATCGCCTCTCCCAAGGAGTGTGCATATGAGTTAATCACTGAGAGTCGGTGTGCTGAGGCTACCTTGCCGCTACGCTTTGATTTGATTTGATTTATATTGTCACATGAATTAGTATACAGTGAAAGGTATTGTTTCTTGCGTGCTACACTGACCGTTCACAGAGAAGGAAACGAGAGAATGCAGAATGTAGTGTTACAGTCATAGCTAGGGTGTAGCGAAAGATCAATTCAATGCAAGGTAGGTCCATTCAAAAGTCATACATTCAAAAGATACACTGATATCTTTTAACCTCAGTTGCACATTTTAATCCTCCAGATTAAAACTCCTCCCTTGAATTGGGGAGGGTGTTGGAAAATGGTGCGAACATTGCTGTCAGTTTTCCAATTGTTTTATACACAACCCAACAGACATTTTTTAATGGGAACCCTAGCGGCAGATACCACATTACTTTCCACTTAAACAATAATGTTTCGTCCTCTTTCTATTATGGTAACTAGGTCATTCAACTTGCTTTGATTCCATAATGAAAGATGGCTTCACGATAATACAGGAACACTGTTGTATGACCAAATGTCTTAGAAAGTTAACTCAATCCCATTAAATCCTATCCCATTGCTGTAACTGTGGATAAAATTGCAAACATTAGAATATATTGACCATAGTAAATTTGAAAAAAATAAAAGTTTAAAACATTTTTTCAGTCTATTTTCACAACATTAAAAATTCTTTCAAGGTTATGCATATGTGTGAGTCACTTTACTGTTTTACTTTTTTTCCCTCATTGCATAGCATTATTCTATAGTCGAATAGTTCAATATTTAACCAATTTCCAGGGTGTAATGTATTTTTCTTATTCATTCATGGGACATGGGTGTCGCTGGCTGGCCAGCATTTATTGCCCATCCCTAGTTGTCCTTGGAAGGCAGTTGTGAGTTAACCACATTGCTGTGGCTCTGGAGTCACATTTGGGCCAGACGGCAGATTTCCTTCCCTAAAAGGCATTAGTGAATCAGATGGATTTTTCTGACAATTGACAATGATTTCGTGGTCATCAGTAGATTCTTAATTCCAGATATTTTTTAATCGAATTCAAATACCACCAGCTGCTGTGATGGGTTTGGAACCCTGGTCCCCAGAGCGTTCGTTGCGTTACTGGATGAATAGTCCATCGATAATCCCACTAGGCCATCGTCTCCTGTATGTTGCCCTTGATTCAGACATTAGAGTCTGAGTTTGACAGAACCCTAATATAACCTGTCTTCCAGTCTTCCCTTCTCCTCTGTGTCTTCTGGTCAGCATCTTCTCCAATTCCACAGCTGAGAATTTGAAACTTCTGTGCCTAGGAACGCAGCCCCACAGTAACCATCTTCCAGGCATTAAACCACCTCCTATGCCTCCAAGAGATGTGTATAAAGGCACACCTCTTTACCAGACAGAAATTCTCCACACACAATTTGGCAATGACTAAAACATAAGCTTACAATGCTAACATAAAAGAAGCGGTTTAGATTCCTTAGAAAATTAAGATTAGGGCCCTAACCCCTTTTCAAAGCCCCCTCTGCAAGATTGGTTTGCGCTGAGGCAACTGGGACAAGTGGCTGCTCACAGTAAAACTTGTGTGATCCAACAGGTGGTTCTTGGGCTGCCACCGGCAAAGCAAGTTTATACAATGTGTTTACTTGAAGTTGGCCGTTCAGACGTGCACCTCCCAACACCATAGAGAACTTGGGTCATTCAGCCCTTCCCCAGTCGCCAAAAATCTTTATCCTCCTCTCCCCCCCCCCCCCCCCCCCCAAACCACCACCTAGCCACACCTAGCCATCACCACATCCTGCTCAATCACCCGCCATTCCCGATTCTCACCCTCTTTTATTTAGCTGAAAGCCACCATAACAATGGAGTTTTCAAATAGGCTTCGACGGCTAGTCCAGCTGCTCACTGGCTCACTCAAATGAGCCCTGGGCCCGATATCAAGGGCATCTCAGGCCTCTCAAATCAGATGCAGGGAATGTGTCACAGACCTCCTGGACATATGGAAATTGCCACACTCAAATTTCTAGACCATAATAAGGGGAATTATGGATGAATCAGTTTGCTGCTATTCGGTCATCATTGAATCATAGAATACCTGCAGTGCAGAAGGAGGCTATTCAGCCCATCCAGTCTGCACTGACTCTCCAACAGACTATCTTACCCATGCCACCGCCTGTCGCCATAACCCTGCACATTCATCATGGCTAACCCATCTAACCTACACATCTTGTGGAGTGGAGCACCGAGCACTGCGGTGCTACCTCTGCCACTTTACAGTCTTCTGTGCTTCATTATGGAGACAAGTGATTGCTTAAGGTCAACCCATGGTTCTATCCAGGACATGGAGTTTCTGTTAAGCTGTGCTGTTTTTTTCCCAGCCCAAATTCCCCCCCAAAATTGGCCAAACCAGTGTAAAAATCATGGAATTTCAAGGAAAAATTACATTAGGCAGAAATGGAACTTTCCAACCCTTCAAAACGTCATTTAATATTACTGAGATGTAATGAAACCGAGACAATTTTCATAGAGTCCCTACAGTGCAGAAGGAGGCCATTTGGCCCATCGAGTCTGCACCGACCACAATACCACCCAGGCCCTATCCCCGTAACCCCACACATTTACCCTGCTAATCCTCTTGACAGCAAGGGGCAATTTTGCATGGCCAATCAACCTAACCTGCACATCCTTGGACTGTGGGAGGAAACTGGAGCACCCGGAAGAAACCCACGCAGACACGGGGAGAATGTGCAAATTCCGCACAGACAGTCACCCAAGGCTGAAATTGAACCCGGGTCCCTGGCGCTGTGAGGCAGCAGTGTGAACCACTGTGCCACCATGCCGCCCATAGAATGATTTCATGGTCGTTATTAGACTTTTAATTCTATATTTTTATTGAATTCAAATTTCACCACGTGGTGTGTTTTAGGGTTGTTTTAGGGTTGCCAACTGTGATTAAATATATTCCTGGAGGTTTCATCACATGACTTGCCCCCGCACCCCAGCCGTTTGTCAGCCAGTGCGTTCATCCTTGTGACGGACTTGCCTTCCTACACCAATTGGAAAGCAAAAAACGACTCGCTCACTACCCAATTAGACGAGCTATGACTGTCAGCCAAATAGCCTTTTACTCCCCTTCCAACCATTTTCAATATTTCTCTGTCTGGTAAAAGGAAATGTTCAAAGAAAATTTTTTTAAACTATCTTTTTTAATGCCCTGATGATTTTTCTTCTCCCCAGAATTGCGCACAGCAGAGTCCCAGAAATTGATCCTTAATTTCCGGACACTCCAGGCCAACCCTGGAGGGCTGGCAACCCTAGTGTGATCATTTATTATTCCTTCAATGGAATATACAGGATAGGGAATAGCTGGTTGGGTATTAAATTGCTGGAATTCAAACATGAAAACTCTCCCAAGGCTATTAAAAACCCTGAATTCATGTATATATCTATCTCGCATTGATTCTGTATACACAGAGGGGGAAAAGAGAAGGGGGGTGCACAAAGTACAGTTTAAGTCGCATTTTGTGAAAGTTTCTGCTGTTTGCCACATATTCCTTACCGTTCCCTCAGTACCACATAGAAGAAAGTAGAACGCTTTAAACAGCCATCTGCAGGACCAAGGTCCCTGAAGGATACGTACTGCAGTAAAAATGCTTTCTTTTTAAAACAGTTCCTTCGATGAAATATCTCTTAAGAGGTTATAATAACCGACAATAGTTGTTTATGCATTTTGCAAAATACACTAATTGCATCTTCACAACAACTTTTAATTTTTAAAAATTTATTTATTAGTGTCACAAGTTGGCTTACGTTAACACTGCAATGAAGTTACTGCGAAAATCCCCTAGTCGCCACACTCTGGCGCCTGTTCGGGTACACTGAGGGAGAATTTAGCACGGCCCATGTACCTAACCAGCACGTCTTTCGGACTGTGGGAGGAAACCGGAGCACCTAAGAGAGCAATTCAGGGAGTTGGGAAATAGGTTAAAAAGTAGGGTCACTAGGGTGGCCATCTCTGGGCTGCTCCCAATGCCTCGTGCCAGTGAGGCTAAGAATAGGGAGTTGGTTCAAATGAATGCCTGGCTAAAGGACTGGTCCAGGAGGGAGGGCTTTATTTTCATAGACCAATGGGAGGTTTTCAGGAGAGGATGGCACCTGTACAAGAGGGAGGGGTCACAACTAAGTTGGAAGGGCACAAATATCCTGGCTGGGAGCTTTGCTAGTGCAGTTCGGGGGGGTTTAAACTAGTATGGCAGGGGGGTGGGGATCAAACTATTAGGTCTATAAGTGTGGTGGCTGGGGACGAGCTTGGGGCTGGGACAAGGCTGGCAAAGAAGAAGAGCACTCTGGGGGAGGACGACCTCACTGAGCCTGGGGGTCTGGAGTGCTTATACTTCAATGCAAGGAGCGTAGCAGGTAAAACAGACGAACTTGGGGCCTTAATGCGCACGAGGAATTTGGATGTGGTTGCGGTGACAGAGACTTGGTTGAAAGAGGGACAAGACTGGCAGCTGAATATTCCAGGGTACAAGTGTTTTAGGCGAGACAGACGAGGGGCCAAAAGAGGTGGGGGAGTAGCGGTATTGGTTGGAGAGCATATTACAGCGGTGCAGAGGGAGGACAATTCGGAGGAGTCGTGTAGCGAGTCACTCTGGGTGGAGCTTAGAAACAGGAAAGGCGCAGTCACTATGTTGGGGGTGTACTACAGGCCCTCCAACAGCCCAAGGGAAGTGGAAGAATGGATATGTCAGGAGATACTGGATAAATAGGGTTGTTGTAGTGGGAGACTTCAATTTCCCTGGTATCGACTGGAAATCGCTGAGGGCAGGGACTCTGGATGGGGAGGAATTTGTAAAATGTGTACAGGAGGGTTCGTTGGAACAATATGTGGACAGCCCGACTAGAGAGGGGGCTATACTGGACCTGGTACTGGGGAATGAGCCCGGTCAGGTCTTCAAAGTTTTGGTTGGGGAACATGTGGCAAATAGTGACCACAATTCTGTTAGCTTTAGGATAGTGATGGAAAAGGATGAGTGGTGTCCCAAGGGTAAGGTGTTGGATTGGGGGAAGGCTAACTTTATTGGGATCAGGCAGAAATTGGCAGCTCTTGATTGGGAGAGGCTGTTTGAGGGTAAATCCACATCTGGTATGTGGCAGTCTTTTAAGGAACGGTTGTTAGGGCTACAGGACAAGCATGTGCCTGTAAAAAAGAAGGATAGGAAGGGTAGGATTAGAGAACCGTGGATAACCAGGGAAATTGAGGGACTGGTCAAAAGGAAAAGAGAGGCGTATGTTAGGTCCAAGCAGCTAAAAACAGAGGGAGCTCTGGAGGAGTACATTGAAAGTAGGAAAATACTCAAACGGGGAA
Organism: Mustelus asterias; assembly: GCF_964213995.1. Lineage (NCBI taxonomy): Eukaryota > Metazoa > Chordata > Chondrichthyes > Carcharhiniformes > Triakidae > Mustelus > Mustelus asterias. The sequence goes on along the minus strand of NC_135826.1, from coordinate 27,485,536 downwards.
TTAGAAGAGCAAAAAGGGGTCACGAAATGTTCTTGGCAGACAGGATTAAGGAGAATCCCAAGGCATTTTATTCATACGTTAGGAACAAAAGGGTTGTTAGGGAAAAAATCGGACCTCTCAGGGACAAAAGTGGGGACTTATGCTTGGAGCCCAAAGAGGTAGGGGAGATCCTAAATGAATACTTTGCGTCGGTATTCACAAAGGAGAGGGATGTGTTGACTGGGAGTGTCTCGGAGGGGAGTGTTGAACCGTTGGAGAAAATCTCCATTACAAAGGAGGAAGTGTTAGGTTTGTTAGAGAATATAAAGACTGACAAATCCCCAGGGCCTGATGGAATCTATCCAAGGCTGCTCAGGGAGACGAGAGGTGAAATCGTTGGGCCTCTGACGCAAATCTTTGTCTCGTCACTGGACACAGGTGAGGTCCCAGAGGATTGGAGGATAGCCAATGTGGTCCCGTTATTTAAGAAGGGTAGGAAGGATAACCCGGGTAATTATAGGCCGGTGAGCTTGACGTCCGTGGTGGGGAAGTTGTTGGAGAAGATTCTTAAAGATAGGATGTATGCGCATTTAGAAAGGAATAAACTCATTAACGATAGTCAACATGGTTTTGTGAGAGGGAGGTCATGCCTCACTAACCTGGTGGTGTTTTTTGAAGAAGTGACCAAAATGGTTGACGAAGGAAGGGCCGTGGATGTTGTCTATATGGACTTTAGTAAAGCGTTTGACAAAGTCCCTCATGGTAGGCTAGTGAAAAAGGTTGGATCCCATGGGATAAAGGGGGAGGTGACTAGATGGGTGGAGAACTGGCTTGGTCATAGAAGACAGAGGGTGGTAGTGGAAGGGTCTTTTTCCGGCTGGAGGCCTGTGACTAGTGGTGTACCGCAGGGCTCTGTATTGGGACCTCTGCTGTTTGTGATTTATATAAATGATCTGGAAGAAGGAGTAACTGGGGTGATCAATAAGTTTGCGGACGACACAAAACTGGCAGGACTTGCAGACAGTGAGGAACATAGTCAGAGGCTACAGAAAGATATAGATAGGCTGGAAATTTGGGCAAGGAAATGGCAGATGGAGTTCAATCCTGATAAATGCGAAGTGATGCATTTTGGTGGGAATAATGTAGGGAGGAGCTACACGATAAATGGAAGAACCATAAAGGGTGTAGAGACGCAGAGGGACCTGGGTGTGCAAGTCCACAGATCTTTGAAGGTGACGTCACAGGTGGAGAAGGTGGTGAAGAAGGCATATGGCATGCTTGCCTTTATAGGACGGGGCAGAGAGTATAAAAGTTGGGGTCTGATGTTGCAGATGTATAGAACGTTGGTTCGGCCGCATTTGGAATACTGCGTCCAGTTCTGGTCGCCACACTACCAGAAGGACGTGGAGGCTTTGGAGAGAGTACAGAGGAGGTTTACCAGGATGTTGCCTGGTATGGAGGGGCTTGGTTATGAGGAGAGATTGGGGAAACTGGGGTTGTTCTCCTTGGAAAGACGGAGGATGAGGGGAGACTTAATAGAGGTGTATAAAATTATGAAAGGCATGGATAGGGTGAACGGTGGGAAGCTTTTCCCCGGGTCGGTGGTGACGTTCACGAGGGGTCATAGGTTCAAGGTGAAGGGGGGGAGGTTTAACACAGATATCAGAAGGACATATTTCACACAGAGGTCATGGGGGCCTGGAATGTGTTGCCGGGCAAGATGGTGGAGGCGGACACACTGGGAACGTTTAAGACTTATCTAGACAGCTATATGAACGGAGTGGGAATGGAGGGATACAAAAGAGTGGTCTAGTTTGGACCAGGGAGCGGCGCGGGCTAATTGTTCCTTGTTTCTCGTTTCAAGGCTTCATTCTATGATCATCTTGCTGGTGCCAGTACAGAGCGAGACTGCGGATAGTTGGGAACCTGTCTCGGGGGCAGGGAATTCATATGATGTTCGTGGAAGTGGAAATGACTAGGGTTGGGAAGCATTTTCCGATCAGGGCCATTGTGATCTCCTGGACTCGTTTCGATCGCCTCAGGGGGTCGGAGAGGAATTTCCCAGATTTTTTTTTCCCCATATTGGCCCTGGGGTTTTTCACTCTGGGTTTTCGCCTCTCCCTGGAGATCACATGGTCTGGAATGGGGGGGTTGGGGTGAGTTAATAGGTTGTAATGAACAAAGCATCGTAGCTGTGAGGGACAGCTCGGTGGATAGGATATTGGTATGTAGATAGGCTGGAAAATTGGGCGGGGATCCTGGATTCAGGATTCATTCCTGGATCAGGGAGCGGCGCGGGCTTGGAGGGCCGAAGGGCCTGTTCCTGTGCTGTATTGTTCTTTGTTCTTTGTTCACCCGGAGCAAACCCACGCAGACACGGGGGGAAATGCGCAGACTCCGCACAGACGGTGACCCAAGCCGGGAATCGAACCCGGGTCCTTGGCGCTGTGAGGCAGCAATGCTAACCACTGTGCCTGTCCTTGTCTGTCCTATTTCCTATAAAACGAAATAACTTGCAACACACATTCTCCAAACTGATGCAGTTAACTTCACCTTCACCTGTGGGGCAGTAAACTGGTGGGACGGATTGTTCACCTATTATAGAACTGACCCAATTTTCATTCATGATCACATTGATTCACTCCGCTAGTTTACCGGCCCAGAGTTACCCCAATTATTTTGAATTTCTTCACTTTTTATGAGATTCACCAATACTCCACTTTACAACGACTTTCCGCTCGACACATTCTTAGGGTAAATTAATCTTGCTTCCAACAAACTGCTACACAGCCCCATTAAAATTATGAATCTAATTTAGCCTGACATTTTATTCAATTCCCTTGTGTGCCGGTTCCAAAAGCGGCGCATTCAACGTTGGTGGAGAACTACAGAATGAAATGGGAATTAGAGTTTTCAAGTTATAGCTGCATTGCTGTTACAGTGGTTAAGCACCTGCATACCTTCCAGTTTCGTACTAGCGGTGTTAGTGTTTATGCTGTCAGTGTGGCATTAGTAGCTATTATCACTAAATAAAACAGAATAAAGTTAAAATTGATGGATAAGAGAGAAAAAGGCAAAAGAAAAAAAATCACACATACGCAAACATGCACAAAGCAGAAATAGCCCGATTACTGTGTCGGAAACAAAGTACAATGATATTTTGTCTTACTGTCTCCTAAAATGTATTGTACCATCCTCATAACAACATTATCTGTTATGGTACAACTTCTGTTCATGGCTCCTCGCCAAGGGAGGAACCATCATTCGTTAAGATATCACTGTGACATACTTTTCCACAAGATACCAAAATAAACACTGGAGAGGGAGAGAGAGAGGGAGACAGAGAGAGCCTGACATACTTTGCAACTTTTAAAATGTGTTCGAGCACAAACTTGACTGAAGGTAAGGGAAGGTAGGAGGGGTGAGCTTGTAAAAGAGCACGGGGTACAGCTTCTTTCACAGAAAGAAATGAAATCTCGAAGCATCCGATTAATGTTTCTGAATCTACTGCAAACTGCTCTCTACCTTTCCTGCAGTGTCCGCGGTGAAGATTACTTTAACTCCTGAATGTTTAGTTTATGGAGCGAAGCAGCCTAATGGGCCCGTGATGCTGATGGCGCCTTGTTAGGTTGAAGAAGTGGCAATGGACAAAGTCCAGTTTGACAATTTGGAAACTCCTAACTGTAAGTGGTTTGATTTCTCACAGTATAAGGAGGTCACAAAGACAACATCAATATCACTTCCCTCTGGTCACGGGTTTGGCTTTTATTGGTCATTTATAACTCGATCAACACCTGCATCTAGAAATATATTGGAAGTATTTTCTGTTCTGTCTTTTCCTTCCCATTCCATGATTAGCCTGAATGTCAAGGCAAAGCCACCCCCTTGATCAACTCCTCATCCATTCCCTTAAATATTCACTCCCTTCACCATTGGCGTGCAGTTGCAGCAGTGTGTGCTATCTGCAAAATGCAATGCAACAGCTCGCCAAGGTGCCTTCAACAACACCATCCAAACCAATCGCCCCTGCCACCCAAAAGGACAAGGGCAGCCGAGCCTGAGAGGCACAGCAGATATCGTCAGCATAGGTGAACTTCTGAGAGACAGGGCTGGAGGCAGATCATTGATATAGAGATTGAAAAGAGTTGGGACTAGAACAGGTCCCTGGGGAAGCCCGTTGGACTGTCTCCTCCAGGGGCTTGTCTCATCACCCGTGTACACCCTGAACCGTCTACCTTGGAGTGATAGTTTGATGGCATCAGTAACACACAGAGAGAGGATGCTTGAGATTTTAACAAGGAAACCTTGTCACATGCTGCAGTGAGATTGAGAAAAACAGCGCCTGTTCTGACATTATTTTCAAAGCCATTTTCAATGTGGTTGGGGCAAGAACTTGGTCACATGTGCGTCACCCTCTCCGAAAGCCAGCTTGTTCAACTTTTAATCTGTTCTCCACCTCTGCCTCTATCCGCAGCAAGATGCTTTTTCTAAGATATTGCAGCATACAGAGAGCACAGATATTGGTCAGTAGTTTGAAGATAAGTTTGTTTTTTTTGCCTGTTTTTGGGAGGCCGATAACTTTAAAGTTTATTTATTAGTGTCACAAGTAGGCTTACATTAACACTGCAATGAAAGTACTGTGAAAATCCCCTAGTCGCCACACTCCGGCACCTGTTTGGGTACACTGAGGGAGAATTTAGCATGGCCAATGCACCTAACCAGCACGTCTTTCGGACTGCGGGAGGAAACTGGAGCACCCGGAGGAAACCCATGCAGACACAGGGAGAACGTGCAGACTCTGCACAGACAGTGACCTAAGCCGGGAATCGAACCCGGGTCCCTGGTGCTGTGAGGCAGCAGTGCTAACCACTGTGCCACTGTGCCTTTGGATATGTGCCTGGGTTTAAGCAGTCTTCCTCACAAGTAACCCTTGTGCGGAATTAGTCTAACCAGCAACAGGCATGTGGCTAAGGTGTTTGAGGAACTCAGGGAGAATATAGTCATAGCCAGCAGCAATGCTAGGATTGATTTTTTTGTAGCACCTCCACTGCAGTGAAGAGTTCAGGGCATGGTCTGTACCTGTATTGGCTTCGAAAGGCTTTCCAGTCAGTCTTTATTTGTTTTTTTCTCTTCTTTCTCCAAGGACGCATTTCCCATATGGAGGAGATGGGTCACTAATTTGCTGGCATTTACAGATAGTGAGAGCTTGGTGTTAGTGATTGCTGGGCTGCTCCTAGGTGGCAAAGAAAAAAAACAAAGAACAAAGAAAATTACAGCACAGCAACAGGCCCTTCAGTCCTCCACGCCTGCACCGACCATGCTGCCCGACTTAACTAAGACCCCCCTACCCTTCCAAGGACCATATCTCTCTATTCCCATCCTATTCATGTATTTGTCCAGACGCCCCTTAAAAGTCACTATTGTATCTGCTTCCATCAGCTCCCCCGGCAGCGGGTTCCAGGTACCCACCACCCTCTGTGTAAAAACCTTGCCTTGTACATCTCCTTTAAACCTTGCCCCTCGCACCTTAAACTATGCTCCCTAGTAATTGACTCTTCCACCCTTGGAAACAGCTTCTGACTATCCACTCTGTCCATGCCCCTCGTAATCGTGTAGACTTCTATCAGGTCGCCCCTCAACCTCTGTCGTTCCAGTGAGAACAAACCAAGTTTCCCCAACCTCTCCTCAAAGCTAATGCCCTCCATACCAGGCAACATCCTGGTAAATCTTTTCTGTACCCTCTCCAAAGTCTCCACATCCTTCTGGTAGTATGGCAACCAGAATTGAACACTATATTCCAAGTGCCACCTAACTAAGGTTCGATAAAGCTGCAACATGACTTGCCAATTTTTAAACTCAATGCCCGTTGCTGATGAAGGCAAACATGCCGTATGCCTTCTTGACTACCTTCTCCACCTGCGTTGCCACTTTCAGTGACCTGTGTACCTGTACATCCAGATCCCTTTGCCTATCAATACTCTGAAGGGTTCTGCCATTTACTGTATATTTCCCATCTTTATTAGACCTTCCAAAATGCATTACCTCACATTTGTCCGGATTAAACTCCATCTGCCATCTCTCTGCCCAAGCCTCCAATCTATCTATATCCTGCTGCATCCTCTGATGGTCCTCACCGCTATCCGCAAATCCACCAACCTTTGTGTTGTCTGCAAACTTACTAATCAAACCAGTTACATTTTCCTCCAAATCATTTATATATATTTTGAACTGCAAAGGTCCCAGCACTGATCCCTGAGGAATGCCACTTGTCACAGCCCTCCATTCCGAAACGCACCCTTCCACTGCTACCCTCTGTCTTCTATGACCGAGCCAGTTCTGTATCCACCTTGCCAGCTCACTTCTGACCCCATGTGGCTTCACCTTCTGCACCAGTCTGCCATGAGGGACCTTGTCACAGGCCTTATTGAAGTCCATGTAGACAACATCCACTGCCCTACCCTCATCAATCATCTTCTTCACTTCCTCGAAAAACTCGATCAAATTATTGAGACATGACCCCCCCCGTCACAAAACCATGTTGCCTCTCACTAATACATCCATTTATTTCCAAGTGGGAATAAATCCTGTCTCAAAGGATCTTCTCCAATAATTTCCCTACCACTGATGTAAGGCTCACCGGCCTATAATTACCTGGATTATTCTTGCTACTCTTCTTAAACAAAGGAACAACATTGGCTATTCTCCAATTATCTGGGATCTCCCCTGCAGCCTCCCACCTGCCAGATGTTGATTTGCCCTCGAACATCTGCCCCCTATCTACATTCTAATGGCGTAGGAGCCTCTGGCATTTCTTGCTGAAACAAATGAAGTTGAAGTTTCTGATGGTCTCTTCTCATCTAGCTGGGCAGGCAAAGTCCAAGGACTCCATCACGTGGTCACCAGCATCCTCAGAATGATGAAGGAGAGAAGCACATTCCTTTTTGAGGCAGGGGGTTATACTGAGCGATATCCCCAAGGGATGGATTTAATAGATGTCTATGTAGAAGCAGCGGTATGTCTGCTCTATGGGGATGTGTTGGGGTGGTGTTGTTGCTACGCTTTGTTCCAGTGCCTCGCGGTATTTTGCCCAGTTGGCTTTGCGCAGGTTCCATCGCTCCTTCTTTGAGCTGGTGATAGTAGGTAGCTGAAGGCCGAGTTGGTTTGCACTGGCTGCGTGGCAAGACTTGGCATGATGTTGGGGGTGGGTTGTCATGTGTTGAACTGAGCCAGCAAAGGTGAGGTGAGTAGTCGCATATCCATCTTGCAGAGTGCAATGTTCCTGACTGTTTGGGCTCATGGATAAGAATGAGGTCATTCTGTGTAGCCCAATTTGCAACTTTTGTTGCATTAACCTCATTATAGCCCCAGCCTGTGTGATGGTTGTTGAAGTCTCCGATATAGCTGGGTGTTTTAGGGCAGGGAGAATAGCTGGTACGGGGGGGCTTGTAGACATCTGCTAACTTGAAGGCTCCAGTCTTGATGATATCAATGTGTTCAGTGGAAGAGCAGTAGGCTACATCTGTCATGGTCGACTGATGTGGTCCAGCCATGCTTTGGATGGGCAGCATGACACATCAGGTCAAAGCCATTGATCTTATCTCTCCCAGCTTTGTCAATGGGATGTGTGTTCTTTGGATACGGATCATGTTAGTTGCACGTTGCTGGGCGATTAGTTGCCATTTGACGCAGTTAGTGCCTCAATGCTGAGTTGCAGGATGCAGAGTGCAAGTCCGATGGTGAGGGATCTACAGGAATTCATATTGCTGGCAGTTTTAGATGTGGTGATACCAGGATTTTTAAAGCCTGAGCTGGCTAAATTTGGTTTGGTGGTAGGATCATTGTCTTCCTCGGGTCCTGACAGGTGGTGTGACGTGAACGCGAATCCATGGCCACCCTCAAACTTACCTGAAGCTTCATTTATTCCTTGTCTCACAATGTTGTCATCAGCGATTGTACCAACAGAGTACAGTAGTGTATTCATTTATTCGCCCTCTTCTTATCTAATGCTGAAGCTGTCATGTATCTTGAGAATCTTTTTCTCTAAGGGTCCTCAATTCTGTGCCTAGTCTAGCCAGATGGATCTGAAAGGGTTGATTTATTATCCATGGTTGCTTTTCAGCTCGGGGAGTACAGTTTTAAATGTTGTTTCACTTGTAAAGATGGCGCTGCAGTAAGTGTTGGTGGGTTTCCACAACAATCATGGAACTAACTTCGAAGGGATCAACTTCTTGCAACAAATTTTTAAATCAATGATTTGGGGCCATCAGAATGTTTTGGAGTATGTTAGGGCCGTTCCTTCCCTGTCACTGGGTCAAAATTCTGGAACTCCCTCCCTAACAACACCGTGGATGCACTACACATCCAGGACTGCAGCGGTTCAAGAAAGCAACTCACCACCATCTTGTCAAGGGCAACTAGGTATGAGCAATAAATGCTGGCCTCGCCAATGATACCGACATCCTGTAAATGAAAAAATATTAAAATGTGATTCCTGACTTTAGTGGAGATTGTAAAACTTGTTTTTTTTCACCAGATCTTGGTGTGGCACTGACTGACCTCTGGCTGGCTGAAGTGATAAACAGAACAGAACGCTCTGACTGATTAATGTCCTGAAGACTTTTAAAGGCTAGTTCAGCCTTAGAATCGTAGCGCAACCTGGATAGGTCCTTTGACTCTGCAATCGATAAGGGTTCACAATGTACCTCCACATGCTCTGGTGGAGACCTTTAGCTGCATGGTGAATTTTTCTTCAGCCCATCAGCCTCAACAATCATCTTAGGTGAGCTCCAGCTTCGTTCTGGTGGACTTCAGTCAGGTCAGGATGTTGTTGCTTTAGTTTTTCAGACTCTGGCATCCTTCAGCATCCTTCTTTCGTTCTGGGCTTGTTCCTGAGATGCCAGTGTGTTGTATGGGTTTGTTCAGTATATCTCACAAAGAGATTCCGAGCCTTGTAAGTTTGAACAGTGGTGTTTATCAGTAAAACATAACTGTTGGCATATGTACAATGTGTCAATGTATCAATAAGTGCATGTTGTGACAATTACATCGTTAAGCTAATTGTCTTATTAAAGACAGATAATAGTTATCGGCTCAATCTCCAAAAGTGTACAAATGGACACAGCTGGAACAGCTGGTGTGGGGATTTTATATGGAGTTTGTATCTCTGACGAGTTTGGTGCAGAATAAACTTGCTGAAGGTAAAGGATAAGCTGCTGTATCATTCTTCCATCATATACCAATAGTTAATATCAACTCAAAGTATAGCCCAAACTTCGTGCTGGCTTCTACTCGAGTCTCCCAGACAACTCTTTTTCCTGTCTACTGTCACGTGTCTCTCTTCATCATATTGTGGGCGGTACTGTTCTGCCCAAGGCAGCAATGCTAACCACTGTGCCACCATGTAGATGAATGTGGACATGTCATCATTGAGAATGTTCAGGGCTGAGATAGGTTTTTGTTCTCTTGGGGAATGGAAGGAGGTGGTGAGTAAGTGAGAAAGTGGAACTGAGACAGACAATGATCTTATTGAACAATGGAGCATCAGTTGAGATCAACTCACACCACCGGCAAGGGACAACAGATCTGGCACTTGTAGCAGACTTTGCTTTTTAAAATTCTGGCTTGTTCAGTCACCAAAGAAAGTACTGCAGATGACCTCACCTGACCTCACCAAAGATGTGAGGCATTGGACGGAATTTTATCGCCCCACCCACCATGGGAATCGGAACAGGCGAGAGGTGGACAATGGGAAGGTCCATCGATCTCAGGCGAGATTTTACGGTTTTGGGACGAGCGAAGCTGTAAAGTCCCGTCCCTTATCTCTGGCAGATGGAAGAATGACAATTCACCAACCCTTTGAAAGACACTGCCAGATTAGGTACATTACAGAATCCAGAGAAGAAGAATTAAAATGATTCTGGAGATGAGGGCTCCAAGGTAAGAGAAACTCAAAAGACTGAGGAAGAGTTGAGAAGTTTCATGACTTTGGATTTCCAATGAGAAGCATGGATAAATTGATAAAAACAAGTTACTTCATTTGGACTATAAATAAGAACAAGAGCACAGGAGTATAAAATTAGCAAGGCTCAGCTAACACTAAGGATTCGGGTCTCAAAACCACAATTCATCAACTCTGCTATATGTAATGTGTACCTCCCCTTCAGCAGAAGTGCTAATCCTTCAATAGGTTAAAAAATTGCATAAAATAGCAACAAGGGAAGAACAATTGTCACATTATGAACCCAAAGAGAGAAAATGCTGGAAAATCTCAGCAGGTCTGGCAGCATCCGTGGGGACAGAAAAGAACTGACGTTTCGCGTCCAGATGACACTTTGTCATCTTTGATTGAGCTTTCACAAAGGGTCATCTGGACTCGAAACGTCAGCTCTTTTCTCTCCTTACAGATGCTGCCAGACCTGCTGAGATTTTCCAGCATTTTCTCTTTTGGTTTCAGATTCCAGCATCCGCAGTAATTTGCTTTTATCATTGTCAAGTCATGTCTGTTGTGACTGGTTGCTCGACCAATCCAAAACAAACCCAGTTGCCTCGTCTCACCACATAGCCCTGTTTCAAATATTTATCTAAGTTTCCTTTAAAACGTCCAACTGACTCTATCTCAACTGCTCCATGTGGCCATGATCCAACAACCCACTGAACAAAAGACATTGGCCTTAACCTCAATCTACACACTCTGAGAATTATAAATTGATGATCCCTTGACACTGAATCTTCGACCAGTGGAAATGGTTTTTCCCAATTCACTCCATCAAACTCCTCCATAATTCCCGGAATCACAATCCCCTCTGCTGCTGTGGAAAGGTTCCCGTGTGTATCTCAAGTCTCCCCTTGTGACTCGTTCCCCATCTTTAGCATCACCCTTGTGAAATTATGCTGTGTGCTTTCTATGATTTTAATGCCTTTACAATAACAAAAATGACACACAGTCCCCTCCTAAGGTGTAGGCTAACAGAATTGCAGATACTTATCATTATTCACTGTTTGACTGTCTGTTCCCATTTACAAACCTCAATCATTCCAGTGGGTTACTCAGGGTCAATGGCAGACAAATGTTCTGCTGTCTTTTTAATACAATGCGATATCCCCTTCAGACATTTATATTGTTCTGACATTTCACAGCGCTATGAAAATTAATTTAGTAACATGTTTCATTTTAAAAGCAAAATAATGCATTTAATATTATACTTAATAGCAAAAATTCACAATTTCAGTGTTACTATTCCTAATGTTTTAAGTTTCGGTGTGATTTGTAGTTTCGTTCAAGGTTTTTTCCACTATGATTCTACAACTGGTCTTTCATAATTCCCCTTGGTTATGGATCTACACTCAAGGCAACATGTGTCCAGAAAATAGCGCCTCTCTTCTAAAGCAAAACCAACCATTTAAGCTTTGGTCACATTTTCTCATCATTTTCACTCAGTTTGGTTTGATTTATTGTTGTCACATGTACTGGGACACAGTGAAAAGTATTGTTTCTTGTGCGCTGTACAGACAAAACATACCGTATATAGAGAAGGAAAGGAGAGTGCAGGATATAGTGTTGCAGTCATAGCTAGGGTGTAGAGAAAGATCAACTGGCTGCTGGCTGCTTTCCTGAGGCAGCAGCAAGTGTAGACAGTCAATGGATGGGAGGCTGGTTTGGGTGGTGGACTGGGCTATGTTCACAACTCTTAGTAGTATTTTGTGGTCTTGGTCAGAGCAAGAGCCATACCAAGCCATGTCAAGCCATACCAAGCCATGCCAAACCATACCAAGCCATGCCAGGCCATGCCAAGGGGCCATACCAATAACAGTTATGAAACGTGCTTCTGGATCATGGTTTTGCAAACATCCCTGGTGTTCATATAAACCTCTTCCTGCACATTTTCTTGGTGGCTGGCTATTGTTACAATCACCTTAGAGACTGAGAAGTTCTAAAGGAAAGAGAACTTTCAGTTACTCGCTGAAAGAATGGCCCAAAAGATTTCACATTTTAAGATTGTTACTGGAACAAATGACTCACACTATTAACTAACTGCAATTTTTGTAGGAAACTTATACTTTAAACCGCAAGCAATTAATGGCCACTTAAGGGTCACATTCTGGCTAGTTTTAACCAGGGGATTTGCCATGTGAGGAACACAACAAGCAAACCTGTGTGGGGTTGCTTTTAAAGTTTAAGTTTATTTATTAGTGTCACAAGTAGGCTTACATTAACACTGCAATGAAGTTACTGTGAAAATCCCCGAGTCATCACACTCTGGCGCCTGTTCGGGTACACTAAGGGAGAATTTAGCGTGTCCAATGCACCTAACCAGCATGCCTTTTGGACTGTCGGTGGGACACCCGGAGGAAGCCCATGGAGACACAGGGAGAACATGCAAGCTCCACACAGACAATCACCCAATCTGGGAATTGAACCCAGGTCCCTGGCACTATGAGGCAGCAGTGCTAACCACTGTGCCACTGTGCTCCCAGGTGAGCCCCTTGTTCAAAAGCACTCAGTACCTGACTGTGGGAGCCAGCATGTTGGCAGGGGGTAGGGTGCGGCGTGGGGGAGGGGGGGGGGGTGGGTGTTGGTTGGTGTGGGGGTTGGGGAACCAATGAGAGTCACTTCTTGCCCTTGCTCACCTCCCTCCCCAACTCTTCCCTGTGGCCCTGTACCCTGCAACCCCTCCCCCTGCCATTTCTTACTTAGCTGTGGCCTAGGATCCAGTGATGATGCTAGGCCTCAGATAGGCATCACATGGGCGGCACGGTAGCACAGTGGTATGGGCGGCACGGTAGCACAGTGGTTAGCACTGCTGCTTCACAGCTCCAGGGTCCTGGGTTCGATTCCCGGCTCGGTGTGGAGTGTCTGTGTGGAGTTTGCACATTCTCCTCGTGTTTGCGTGGGTTTCCTCCGGGTGCTCCGGTTTCCTCCCACAGTCCAAAGATGTGCGGGTTAGGTTGATTGGCCAGGTTAAAAATTGCCCCTTAGAGTCCTGAGATGCGTAGGTTAGAGGGATTAGCGGGTAAATATGTGGGGGTAGGGCCTGGGTGGGATTGTGGTCGGTGCAGACTCGATGGGCCAAATGGCCTCCTTCTGCACTGTAGGGTTTCTATGATTCTATGATTCTATGATCAGTAGCAGCCACCACCTCTCCAGTGGGTCCTTGATCCCTGCAGCTGGTTTGTCACGTGCCTGTGCAGAACAAGATGTGGTCGGCCTTTCTTAAAGGGGACAACATGGCGCTCTCGCTGGCTCTCTTGCCAGCAGCTAAAACCCCCATCGCCTCCATGAGATATTGCACCCATCATTTTAGAAGCTCCAAATCTTGTAACTATCCATGTGGCATACCATGACATTTCCTTTGTGGACAATGAGTAAAGAAGACTGAAATAATTCCTTTGTGGACAATGAGTAAAGAAGACTGAAATAATTAGTCACAGCTTCAAACCTTAGCTTTTACCTTCCCATAAGAGTAATCTTGGAATTAATGAACAAGATTGTAGACAGAAGCCAGCTATTGATGCCCAGGGTCCGCACTGGTGACTGTGCTGTTAAGTAAGAAGAAGACCGGGATCCCAAATGGCCTCGTCTGGACTAAACCATCGAGGCTGAAAGATCACATACTTCACCCAGGCCTGACGGCCATCGACTACCATCAACATTACACACAAAATGATACAGGAAGTTCATCATCAGCTTAGTAAGTAAATATCCATGATAGCATGTTTTTTAACATTTAATTACAGGACGTATGCATCACTGGCTAGACCAGTATTTATTGTCCATCCCTAGTTGCCCTGGAGAAGGTGGTTGTTGTTAATCCAGAAGGAACTCTTCCATTGTAGACAATAAAGATATGACAAAACTTACTCCAATTTATAAATCAAAGAAAAGGTTTAATAATGAAACTTTATTACTCCAAACTGGAGGCCTCACCCTGGGCCATTCCAAGTCCCCCACAATTCCCAACATGTTCTAATTTATACTAAATCAGCTGATGAGCTGATCATCCCATCATTCTGTCATTGGTTACATAGTTTACTGGGCCAGCTGACCCTTACAGATTGTTACCATTGGTCACAGATCCAATGTTATCACCGGTTACATTCTAACAGTGGTGAACGACCTTCTTAGATCGCTACAGTCCATATGGTGTGGATACCCCCAGATTGCTAAGAGGGCGGGAGAAGAGGAGCGAATGTTTCAGGTTGATGCCCTTTCATCAGAAAGGATTGTTGTTACTTTCACTTGGCAAGTTGCCAGTGTCGAAAGTGATCACATGATCAGCGCGGTGGCACAGTGGTTAGCACTGCTGCCTCACAGCCCCAGTCAATTCTGGCCTTGGGTCACTGTCTGCATGGAGTTTGCACGTTCTCCCCATGTCTGCATGGGTTTTCTCTGGGTGCCCTGGTTTCCTCCCACAGTCCAAAGATGTGTGGGTTAGGTGGATTGGCTGTGCTAGATTGCCCCTTAGTGTCCAAAGATGTGTAGGTTAGATGGATTAGCCATGATGGGGGGAGGGGGGGGTTACTTGATTTGATTTGATTTATTATTATCACATGTATTAGTATACGGTGAAAAGTATTGTTTCTTGCGGGCTATACAAACAAAGCATACCCTACATAGAGAAGGAAATGAGAAAGTGCAGAATGTAGTGTTACAGTCATAGCTCGGGTGTAGAAAAAGATCAACTTAATGTGAGGTTATGGGGATAGTGCAGAGGAGAGGGCCGGTTAGGTGGATTGGCCATGGTAAATGTGTGGGGTTACAGGGAGAGAGCCTGGGTAAAATACTCTGACAGAGAGTCAGTGCGGGCTTGGTGGCCAAATGGCCTCCTTCTGCACTGCAGGGATTCTATGATTATATGATTAAAATAAGAGGCCCAGAACGTATTTATTTCATAGGTTAAAAAATTGAGGCGCTATTCAGCCTTTACAGTCGCTGGAACAGGCTAAAGGTTCTGTCACCCCAGGTGAGATCACAGCAATGACAACTCAAAGTATTGTTTTATCATTTTGGAATACTGAAAATAGCAGCAGAGAGTTACATTCCAGGAGCTTGCTTGCAATCAAAGTGAAAATACTCAATGAAATCCTATAGATCAGCACTGGAGAAATTATTCCGATGTGACAATTTAACTCCCTTCTACACAAAAGACATCTTTACTTTTGTGGTGAACCATCGTTGGTTCCCACTAGATAGTACTGAGCCAGGGTCTGGCCAGTACTACAAGTATGTATATATGTTGCTGTTGGGGTTAGGGATGGGTTGTTCTACTTGTTGCTGTTGGGGTTAGGGTGGGGTTGTTACACCTTTGTATTGTAGTATTGTGGTACATCCCAGTCGGGCTCCGCCTCCTGGGAGAGGTATAAAGGTCCCTGCTCTGTCTGGGACCCCTCAGTCTGGGATCGTGTATATAATTGGTAGCTGCCTTGTTACAGCAAATAAAAGCCTTTATTTCCTGAGCATCAAGCCTCGTGTATGATAACGCGCATCAACTTTACACCTATGTTTGCTGCAGTGTTTCACAATGTTGAATCACACTGCATTTACTCAATCAAAGGAGCATGGTTGGCCTCCTAAAGGTTTAAGAACAAAGAACAAAGAACAAAGAAGATTACAGCACAGGCCCTTCGGCCCCCCCAAGCCTGCACCGACCATGCTGCCCCAAAGGGGATCTTTGTGGGGAGCTAATTGTGCCTTCACGAAGATACTTTTAACAATACAGGACAAAAGACTATTAAGTTGTCTCATAGCATATTTCCATTTGAAGACAAGATCTAATTGGCAATTTTCTTAGATATGAGATACTATTTTTCAATGATTTTGCATCTCTCTGAAATGAGAACTTGATTTCCCCAAGTGTTTTTTTTAAAATGATGATCAAACCTGTTTTAAGACTGTTTAAGATATAAATTTTAACAGGATTTGAGTATAGGGATAAGGATGTTTTGCTTCAATTGTATAGGGCATTGGTGAGGCCACACCTGGAATATTGTGTGCAGTTTTGGTGTCCTTATCTGAGGAAAGATGTCCTTGCTATAGAGAGAGTGCAGCGAAGGTTTACCAGGCTGATTCCTGGGATGGCAGGTCTGCCATATGAGGAGAGACTAAGTTGGTTAGGATTATATTCACTGGAGTTTAGAAGAGTGAGAGGGGTTCTCATAGAAACTTATAAAATTCTAACAGGATTAGACAGGTTAGATTCAGAAAGAATGTTTGTCTAGAACAAGGTGTCAGAGTTTGAGGGATAAACATTTTAGGACTGAGGTGAGGAGAAATTTGGCACAGTGGTTAGCACTGCTGCCTCACAGCGCCAGGGACCTGGGTTTGATATCCGGCTCGGGTCACTGTCTGTGTGGAGTTTGCACGTTCTCCCCGTGTCTGCGTGGGTTTCCTCTCGGTTCTCCGGTTTCCTCCCACTTTCTGAAAGACATGCTGGTTAGGTGCATTGACCCGAACAGGCGCCGGAGTGTGGCGATTAGGGGAATTTCACAGTAACTTCATTGCAGTGTTACTTGTGACCTTACTTGTGACTAATAAATAAACTTTAAATTTCTTCAGTGTTGAACGTGTGGAATTCGCTACCACAGAAAATAGTTGCGGCTAAAACATTGTGTGATTTCAAGAAGAAATTAGATATAGCTCTTAGGACTAAAGGGATCAAGGAATATGGGGGGGTGGGGGGGGGGGGATCAGGACATTGAATATGATGATCAGCCATGATCAAAATGAATGGCAGAGCAGGTTCATAGGGTTAAATGGCTATTCCTGCTTCTCGTTTCTATGTTTATCTATTGCCCAGTGATTGCTATATGTTCCGAATCACATAACGATAAGTCAAAGCAACCATTTGGATATTAAATGCAATGATTACAATTTAACTTTCTGACAGGAGAAGATTATGGGCCTGACTTATGCAAGTGAACAACATGTCGCTGGTGACAGAGTGGGAAATGGTGATGAAGATGGGGCTTACTTACTCATTTCCATTTCACAAGGTGCAGGGTTTACGCCCTGCTCCAGGGCTGGAACACAAAAAAAAAAGGTTAAGGCTGACACCCCAGTACTGGATGTCTTTTGGGTGAGAATTTAAAGCCTGTCTGCCTGCTTGGGTGGATGCTGAAAATCCCATGATGCTACTTCAAAGATCTGCAGTCAAGTTACGTCCTGGCCCAATACTTCTCCTTCAATCAACATCACCAAAACAGCTGACCTAGTGCAGTGGTGGGCAACCTGTGACTCGGGGGCCACATGCGGCCCATCTGGGTTCTGAGTGCGGCCCATGAGACGTTTGTTAACCATTGCCTACTCACAGGGTTGCCGCATTCCTCTGATTTCCATCCGTGTAGTTTTTTTTCCTACCAGTATGACTGAAGTGATATGCACATGAAGCAAGGGCAAATGAAGTGAGGTGTGTGCTGACTGCTCACAACATTGACTGTGAGAGCCGTGCTGTGTCCAAAGCGTAAATGCTTAGTTTTTACAATTTGAAATTGATGATCGTTCTATTTATAGATGATTAAGCATTTGCTATAATCCTTCATGAAATATTTAACATGTATTCAACTTATTTAATCTTATTCATGGGGGTAATGGTGAGTGAAGAAGCTCGATATCAATCTTGCGGCACATTGAGGTGAAAGGAGGCCCACTCACTAACCTCGGTTGCCCATCAGTGATCCAGTCGTTATCATACTGCAGTGTGTGGGATCTTGCTGTGCACAAGTTTGTTGCCACATTTCCTACGTCACCAAGGTATTTCATCAGCTGTGAGGCATCGGGAAACATCCAATGATTGTGAAAAGCGCCAGGTGAATTCAAGTCTTTTCCTTTCTGAGAAAGAAACAGCAAAGTTTAATGTCGGAAATCCCCCTCCGCGGCTGGGATTTTCCAGTTCCGCTGCAGTGCGTGGAGTTTTGGCCGAGCGTCAAATTCTCCATTCTCGCTGACAGCGGGGCAGGAACAAACGGGACCGGAGGATCCCGCCTGAAGTGTTTGCGGTGGATAAACAACAACATTGCTGTTTAATCTGTTTTTTCCCTTGATATTTTTGTTTGCATGCAGCGGGAGGCATGAACCGTGATTTGGAAACTCCAGTGCCAGAAACCAAACAGCGTTGATGCTCCACCTCCGCCAAAAACAATGCCAATATCAGGAAGGACAAAAATTTAACTTGATCTTTCAAAAGAAAATTAATTCATATAAAAAAAAATTAAGGCAAGATTTCCAGCAATGACCTCCACCTGTATGCTAAAAAGTTGTTAGCACAGCATCAGCAATATTTATCACTTCATAGGGAAAAAGATTTTAATGGGATAATTGATGAAGCTGGCAATTCATTATGTAAGTAATTAGAATATCAAAGCAGAAAAACACAGCTCCTTCATTTCAGTAATCTATAAATATTTCATGCCTCTGTCTCCGTATAGTTCGCAATATTGTTCACAAGGTTAGATTAATTTTGTGTTTCTGTCCAGAGCAGGTAGATTAAATTAATTTAATTCGGTTTTAGACTGTTCATTTCATCTTCAATTCCAGTTTCATGTTTTCTCACCTGATTAGATCAAAACGTTCTGCATCTTGACCGGTACTTGATGGGCCGGATTTTTCAGCCTCGCTCGCCCCGAAACCGGAAAACCCCGCCTGAGGTCAACAGACCTTTCCATGAACCGCCCCAGCCAACTCCGATTCCCAGGGTGGGCGGGATGGTAAAATTCCGGCCCATAACTCTGGGTCCAAAATAATGGGCTGTGTAATTCGAAGTAAAATAAGTTTACATTTGATTTAATATGGCATCTTATCCTTTTGTGTTTAGAGCATAAAGACACCTTGATGAAGGTTTGTTTTAAAATGACAATGACATTAAAGACATGGGGCTGTTTATTAAACATGTACTTTCAGTATTATGGTATATTAAGCATCTACTTTCAGTAGTATGGTACGTTAAGCATGTACTTTCAGTAGTATGGTACGTTAAGCATGTACTTTCAGTAGTATGGTATATTAAACATGTAGTTTCAGTAGTATGGTATATTAAACATGTAGTTTCAGTAGTATAGTATATTAAGCATGTACTTTCAGCAGTATGATATATTAAGTATGTAGTTTCAGTAGTATGGTATATTAAGCATGTACTTTCAGTAGTATGATATATAAAGCATGTAGTTTCAATAGTATGGTATATTGTGTGTACTTTCAGTAGTATGGTATATTAAGAGTGTACTTTCAGTAGTATGGTATATTAAGCATGTACTTTCAGTAGTATGGTATATTAAGAGTCTACTTTCAGTAGTATGGTATATTAAGAGTCTACTTTCAGTAGTACGGTATATTAAGCGTGTACTTTCAATACTATGGCATATTAAGCATGTAGTTTCAGTAGTATGGTATATTAAGCATGTAGTTTCAGTAGTATGGTATATTAAGCATGTAGTTTCAGTAGTATGGAATATTAAGAGTCTACTTTCAGTAGTATGGTATATTAAGCATGTAGTTTCAGTAGTATGGTATATTAAGCGTGTACTTTCAGTAGTATGGTATATTAAGCATGTAATTTCAGTAGTATGGTATATTAAGCATGTCGTTTCAGTAGTATGGTATATTAAGCATGTAATTTCAGTGGTATGGTATATTAAGCATGTAATTTCAGTAGTATGGTATATTAAGCATGTCGTTTCAGTAGTATGGTATATTAAGCATGTAATTTCAGTGGTATGGTATATTAAGCATGTACTTTCAGTGGTATGGTATATTAAGCGTATACTTTCAGTAGTATGGTATATTAGGCATGTACTTTCAGTAGTATGGTATATTAAGCATGTCGTTTCAGTAGTATGGTATATTAAGCATGTAATTTCAGTGGTATGGTATATTAAGCATGTACTTTCAGTGGTATGGTATATTAAGCGTGTACTTTCAGTAGTATGGTATATTAAGCGTGTACTTTCAGTAGTATGGTATATTAAGCGTGTACTTTCAGTAGTATGACTACTTTCTTGTTCAAAACACAGTAAAGATTTATGGACGGAAGGACACCATTCAGCCCATCTTGTCCATTCTTTTCACAGAAAACTGGAATGGGGTTAACACAATGATAAACACCAACAGTGAACAGAAAGCACATTTAGTTCATTATTGGTGCCAGTATGTAGTTGTAAGCCTATCAGCACATTTGGCATTATTTAGTAAAGTGGTTAGAGATTTTAATGGTGTGGATAACGCTGCAATTTGAACTGGTTGCTCAACTACTTAGCTGGTGAAATCCAAACGAATGGAACAGTCAGTGCCATAAATCTGGTGGTGTGATAAGGTATTTTCGATTCATTCCTAATGGATTCAGTTGTTAAAGAGTTGCCTGAAGCACAAATGAATGAATTCTGGCATTATTAAATGCGCTCTTCTGAATCTGTATCTCACTCGGCGTAGCTGTTAAACCCTTTCTTGTGGATTCCAGGAAATCTTAGTGCCTTCTCATTGAGTGTTAATCGTGTCTGGAATCTTGGACCACCTCTTGTGGCCTTGAGTGAGTACTTATGTTTGCCAATTTCTCCTTGGTACCTGATTAATGTGAATGTGTCTTTTCCCTGTACTGTTCCTGCTCCTTTTAACTTCAGATATAAAATTGGAGCAATCTCTTTTTATGCTTCCTTTGCCTGGAGTGGTTCTTTTTTATTGATCTATTTTTAAAGGGCCAGTGGTTCTCCTTCAACATTTTACAGTCATTCTCATAGCCTCGTTATTTTAATGCGCTCTCCTCAACTCGCTGTTGCTCATTCCACATTAACTTGGCATTTTCCCCTTACAATGTATATCCACACAATGGCATTTATAGATAATGCACCATACATTTGAATGTTAAAACAAGAGTCTCGGCTGATTTTAAGTTTATTTATTTATTAGTCACAAGTAAGGCTTACATTAACACCGCAATGAAGTTACTGTGAAAATCCCCCAGTCGCCACACCACAGCGCCTGTTCGGGTAACACTGAGGGAGAATTTAGCACGGCCAATGCACCTAACCAGCACATCTTTCAGACTGTGTGAGGAAACCCACACAGACGCGAGGGGAATGCGCAAACTCCACACAGACACTGACCCAAGCCAGGATTCGAACCTGGGTCTCTGACGCTGTGAGGCAGCGGTGCTAACCACTGTGCCACTGTGCCGCCCGTTAATTAGCATCTGGAAAATTGGGTACAGGCCATTTATGTGCACATCAACAGGAAAGCAAATTTGTACACGTTTCCAAAATATCACCAAGGAATTGCATAAACGGTAAAGGAAATGGAGGCTCTAATTCAGACGTAGCCAAGTTTAGCGATTCGCTGAGCAGCACATCAAGTTTAATTTATGCTTATTATTGCAACATATCTATCTTGTCATTCTAATTTAGGATTTGCCCATCAATCATGTAACCGTGCTTTAAAAATAATACCATTTCTAAACATCTAGGCTGCCAAAATTCAAACAGAATAAACAAATAGGAAATACAGGCTGTAGGAGGCAAGTGGAGGATATTCCATCACACTCCAAACTTGTGACATGCAGATGGTGGACAGACTTGGGGGGGTCAGAAGGTGAGCCTCTGACCTGCTCTTCCAGCTCCAGCACTTACGTGGCCCGGTCCCATTGCATCGGGAATGCATGCGCGAATCCCACGAATCGGCGCACACGTGTATCTCCTGACCCGACCCATCACAAAATTAGCGGGTCAGAATGGGAAAATCGCCCCCATGATCTCTACCACCTAGAAGGACAAGGGCAGCAGATGCATGGGAACACTGACAGGCTCCCCTCCAAGCCACACATCATTCTGACTTGGGACTGTATCACTGTTCCTTCACTGTCACTGGGTCAAAACCTTGGAACCCCGGGATTGTATCAGCACTGTGGGAGTTCCTACACCTCACAGATTGCAGTGGTTCAAGAAGCTGGCTGACCACTACCTTCTCCAGGGGAATAAGGGATCAGTAATGAATGCTGCAACACCCACATCCCATGAAAGGATAAAAGATAGTAAAATATGAAATGCAAAAAAAAAAAGAACAGAGTAGAATAATCTTCTGATTATCAGATTAGGATCCTTATATAATCAACAATCATTGAACTTGACAACGCCTGAATTAGAGCCTCCATTTCCTTTACAGTATATGCAATTCCTTGATCATATTTTGGAAACTGGGTTGGGTCAGCCACTGAATTAAGATGTAAAATGATAAGATTTATGAATAGTACAATGCCATTTCTCACAATTGTCCAACTCTACTGGCTGTTAAACTTTGAACTCTTTTATTCATTTGTGGGACATGGGCATCATTGGCTGGCCAGCATTTATTGCCCATCCCTAATTGCCCTTGAAATTGAATGGCTTGCTAGGCCATTTCAGAGGGTAGTTTAGAGTCAATCACATTTGCTGTGGCTCTGGAGTCACATGTAGGCCAGACCCAGGTAAGGATGGCAGATTTCCTTCCCTAAAGGACATTACTGAACCAGATGGGTTTTTCCGACAATCGGCAATGATTTCATGGTCATCAATAGATTCTTAATTCCAAGGTATTTTTATTGAATTCAAATTCCACTATCTGCCATGGCGGGATTCGAACCCAGGTCCCCAGAACATTAACTGTTTTTTCTGGATTAATTGTCTAGCGATAATACCACTAGGTCATCACCTCCCCTGCAACATCATTCTTGATTCAACATAATGGCTGGCTGGATAAACTCAGCAGGTCTGGCAGCATCTGTGGAGAGAGAAACTGTTAATGTTTCGAGTCTGTTTGACTTATCTGTATGAGATAAAGAGAGGGGGAAACGTGGCAGATTATATACTCTATAAGGGGGGGCGTAACAGCTGGAATGGAGTAGGAGGTCAATGATTGGTGGGAGCTAGGAGAGATGGCAACAAGGGTGTGTAGGGCACGAGACAGGGGAAGCATTAATGGCAGTGTGAAGTAGTGGCATAAAGGTTATCAGAATGTACGAATGGGAGAAAAAAGGTCAATGCTCAGTGAAAACAAAACTAAAGAACAAGTGACAGATGGCCCTGTGGGGGAGGGGAATGTGTGGGTTTTTGCATTGGGACAAAAAATATTTTGGATATATAAAAAATATTTAAAAAGAGATCAAGATGGAGCAGAAAGGTCATAGTCGGAAGTTGCTAAACTCAACGTTGAGTCCAGAGGGCTGTAACATGCCTAATCGGATGATGAGACGCTGTTTCTCCTGTTTGCGTTGGGCTTCACTGGAGCATTGCAGTAGGCCAAGGATGGACATGTGGCCATGAGAGCAAGCCTTTAGCAAACCTTTAGCAAACCTTTAGCAAGTCAATTTTGGGTGGGGGGGGGGGGGTATTTTGCTTTTGCACCACTATGAAGTAAAGTGGACATTCTCATGTGCTAAAATTGTTCTATAAATACAAGACGTTGGCAATTCTACTTCAGGATGCTGGTGCCCACTGTCAGGATGACAGATGAGGGCCAGAATTCTCCAACCCCAGCTGGCATTCTCCAGTCCCGCTGCAGTGAATGGAGATTTGGCTGAACGCCAAATTCTCCGTTCCCGCTGGCAGTGGTAGCAGGGCGTGCAAGACCAGAGAGTTCCGGCCTCGATGCAACTCTCCTGCACCAGCAGGGCATTATTTTCCATATCCTACACCCAACCACTCATCCTTAACCTAACTGAGTCACCCAGAGCGTTTCGGAACAATTTGGACTGAGTCCATTTCCACAAAAGCATGAATAAGATTGCTCGAATTCATTTCACATGGGGCTACTCCAGACAATAGACACAGGTGACGTTTAAACCAGGCTGGACTGGACCTAAACTGTGTTAGGCCGAAAGATCAGTGTCTAACTCGCTGGTACCACAAGCAATCATCCTTTTCCAACTTCACAAAGTTACAGAGGAACATATATACCCTTAAGCCTTGGGTTACCGTTGATCTCTGAAGCTAGCTCTGTCGTTTATGAGTTAACATTTTAATTTTTAGGGAGCAGATTTTTTTAGAGGAAAAGTCATCGATCAATTAATCCTAAATGCTTTGTTTCTGGAATATTTCCAGTATACACAGAGTTAACCAGGTTCCACTGTAAACAGCTGTAACTGCGGGGATTTGCAATTCACTTCATTTCACAGCGTGGCATATTTTCACCAGCTCTTAAGCTCAATAATAAAGAATATATGATTATATTTCCAGAGCTTGTACACAGTATTTTACTGTAGAATCGAATCTACAAAAGAATGCAAATTATTCGTTCAGAATCCGAGTCTTTCTCCACATTTTGTCGGATTGCCCCACATTTTCTGTCCCTTCAGTACAGGAAGTCTGGCACATGGCTTTTGGAGGCTACATCCTCAGGGCAGCTGACTAAATCTTCCCGATGATTTATAGAGTATACTTGCCAGGACATTTACAAGGACACCTAAATGAGCTTTTGTCGTGTTGATGTACAGCGCATCGTAATGAAAGCAGTTTCTGGGTCTTCTCTTACTTGGTTTCATTGTCTTGGCATATCATCTGTTTTCTCGGTCTGTCTCTTCCTCAGAAAGCTTTTCCCCTCGCTTCATCTCAGCTTCCGTGAACTTGAGTTTTCCTGGTTCGCTGGCGACGGGGGCTGGGAGGTGGGAGGACCTCCGACAAAATAGCAGGGGAGGTGTTGGGTGGGGAGTCCAGATACCTTGGGCGGCAGCACGATGGCACAGTGGTTAGCACTGGGGACCCGGGTTCAATTGTGGCCTCAGGTGTGGAGTCTGCACATTCTCCCCATGTCTGCGTGGGTTTCCTCCGGGTGCTCTGGTTTCCTCCCACAGTCCAAAGATGTGCAGGTTAGGTGGATTGGTCATGCTAAATTGCCCCTTAGTGTCCCAAGATGTGTAGGTTAGGGGGATTAGCGGGGTAAATACTTGGTATTACGGGAAACAGATCTGGGTGGGATTGCCCCTTAGTGTCAGGTGGATTACATGCGGTTAAAGGATAGGGCCTGGGTGGGATTGTTGTCGGTGCAGACTCAATGGGCCGAATGGCTTCCTTCTGCACTGTAGGGATTCTATGATTCTATGATCTTTTTTACTTCATTCATGGGGTGTGGGCAGCGCTGGCTGGGTCAACATGTATTGCCCATCCTGAGGGCATTTAAGATTCAATCACATTGCTGTGGATCTAGAGTCACATGTAGGCCAGACCAGGTAAGGATGGCAGATTTCCTTCCCTAAAGGACATCAGTGAACCAGGTGGGTTTTTATGACAATCGACGATGGATTCATGGTTTATTGATGGAAAGGGTCCTTAGGGATGGGATTTACGACCATTTAGAAAGATGCGGATTAATCCGAGATAGTCAGCACGGATTCGTGAAGGGCAAGTCGTGCCTCACAAATTTGATAGAATTTTTTGAGGAGGTAACTAAGTGTGTTGATGAAGGTAGGGCAGTTGATTTTAGTAAGGCGTTTGATAAGGTCCCCCATGGTCGGCTTATGATGAAAGTGAGGAGGTGTGGGATAGAGGGAAAGTTGGCCGATTGGATAGGCAACTGGCTGTCTGACCGAAGACAGAGGGTGGTGGTCGATGGAAAATTTTCGGATTGGAGGCAGGTTGCTAGCGGTGTGCCGCAGGGATCAGTGCTTGGTCCTCTGCTCTTTGTGATTTTTATTAATGACTTAGAGGAGGGGGCTGAAGGGTGGATCAGTAAATTTGCTGATGACACCAAGATTGGTGGAGTAGTGGATGAGGTGGAGGGCTGTTGTAGGCTGCAAAGAGACATAGATAGGATGCAAAGCTGGGCTGAAAAATGGCAAATGGAGTTTAACCCTGATAAATGTGAGGTGATTCATTTTGGTAGGACAAATTTAAATGTGGATTACAGGGTCAAAGGTAGGGTTCTGAAGACTGTGGAGGAACAGAGAGATCTTGGGGTCCATATCCACAGATCTCTAAAGGTTGCCACTCAAGTGGATAGAGCTGTGAAGAAGGCCTGTAGTGTGTTAGCTTTTATTAACAGGGGGTTGGAGTTTAAGAGCCGTGGGGTTATGCTGCAACTGTACAGGACCTTGGTGAGACCACATTTGGAATATTGTGTGCAGTTCTGGTCACCTCACTATAGGAAGGATGTGGAAGCGCTGGAAGGAGTGCAGAGGAGATTTACCAGGATGCTGCCTGGTTTGGAGGGTAGGTCATATGAGGAAAGGTTGAGGGAGCTAGGGCTATTCTCTCTGGAGCGGAGGAGGCTGAGGGGAGACTTAATAGAGGTGTATAAAATGATGAAGGGGATAGATAGAGTGAACGTTCAAAGACTATTTCCTCGGGTGGATGGAGCTATTACAAGGGGGCATAACTATAGGGTTCGTGGTGGGAGATACAGGACGGATATCAGAGGTAGGTTCTTTATGCAGAGAGTGGTTGGGGTGTGGAATGGACTGCCTGCAGTGATGGTGGAGTCAGACACTTTAGAAACATTTAAGCGGTTATTGGACAGGCACATGGAGCACACCAGGATGATAGGGAGTGGGATAGCTTGATCTTGGTTTCAGATAAAGCTCGGCACAACATCGTGGGCCGAAGGGCCTGTTCTGTGCTGTACTGTTCTATGTTCTATGTTCTATGTTCTATGTTCTATTAGACTATTAAATCCAGATTTTTTTAAAATTCAAATTTCACCATCTGCCGTGGTGGGATTTGAACTCGGGTCCCAAAAGTCCCTGGGTCTCTAGATTACTAGTCCGGGGACAATAACTACAGCAATTCCGCACCCTCAACATCTATCCATCAATATGTCAATTTGCCAGCGACAGGAACATTGGTCGCCCACCAGATGGTCAATTCAACCATTCAGATGATCAATTAAGGACAGTTTCTCATCTCCATGTACATTTTGTTCATGTTGGGAAGGCCAGTTACCATATGAGGAGATCGCTGGGTAAACCCTGGCAATCTCCCAGCAGATTCAGGGGATGGCCCCTCCATTATAAACACTCCATGGCCTGCGGAGGAAATGACTTGTGCATTGGGCCATCAATTCTTGGGGACAGACTGCCATCCTTAGCAGGCCCTTATAGAGAGAGACGGTGACGTAGTGATAATGTCACTAGATAGCAATCAAGAAGCCTAGGCTCATACTCTGAAGACATGGGTTCAAATCCAACCACCGCAGTTGGTAAAATTTAAATTTAATGAATAAAATCTTGATTTGAAAACGAGCCTCAGTTATCATAAGTCTGAACCTACTTTCGTCAAAACTCATCTGGTTCACTAACATCTTTTAGGGAAGGAAATTGGCCATCTTTACCTAGTCTGGCCTACACGTGACTCCAGAGCCCACAGCAATATGGTTGACTCAGAAATGGTCTAGCAAGCCATTTGATTCAAGGACAATTAAGGATGGGCAACAAATACTGACCTGGCCAGTGACACCCGCATCCCAGGGAGATTAAATCGAAAAAGTAGACGACAGCCTCAGTGGCAGCCTCTTAACTGGCCACCTCAGGCCATTGTTGCCCTGGGTCCCATGGCCTGAGGAAGTCAGGTAAGACCCTGCCTTCGGCCCCAGTGATGGGGCTTAACAAAATTCAGTCCTGTTTTTCCTTTGTCAAACTGAGGTCTGAATATGTTTGTTATAGTCCAAAAATCCAGGTGCTGTAGGACAGCCAACCTTTAGACACTATGTTAAGTAATTATTTACAGAGATACACATTACCAACAGAGAACCCAACCACCACAATTTCAGTCAATTCATTTTTATCAGGCACAAGTGAAGACGCAATTACTGTCCGCTCTCTGCATACAATTAATGTACAGTTACCAATGTTAGAACAAAACTTCACAGGTCAGAGTAAGCTCACAGACTTTAACATTTAGAAATGTTTTAAAGAGCAAATTTGTATTGATGTAATGTTCAGTTGCTATCCCAATGTGCAGACATTATAGTGTGAATACTGCACAAAAAAGTATATACACAACAAGGGTCATCCGGACTCGAAACGTTGGCTCTATTCTCTCTCCTCAGATGTTGTCAGACCTGCTGAGACTTTCCAGCATTTTCTGCTTTTGTTTCAGGTTCCAGCACCCGCAGTATTTTGCCTTTATCTTAGTGAATAATTTTGGTCTTGTGCCGTAAGAGTGGATAAACAAAAATATTTTGGCTGTAGTCACGGACAGTTTATGGGTAGAATTTTTCCAAAATTGCACAGTGTTGGATCTGGCGAGAAAAGCTGTGTGAAACCCGCCAGGTTCACAGACACGTTTTCCTGTCTGAGTTTATAGCACACTGAGCAATTTCAGAGCACTGGCGAGGATCACACAGCCAGCTGGAGGAGCGGGGTCTAAACATGCCAGCAATGCCGGGAGTCTGAGAATCAGGGTACCATTTCTAATGGGCAGAGATCGGGAACTCCAAGCATCGGGGCATCTCCCCATCACCACAATGCCAACATCGGGCACCCCCTGGCATTGGGACTCTCCCCCCTCCTTGTCGGCATCAGGGTTCTCCCACTCCACCCCGCAGACATCAAAGCTCTCCCCTCTCCTCCCCCACCACAAATAAGAGGAAACCCCAACAACAGCAGCTCTGATGAAGGGTCACTCAGACTTGAAATGTTGGCTCTATTCTCTCCCCACAGATGCTGCCAGACATGCTGAGATTTTCCAGTACTTTCTATTTTTGCTTCCGATTCCAGTATCTGCAGTATTTTGCCTTTATTTAAGAGGAAACTCCCCCCCCCCGCACCCCCATGGAAGAGGGTAACTGTCCCCTGCCAGAGCTCTCTTGACACGGCCCATTCATGTGCCTCTTGGCACTGCCCCTTTGGCGCGGCCAGGGTGTGAGGGGCAACAACCAGCCTTGCCCCTCAGCCCATAAGTCCTACAGGCATCTCTGCGCCCCCTCTGGCCTGGTCATCATGGCTGGTTTTCACTTTTGAAAAGAGTACTGATTCATGCCGGCGTGCCACCATGCCACCAGGGGTGGAGGGTACGTCATGAGTGGGCGGTGTGGTGTCAAGCCCAGTAATTAGTTTAAAATTTATTAAAATAGATGGAAATCAGGTTCATGCCCTTTCTGAACCTGATTATGCCACAGGCAGGGGGTGGAGAAGATCTTAAACTGAGATCTTGCCAGCACAAATTCCGTTTCTGGCCTCTGGCAAGACTTAGGACCCAATTTTACCAACAATTTGCGCCTGTTTTCGGCGCAAAATCACGGTTAAGTCAGATGTGAGGCCTTTATCGCGATCTGCATGCATTTAAATTGATTTAATGAACTGCCCGCCCAACTCTATCATGATTTCCCACTTTACCGCCGCGTGTACCATTCCGGATCCGCGCTTTTAGCGATCTGCTAAATATAAGTCTGAAGCCGATGCTGCAGCTTCCGAAGAGCGGGTTCATAGCCTCCAACGGCTCTCTGACCCAGATCATCCTCTTGAGGAGGGGGGGGGGGGTAAGGAGGAGGGAGGCGGGTCAGATGTATCTCTTGGGGGGGGGGGGGGGGGGGAGAGGAGGAGGAGGCGGGTCAGATGTATCTCTGGAGGGGGAGGAGGAGCCGGGTCAGATGTATCTCTGGGGGGTGGGGGAGAGAGGGGTGATCGTTGTCTGGTGGTGGGGGGGAGGCCCGATCGCTCACTGGTGGGGGGGGGGAAGCAGATGAATCTCTGGTGGAGGGGCAGGGGGTTCCGCTGCCACTCTGCAGGCGATCCCTCCTCCCCACTGGAGGAACGAATCCCTCCTCCCGGAGTGGACGTACGGCCATGCCATCCCACAAAACCTTCAGGATCAAGCGATTCCTCGCTAAGAAGGTGAAGCAGAACCGGCCGATTCCACAGTGGATCCTCATGAAAACCGGCAACAAGTTCAGGTACAACTCCAAGAGGAGACACTGGAGAAGGACCAAGTTGGGTCTGTAAAGGGATACACCATCACTACAGTGATTGGTGGTCGATTTTCATATTTATGTCCATTGGAGATTTTGCGCTAGTTGCTTGCTCTGGGAATGTTTGTTCTGTTTGTTAGATATTATCTTTCATGTAGATTGATTGAAAGATGTTGGGATGGATGCAGAAGATATTTTCTGTGCTGACGAATAGGGGAGATGCTTTCTTAATTTGTGACAAGGGAAATCGTTCCATGCTCATGTATGCCTACACTATTTTCACACTGATGGAGATGAGAGGGGTTTTTGGATGTGACAGATATTTTCTAGACTGATAGATGTGGGAGATATTTTCAGACTGATGGATACGTGAGCTATTTCACACTGATGGATGGAAAATCATTTTTCAAACTGTTGAATATTTCCCATGTTTTCATAGTCATGGATCTGAGCGAAATTTTCATCATGAAACATATGAGAAAAATATTCATTCTAAAGGATATGGGAGATGTTTTTTCACTGATGGGAATGGGCGATAACTTCATGTCAATGGGTTGGGGTGACATTTTCATAATGATATATATTGGCAGCATTTTAGTGCTGATCGTAATATGGAATTACTTCATCCTGCTGGATATGGGCAATTCTTTCATATTGATGGAGATGGGCGATGCATTTAACACTGTTGCCCCCCTCCCTCCCCACCGATCGCCCGCAGAGTGGCAGCGGACCCCCCTGCCCCCCCACCAGAGATCCATCTGCCCCCTCCCGAGATACACCCTCGCTGCTGCTTTTCGCTCCGAGCCGCTCTCTCCGCTTTCTGCTTTTTTTTTCTTTCCTGACACGGGCGTGCTTTTTCACATTTCTTTCAGACTGCACATGCGCAGTTCAGAGCTCCGATCGTTCTGGCAGCGCTGAGCCCCGCCCACAGCACGGATCGGTCTGGAGACGGCTGAAAGCGTACGAGGGTGTCTGAACGCGGATTTGTAGGTCGGATCTGTACTACGCCCAGATTCGGCACTTAGAATCAAAATGGTAAAATCGGGCCCTTAGTGACGATAACAAGATTTGCGCCCGTGGCTAATGGAGTTGTGAGATTGCAGCCTATGTGTTTTATTATTGTCCATGATCAAAGTGTTTTAATGCATGAGGTTAATGTGTTTTCCTACCCTCAGAGTGATTTGTCCCAATTTAAATCAGCAAGCTCTTGTGAATTTAAAAAATAAAGAAGATTATCTATTCACACACGCTTGCCCCAGAGTTTACTTACACACGCTATAACACACACAAAGATTAGATGCAGATGAAGAAATAAATAATATTATTACAATTTAGAATCATGTTAGTTTCTTTCCTGTAGTTTTTTAGTTGATTTGGTGCTTTAGATGGAGGTTTGTAAAAGCAGAAGTTGTGAAGAATCTTGTAGTCAAATTGCCAGGAAGTCAGGAGGGTGTGAGAGTTGGGGGGAAGTGGGCATTGCATACTTCAAGGTTTAGCTGTATATTATCCTGGCTGCCTAGTTGTCTTATAGCTGGTTTAATGGCTTAGATGGTGTTTTTCCTGTCATTTTTGTAAAGCAGGTTGCAGATATGGCTGCCTTGCCCATGTAAACTGGTACAAGTCCAAAGTTTTTGTCCAAATAAAATGGTACATTAGACCAGTAAACATCCCGTGTTGTGGTTTTTAACACCCTGAGGGTTGGAAACAGCCAAGGTCTTTGTGTTTGGGATGAGGAGCCATTACAATATCAATGAAACACTGATGAGGCCCCATTCATATTTATCCAGCACCCACTGATTTTCACTGTCCACACTGTCCATGGTCTTTTCTGTTAATGGTGCATCCTTAACATAAGGGATGTGTGAATCTCACAAGTGGCTGTGATTGCTCATATGTAATTAGGTACATGCTTGAATTTTAGGACTATTTGGAGCTGGATACAGTCACATGATGTGCTGCGGCCATCTTAAAAAACATTTGGCGTCCACTTTTTTAAACATAGCTTTAAAGTTTGTAATATCTTCATGCCTACACTGGGCATAACACTTTCTTTGCATGGCTCTAAGCATAAACATAAACTGCTGCCATTCATGGAGATTTTACTTCAATGTATAGGAACATAGAAATTAGGAGCAGAAGGAGGCAAATTCAGCCCTTCGAGCCTGCTCCGCCATTCAATCAGATCATGGCTGATCTCAAATCCACCTCCCCACCTGTTCCCCATATCCCCTTATCCATTTTTATATTAGAAATATCTTTATCTCCCTCTTGAAACCATTCAATGATTCAGACTCCACCGCGCTATGGGGCAGCGAGTTCCACAAATTCACCACCCTCTGCAAGAAGTAGTTCCTCCTCATCTCAGTTTTAAATCTACCGCCTCTCAGCCTATACCTGTGGCCTCTTGTTCGAGATTGCCCCATAAGAGGAAACATTTGGTCTACATTTACTTGATCAATCCCTTTTAATATTTCATATACCTCGATCAGATCCCCTCTCATCCTCCTAAACTCCAGCGGGTACAAGCCCAAACTGTTTAATCTCTCCTCATACGCCAACCCTTTCATTCCCGGAATCAATCTGGTGAACCTCCTCTGAACTGTCTCCAACGCCACCACATCCTTCCTCAAATACGGAGACCAAAACTCCACATATGGTCTCACCAACACCCTATACAATTGCTACAACACTTCTCTACTTTTATACTCCAGTCCCTTTGTAGTAAATGCCAACATCCCATTTGCCTTTTTTATTACATGCTACACCTGCATACCGACTTTCTGTGATCTATGAACACAGACACCCAGATCCCTCTGCCCGGATTCAATTTGAATCTGCTTTCCATTTAGTTAATAATTTGCCTTTCTATTTTTTTCTGCCAAAATGGACAACCTCACACTTATCCACATTAAACTCCATCTGCCAAATTTTGGCCCATTCTCCTACCTACCCATATCCATCTGTAAAATCTTTCTATCTTCTTCACAGCTGCTTTCCCACCTATTACAGTATCATTAATTTTACATTGCTGTAAAGCAGCCAATTTCCACATAAACCGTACATCCTGGTAACTTGTGCGGAGGTCAAGCATCCTAAGCAACAACAATTTACATTTATATAGCACCTTTAATGTCGTAAAAAGTCATAAGGTTTTATCAAGTTGGGGAGGTGGTAGCATAATCAACATAGTCATTGGTCTAGTAATCCAGAGACCCAGGGTAATGCTCTGGGACCCATGGTCAAACAGCCGCACAGCCTCAAACAGACCATTGTCCGCAGCAAACTACCCAGCCTTCAGGAGAACAGTGACCACGACACCCCACAACCCTGCCACAGCAATCTCTGCAAGACGTGCCGGATCATCAACATGGATGCCATCATCTCATGTGAGAACACCATCCAGCAGGTACACGGTACTTACTCTTGCAACTCGGCCAATGTTGTCTACCTGATACCTGCAGGAAAGGATGTCCTGAGGCATGGTACATTGGGGAGACCATGCAGACGCTACGACAACGGATGAATGAACACCGCTCGACAATCACCAGGCAAGAGTGTTCTCTTCCTGTTGGGGAACACCATCAACAGTCACGGGCATTTGGCCTCTGATCTTCGGGTAAGCGTTCTCCAAGGCGGCCTTCACGATACACGACAGCGCAGAATCGCTGAGCAGAAACGGATAGCCAAGTTCCACACACATGAGGACGGCCTCAACCGGGATCTTGGGTTCATGTCACTCTATCTGTAACCCTCACGACTTGCCTGGGCTTGCAAAATCTCACTAACTGTCCTGGCTGGAGACAATACACATCTCTTTAACCAGTGCTTAACCCTCTCTCCACTCACATTGTCTGTACTTTTAAGACTTGATTACCTGTAAAGACTCGCATTCCAACCATTATATTGTAAATTGAGTTTGTGTCTTTATATGCCCTGTTTGTGAACATAACTCCCACTCACCTGATGAAGGAGCAGCGCTCCGAAAGCTTGTGGCTTGTGCTACCAAATAAACCTGTTGGACTTTAACCTGGTGTTGTGAGACTTCTTACTGTGCTTACCCCAGTCCAACGCCGGCATCTCCACATCTCAATCCCACCATGACAGATGGTGAAATTTGAATTCAATAAAAATCAGGAATTAAAAGTCTAAGCGTTTGTGATGGACCTCAGTTGTGCCTTTGTCCTATATGGACCACCGTTGTGTGTTTGTCATACCTGGACACACCCCCTCCCGGTTTAGTTCCTCCCCTCGGCACCTAGTATAAAGGTAGCTGTCTCCTCCCCTTTGTTCAGTCCAGGTTGGTTATTTGTTGGGATGTGCTCCTGATTCTGTTGTGAATAAAAGCCTACACTTGTATTGGCACACAGGTAGTCTTTCGCCTTATTGATAGCGCATCAATTTTATTCACAACAGTTGACCAGCATGGAGCAGTTTCTAAAACCCGACAAGTTAACATTAGACCCTCAAGAGGTCGGAGCCTCTGATAAATTTGACCATTGGCTGGACTGCTTCGAAGCATTCGTCGACACCGCTACGGCCATCGACACCGATGACGCTAAACTCCACGTACTCCGCACCTGGGTAAGCGAAGCTGTCTACGGTATCTTCCGGGACGCTGCTACATACGCGGATGCTATCGAACTCCTAAAACGGCAGTTTCGAAAGAGCCCTAACGTGGTCTACGCCAGACATCTCCTAACTACCTGCAAGCAGCAGCCAGGAGAATCATGCGCCCAATTTCTG
The DNA here is from genome assembly GCF_964213995.1 of Mustelus asterias. Taxonomy (NCBI): domain Eukaryota; kingdom Metazoa; phylum Chordata; class Chondrichthyes; order Carcharhiniformes; family Triakidae; genus Mustelus; species Mustelus asterias. The sequence continues at coordinate 27,450,966 of NC_135826.1, read as the reverse complement.
CGCGCCCTGCGGGTCCTAGCTCGAGCTTGCGACTGTAAGGCTGTTACAGCAGCTCAGAACACGGAGGACCTGATCCGCGACACCTACGTTGCGGGCATTGAGTCTACATACATCCGGCAGCGCCTGCTTGAACAAGATGGCCTGGATCTCTGGAAAACGGCCACGATGGCTGAAACGCTAGAAGCGGCCTCTCACAACCTCGGGTCCTACCCTGCATCCCATTCTATCGCCGGCTCCACCGCGACGGCTGTTCCGGCAGGGCCCAAATGTTACTTTTGTGGCCTATCCAAGCACCCTCGGCGTCGCTGCCCGGCGAAGGATGCGATCTGCTCCGGATGCGGTAAGCTAGGCCACTTCGTTAAAGTCTGCCGGGCGAAGCCGATTCCGAAGCCTCGTGGCGCCACGTGTGTTCCGCGGGCGCAGCCATCTTTAATGCAGGTGGCGGCTGCGCGCGAATCGCCATCTTTAATGCGGTCACCGGAAGTGCGGGAATCGCCATCTTTGATGCGGTCACCGGATGCACGGGAATCGCCATCTTTGAGACTGTCATCAAGACGCGCCGAGCAGGAAGCTTTACCCGTGACGTCATCAGACGCGGACGAAGATGGATTCTTCCTGGATTCGATGGTGTCATCGATTTGCCTGGACCAGTCGCAGCCTCATCAACTCTCCAAGTCAATAATGGAGATCAAGGTAAATGGTCATGCAGAAAACTGCCTGTTCGACTGTGGGAGCACAGAAAGTTTTATACACCCTCGCACAGTGCGTCAATATGCCCTTCCCGTGCGACCCTGGAGCCAGACCATCTCCATGGCCTCGAATTCCCACTCAGTGGAGGTCCTCGGGTGCTGCTTGGTGACGCTGACGGTACAGGGCACAGTCTACGAGCATTTTCGGCTCCTCGTGCTGCCGCGACTCTGCGCAGCTGTACTGCTGGGGTTAGATTTCCTCACCCATCATAGGAGCGTCACCCTGCAGTATGGTGGCCCTTATCCCCCGCTCTCCGTCTGCAAGGCGCCGTCACTGCAGTGCCCCCCGCGCACGACCTGCAGTCTCTCGACCCTCAAGATCACTCCCCCCGCCTTTATTCGATAACCTCACCCCGGATTGCAGGCCTATAGCCACCAAAAGTAGGCGCTATAGTGCGGATGACCGGGCCTTCATTTGGTCCGAAGAACAGCGTTTGCTCAAGGAAGGGATTATCCAGGCCAGCACCAGCCCCTGGAGGGCGCAGGTGGTCATAGTTAAATCGGGGGAGAAACACCGCATGGTGATTGACTATAGCCAGACCATAAACAGGTATACGCAACTAGACGCGTACCCTCTTCCCCGCATTGCGGACATAGTCAACCACACCGCGCACTATAGGGTTTTCTCTACGACCGATTTAAAATCGGCTTACCACCGGCTCCCTATCCGCTCGGAGGATTGCCCATATACTGCCTTTGAGGCGGACGGTCGCCTCTACCAGTACCTCCGAGTCCCCTTTGGTGTCACCAATGGGGTCTCAGTCTTCCAGCGGGCCATGGATCAAATGGTGGACCAGCACGGACTATGGGCCACTTTCCCGTATCTGGATAACGTCACCATCTGCGGCCATGACCGGCAGAACCATGAGGCCAACCTACAAAAATTCCTTCGTACGGCCACTCTCCTGAACCTCACATATAATGAGGCGAAGTGTGTTTTTCGGACACGCCGCCTCGCCATCCTTGGGTACGTGATAGAAAATGGTGTCCTTGGTCCCGACCCAGCCCGTATGGGTCCCCTTATGCAGCTCCCCCTCCCTACTACTCTCAAAGCACTGAGAAGATGCCTGGGTTTCATCTCTTATTATGCCCAGTGGGTTCCCCGTTACGCGGATAAAGCCTGTCTGCTTCTAAAATCGACCTCTTTTCCCCTGGCGGAGGAGGCCCGTCGGGCCTTCGACGACATCAAAGCGGACATCGCGAAGGCCGCGATGCATGCTGTGGACGAATCCATCCCATTCCAAGTGGAAAGTGATGCATCTGACTTTGCCCTAGCCGCCACCCTTAACCAGAGGGGCCGTCCGGTGGCCTTCTTTTCCCGGACCTTACAAGGCCCTGAGATTCGACACTCCTCGGTCGAGAAGGAGGCCCAGGCCATCGTAGAAGCCATCCGGCACTGGCGTCATTATCTCACGGGCCAACGATTCACCTTAATTACGGACCAGCGGTCAGTTGCCTTCCTGTTTAACACCAGGCAGAAGGGCAAGATTAAGAATGACAAGATCTTGCGGTGGAGGATTGAGCTCTCCACCTACAGATATGACATCATGTACCGGCCTAGGAAGCTCAATGAGCCCCCAGATGCCCTGTCCCGTGGATCATGTGCCAGCGCCCAACTAGACCAGCTACAGTCCCTCCATAACGACCTGTCACCCGGGTGTCACCAGATTTTTCCACTTTGTCAAAGCCCGTAACCTGCCCTACTCCCTCGAGGACGATTACCAGGCAATGCAGGGTCTGCGCTGAGTGCAAACCGCAGTTCTACCAGCCAGGTAGGGCGCACCTGGTAAAGGCCACTCGCGCGTTTGAGCGCCTTAGCATTGATTTTAAAGGCCCCCTCCCCTCCTCTAACCGCAATGTTTATTTCCTGAATATCATTGATGAATACTCACGTTTCCCTTTTGCCTTCCCCTGCCCGGACATGACCACGGCTACAGTGATTCGGACGCTGAACATGCTCTTCACCCTGTTCGGCTTCCCATCCTATGTTCATAGCGACCGTGGGTCCTCTTTCATGAGTGACGAGCTGAGGCAGTACCTGCTCGCCAAAGGCGTTGCCTCCAGCCGCACCACTAGCTATAACCCCAGGGGTAATGGTCAAGTAGAGCGGGAGAACGCAACCGTCTGGAAGGCTGTTCTATTAGCGCTACAGTCTAGGGGCCTTCCAGTCAGCCATTGGCAAGACGTCCTCCCGGACGCATTACATTCAATTAGGTCACTCTTGTGTACAGCGACCAATACGACCCCTCACGAGCGGATGTTCTCGTTTCCCAGAAAGTCCTCTTCGGGTACTTCGCTCCTGGATTGGCTGATGTCCCCGGGGCCCGTTCTGCTTCGGAAGCATGTCCGGACCCATAAGGCAGATCCCTTGGTCGAGAAGGTCCAATTGCTCCACGTTAATCCTCAATACGCTTATGTAGCGTACCCTGATGGGCGGGAGGACACGGTTTCTGTCCGTGACTTGGCACCCGCGGGTGCCCCTGAGGCCACCACGTCCTTCCGCCCCACTGTTCCCGGTATTGTCCACTCGGAGACAGCTACCCCTCTCTCTCCTTCAGTCCCTGTCTCCAATGTAGTGCGCTCAGAGCCTGTTGCGGCCCCCCACCTCCCAGCTCCGGTTCCCACTGTTCTCCATACGCCACCAGGGCCACTGCTCACTCCTCTCGCCCCTATGTACAGCTCGCTTGAGTCACCGGAGCCGTCGCCACGCAGTACCCGACAACTGGACGGAACGATGGATCGGTCCGCTTCACACCACTTGGCGCCTTCTCTCGACGCTCACTGTACGGAGCCTGGGCCGACATCGCTCCCTGTTCGGACGACTCTGCGACCTGCACTACGACAATCGCGACGGCGGATCAAGCCACCGGTTCGTCTGGACTTGTGATATTGTTTCCGCTTCACCCCCGTGTTGTTTTTTTTAAAGGAAGGGGTGAATGTGGTGGACCTCAGTTGTGCCTTTGTCCTATATGGACCACCGTTGTGTGTGTTTGTCATACCTGGACACATCCCCTCCCGTTTTGGTTCCTCCCCTCGGCACCTAGTATAAAGGTGGCTGTCTCCTCCCCCTTGTTCAGTCCAGGTTGGTTATTTGTTGGGATGTGCTCCTGATTCTGTTCTGAATAAAAGCCTACACTTGTATTGGCACACAGGTAGTCTTTCGCCTTATTGATAGCGCATCAGCGTTGTTGGAAAAACCCATCTGGTTCACTAATATCCCATTAGGGAAAGAAATCTGCCATCCTTACCTGGTCTGGTCTATATATGAGTCCACATGTAAGGGTAAGGACTGTGGGAGGAAACTGGAGCAGCCGGAGGAAACCCACGCAGATACGGGGAGAACGTGCAAACTCCACACAGACAGTCACCCAAAGCTGGAATCGTACCCGGGTCCCTGGCGCTGTGAGGCAGCAGTGCTAACCACTGTGCCACCCTGCCGCCCCAATCACTGTGATTCCACCAATTGTCTTAATGGCTTGACAATTAAGGAATCACAGCGTCTTATTGCACATCCCTTGCCATTTTGTTTCTACGAATAATTTATTGTATATAAGAAGAAAATGAAACTGATGACACACACCTATATTTATTTCATTGCACCTGCCCAGAGCTGAATGTAACAAGTGTTGACAAAGGGTACATTTCTTAGAATTCGTAATCTCTTGGATCCCGAATGAGATTAGAAAAACTAATACAGAAGCATGTAGAAAAATAAAAGGCCAGCTCCCTTTGTGACACGGATAATCAAGTGTAATTATTTGTGTGGGCAGGCTTGATCACACAGACCTCACTCACATGATGCACATTTATGTAAGGCTGCTTCCTTGGTTACTCTGCGATAAACCCTAGCAACATAAATTGCTTAACAAATGAATGGACCTCATGTTTTAAAGTTTGAACTGGACACAGTGAACGAAATCTTATTGATCCCAGAAACGGTGTCAGTGGGACAAGGCTGAATGGATCATTGTAATAAATTTTCATTTAAAAAACAAATTGAAAATATTGGAAAGAACAAGTTTTCCACCATCTGAAAACAGAAAAGATAACTCCTGAAATGTTACCCACATCCGTTTGGTAATCAGGGTCTGCTCTTTTCAAATTGCAAATCATTATCTGTACTTGAAACTAATTTGGGGTGGCACGGTGGTTAGCACTGCTGCCTCACAGCGCCAGAGACTCGGGTTCGATTCCCGGCTTGGGTCACTGTCTGTGCAGAGTCTGCACGTTCTCCCCGTGTCTCCGTGGGTTTCCTCCGGGTGCTCCAGTTTCCTCCCACAGGCTGAAAGATGTGCGGATTAGGTTGATTGGCCATGCTAAATTGCCCCTTAGTGTCAGGGGGACTAGCCAGGGTAAAGGCATGGGGTTATGGGGATAGGGCCTGGGTGGGACTGTGGTCAGTTGCAGACTCGATGGGCCGAATGGCCTCCTTCTGCACTGTAGGATTCCATGATTCCTATGATTCCTTACCTGGTCTGGCCTACGTGTGACTCCAGAGCCACAGCAATGTGGTTGACTCTCAGCTGCCCTCCGAACAAGGGCAACGAGGAATGGGCAATAAATACTGGCCAGCCAGCAACACCCATGTCCCACCAATAAATAAAAAATGTTTAAGCGCAGAATGAAAATTGGGGGGATTGTAACACTTTGGAGTGGGATGTTCCACTGCCTGTGATGAAAATTGCCGCTGCGATGATATAACAATTTCCAGTCGCCATTTTGAGTTATTTCCTCTACTATCTCCTAGGAATGGTATTTATTGACTGTGCCCAATGTTATAATTCCAGTCCTCGCTGATTATTAGATGCCTCAGATACTCTCTGCCGGACAGCAGTGAGACCAGAGGGTAGTGATTCCAGGACAGCTACCCAATGCTCACAGCCGTTCCCAACAGGTCATCTATCTGATGACCTGTTGGCGGCACGGTAGCACAGTGGTTAGCACTGCTGCTTCACAGCTCCAGGGTCCCGGGTTCGATTCCCGGCTCGGGTCACTGTCTGTGTGGAGTTTGCACATTCTCCTCGTGTCTGCGTGGGTTTCCTCCGGGTGCTCCGGTTTCCTCCCACAGTTCAAAGATGTGCGGGTTAGGTTGATTGGCCAGGTTAAAAATTGCCCCTTAGAGTCCTGTGATGCATAGGTTAGTGGGATTAGCGGGTAAATGTGTGCGGGTAGGGCCTGGGTGGGATTGTGGTCAGTGCAGACTCGATGGGCCGAATGGCCTCCTTCTGCACTGTAGGGTTTCTATGATCTAATTGGTCCCAAATTTATTACGTAGAGTGAGCACTGATGTCCATAGTAACCTGCGGCTGGGAGTTTGCAAGCATAAAGGCACAAAGTAAAGCATCGTTGCAGCACAGGGTGGTAAACTTTTTATCATATTAAAGACCAATTATAAATTAGGAAATAGGAGCAGGAGTAGGTGATCACCCCCTCCAGTCTGCCCCATTGTTCAGTCTGATCATTGTCTGCTTTAATTCCACTTTCTTACCTTCTCATTATCTCCTTCCATTCCCCATGAGATCAAAAACCTATCTCAGCCTTAAACATTCTCAATGATAAAGTATCCACAATCATCTGCACAGTGGTTAGCACTGCTGCCTCACAGCACCAGGGACCCGGGTTCAATTCCGGCCTCGGGTCACTGTCTGTGTGGAGTTTGCACATTCTCCCCTTGTGTGCGTGTGTTTCCTCCGGGTGCTCCGGTTTACTCCCATGGTCCAAAGATGTACAGGTTAGGTGGATTGGCCATGCTAAATTGTCCCTTAGTGTCCCAAGATGTGTAGGTTAGGCGGATTAGTGGGGTAAACCCTTGAAGGTGACCTCACAGGTGGAGAAGATAGTGAATAAGGCATATGGCATGCTTGCCTTTATAGGACGGGGCATAGAGTATAAAAGTTGGGGTCTGATGTTGCAGTTGTATAGAACCTTGGTTCGGCCGCATTTGGAATACTGCGCCCAGTTCTGGTCGCCACACTACCAGAAGGACGTGGAGGCTTTAGAGAGAGTGCAGAGGGGGTTTACCAGGATGTTGCCTGGTATGGAAGGGCTTAGTTATGAGGAGAGATTGGGTAAACTGGGGTTGTTCTCACTGGAAAGACGGAGGATGAGGGGTGACCTAATAGAGGAGTATAAAATTATGAAAGGCATAGATAGGGTGAACGGTGGGAAGCTTTTTCCCAGGTCGGTGGTTCACGAGGGGTCATAGGTTCAAGGTGAGGAGGGGGGAGGTTTAACACGGATATCAGAAGGACGTATTTTACACAGAGGGTGGTGGGGGCCTGGAATGCGCTGCCAGGCAAGGTGGTGGAGGCGGACAAACTGGGAACATTTAAGACTTATCTAGATAGCCACATGAACGGAGTGGGAATGGAGGGATATAAAAGAATGGTCTAGTTTGGACCAGGGAGCGGCGCGGGCTTGGAGGGCCGAAGGGCCTGTTCCTGTGCTGTATTGTTCTTTGTTCTTTGTTAAATATGTGGGGTTACGAGATATGACAGGGGGATGGGCCTGAGTAAGATGCTCTGTTAGAAGCTTGGTGCAGACGCGATGGGCCAAATGGCCTCCTTCTACACTGAATGGATTCTATGATCTGGGGCAGATCATTTCAAAGATTTGCAGATGCTTTTCTTTGCAGCAGCAATCAGGCCTCAAAGATCTGTCCATTAGGCCATGCCCACCATTAGAAAAAAATCATGAGATTTCAAAGGGTGTTAGCATTCAGTGCCCACATCACACCAGCCATTACTGCCTTGGAGCATGCAACCCACAACTTGAGAAGCCCAGTGTTAGGCTTACAGAACTAGTTCAAGCTTAGAAGGAAGAATATCTAGCTCTGAGTAACCCTTGAAGATTTCCCATCAAAAGTGTTCTGGAATTCTACTGTCCTCTCCAATTAAAGTATCAGATTACTGACCAGAGATTGTCATGGAATAGAATAGAATCATAGAATCCCTACAGTGCAGAAGGAGGCCATTCAGCCCATCGAGTCTGCACCGACCACAATCCCACCCAGGCCCTACCCCCACATATTTACCCGCTAATCCCTCTAACCTACGCATCTCAGGACTCTAAGGGGCAATTTTTAACCTGGCCAATCAACCTAACCCGCACATCTTTGGACTGTGGGAGGAAACCGGAGCACCCCGGAGGAAACCCACGCAGACACGAGGAGAATGTGCAAACTCCACACAGACAGTGACCCGAGCCTGGAATTGAACCCGGGACCCTGGAGCTGTGAAGCAGCAGTGCTAACCACTGTGCTACCGTGCCGCCCTGAATTTCCACTCCGAGGTATGTCATTTGTTTTTATTCTGTCAGGGGATGTGGGTGTCACAGGAGAGCTATTTGCTGCCCATCACTAATTGCCTTTGGCTTCTCAAACTGCTGTCGGCCGGAATTCTCCGGTAGTTGACGCTGGCGGGATGTTATGGCCCTGTTGACGGTGTACCCCCGCTGCAGGGGTGTGGGGTGCAGTCAGTGCGATATCCTATTGATAGTGGCTGGACCAGAAGATTCCAACACTGGCGAATGGTGCGCCGCGTCCTTCTGTGAGAAACACTCCGCGGGGAGGCCAGTAATCCCACCCAAAGTCTTTCGGTCACAGTTTGGTACAGCTGAGTGGATTGCTAGGCCATTTCAGAGGACAATGAAGAGTCAATTACATTGCTGTGGTTCTGGGGTCACACAGGGGCCAGACCTGGTCAGGACAGCAGATTTCCTCCCCTATAGGACGCTAGTGAAATATGTGGGGCTTTACAACAACCACTGACAGTTTCATGGCCATCATTACTGAGACTAACTTTCAAGCTAACTTTCAAGCTAGCCTCTTTTGGGGAGATGGTGGCATAGTGGAAACATCACTCGACTCGCAATCCAGATGTCCAGCCAAATCCTCTGTGAACGTGGGTACAAAACCCACCATGGCAGCTGGTGGAATTTAAATTCAATTAATAGAGTCAGAAATTGATAGCTAACCTCAGTACGGTGACCATGAAACTACCACTGATTGTCGCAAAAACCCATCTGGTACATTAATGTCCTTAAGGAAATTTGCCATCCTTACCTGATCTGGCATGTATGTGACTCCAGACCCATATGGTTGACTCTAACTGCCCTTGGATGTGCAAGTCATTCAGTTCAAGAGCAATTAAGGATGGGCAACAAATGCTGGTCTTGCCAGTGATGCCGACATCCCACAAAAGAATAAATTAATTCCAAGTGTATTAATTAATTGAATTTAAAATCTACTGTGGTGGTATTTGAACCCATGTCCCCAAAGTACCAGCCTGGGCTTCTGGATTACTAGTCCAGTTACGTTATTTCTATACCACTGCCATCAGGGAGCTACTTTAACCCCAAAGAGATCTGATAATCATATATAGTACCTTTGAGGTACTCAGGACATCCAAACACCTCACAGCCAATGAAGTACTTTGAAGTGCATTCACTGTTGTAATGTAGCAGCCAATCTGTGCACAGTAAGGTGCCAGAAACTGCAAATAAATAGGTTTTGGCTCACCAACGTGTGCTAGAAGCTACATATATTAACACACACATTTTTTCAACGAAACAAAAGCTTGGGGGCAGCTATTCCCTGTTTCATTCTCATGGCAAATCCTTTACCAGTCTAAATCGACCTGCCTAGATTGAATTTCACCAAAAGCTTGGCAGTTAACTGTTCCTAGTGCATTCTCCATGGCAACCAATCCGAGTCCACTTGCTAACCAATCAGCACTCTCTCCTCATGCAGTATAAGTTGCTCTTCCCTTTGAAATTTTTCATTCTTGTGTCTGTTCTGCTGAGTGCAAGATGAAAAACTTTGACAGCGTTTCTCTTTTTTCAGCAGCGCTCAGATAAATAATTGGTCAGGTAACCTATTTCAGTGGCTTTTGATTTGATTTATTATTGTCATATGTTTAGTGTACAGTGAAAAGTATTTCTTCCGCGCTTACACAGACAAGGCATACAGTACAGATAGAAGGAAAGGACAGAGTGCAGAATGTAGTGTTACAGTCATAGCCAGGGTGTAGAGAAAGATCAACTTAATGTGAGGTAGGTCCATTCAAAAACCTGATGGCAGCAGGGAAGAAGCTCTTTTTGAGTAGTTTGGCATGTGACCTCAGACTTTTTTATCTTTTTCCTATGGAAGAAAGTGGAAGAGAGAATGTCCAGGGTGCGTGGGGTGCTTGATTATGCTGGCTGCTTTTCCGAGGCAACAGGAAGTGTAGACAGAGTCAATGGATGGGAGGCTGGTTTGCGTGATGGAGTGGGCTTCGTTCGACCGCAAGAAACTGCAAGACTCTTTGCAGTTTCTTGCGGTTTCGTTCAGAGCAGCAACCATACCAAGCTGTGATACATCCAGAAAGGATGCTTTCTATGGTGCATCTGTAAACATTGGTGAGAGTCAAAGCTGATATACTGAATTTCCTTAGCCTCCTGGGAAAGTAGCGGCATTGGTGGACTTGCCTAACTATAGCATCAGCGTGGAGGGGCCAGAACAGATTGTTAGCGATCTGGACACCTGGAAACTTGAAGCTCTTGACCATTTCCACTTTATCCCCATTGATGTAGACAGGGGCATGTCCTCCACTACGTTTCCTAAAGTCTAATGACTATCTCCATCGTTTTACCGACTTTGAGGGAGAGATCATTATCATCGCACCAGTTCACCAGATTCTCTATCTCTTTCCTGTACTCCGTCTCATCATTGTTTGAGATCTGATCCACTACAGTGGTGTCATCAGGAAACTTGAAAATTGAGCTTCTCTGAGTGGAGGCCTGTGACTAGTGGTGTGCCGCAGGGATCGGTGTTGGGTCCATTGTTGTTTGTCATCTATATCAATGATCTGGATGATAATGTGGTAAATTGGATCAGCAAGTTTGCTGATGATACTGTGGTGAACCATCGTTGGTTCCCACTAGATAGTACTGAGCCAGGGTCTGGCCTTTACTACAAGTATGTATATATGTTGCTGTTGGGTTAGGGATGGGTTGTTCTACTTGTTGCTGTTGGGGTTAGGGTGGGGTTGTTACACCTTTGTATTGTAGTATTGTGGTACATCCCAGTCGGGCTCCGCCTCCTGGGAGAGGTATAAAGGTCCCTGCTCTGGCTGGGACCCCTCAGTCTGGGATCGTGTATATAATTGGTAGCTGCCTTGTTACAGCAAATAAAAGCCTTTATTTCCTGAGCATCAAGCCTCGTGTATGATAACGCGCATCAGATACAAAGATTGGAGGTGTAGTGGACAGTGAGGAAGGTTTTCAAAGCTTGAAGAGGGATTTGGACCAACTAGAAAAATGGGCTGAAAAATGCCAAATGGAATTTAACGCAGACAAGTGTGAGATATTGCACATTGGAAGGACAAACCAAAGTAGAACGTACAGGGTAAATGGTAGGACTCTGAAGAGTGCAGTTGAACAGAGGGATCTGGGAATACAGGTACAGAATTCCCTAAAAGTGACGTCACAGGTGGATAGGGTCGTAAAGAGTGCCTTTGGTACATTGGCCTTTATAAATCGGAGTATCGAGTATAAAAGTTGGAGTGTTATGGTAAGGTTATATAAGGCATTGGTGAGGCTGAATTTGGAGTATTGTGTACAGATTTGGTCACCTAGTTACAGGAAGGATGTAAATAAGGTTGAAAGAGTGCAGAGAAGGTTCACAAGGATGTTGCCGGGACTTGAGAAGCTGAGTTACAGAGAGAGATTGAATAGGTTGGGACTTTATTCCCTGGAGCGTAGAAGATTGAGGGGAGATTTGATAGAGGTGTATAAGATTTTGATGGGTATAGATAGAGTGAATGCAAGCAGGCTTTTTCTGCTGAGGCTAGGGGAGAAAAAAACCAGAGGGCATGGGTTAAGGGTGAAAGGAGAAAAGTTTAAAGGGAATATTAGGGGGGGCTTCTTCACGCAGAGAGTGGTGGGAGTGTGGAATGAGCTGCCGGATAAAGTGGTAAATGCGGGGTCACTTTTAACATTTAAGAAAAACTTGGACGGGTTCATGGATGAGAGGGGTGTGGAGGGATATGGTCCAAGTGCAGGTCAGTGGGACTAGGCATAAAATGGTTCGGCACAGACAAGAAGGGCCAAAAGGCCTGTTTCTGAGCTGTAATTTTCTATGGTTCCATGGTTCTATGAGTTGGAGGGAATTTGGCCACACAGTCATAGGTGTATAAGGAGTATAATAAGGGGCTGAGGACACAGCCTTGTGGGGCACCGGTGTTGATTGAGAAATGTTTCTTTGGTCAGGACTCTCGGAGAACTCCCTTGCTCTTCTTTGATCAATGTCTTGGGGTCTTTTATGTCCACCTCATAGAGCAGACAGGGAATAGTTTAACTTCTCATCCAAAAGACAACACTTCCTCAGTTCTCCACAGAAGTATCAGCCATACTAATATGCTCAGGCCTTGGAATAAGCGTAAAACCAGGCCCATCTGGTGAGAGTACCGCTGAGCCAGCACTGATACCTAAAGGCCATTGAAAACCAGAGAATCCCTACAGTGCAGAAAGAGGCTCTTTGGCCCATTGAGTCTGCTCTGACTCTCCGAAAGAGCATTCCACAAAGGTGTTTACCTCCACCCTATCCCTCTAACCCTGCACATTTACCAAGGCTGAGTACAATGGCACATTCACCGTCATCATGCATTCACCCTGACTCTCTCACTCTGCCTCCTCAGGTTTACTCCAGCAAATCGCTCTTCATATTAACCTACCTACAGATACACCCGTCCCTCTCAGTCTGTGCACTTACCCACCTCCACAGCCGTCTATCCATCACTGACTCACACCCTCATCCTCATTCAAGTTCATATCCCTCACAATCACCCTCAACAAATGGCCTCCATCCATTCATTCAACACATTCCATTCCACTCATCCAGAGCACTCTTCTGTCCATCCTTGCAGGAGAAGAGGGCACTCACCATGAGGAAGTGGAGGTGGCCCTTCAGCCATCTTGCAACTGGCAGCTGGAGAGGGGGTAATAGCTGGAGATCAGCAAAATCTCAGTCGGTCTGATTGACGAAGGTGGAGAGATGGAGGCCTCAGCCACCCATGACAGAATTAGATATCACACCGCCATGCGACATGAACACTCAGTTACGTTGACCCATTGTCACCAGGGTGTGGGATATTATCATGTACAGAATGATAACTCCAAAGAATCTGACATTCACAGTACTCAATCAAGTATTCTATCTCCCACAAGAGGTGGTCGAGGTTTCCAGTGACGAAGGCCGCTCCTCGGCGGATCTCAGTCCCTTTGAGGATGCTGTGCCACGCAGCCCCTGCACCAGTCCAGCTACCTGCACACTGATGGGACCAGGTTGAGAGGTAGATGGCGGCTCCCATTTCACAAGTGAATGAATGAGAATCAGGGAGAGCTGTGGAGTGATCACACTGGAGGGCACAGAACTCTCCATTCTCCTATGGGGTGTTGGGGCATGGGTCCTGGTAGGAGGGAACCCTCAGCGTGAGCCCAGGAGTCGATGGAACTAGATCTGTGCCTGTACTGGGTTTGTCTGCATATAATTCATTTTTCCTTCAATAAATTGCCGTTGTGATTCAAGGTTTCCTAGTTGTGATACCTCATGCTATAACACATGGACACTTCTGTATTCACCATTTGCCATTCGACAATATTAAGCTTGAATGTGGAACCACAACACCTCCCTATAGGCATAAAGGAAATCAATTGTAATGTTGGTTCCCTGTGATTGGAAAATATTTCATGGTGTGAGAGCGTTGGTAGGAGTTGCATCTCTGGTATCCTCTCCCTCCGCCTACGGGCGCTAAAATACACTGAGCGGGGAACAGAGGGAGCTTGAGCTTCATTGTTGAGTTAATCATTAATCTCTTTTAAAAAAAACAGAGGCTGATTGAATGTATTGTTCATGCTTGACTATAATTTCTAACATTTGTGGAAACAAACATAATGCTTTGCCGTGTCCTTATGAAGCACTTGAGTCAACGCAAACCCACACAATTTACATTATGCAACATTTGTTGATGCAAGTGCCAATGCAACAATTCACTTGGTCCTTAAGAATCTATTAAAGTATATTTATTTTAAACTATTGGCAGCAGGCAAATCACTCAATTTCGAGTGAGGCCTTTCATAGCTCAAGTGCATTACAAGCGCTATCAGTGCAAATCAATTGAACCGAGCTTTTAAGATTTGTACCATCATCGTCTGTTGTATCTGATTGCCTGGACTCAGAAGATATGTGCATCCTGCGGTGTTTGCCAATGTCAAAAAAATCTTTTAGCACACTGGAGACTCTTTAAACTAATTTCCTTACCCTGTATTATTTTTGTCCCTTTTTTAATTTCCTTTAGCAGCCACTGACTGAAAGAGAAGGTGGGGTGACCTACTCCGAGGATTTTGTAGCGAGTCTGCCGGAAGGTGACTCCGGAACGATTCACTTGTCTGATTTTTTTTTCTTTTATCTTGCACCCTCTCGTCTTTGCTGTCAGGAAAAAAAATACAAATTGCTAGAGAAGATAAAATTCCAAACTTGTCCAAAAACAATAACGCCACCTTTGCTAAAATAACGCTGCAATCAAATCGCTGCCAATATTCCTGAGGTTCCTCTTGGCTTTTCTTCTGTGAGAATACACATCACAGCAAAAGAATAATAGCATGTGATCATTGTACTTACTTTTGCCAAGAACTGAACAGGGAGATGCACTTTTATAATTTAAGCAAAATTGTTTCCTTTCATAAATTCTTTCTGGTTGTATCACAGCTTGGTATGGCTCCTGCTCTGACCGAGACCACAAGGAACTACAAAGGGTCCTGAACAAAGCCCAGTCCATCACGCAAACCAGCCTCCCATCCATTGACTCCGTCTACACTTCCCGCTGCCTCGGAAAAGCAACCAGCATTACCAAGGATCCCACGCATCCCGGACGTACTCTCTTCCACCTTCTTTCATCAAGAAAAAGATGCAAACGTCTGAGGTCACGTACCAACCGACTCAAGAACAGTTTCCTTCCCTGCTGCCATCAGACTTTTGAATGGACTTGCCTTGCATTGAGTTGATCTTTCTCTACACCCTAGCTGTGACTGTAACACTACATCCTGCACCCGCTTCTTTCCTTCTCCATGAACGGTATGCTTTGTCTGTATAACGCGCAAGAAACAATACTTTTCACTGTATCCCAATACATTTGGCAATAATAAATCAAATCAAATCAAGCCACCCCCACGTGGATATTGTAAAGTGTGTATAATTATGATCCACATCAGATATTCAAATTAGTGTCAATAATAAGTTTAGGTCTGCTATATTTTGTGCTTAATACTAAACCATTCTAGCTGATATCGCTGTCTGTATTTCATATTCCAACAGTAAAATACTAGTCAGTTCTGAAGAAGTCATCTTCGACTTGAAGCGTTAATTCTGTTTCTCGCTCCACAGATGCTGCCAGAGCTCTGAGTATTTCCAGCATTTTCTGTTTTTATCTGAGCAAAATAGCCGACTGTGCACAAAAATATTTAATTTGCTTCACCTTTCCCTGCGTTTCATTGCTGCTTCCTGTTGGCAGCTTTTCTCACATTGGACAGCGTAGTTTTCTCCATCCATTGGTTTTTACAGAGGTAGAACTGGTCCTACCAGCTCACCACACCCAGTTAAGCGGCACGGTGGCACAATGGTTAGCACTGCTGCCTCACAGCGCCAGAAATCCAGGTTCGAATCTAGGCTTGGGTCTGTTCGGAGTCTGCACATTCTCCCCGTGTCTGCGTGGGTTTCCTCCGGGTGCTCCGGTTTCCTCCCACAGTCCGAAAAACATGCTGGTTAGGTGCACTAGCCATGCTAAATCCTCCCTCAGTGTACCCGAACAGGCACCGGAGTGTGACGACTAGGGGATTTTCACAGCAACTTCATTGCAGTGTTAATGTAAGCCTACTTGTGACACTAACAAATAAACTTAAACTTCACCTAAAACTGAGATTTCACTTACCTTAAATTAATTGAACTGTTACTAAATCAAGGGTCAGGTGATCCCCCAGTACTGTCACTGGGGTGAGAGTGAGTGGCTGTGAATGTTGACTATCATACAACCTGAACTATTAGACTTTGGTGCAGAGGACAGAGATGGTTGACACCAGGTTTACACATCACATCCACAATATCCACGGTAATTTTCATAAGACAAAGCCTGGCCCAAGACACTGGCCTGAATCTTACCGGCCACCATAACTCCCACTGCCAAGGAGTGGGAGGCATTTTATTGCCTATGGCCAAATACCTGGCCACCACTGGTGCCACTGTATCTTTAAGGATTGCCAGTCCAATCAGAGGACTGGCAGCTCATCGATAAAGGTGGCCACATGCACAGGAAAGGACAGGGCATTTCCATCTTTCCATGTTGAGGTACCTTGAAGGTTCAGAGACCAATTTTTTATGCGTCAAGGCCAGGCAGTCAGATTGGGAACCCTCCAGTCGCAACGTCAGTGCACAGAGGGTGGGAGGTTTCTATGGGGGTCCTATGTGGGCCGTCGCATATCATTAAAGGAAGGCCCTACAGGAAGTCAAGGGGATCTTGCCATGAAGCACCTGGCAATCTCCCCACGCACTGCAGTGAGGTGAGATATGCTGACATGGGTAAAATGCCAGTGGGGGCAAATATGTCCATTCATAGGCCTGTTGAATAGCTTAGTTGACCACTTGCCTCTGGTCAACAAGGGGTCAAGATACTGCTCTTACTGCCTTTCCCAACATGCTGTGGTGGTATGTGCCTTGCATTGTGATTTTTACAGACCTCCCGCCTCCCACACTCCAAAGATGTGCGGGTGAGGTTGATTGGACATGTTAAATTGCCCCTTAGTGTCCCGGAATGCATGGTTAGAGGGATTAGTGGGGTAAATATGTGGGGTTCTGGGGATAGGGTCTGGGTGGGATTGTTGTTGGTGCAGGCTCGATGGGCCGAATGGCCCCCTTCTGCACTGCAGGGGTTCTAAAATTCTATGATTCTAATTGTAGTCACTCTCACCTCACCTCTTGAGTTCAGCTATTTTGACTAAGGCTGTAATGAGGTCAGGAGCAGAGTGGCCCTGGCAGAAACCAAACTGAGCATCAATGTGTAAGTTGTTTGTGAGTAAGTGCCGCTTGATAGCACTGTCCATTCCATCACTTTGCTGGTGATCGAGAGTAGACTGATGGGTGATAATTGGCTGGGTTGTATTTTTGTGGATAGGACATATCTGGGCAATTTTCCACATTGGCCAATAGATGCCAGTGTTGTAGGTGTACTGGAATAGCTTGGCTAAGAACTTGGCTTAGCCAAATCTCCATTGGTTATACATAGCACCAGGAAGATAGTTGTGGTTGTTGGAAGTCAATCATCTCAGTCCCAGGACATCAATGCAGGAGCACCTCAGGGTAGGTCCTAGGCTCAACCACCTTCAGCTGCTTCATCAATGGCTTTCCTTTCAGCTTAAGGTCAGAAGTAGGGCAGTTCAATAGTGATTGCACAATGGTCAGCGCCATTTGCGACTCCTCAGATACTGAAGCAAATATCCAAATGCAGGCAGACTTGGACAACATTCAGACTCGGGCTGGCAAGCAACATTTGTGCCACACAGGTGGCAGGCAACGGCCATCTCCAACAAGAGAAGATCCGACCATCTCCCCATGGCATTCAATGGCATTACCATTGCTGAATCCTTTGCTATCAATGTCCTGAGGGTTACCACTGATCAGAAACTGAACTGGACTAACCATAAAACTATCGTGCTTACAAGAACAGGTCAGAGGTTGGGAATTCTGCATTGAATAACTCACCTCCTGGCTCTCCAAAGCCTGTCCACCATCTATAAGGCACAAGTCAGGAGTGTGGTGGAACACTGTCCACTTGCCTGGATGAGTGCAGCTCCAACAACACTCAAGAAGCTCAACACCATCCAGGACAAAGCTGTCCGCTTGATTTATAACCCATGTACCACCTCCAACATCCACTTCCTCCGATCACTGGCACACAGTGACAGCAGTGTGTACTATCGACAAGGCGCATTGTAGAAACTCACCATGGCTCCTTCGACATCACCTACCAAACCTGCAACCTCTACCAAGGGCAGCAGAGGAACCACCATTATCTGCAAGTTCCTCTCCAAGCCACACCTCATCCTGATTTGGAAATATTTTGCCATTTCTTCACTGTTGCTCGGTACAAATCCTGGAGCTCCTTCCCTACAGCACTGCGGCTGCAGCGGTTCAAGAAAATGGCTCATCACCACCTTTTTCAAGGGCAATTAGGGATGAGCAAAAACAACACAGTCTTAGCCAGTGACGTCCACATCTCATTTTATAGAGAATAAAACTATGGGGGGTAATTCTCCCAAGAAAGTTCTAAGTGCTGAATTCACGGGAAAACTGGTGTAAATCACAATTGTCTTTTCAGTGGGAGTTCAGACTCGAATCTCCCACTCTGTGCACAATCGGAGGTCACAATCGTGAATATCATTAAAAGCTCGGGGCCTATTCGCACCAGAGTCTGACAGTTCCGGAACTCTGCACATGTGCAGTGGCCCCAAACTGTCAGCCTGCAGCTTGCTGACCAGCTCGATCACTGGCCAGCCCTGGATCCCTGCAGTGCTGCCCCTCCAGCAGCCCCCCCCCCCCCCCCCCATGGCCCGATTATGGCCCCCAGGAGCATTCCTGGACCAGGCCCAAACACTCCGCCGTCTGGGAATGCCCTGATCCCCAACACCCCCCCCCCCCCCCCCAGCAGTGACGATCCCCCACATCCCTCCTACCCTGGAAGACCCCCCCCACGGGAGGCAGACCCCCCCCCCCCACCCTGGCAGACCCCCCCTCCCTCACGGGAGGTTGACGCCCCCGGCAGGTCACCCTCCCCATGGCCCGTCCTAATCACTGGCCTCCCTTCAGCCCCAACTGGTCCCCATGCAGAGTGGCAGCAGGACCCACCACCCCCACCGATCGCCCCTAAGCCCTGCCCACTAAGCCCTGCCCCAGGCCCCGCCCCCCTTGGCACTGTCCCATGTCCAATGGGCAGTGTCAAGGTGCCCCCTGGGCATGAGCACTTTGCCCCTTGGGCAATGCAAGGACCACAGGCTGGCACTGCCATGGTGCTCATGCCCAGGGGGCACCAGCACCCTGCCGCCCGACCCTCTGGGGGTCCCCGATTGCCCCCCTTCACTCCAGCCGGGTGTCCTGCTAGTTTCCCAAAACCCCGCTACTCTAAACCCCACCAGGGTGGGAGATGCTATCAGGCCCGGAAACTTCACAGCCCCAGGGCCGATAATGACATTCCAATAAGATTGCTGTAAGATTAAAACTACTTACCTGCTGTTCCCGCCGGTTTCTAATGAGGTCCCGACCGTGCCGGATATCCATCTTGAGGAGATGCACGCACGTCGGGAACAGCAACTATTAACTGACCTAATCTAGTGAGTTTTTCAAAATGGCAGATGAGTCATCAGTAATTTTCCTAGAATCCCTACAGTGCAGAAGGAGGACAGTTGGCCCATCGAATCTGCACTGACATCTTAACCAGGCCCACCCCATGCCCTATCCTGTAACCCCATGCATTTTACTCCGCTAATCCCCCTGACACTAATGGATAGTTTAGCACGGCCAATCCACCTAACCCGCACATCTTTGGACTGTGGGAGGAAACCAGAGCACCCGGAGGAAACCCGCACGGACACGGGGAGAATGTGCAAACTCCACACAGTTACCCAAGGCTGGAATTGAACCCGCGTCCCTGGTGCTGTGAGGCAGCAGTGCCAACCACTGTGCCGCCCCATGAATGCTTTTGAAAACAAAACATCCACCATTATGGTTCACTTTCATAGAATCCCTACAGTGCAGAAGGAGGCCATTTGGCCCATCAAATCTGCACCAACTCTCCAAAAGAGCAGGACCACATCCTGCCCTATCCCCATAACTCTGTACATTTAGCATGGCTAATGTTAGGGAAGTTTCAACATCTCAATCTTAACTTTTTTTTTGTGAAGAAGAAAAAGCAAAAAAAAACTTGTCAAACAAGAACATCAGATAGCAAATAAATAATGCCTTCAGTACATGCCATGTAATCCTGCTCATGGAGTCATGATGACTCGAAACATTAAACTGTGTCATAATGCACACTGTGTTAATATAAGACAATCCTTATCTCTGCAAATGGCATTACATCATCAGTGCCCAACATAATGCATATTCAATTCAGGATTTTATTAGGAATATATGATGCAAAATATCAAATGATTGCATCACTGCCAGGTATAGCACAGTTATAAACGTCTTGATTTTTAAAAATGTTTAAAAAATCCCAGGATAACTTCCAGAAGTGTACAACTAAACTGACTTTTGTAACTGGCTCCAAGAGTAATATTACTGACTTCATTTGATTTTATTTATTATTATCACATGTATTGGTATACAGTGAAAAGTATTGTTTCTTGCACGCTATAGAGACAAAGCATGCCGTTCATAGAGAAGGAAAGGAGAGGGTGCAGAATGTAGTGTTACAGTCATAGCTAGGGTGTAGAGAAAGATCAACTTAATACGAGGTAGGTCCATTCAAAAGTCTGATGGCAGCAGGGAAGAAGCTGTTCTTGATTTGATTACTTAAACTGAATTTGTAAAATCAAAGATTATTATTAGATTATTTATTATTCTATGTAAATTATTTTCAAGATGTTGCTGTATTGTAAACTTTTCAACAAATGTCATTGATTTGGTACAGGCGTGTGTGTGTGTATATAAACACTGAGAAAGCAGCATTGTGTGACAGTGTAACATTTGTACTCTGTCCATTTGCAGATTGGGGAGGGTATGGATTTGTGCAGAGTTTTCAATTTTCTGCTCTTATCTCAGGCTGTCAAAGGGAGGCAATAAGTCGAAGAGGGCGAGAGGGAAATGAGCTATCCAGACGGCTCTCAGGCAACAGGGCAGCAAGCTACAATACTGACATAGTTGTATTGACTGGTGGACCATCTTATGAACCAGAAGAAGCAGATATAGGGCCAGGTGAATCCTAACCAGCCTACAGTTTGGTCGTCGTGTCATATACTGCAGTGGCTGTTCAGTGGGAAAGGAGATAGCGGGCCTGCTGAATAAAGCAAGATTCACTTGTTTCATGTATCATTGCACAGTAAATTGACTGAGGCTGTCGATGCTATTTGCACCTGGAGGCAGGGCCATGACCACCTTGATAGCCTCTGGCAACACTGTCACTCTATCTGAGATTATGGTCCCGCAGCAGATGGCACAACTCTGTGACTGCCTCCCTGCTGAACCTCTGCCTCCCGAGTCATTGCCAGATATCTGCACCTGTGCCTGTGGATATGCTGGCTGGGGAAGCAGAGGATCCAGACGTACACTTGCGGTGCCAACTGATATCTTTAATAGCCTTTCCCTGTTCCTGCTCAACCTTCCTGAATAAATCAATTGACAAGCAGAGCACTAAGGGGATTTCCATTGGCATGAATTTGCTGCCGACATAAAGTCATGTGGAATTGATGGAATTCCTTTCTGATTTCCAGCCATTAGAAACATAACAATATGGTATCGGACACAGTGGACAGGAGTCCTGCGAAACAATGAATGAACTCTTCAAATTATTGACCGCGGGATAACCTTTATTAACCGCAGGCATTAACCTTGAAGTCAATGGCAATTTTTGAGCAAAATCAGATTCACTATCTCACAAGAAATAGAAGCAGGAGGAGACAGTATGGTCTGTCGAGCCTGCTCCGCCATTCAATACGACCATGGCTAATCTTGGGCTCCAACAGGCAGCATGGTGGCACAATGGCTAACACTGCTGCCTCACAACACTAGGGTCCCGGGTTCGATTCTGGCCTCGGGTGACCATCTCTGTGGAGTCTGCACGTTCTCCCCGTGTCTACATGGGTTTCCTCCGGGTGCTCCGGTTTCCTCCCACACTCCAAAGATGTGCGGGTTAGGTCGATTGGCCGTGCTAAATTGCTCCTCAGTGTCCAAGGGTGCGTAGGTTAGGTGGATTGGCCATGTTACATTGCCCCTTAGTGTCAGGGTGATTGACAGGGTCGATGTGTGGGGTTACGGGGACGGGCCTGGGTGGAATTGTTGTTGGTGCAGGCTTGATGGGCTGAATGGCCTTCTTCTGCACTGCAGGGATTCTATGCTTCTATGAACTCCATTTTAACACTCGTCCCCCATATCCCATAATTCTCTGAGATGTCAAAAATCATAGTTACATTTCCCACTGAGGAGCTCATTTCTGCTGTTTAATAGTTGTTGAGGCGGGTTCTCTTGCTCTGAATACACACGTATTCATTTCAACTGGACTTGCACTTTAAGGACAGGAGACCATTCAGCCCCTCAAGCCTGGTTTGCCATTCAATTTGATTATCAAAGAACAAAGAACAAAGAACAATACAGCACAGGAACAGGCCCCTCGGCCCTCCAAGCCCGCGCCGCTCCCCGGTCCAGGATTGAATCCTGAATCCAGGATCCCCGCCCAATTTTCCAGCCTATCTACATACCAATATCCTATCCACCGAGCTGTCCCTCACAGCTACGATGCTTTGTTCATTACAACCTATTAACTTACCCCCACCCCCCCATTCCAGACCATGTGATCTCCAGGGAGAGGCGAAAACCCAGAGTGAAAAACCCCAGGGCCAATATGGGGAAAAAAAAATCTGGGAAATTCCTCTCCGACCCCCTGAGGCGATCAAAACGAGTCCAGGAGATTATCAATTCGATGTTAAATCCATCTAATTGACATTGTTTCATAGTCCTGATTACTCTTGCCCAATAAGAATCTGTCCATCTCATTTTTGCAATTCCCAGTTGAAATAGCCTCAACAGCTTTTTTGCTGGAGTGTACTAGATTTCCACTATCCTTCACGGGAAGATGTGTCTCCCAACCTCATCGCTAAACTGCCCAGCTCTCATTTTGAGGTTGTTCCCTCTTTTTCTGGACCATCCCAGGGAGGCTTTCCATCGTGGCGAAAATCCCAGAAATGACCAAGAATTCCAAGTCCTGCCCTGAACATGGCATTTCCCATCTCCACAGGGACAGGAGTGGAGTGGGGCTGGGGTTTGCACATCCATGATTCAGGGAGGAAGTTGGTCACTTAAATCCCCAGCTGCCTCCACTCAAAATGGGATTTTGGAAAGCCATTAGTTTGAAACCCAGATTAGACCAGCGGAGGTCTGGAATTTATGGATTTGTTCCAATAAGCAGGATACCCCTTTGGAGAGATAAGGTTCCCCTTTGGATAGGGCCCCAGAACACCTTTGAGAGAGGCAAGTCACCCTTTGGGAGCGATAAGTCAACCTTTCGGATTCTTAAAATTAAACAAGATTTTGCATGTTTTATGCACAAACATATTGGAACTATCAAGCTGTCAAAGAACTGCCCAGCTGTTAAGGAACTGTCCAGCTGTTAAGGAACTGTCCAGTTGTCAAAGAACTGTCCAGTTGTCAAAGAGCTGTCCAGCCGTCAAGGAATTAACTGGCTGTCAAGAAACTGTCAAAACTGTCAATGAATTGTCAAAGCTCTTAAAGAAGTGTCCAAGGATTCAAGGGGTGTTGGCATAGAGAGGGTAAGGGGAAAGTGTGATGGATAGGAGCATAGGTTGGCATGGTGGTATGAGGGGCTATGGAGGGTGGGTGGGAGGGCATGGGTTGACATAGGTGGGCACAGATGGGGCATAGGGAGTGCATAGGGGGAGTGAGGGATGAAGATGGGAGGACTGAGTTTTGTTTTAATCTTTTCTTGTCCACACAAATGCAGTGCTAGTGTACAGAGGCATGCCTTGTACACAGCTCGCTTCTGCACTCAGCAGCCTCTGCAGTCATTCCTGGGGCATCCACCCTGACTCCTATTTCAGCCTACCCCACCCCATCCCCTCCCCACACCCTCGTCTGCAAACCCGATCTGCGGGTGGACATTTTTAAAGGTTGGGTTCAGTAAGCCAGGAAGTTTCCTGACGCTTCCCACCCCACCTCAGGAAGAAAGTCTGGGCCTCGATCCCTCATATCAATCATTTAATCATCTTAAACCTTCAGTCAGATCACCCTCAGTCCTACATACGCAAGGGATATATAAGTTTATTTTATACAACCTGTCCTCAACAATTAACCCTTTGATCACCGGTATTGCTCTGGTGAACCTGTGCTGTACGCCCTCCAAGACCAATATATCCTTTCTGAGGTGTGGTACTCAGAACCAAACACATTGAGCGGGATTTTCCAACCGCACTTGCCCCAGCCTGGAAAATCCCACCTGAGGTCAACGGACCTTTGTGTGGCCCTGTCCCGCCCGCTACAATTCCTGTGGTGAGCAGGACGGTAAAATTCTGCCCATTGTTCCAGTTGGGGTCTTGGCTGATCTTTACATTACTGCAACATGACCACTTCTACCACTTGCATTCCAGCCCCTTTTAAGATTAAGGCCAACATTCCGTTAGTCTTTCCAATTATCTTCTGGATCTGTCCGAAAGCTTTTAACGATTTCTACGGTTGGGCTTTTCCCGCCGTTCCTGCCATTGGGATCTTCCTCTCCCGGTGATGGCGACCGCCTGCCGTGACTTCCCTGGCGGCGGCGGACGGTGCAACCAATGAGAAACTCCATTGACAGCGGCGGGACTGGAAGATCCCACCGCTGGCCAGTGGCGGGCAGCCTCCACCACCACAAAACAGTTCGTGGGGGGGAATTTGTCCTGTACATGGACCACCACATCTCCCTGTTCGTCCACAGTTCCTAACTTCACACCATTTAGAGAACACTCTGCTCTGTCTTTCTTCGGCCCAAAGTAGATGACCTCACTATACCTGGCATCAAATTCCATTTGCCACAGTTCTGCCCACTCATCTCATCTATCAATGTCTCTTTGCAACTTTCAGCTGCCATCTACACTACTTACTGTGCCAGCTCAGAGCTGTCAGCAAGCGTGGATATATAGCTGTATATTCCTTTGTCTCTATCGTTTATAAATATAGCGAAAGGCTGAATCTCCCTGAGGACACAACTAGCCACAACCTGTCAATATGAATACTTATCCATTATCTCTGCCCTTTGTCTCTTACCTTCTAACCAATTCCCTACCTACCTCCTATTCCGTGCACTCACTTTTTTGTTAACAAAACACTCAATAATGATCAGCCTGAGAAACACTGGCTTTGTTCCCATAGCGAGTACTGAGAATAATGCACTTACTGGCTGCTATTTTCCAGTTGGGGATCAAACTTAAAACCTTCTTCTTCTCCGTGGCCTGATAGCACATTAACTAACTGACTTTACTCAATACAATCGAATGTTCAACATTGTTAACCTTGAGCAAACATTGTCAAGCTGGCTTTTGCAACCCTCTCACCTGGACAGGGGCACATCTAAATTTTTATCTCAAGCAAGGTTCTGGGTGAGCAAATTTCAGGGAGATAAGGTTTGGCACAACAATAAACTGAATTTCAACAAAAGTTGCTGTAGTAAGAAATGAAACAATTGCTGATCAAAATTAAAGCAATTTCATAGCAATAACTGGTTACGTTAAAGAAGAGTAATTAATAAAAATGACTAGAGTGTGTATTAGTGTGTGTGTGTTAGTGTGAGTGTGTGTATTAGTGTCTGTGTGTATATGTGTGTATTAGTGTCTGTGTGTGTGTTAGTGTCTGTATGTGTATTGGTGTCTGTATGTGTGTTAGTGTGTGTGTATTAGTGTCTGTGTGTGTATTAGTGTGTGTCTGTGTGTGTTAGTGTGTGTGTGCATTAGTGTGTGTCTGTGTGTGTTAGTGTGTGTGTGTATTTGTGTGTGTGTTAGTGTGCATGTGTATGTGCATTTATGTGTGTGTGTGTGTATTAGTGTGTGCGTATATTACTGTGTATGAGTGTGTGTGTGTATATTATTGTCTGTGTGCTAGTGTATGTGTGTATGAGTGTGTGTGTTAGTGTCTGTGTGTGTTAGTGTCTGTGTGTGTTAGTGTGTGTGTATTAATGCCTGTGTGTGTATATGTGTGCATTAGTGTCTGTGTGTGTGTTAATGTGTGTGTATTAGTGTCTGTGTGTGTATTAATGTCTGTTTGTATGTATGTGTATTGGTGTCTATGTGTGTGCTAGTATGTGTATATTAGTGTGTGTGTATTAGTGTCTGTGTGTGTTAGTGTGTGTGTGTATTAGTGTCTGTGTGTATTAGTGTCTGTGTGAGTGTGTGTGTGTGTGTGTGTATTTATGTGTGTGTGTGTTAGTGTGTGTGTGTGTATTTGTGTGTGTGTGTTAGCGTGTGTGCGTGTTAGTGTGTGTGTGTTAGCGTGTGTGCGTGTTAGTGTGTGTTAGCGTGTGTGCGTGTTAGTGTGTGTGTGTGTGTGTTAGTGTGTGTGTGTTAGTGTGTGTGTGTTAGTGTGTGTGTATGTGTGTATTAGTGTGTGTGTGTATTAGTGTGTGTGTGTGTTAGTGTGTGTGTGTTAGTGTGTGTGTGTGTGTGTTAGTGTGTGTGTTAGTGTGTGTTAGTGTGTGTGTGTGTGTGTTAGTGTGTGTGTTAGTGTGTTAGTGTGTTTGTGTGTGTGTGTGTGTTAGTGTGTGTGTGTGTTAGTGTGTGTGTGTGTTAGTGTGTGTGTGTTAGTGTGTGTGTGTGTGTGTTGGTGTGTGTATGTGTGTGTGTGTGTTAGTGTGTGTGTGTTAGTGTGTGTGTGTGTTAGTGTGTGTGTGTGTGTTAGTGTGTGTGTGTTAGTGTGTGTGTGTGTTAGTGTGTGTGTTAGTGTGTGTGTGTATGTGTGTGTTAGTGTGTGTGTGTTAGTGTGTGTGTGTGGGTGTGTGTGTGTTAGTGTGTGTGTGTGTGTGTGTTAGTGTGTGTGTGTTAGTGTGTGTGTGTGTTAGTGTGTATGTGTGTGTGTGTGTTAGTGTGTGTGTGTTAGTGTGTGTGTGTTAGTGTGTGTGTTAGTGTGTGTGTGTTAGTGTGTGTGTGTTAGTGTGTCTGTGTGTGTGTGTGTGTTAGTGTGTGTGTGTTAGTGTGTGTGCGTGTGTTAGTGTGTGTGTGTTAGTGTGTGTGTGTTAGTGTGTCTGTGTGTGTGTGTGTGTTAGTGTGTGTGTGTTAGTGTGTGTGTGTGTGTTAGTGTGTGTGTGTTAGTGTGTGTGTGTGTTATAGTGTGTGTGTGTGTGTTAGTGTGTGTGTGTTAGTGTGTGTGTGTTAGTGTGTGTGTGTTAGTGTGTCTGTGTGTGTGTGTTAGTGTGTGTGTGTGTTAGTGTGTGTGTGTGTTAGTGTGTGTGTGTTAGTGTGTGTGTGTTAGTGTGTGTGTTAGTGTGTGTTGGTGTGTGTGTTAGTGTGTGTGTGTGTGTTAGTGTGTGTGTGTGTGTTAGTGTGTGTGTGTGTTAGTGTGTGTGTGTTAGTGTGTGTGTGTGTGTGTCTGTGTGTGTGTGTGTGTGTGTTAGTGTGTGTGTGTTAGTGTCTGTGTGTTAGTGTGTGTGTGTGTGTTAGTGTGTGTGTCTCAATCCCAGTTCCAGGCTGTTTACTCACTCACCCTCAGGTGAGTGGTGTGAGTACATGTTGCTGTGGGGTGGTGAGAGTGAATGAGAAACATGAGACTGGGAGTAAAGCAGACACATCCTGTCCCCTACACTCACTCTCTCACTCCCACACACACTCACTCTCTCACTCCCACACACACTCACTCTCTCACTCCCACACACACTCACTCTCTCACTCCCACACACACTCACTCTCTCACTCCCACACACACTCACCCTCTTACTCCCGCACACACTCACTCTCTCACTCCCACACACACTCACTCTCTCACCCTCTCACTCCCACACACACTCACTCTCTCACTCCCACACACACTCACTCTCTCACCCTCTCACTCCCACACACACTCACCCTCTCACTCCCACACACACTCACTCTCTCACTCCCACACACACTCACTCTCTCACCCTCTCACTCCCACACACACTCACTCTCTCACTCCCACACACACTCACTCTCTCACCCTCTCACTCCCACACACACTCACGCTCTCACTCCCACACACACTCACTCTCTCACCCTCTCACTCCCACACACACTCACCCTCTTACTCCCGCACACACTCACTCTCTCACTCCCACACACACTCACTCTCTCATCCTCTCACTCCCACACACACTCACCCTCTTACTTCCGCACACACTCACTCTCTCACTCCCACACACTCACTCTCTCACTCCCACACACACACATTCTCCCACTTTCTCACTCCCACACTCTCTCACTCACTCCCACATTCTCTCACTCACTCCCACATTCTCTCACTCACTCCCACACTCTCTCACTCACTCCCACACTCTCTCACTCACTCCGACATTCTCTCACACTCCCACATGCTCTCAACCACTCCCACACTCTCTCCCTCACTCTCTCACTCCCACCCTCACTCTCTCACACACTCCCACATTCTCTCGCTCACTCCCACACTCTCTTGCTCACTCCCACACTCTCCCCCTCACTCCCACACTCTCTCACTCACTCCCACACTCACTCACTCCCTCACTCCCACACTCTCTCGCTCACTCCCACACACATTCTCTTGTACTTTCTCACTCCCACATTGTCTGCTGCCCATGCTGCAGCCTCTATCTTCACTCCCCGGGTACCAGCCTCACTGTACCTTTGCTTCCCTCATGCCCAGCAGCCCTTGGCACACTCACCACCGCCTGTGTTCACTGCTCCTGCAATCAGAGGCTGTTCTGTTTCTCATTTTCTGCTGTTGGACTCATTACTGTGCCTATCAGCAGCAAATGTGATAAAAGATCGGCCTGTGATTGGAGGAGCAGCCCCTTGCAAAGTCTTAAATTTAAATACCTGGCATTTTGAACATATTGCACCAACTTTTGAACAGTCCCAGCGGGGCTAGAGGGGTCGCAGGTCGCAGGCTGCTAGTGGACATACCTGCGGTAGAGCAAAATTGGTATTTCAAGTCTTGCTTCATTTGATTTGATTTGACTTATTATTGTCACATTATTAGTGTATAGTGGAAATTATTGTTTCTTGCGCGCTATACAGACAAAGCATACCGTTCATAGAGAAGGAAAGGAGAGGGTGCAGAATGTAGTGTTACAGTCATAGCGAGGATGTAGAGAAAGATCAACTTTCAACAAGATCAACAAGCTGCCAGAGGTAGTAGTAGAGACGGGTACAATTTTATCTTTTAAAAAGCATTTAGATAGTTACATGGGTACGATGGGTATAAAGGGATATGGGCCAAATGCGGGCAATTGGGATTAGCTTAGGTGTTTAAAAAAAAAGGGCGGCATGGACAAGTTGGGCCGAAGGGCCTGTTTCCATGCTGTAAACCTCTATGACTCTATAACTTAATGTGAGATAGGTCCATTTAAAGGTCTGATGGCAGCAGGGAAGAAGCTGTTCTTGAGTCAGTTGGTACGTGACCTCAGACTTTTTCCCGACAAAAGAAGGTGGAAGAGAGTATGTCTGGGGTGCATGGGGTCCTTGATTATGCTGGCTGCTTTCCCAAGGCAGCGGGAAGTGTGGATGGAATCAATGAATGAGAGGCTGGTTTGCGTGATGGATTGGGCTACTTTCACAACGCTTTGTAGTTTTTTGCGGTCTTGGTCAGAGCAGGAGCCATACCAAGCTGTGATACATCCAGAAATGATGCTTTCTATGGTGCTTCTGTAAACATTGATGAGAGTCGTAGCTGACATGCTAAATTTCCTTAGCCTCCTAAGAAGGTAGAGGCATTGGTGAGCTTTCTTAACTGTAACGTCGGCATGGAGGGACCAGGGACCAGGACAAGTTGCTAGTGGTCTGGATACCTAGAAACTTGAAGTTCTTGATCATTTCCACTTCATCCCTGTTGATGTAGACAGGGGCATGTTCTCCATTACGCTTCCTAAAGTCGATGACAATCTCCTTCATTTTGTTGACATTGAGGGAGAGATTATTGTCATCACATCAGTTCACCAGATTCTCTATCTCTTTCCTGTACTCCATCATGAACTTCATGAACATTAATCTAGTTCTAACTTCCTCCGATTTAGTTACTTTCATCATTTTCAACTTGTGTACAGTTTATTTAAAATTTAATTTTAGAAAACAGAAGTATGTTGATATGGAAGCTTAAGATGATGCGCAAGATCACAATTCTTTAACAGTGGAGTTTAATCTGGACAAATGTGAGATAATGCATTTTGGAAGGTCTAATACAGAGAGGAAATGTACAGTAAATGGCAGAACCCTTTGGAGTATTGAAAGGCAGAGGGATCTGGGTGTACAGGTACACAGGCCACTGAATGTGGCAACGCAGGTGGAGAAGATAATCAAGAAGGCATACGACATGCTTGCCTTCATCGGCCGGGGCATTGAGTTTAAAAATTGGCCAGTCATGTTGCAGCTTTATAGAACCTTAGTTAGGCCGCACTTGGAATATCATGTTCAATTCTGGTCGCCACACTGCCAGAAGGATGTGGAGGCTTTGGAGAGGGTACAGAAAAGATTTACCAGAGTGTGGCCTGGTATGGAGGGCATTAGCTATGAGGAGAGGTTGAAGAGGTTTGTTCTCACTGGAATGACCGAGGTTGAGGGGCAACCTGATAGATGTCTACAAGATTATGAGGGGCATGGACAGAGTGGATAGTCAGAAGCTTTTTCCCAGTGTGGAAGAGTCAACTATTAGGGGGCATAGGTTAAAGGTGCAAGGGGCAAAGTTTAAAGGAGATGTACGAGGCACGTGTTTTACACAGAGGGTGCCTGGAACTCGTTGCCAGGGGAGGTAGTGGAAGCAGATACGATAGTGAGTTTTAAGGGGCGTCTGGACAAATACATGAATAGGATGGGAATTGAGGGATATGGTCCCCGGAAGGGTAGGGGGTTTTAGCACGGTGGGGCAGCATGGTCGGTGCAGGCTTGGAAGGCTGAAGGGCCTGTTCCTGTGCTGTAATTTTCTTTGTTCTTCGTTCTTTGGAGCAGGTTTCACAGTCTATTTCAGTGTTCGTGCCCTCGGTCTCTTCCTGTTGTGAAAGATCTAATTCTTCTGGTATATTGCATTAGTTGGTGATTCAACAGCATCCACATTGAACAATACACCCCACAGCACAATGGCTTCTCTTCTAAAACTCATCAATTTTACAAAACCTAATCATGATCGTGGCCAAGATGCAACAAGTGACGCAGGATGATGGGTAAAACTTAATTTAGCATGCAGCACCTCGGATCCAAAGGTTTGATTTTTAAAAGGTGTTGCTACGCTGTTGTAATTGTGTCGTGTTCTAATACAGCTGCATGTTGTCCTCACATGTCTCCTCCAAGTGATTACTTTGATAAGACTGCGTCCCTGTAACTTAACGTGATCAGATCGATCCACTGAAGACCAGAGCAATGAAAGGCCTACCAGCTCCTCAGAACATTATGGAGTTACAACTGTTCCCGGGAAGAATGTTGTGGACACGGATCCCTACCCTTACACATACATTGATGCCTCCAGTCAAAGATGGTGGGTGGAATTTTTGCAGCATTGGACGGGGCTGTAAAATGTGCTGACTTGTTCAAATGTCCGCTGACTTCGGCGGGAATGGAAAATCCCACCAGCAGGAAGGGCCGTAAAATTCCGCCCACCAACTTAGCATATGAGAGGAAGGAAATTTGTTGAATTGAACAGATGAAACGTCACGATAGTTGTCCCAGAAGGAGAACAATATGAGATCTTCAACCGGCAGAATGTGTCGGAGATCAACCAAGACCCCAGGTGGGATTTTACAGCCTTGCCCGTCCCGAAACTATAACATCCCACCAAAGGTCAACGGACCTCTCTATTGTCCGCCCCTCGCCTGCTACGATTCCTGTGGCGGACAGGGCGGTAAAATTCCAGCCTTCATCCGAGATCGTACATTGTCCAGATGGAACTGGGCAGCAGTGTGAAAAGCAGAGAGGTCACACTCATCAAAAGTGAAAGAAGACACGGAGCTATCCCCGAGCTTGAATTCTGTTCAACTGTTTCCAGGAGACCAACATCAGAATGGGACGTAAAGCATAAAATGCTGGAAAAATCTCAGCGGGTCTGACAGCATCTGTGGAGAGAGAATAGAGCCAACGTTTCGAGTCTTGAGTTACCTTTCGTCACAACTGATTGCCTCATCCCCTACAAACGAGAGAAAAACTAAGATCGGCAGACTTGCAAAAGTACCACAATGTTTATCGATGTAAAAGAACATTGAAAAGAGAGATGAGAGAACAAGAAAAGATCATTGAAAGAGAAAGGCCAACATCATTTACCTCAGACAGCAAAAAGAGATTACATTTCCCATAGTTCCATAGGACTGTAAAATACTCAAATGTTCAGAGTGACTCGGAGACTGAAGCAATGAGTTTCCAAGACTGTCAGAGAATGTTGAAGTTGGAACAGAAACTGGGGAAGGTTTAGTATAATGGAATATATTAAATTAAATACCATTAAGGATTTACTGTAACAGCCTCTGAGGTCATGGAAGGAAGTGACATCATGTGATCTGAGACTCAAAGAAACCTGGGAAGTGTTGAAGATCAGAGGGATCTTGGGGTGCATATCCACAGATCCCTGAACGTGACAGGGCAGGTAGATAAAATAGTTAAGAAGGCATGTGGGATACTTGCCTTTATCAGCCAAGGCATAGCATAGAGGAGGGAGGTCATACTGGAACTGTATAAAACGCTGGTGAGGCCACAACTGGAGTGCTGTGTCTAGTTCTGTTCACCACATTATAGGAAGGAAGTGATTGGACTGGAGGGGGTGCAGAGGTGATTTACCAGCCTGGCTGGAGCACCTGAGCTATGAAGAAAGATTGAATAGGCTGGGGATGTTTACCTTGGACCACCAAAGGTTGAGAGGGGACCTGATAGAGGTGTGTCAAATTGAAGGGCATAGATAGGGTGGATGGGAAGCAATTTTTTCCATTAGTAGAAAGATCAATAACCAAGGGGCATAGATTTCAGGAGAGAGGTAGAATGCTACGAGGGGAATTGAGGGGAATCATTTTCATTCAGAAGATGGTGGGAGTCTGGAACTCACTGCCTGAAAGGGTTGTTGAGTCAAAAACTCTCGTAAAGTATTTAAATATTCACTTGCGCTGCCTATTCACACTGGGAAGCCAGCTGCAGAGCTCCAGCAGCGCCATTGCGCAGGCGCCCCCATCTCCAAATGCGCTGTGTACCAGTGTACACTGTGCAGCGTGTGATCTGTCACCCCGCACCCATCCTACCCCTGGTCAGCCCCTGGACCTCACCAACAGAGCGACACCACAACAGCATGGGTTCAATTCTCGTACGGGCTGAGGCTATTCACGAAGACCCTGCCTTCTCAAGATCCCCAGGTTAAAATCACCACCAGTCAGCTCTTCCCCTCAAAGGAGAGAGCAGTCTACAGTCACCTGGGACCAAGGCGACTTTACTTTACCACTTGCAAGGTCATTCCACCTAATGGTTTGCAAGTAAAACCCCACAACCAACCAACACCAGGTTTGTAAGTGACCAATATTCCTCCGGCATTGCCAGTGCTTTTTAAATCGTTTCCCATTTTGCTATGCAATAACATCTCACTGTGACCTCTTACTCTTTTTATGAGGTTGTTAATAGAACTCCTAATACAGTATAAACATATGCTGCTGCTTAGAACATTCTGAAAGGTCATACCAACTGCTGCAATACCGTATGAGGCTCTCCATTAATTTTAATTAAAATGCCGCACAATTCCTCGGTGAGTTACTGTTATGGGTGAAGATCGGCCTCAATGCTTAAAAATTACAACACGATTACCTCATGCCTTTCAGAGTACTAAGCACATCCTTCAGTAATCTTACCGAGTTGTTTCTTCCGCAGACATTACCAAAACAAATGTCACCTCAACTACAATAGCAACTGACATCAAAATTCTTTAAAATATAAAACAGGGGCGGTTAAATGATTGTTCTTCTAAAACTGCGTGCAGCAAAAGGTTCTCTTTTGATTGAGAAATCCAGAACAGAAAATGCTGGAAAATCTCAGCAGGTCTGACAGCATCCGTGGGGAGAGAATAGAGCCAATGTTTTGAGTCGAGATGACCCTTCGTCAGAGTGAAGGACAGTACTTCTTCAGGGAAGGTATTCCAAGAAGAGAAGTGGCAGCGAGTTAAACACAAAGATACAAGCAAAATACTGCGGATGCTGGAATCTGAAACAAAAACAGAAAATGCTGGAAAGTCTCAGCAGGTCTGACAGCATCCGTGGGGAGAGGATAGAGCCAAGGCTTCGAGTCCAAGGTGACCCTTCATCAGAGTTTAAAGTTTAAAGTTTATTTATTAGTGTCACAAGTAGGCTTACATTAACACTGCAATGAAGTTACTGTGAAAATCCCCTAGTCGCCACACTCCGGTGCCTGTTCGGATACACTAAGGGAGAATTTAGCACGGCCAATGCACCTAACCAGCACATCTTTTGCACTGTGGGAGGAAACCAGAGCACCCGCAGGAAACCCACGCAGACACAGGGAGAACACGTGCAGACTCCGCACAGACAGTGACCCAAGCCGAGAATCGAATCCCGGTCCCTGGTGCTGTGAGGCAGTCGTGGTAACCACTGCGTCACTGGGTAAAGGGCTAAGGATACAAGCCCCATTGACAAAGATTAGGAGGTGATGATATGGATTGAGAGTAGTGATTAGGCAGCACAAAGATTTGGATTTAAATATTTGCCAGAAGAAGTAAAGGCTATGGGGGCGGGGGATGGGGGCAGGGTTGTAAATGGTCTTGAAGCCAATAGACAGATTCACACAAAGATGGTTTTATGACTACTGATCTGTTTTTAAAAATTCTTTCCTGGGGTGTGGGAGTCAATAGCTGGGCCAGCAATGTTGCCCATCCCTAATTGCCCTTAAACTGAGTGCTTTTCTCGGCCATTTCAGAGGGCAGTTAAGCGTCAACCACATTGCTGTGGCTCTGGAGTCACATGTAGACCGGACCCGGTAAGGATGGCAGATTTCCTTCCCTAAAGGACATTAGTGAACCAGTTGGGTTTTTTCGACAATCAACAATGGTTCCAGGATCACAAATACTGAGTGTAATAACCCCCAGGACTTGCATGGGGAATCACTGATTAAACTCCCTGTAGGACTTGTAGAATACGAGCTCCCTGGTAATTGGTAATTACCTTGCCAGGTGGAGCTCGTATATCCAGCCCTTTATAAAGCAGGCCCCTGAGTGGGTCCATTGTTGTATTGTCCCAGTTGGGATCTGTTTGTGTTCACCACAGGCTTGTGGCTTTGCTTTCCTTTTATTTTGTTGAATAAGGCACTGTTCCTTTAGATCTGACTTTTGGAGTTATTATCATAGAATCATAGAAACCCTACAGTGCAGAAAGAGGCCATCTGGCCCATCGAGTCTGCACCAACCACAAACCCGCCCAGACCCTACCCCCATATCCCTATACATTTACCCACTAATCCTTCTAACCTACACATCTCAGGACACTAAGGAACAATTTAACAAGGCCAATCAACCTAACCCGCACATCTTTTGACTGTGGGAGGAAACCAGAACACCCGGAGGAAACCCACGCAGACATGAGGAGAATGTGCAACCTCCACACAGACAATCATGTATAACAGGGAATAATTTTCAATTCCAGATTTATTCATTTGAATTTAAATTCCACCAGCTGTTATCCCAGAAGGTGAACTCAAGTCCCCAGAGAATGAGCCTGGGTCTCTGGATTATTCATCCAGTGACATTACCACCCAGCCACTAACCCTCCATCGTGGCTAGCTGCTAAGTCACGTCTACCAGCAACTGTGGCGACCTGGAGATCACACCCTGGATATCAGTCATTACGTTTGACCTTTTTGTCACGTTTTGTTACAAATGCACAATGTTCTTTCAGAAAGGAAGCCAATCATTGACCCCAGCCTGGAATGAATAAGCCTGTTACAGTCTCTCAGTCTTTAACCAGTGAAAACAACTGGAAATGAAATATTGAAAATGCTGGAAATACTCAGCAAGTCAGATAGCATCCGTGGTGAGAGAAAAAGTGTTAGTGTCTCAGGCCTGTGATCTTCCATCAGACTTGTTCTATTACTTATAGAGTCATAGAGGTTTACAGTATGGAAACAGGCCCTTCGGCCCAACTTGCCCATGCCACCCTTTTTTTTAAACCACTAAATTAGTCCCAATTGCCCTCATTTGGCCCATATCCCTCTATACCCATCTTGCCCATGTAACTGTCTAAATGCTTTTTAAAAGACAAAATTATACCCGCCTCTACTACTACCCTGCCGGATTGTGGCGACTAGGGGATTTTCACATTATTGCAGTGTTAATGTAAGCCTACGTGTGACACTAATAAATAAACTTTAGATGGGTGGTTTGAAGGTACCACCCTGGCAGTTTGTTCCAGACACTCACCGCTCTGTGTGTGAAAAAATTGCCCCTCTGGACCCTTTTGTATCTCTCCCCACTCACCTTAAACCTCTGCCCGCTAGTTTTTGACTTGGATTTGACTATTCAGTATGATAGCCTTAAATGTATAGGTATATTCAACAGCTAAACAAAATAAACATTGAACATAAAACCCCCACCACAGACAGCAAGAAAGGCAGCATCCTCTCCCAAACCAACTTGCCCAGTATCAAGGTGCTAATCAATTCAAACCATCTCCGGTGGGTGAGACGCGCCTTTCGTCTGCCTGACATCCAACTTCGGAAGCGACTGCCACTCTACTCGGAACTTAGTGACAGGAGGAAACTCCCAGGAGGACAAGAGTAAAGCTTTCGAGATGTCTCAAAGCATCCCTGGAGAGGTCAAATATCTCTGCTGACTCATGGGAGTCCCTAACTTGTGACCAACCAAAATGGAGGAAGGCACCAAACACATTGAGAGACTTAATCAGGAATGTGCAGAGACAAAGACAAGGCATTAGAAGGGCACCCAAACGTTCAAACAGCCCATCTAAAGATTATTTATTAGTGTCACAAGTAGGCTTACATTAACACTGCAATAATGTGAAAATCCCCTAGTCGCCACAATCCGGCACCTGTTCGGGTACATTGAGGGAGAATTTAGCATGGCCAATGTACCCTAACCAGCAAATCTTTCAGACTGTGGGAGGAAACCGGAGCACCCGGAGGAAACCCACGCAGACACAGGGAGAACGTGCAAATTCCACGCAGACAGTGACCCAAGCTGGGAATCGAACCCGGGTCCTTGGTGCTGTGAGGCAGCAGTGCTAATCACTGTGCCACCGTGCTCTGCTACCCAACCCTTTAAGAGCAAACTGCCCCATATATGTGGCAGAGTCTGCAGATCGTGCATTGGACCTATCATCCACTTCAGGACCCACCAAACCAGAGCGGAAACAAATCGTCCTCAATCCTGAGGGACTGCAGATGAGGAAGGATACAGATGAAGGCCTCTGATTTTCTCTGACTTGCTCTTGATTGGCAATGCTGCTAAGACAAGATTAAATAAAGTGAATATAAAGGTAGTTAACACGGGCATGAGTGCTAATCCCCTCCCTCTTGGGAGTGGCAAGTCATGCCAGTGTGTCAAGAGGTGAAAATTGGACCCATTCTGCATAAGGTTGCTTTCCAATACAGACCAAAAAGGTGAAAGATCGTGATTGTTGCAGCTTAGTGCACTGCTATCAGCAGGGGTCACAAATCCCAGTGCGAGCATGGCAGTCAACAGCCTTAGCTTTTTATAAGGACACTGAATGCCGCTTTTAGATCACAATCTGAATTAATCCCAATAATCTCTTGACATCTGCCACCAGCAATAGGGATCAGTCAATGCTCAGTCCTTCAAGCTCCCGTATCTCCAGGGTATTTTGAATCCCATCGTCAGTCACATACATTCCAAAGATTTCCACCTCAGGTCTCGAGAATTGCTTTGCATTGCGGTGGTAACCGAGATGTTAGGAGCAGCGTTACGACTGTAATATTGCATAAGAATGATGTAAGTGCTTTACTCCTGTTCGGTTTTCAGGTTGTAATCTCTTTGCTTCTTCGACAGCATTTGAAATTGCCCTTACGATATTTTTTATCATATACCAAAGGGCTGCTCTGCCTTTGAGAGGAGGAATTAACTGCAAGTGATTTAACCTGAGGATCATCTCACCTCAGGCGAGGGACAAGATTGAGAAGCCTTCATGAATAACCTCAGCGAGTACAGGAATTGAACCCGCGCTGTTGATGTCACGCTGCATCACAAACCGGGGTCAGAAATCTCCGGCCATTCGCACCAGTGGGATTCTCCTGAGCAGATAATGAAAGGCCATCCAGACTCGAAACGTTGGCTCTATTCTCTCTCCACAGATGCTGTCAGAGCTGAACGGCGACAGAGTGGTCAGCACTGCTGCCTCACAGCGCAAGGGACGCGGGTTCAATTCCCAGCTTGGGTCACTGTCTGTTTGCACGCTCTCCCCGTGTCTGGGTGGGTTTCCTCCGGGTGCTCCGGTTTCCTCCCACACTCCAAAGATGTGCGGGTTAGGTGGATTGGACGTGCTAAATTGCCCCTTAGTGTCAGGGGAACTAGCAGGGTAAATACGGGGATTGGGGCTGGGTGGGATTGTGGTCGTTGCAGACTCGATGGGCCGAATGGCTGCTGCACTGTAGGGATCTATGATTTTCCAGCATTTTCTGGTTTTGTTTCAGATTCCAACATCGGCAGTATTTTGTTATTATCTGAGCTAAAGCGGGGTTCTCTTTGCTTCTGCGTGTCTTTATTCTTACTCATCTCCAAATGCTCGTCTCAGCCCTGATGAACTTTCGAAATTGCCAGGTAGCAGCTCCATTCCAATTAGTGCTGTAAAAAGCTTATTGGGATCCTTGCCAAATCTGCAATTTTCATCTCAGACTTTTTAAACCAGAAAGATCATTTAGCATGTTGCAGGTTTAGGGTTACATAGTGGCTAAAATTGCAGATTGGGCGGGATGGTGGCACAGTGGTTAACACTGCTGCCTCACAGCGGTAGGGACCCGGGTTCTATTCCCGGCTCGGGTCACTGTCTGTGTGGAGTTTGCACATTCTCCTCGTGTCTGCGTGGGTTTCCTCCGGTTGCTCCGGTTTCCTCCCACAGTCCAAAGATGTGCGGGTTAGGTTGATTGGCCATGCTAAAATGACTCTTAGTGTCAAAGGGAATTAGCAGGGTAAATATGTGGGGTTATGGGGATAGGGCCTGGGTGGGATTGTGGTCTGTGCAGACTCGATGGGCCAAATGGCCTCCTTCTGCACTGTAGGGATTCTATGATTAGCTTATGTTAGATTCTAATTATCGAAGTGTTTTCACTGCAGTTAAGTGTCCTCAGGAGATGTGTAGTAGCTGTCCTGACTATTGATTGTGTGACTGACGTCCCGGTGAAGCCTACTCCTGGAGGCTTGATGATCATATTCTAGATTGATATTACATGTTAAAAATGGCTGGCTGTAATAAGGGGCGCCACTGGATGAAAGATGTGCTCAATCAGACCAGTTAGTCTTTGTTCTGTGCCTTTATGAGTATTCGTCCCAATTCTTGAATTCATTAAAGTTGTTGTTTCATGTTGGCATCAAAAGAGAATGCTTTTTAAATGCAGTAAGATCTTCCAATTTATGAGCAATGCCCAAATCCTGGTGAAGAAGTTGCTGGAGAGAAGAGGTTTTGTTTGCAATATTATCTGATGAGTCTTTGCATATAAAACTGTTCGTTTCCACTGGTTCACCAGAACAATTCAAAAGGACAATTAATCCCTTGTGGACATTTGAAATGACATTTTGTGATTTATTATTGTACTATATTAGTATTGCCTGCAGCTATTTCTGATATTGCTTAATGTTCTGTAAATTATAAATAAATGTTAGTTAATTAAGTCAGTAAAAACTTTCATCTGTGGTTTCATATTCGGGTGTACAATGTTGAATTGAATTGAATTGGAATCTCTATGAAGTGCCGATCACTGCAGCTGGGGGGGGATTTGATGCCTTTGGTCTTGTGCACTTTGCAATGTCATACTGCGTACAGATGCTGTGGCATATAATGTCCATTAATGGGAAAAACTATGAAACTGTACAACTGTCAATTAGCTAGCATTGTTAGATAATCAGGGAAGTTGACAAATGCAACTTCTTAGTAGACAATTTTTAAAATCTATTCGTGGGACATGGGTGTCGCTGGCTGGCCATCATTTATTGCCCATCCATAGTTGCCCTTGAGAAGGTGGTGGTGAGCTACCTTTATGAATCGCTGCAGTCCACGTGCTGTGGGTTGACCCACAATGCCGTTAGGGAGGGAATTCCAGGATTCTGACCCAGCAACTGCGAAGGAACGGCGATATATTTCCAAGTCAGGATGGTGAGTGGCTTGGAGGGGAACTTGCGGGTGGTGGTGTTCCCATGTATCTGCTGCCCTGGTCGTTCTAGGTGGAAGTGGTCATGGGTTTGGAAGATGCTGTCAAAGGATCTTTGGTGAATTGCTGCAGTGCCCCTGATTGGAGAGTGAATCAGTTTTGGTGTCCCCATTTATGCTCAGAATCACAGAATTAACCATGAAAGGAGAGTGTCTCATTGTTCTGTAGCCTCCAAGCCAGTCCTCATGGTAGAAGATTAAATAATCGACCAGGAAAGTAGAAAGTGCCTGACTGAACTGTCGATGCAATCCAACGTGCACCAGAATGGATATCAGCAGATGGTGGGTGGCGAAATGTTCGATACTGACCTCTCACCCCTTGGGAAGTACTCTGTCCAAAGGACTTCAAAGCCACTTGATCACAAATCCTGTCTGATGGAGCCAAACCCTACTGGGAAACTTGGGCAACCTCAGTCAACATCTGTGCCACAGTCACATTGAAGTGACCATTTCATCCAGTGGGAATGGTTAATATATAGTTAACATGCCAGGATTGTCAGAAGGTGCAACAACAGCAGGAAATGACTGGTTGGCTCCTAGTCTCTCGATGTTTAATGTTTACCATTCAGGCACATTTTTAAAAAGTCTGACAATGTGTTCAATGTGCATTTCTGATTTAATCTAACCAGATTAAATCCCTTCTCACAACTGAAACTGAAAAGCTATCAATTTAAATGCAAACTATCCAGCCAATTGTCTGTCATGTTTTGTTCGAACTAAATTATAATGTGCACATTTGTACAATCCATCCATCCTAAATCTTCATATATACTGTTGGCTTAAACTGCAACAAGGGTTTACAGTTCTCCTAGCTGTGGATTTCACGTTACAGCGTCACGTGCCAGCTCCCCCTTTGGAAATCCCAATCTAGGACAGATACCGATGGAAAATGTTACTTTTGACACTTCATTTATCAAACTCTTTAGTGTCGGCTAACCCTGAAGTGCTGAATTTGAATTCTAGCCTTCATTGACATTCAAAGAGAAATTTAGTAAAAAAAAAAGAAGACATGTATCCTGCTGACTGGTCCAGGTATCCCCAGAGATGTCCACGCACGATGCAGACTGACCCCACTCTCTCGGTTAAAGGTGGAAAGCACCAAAAAAAAGTGTTTGTGAGGACATGCTGTCGATTGGGACTACGGCAAGAAGAATACATCGACCTCAAAACATCGGCGATAGGATTGAAAATCTGCAAACCGGGGTTTAAAAATGCAAAAAAAAAGAGACCCCCCCCCCCCCCCACCA
This sequence comes from Mustelus asterias, assembly GCF_964213995.1. NCBI lineage: Eukaryota > Metazoa > Chordata > Chondrichthyes > Carcharhiniformes > Triakidae > Mustelus > Mustelus asterias. The sequence goes on along the minus strand of NC_135826.1, from coordinate 27,409,641 downwards.
AAAAAATTGCTACGTCACTAAATTTCCCAAATCTTTGATCTGTCCCATTGTATTGAACCTACATGATATCAAATTCCCCAAACTCAGTCTTGGCATCAGGAGAAGCTTTGTGTAAGTCAGACACTTAATTTTCCACAGGGAGGGAGAGGGAATGTGGAGACAGTTGACCCTAGTCTGCTCTTGTATACCTCCTTGTGGCCGGTTCATGTGAAGCAGAACCTGTGGGACCGAAGTACTAGCCGTCTGTTGGTTCAGGAATAGTTTTCTGTCATCCTGCGTTCAGAGTACTTTGTGGTCAGCAAATGAAAGGTTGTTGACTGTACGCTGACAGATATCTTATGTTTAATTATATCCTATCTGAGTTATGCAAACCCCTTTTACTTATTTGTGACAACCTGTCAGAATGCTTCAAAGTCAGCTGCCTGATGTTTTCACGTTCTGTGGACACGGCTTTCATTTTAGGTCACTCGGTTCGGCAGAGATTAGGTGTGATTTTAAATTTACAAGCGGGCATGCTCTCCGTGCTGGATAGAGGCCTCATTAATGTTCAGTACAGTGTGTCGTAAGGAACTGTTCACTGAACCCTCACAGCTGCCTGCAGCGGCTTATCAGCAAAAGTACTTTCTTATCAACCCTCTTTAACAAGGCTGTGGAACCGAGGCTTATTGCTGGCCTGATAGATACAGGCGCACAGGAAGCATTAGCTGACGACCAAAGCAGGTTGTCACTTTCTGCCACACTTTCTACCATTCTGCCTGCGAGCAGAGACAAAGGCACCCTCCTTATCTGATGAACTGCAGCATGGTCAAAAGGCTAGTAGGTCACAGCCATGCCTTTGCATGCTCAATTTGTCCTCAATAAAGAAACATGATGCATCAACAATAAGGGCAGCACGGTGGAACGGTGGTTAGCACTGCTGCCTCACAGTGCTAGGGACTTAGGTTCGATTCTGGCCTCGACCGTCTGTCTGTGTGGAATTTTCACGTTCTCTCCATGTCTGTGTGGGTTTCCTCTGGGTGTTCCAGTTTCCTCCCACAGTCCAAAGATGTGCATGTTAGGTGGATTGGTCATGCTCGGGGTCATAGTTTGAAGATAAGGGGTAAAACTTTTAGGACTGAGGTGAGGAGAAATTTCATCATCCAGAGAGTGGTGAATGTGTGGAATTCACTACCACAGTAAGTAGTTGAGGCCATAATGTTGTGTGATTTCAAGAAGAGTTTAGATGCAGCTCTTGGGGCTAAAGGGATCAAGGGATATGGAGGGGGGAAGTGGAATCAAGGTATTGATTTTGATGATCAGCCATGGTCATAATGAATGGCGGAGCGGGCTCGAAGGGCCGAATGGCCTTCTCCTGCTCCTATTTTCTTTGTTTCAATGTAAATTGTTCCTTAGTACCCAAAGAGGTGCAGGTTAGCTGGATTAGCCAGGGTATATGTGTGGGGTTACAAGGATTGTGTGGAATGGAAGGTCATGGTGGGATGCTCTTTTGGATAGTCAGTGCAGACTTGATAGGCCGACTGGCCTCTTTCTTTCTGTACTGTAGGGATTCTATGGTTCTAAGATAAATTGGTGTATTATTGTATCTATAAATAAATGTAAACTGAATAAAAGCTAGATTGGTATTTATTTAATAAAACAGAAACTGCGGGTAAAACCCAGCATGTCTGGCAGCATCTGTGGAGAGAGAATAGTCTCACTGAGTCTCACTGGCTGTCCTATCTGGAGACAATATACATCTCTTTAGCCTGTCTTGATGCTCTCTCCACTCACGTTGTTTGTATCTTAAAGACTTGATTAGCTGTAAGTATTCGCATTCCAACCATTATTCTATAAATTGAGTTTGTGTCTTTATATGGCCTGTTTGTGAACAGAATTCCCACTCACCTGAAGAAGGGGCTTAAGGGGCTCCGAAAGCTTATGTGCCTTTTGCTACCAAAAAAACCTGTTGGACTTTAACCTAGTGTTGTTAAACTTCTTACTGAGAGAGAATAGAGCCAACGTTGCGAGTCTAAATGACCCTTGGTCAGCATTTCTTTATTCCAATTTCAGAATGAAAAAAGCAGAAAGGGAATTTAAAAATGAATTATTTTTTCCAATCAAATTTATAACTTTTTAAAAATAATATTCAGCATTGAATCATGTTTGGTCTACAACAGCAAAGTGTTAGACCACGTATTGAACTGACCTGGTGTCACACAGATTCCGCAATAATCTCCTGAATCTGTAAATGTTAAGATGTGGAGATGCCGGTATTGGACTGGGGTCGGCACAGTAAGAAGTCTCACAACACCAGGTTAAAGTCCAACAGGTTTATTTGGAATCATGAGTTTGTGGGTTCACAAACACGGCATACTCGCTACCCTTTTAAAAGTCTATATATGCCGTGTTTGTGAACCCATCTCTCCACTCACCTGATGAAGGAACAGCGCTCCGAAAGCTCGTGATTCCAAATAAACCTGTTAGACTTTAAGCTGGCGTTGTGAGACTTCTTACTGTGAATGTTAAGGTTAAAACTTCATGCATCGCTTGGTACTTGTAGGTTAGCACTGTCGCATGAACAAATCAGTGCTTTCTGTCAAGTGAAATCGAACATGCTGGAAATCACTCAGTCAGCATCTTGTGGAGAGAGAGAGAGGAACAAGGGTTAAAGTTTCATATTGGTGACCTTTCATCAGAAATAGAACTGGAATACTTTAGAGAGTTTCAGCTTCGAACCAATTGCAGAGCTGGGGAAAGTGGTGCGAATAGAGTGGCGGGGCTGGTGAGGGGGGGGGGAGGCACGGGAGGGCGTGGGATTGGGGTGGGATTTGGGGGGAAAAGAATTATGAGGAAAGTGTGTGACAGGGTGAAGGCCTTTCATGATTAAATTACAAGAGGAATGAAGACGCAAGGTAAAATGAGGTGATAATGGAACTTATAAAGTAAAAGATTTGTCCAGAGTAAGTATAATTGATTACAACAGAGCATAAGATGGAGGCAGAGGGTAAAATGCTGCCTGATTTGCTGCATGTTTTCCAGAATCTTCTGTTTTTATTTCAGATTTTTAGCATTTTGCTTTGTTTCAGTTGCTTTTGGCAGCGGCCCTAATGTTCAATTATTCATTAATTATTTATTTTTGAAGAGCGGGCGCCATGGTGGCACAGTGGTTGGCACTGCTGCCTCACAGCTTGGGTAACTCTGTGCGGAGTCTGCACGTTCTCCCCATGTCTGCGCGGGTATCCTCCGGGTGCTCCAGTTTCCTCCCACAGTCCGAAAGACGTGCTGGTTAGGGCGCAATGGCCATGCTAAATTTTCCCTCAGTGTACCCGAACAGGCGCCGGAGTGTGGCGACTAGGGGATTTTCACAGTGACTTAATTGCAGTGTTAATGTAAGCCTATTTGTGACACTAATAAATAAATTTAAATGGTGACACAGTACAGGCGCCACAGTGGTTAGCACTGCTGCCTCACAGCACCAGGGACCCGGGTTCAATATCAGTCTAGGGTGACTGTCTGTGTGGAGTTTGCATGCTCATCCCATATGTGTAGGTTTCCTCTGGGTGCGCCTTTTTCCTCCTACAGTCTGAAGATGTGCAGGTTAGATGGATTGGCCATGCTATATTGCCCCTGAACGTCCCAAGATGTGAGGTGGATTTGCCATGGTGAATGTGTGAGGTTACGGGGATAGAGTAAGGGAGAGAGCCTGGATAAGATAGTCTGTCGGGGGGTCGGCGTGGACTTGATGGGCCGAATGAATCCTATGAATTCCAACCTACATTTTGTAGCTGTTCAGTTTATTCATGTGCTCTAAGTCAAAGAAAGGTCAATGTTACTGGAGAAAATTCTTATTGAATATTTTTCCTGTATTACTACAGTGACTACACTTCAAAAGTTTTTGATTGGCTGTAGAGTTGTCCATGGTTGCGAAAGCACTTTATAAACGCAATTTGTTTTGAACATTACAGAATCAAAACCAACCATTGGACCCGTCAAGTCTACACCAGTGCCTAAGAACATCAGAAACAGGTGCAGAAGGAGGCCATTCAGCCCATCGTGGCTACTACACCATTCAATGAGATCATTACTGATCTTTGACCTCAATTCTACTTTTGCGTGCAATCCCCATATCCCTTGGTTCCCCTAGAGGTTAAAAATCCCATCAAAACATTCAAAATTCCCTCTACATTATTTATCTAGTTTAATGGCACTCTTTATTCTCCTTACTCTTTAATTCTCGAGCAATGTTCTAATTCCCTTTTAACAGTAATTAAGGACTCTACTACAACAGATTTTGTGGCAGAGATCCACATTCTAGCCTCCCTCTGTGTAAAGAAGGCGTTTTACTGCCTACCCTTTTAATTCTTTCTGTGGTTATCTTAAATGTGCGCCCTCTCAGTACGATCCTGTGGAAATGATCAATCGCTATTTACAATCTGAATAAAAGGCTATTTCTCAACCTTCTCGGTTCCAGTTAAAGAAAAGAGTCTCGCTTCTCGAGACTCTGTTCACTGTAATCCATCACTCCTAATAATATCCTGCTGAATCTATGCAGTGGCTCCTTCATCTATTATATATCCTGTTTGTGTTGGTGACCTAGACTGTAATCCATCTGTTGCCTTACTAAGGTCTTACACAAATCCAACATTACCTTGTTGCCAGCCCCTGCACCCCTCCTGCGCCCCCCCCCCCCCCCCCCCCCCCGCCCCCATGCCTCATTACAATGTTATGCTCCTGCATTCAGTCAGGGTCATGTCATGAGGACCAGACTGAAAACTTGGCTGGCGACTTAGAACCATGGAATGGTTACAAAAGGAAGCTATTCAGCCTGTCATCTCCTTGACAGCGCACTGGCAGAGGACATTGGCTATTCCCACTCCTCAGCCCTTTCCATGTAGCCCCCGCAAATTTCTTTTGTTCTCTTCACGCTGCTCATCTAATTTTCTTTCGAGTGGGGAAATCCTCGTAGCTTTCCCGTCGAGTGGAAACTTATCACTGTTCATGCCGGCGGGATCCCGCTGCAGCGAACGGAGATTTGTCTGGCCGCCAAATTCCCTGACCTCGCTGCAGCAGGAGCGTGGCGTGTGCTGTAAGATTGCGCCCATCATCTGAGCCTGAGTTGCACAAATAAAGGAGGACTCCTCTGGTTTCAGGTACTCAAAAGAGCAGGTTAAGATAGGAGAGCTTAGGAAAAAGACAGGGCGTTGGTCTGTAAGTATCTTTTGATTTCATTTCATTTATTATTGTCACATGTACTAGCATAAGGTGAAAAGTATTGTTTCTTGCGCGCTTTACAGGCAAAGCATACCATTCATAGAGAAGGAAACAAGAGAGTGCAGAATGTAGTGTTACAGTCATAGCTAGGGTGTAGAGAGAGATCAACTTATTGCAAGTTGAGTCCATTCAAAAGTCTGACAGCAGCAGGGAAGAAGCTGTTCTTGAGTCAGTTGGTACGTGACCTCAGACTTTTGTGTCTTTTTCCCGACAGAAGAAGGTGGAAAAGAGAATGTCCGGGGTGCGTGGGGTCCCTAATTATGCTGGCTGCTTTGCCGAGGCAGCAGGAAGTATAGACAGAGTCAATGGATGGGAGGCTGGTTTGCGTGATGGGTTGGGCTACATTAACGACTTTTGTAGTTCCTTGTGGTCTTGGGCAGAGCAGGAGACACACCAAGCTGTGATACAACCATATCCCGAATGATTTTAAGAGCCTGCCAGTTTCTACTTTGCGGCAGAGTTGAAATCACCCTCATCGTGGAGGAGATGGGCCAAAATAGGCCTAAGCAAGTAAACTTCTTTGAACTTGCCAGAATCCTCCAGAAGAAAGGCTTCTCCTTCCCGAGGCTTCCCTCCCTATATTTTACCCTTATCATGAGAGGCTCTTCAAACCACCTCCCTATGGCTTGTAGAATCATAGAATCTCTACAGTGTGGAAGGAGGCCATTTGGCCCATTGAGTCTGCACTGACTTATCTGAGTGCCGCTGACTGTTTGCTCTGTCGCAGTGGGCAGCTTCTGGTCACCCGACATTCCAGTTTCCGGGAGCTGAGCAGGAACATGCAAGTGCAGCCAAGGAGTTTTATTTTCCAGCCCTCACGCTGCAGAGGTCAGAGGGCTTTAGAATTTTGCTTGTTCTCACCCCACGGTTCCCTCTCCAAATTCAAATTGATGTTTATGGACACAGGGTCATTTGTATAGATGGTGGAAACCTAAGGAAAGTTTGGTAGTGAGGGGTGGGGGGAGTGGGGGGGGCGGGGGGGGGGGGATGGGGGGGCGGGTGAAGTTCAAACTGGGGTGGAGGCCTAATGTAATTAATCACTGCCCCTTTATCCTCTCGCCTTCAAGTGCGTAAGATGATCATCTCTTTTTGAGCAGAGGGACAGACTGAAAAACCTACATGGTGCTTTTCACATCCTCAGGATGTCAAAGGGCGGCACGGTGGCACAGTGGTTAGCACTGCTGCCTCACAGTGGCAGGAGCCCGGGTTCGATTTCCGGCTTGGGTCACTGTCTGTGTAGAGTCTGCACGTTCTTCCCGTGTCTGCGTGGGTTTCCTCTGGGTGCTCCGGTTTCCTCCCACACTCCAAGAGACGTGCTGGTGAGGTGTATTGGTCAAACTAAATTCTCCCTCAGTGTACCCGAGCAGGTGACTAGGGGATTTTCACAGTAACTTCATCGCAGTGTTAATATAAGCCTCCTTGTAACATTAATAAAAAAAACTTTAAATGGTGTTATTTAGGTTCAAGGTACAGCCTTTCTTAATGTTCAAATTTTTTCCACAGTTAAAATTGATCTGCTTCTTGGCCCATCCACTGAACCTGTTGGTATTTGAACACAGTCTCACCGCAATCAATCGCTGCCACACCGTTTGGCTTCATGTAAAATGCTACAAAATTTCAAGACATATTCCATTCCATTCATTGATGTAGCGAACGCAGAATCGGCTCTGTAGAACACTATCAGGTACTCCCTCAACCTGTCCTTTTTACATTTATTATCACTTTCTACTCATTATTGCTAAACTGGTTTTCAACCTAATTAGCCCTCAGTTCCATGGGCTTTAATATTCTTTGTAAGTCTCTTGTGGAATTACATCAAGTGATTTTGAATAATTTTTCTGTAATATAATCAACTTACGCTGAATACAATAATATATCAGGTATAGCAGAATTGCAATAGCAAATTGCATTGCTACATGGTATCTTTATCGTTAGCACTGCAATTAAAACACGACTGGTGGTCACTAAATGAAAGTAATAGTCTGAATTAATTTCTCAACCAACACCAAACATCATCAGGTTTGTACGACATCAGTTTTGTTCCACTCGCCATAAAAAATATGAGGAACCAATCTGAAATGTTTAAAGTTTATTTATTAGTGTCACAAGTAGGCTTACGTTAACACTGCAGTGAAGTTACTCTGTAAATCCCCTAGTCGCCACACTCTGGTGCTTGTTCGGGTACACTGAGGTAGAATTTAGCATGGCCAATGCACCCTAACCAGCACGTCTTTCGGACTGTGGGAGGAAACCAGAGCACCCGGAGGAAACCCACACAGGCACCAGGAGAATGTGCGGACTCCACACAGATGGTGACCCGAGACCAGAATCGAACCCGGGTCCCTGGCACCGTGAGACAGCAGCGCTAACCACTGTGCCACTGTATTATCGAAGTTGATATTGAAGAGTGTTGGCCAAACTATGTGTTTCCGGGTTCCAGTTCCATTTGGGACTTCAGTTCAAAAGTAAAGGTTGACACTCCAGTGCAGTGATGAGGGAGTGATGCATTGTTTGAAATGCCGTAATTTGGATGAGACATTAAACTGAGGCCTCATTTATTTGCTTTGGTGGATGTAAAAGATCCTATGACACTATTTCAAAGAACAATACAACACAGGAACAGGCCCTTCGGCCCACCAACCCTGTGCTGAGATACGGGCCAGGATTTTACTGCCCCGTCTGCCACAGGAATCGGAGCAGGCGAGGAATGGACAATGGAAAGGTCCGTTGACCTCAGGCGGGGTTTTACAGTTTCGGGATGAGCGAAGCCGTAAAATCCCTCCCGTGGTATCTATCCCTCTATCCACCTCATGTTCATGGGTCTATCAAGATACACCTTGAACTTTGCTAATGCGCCTGCTTCCACCGCCTCCACTGGCAGTGGGTTCCAAGCACCCACCATCCTCTGTGTGAAAAACATTCCCCGCATATCTCCCCTAAACTTACCACCTTTCTCCTTAAATCTGTGCCGTCTTGTAGTCGACCCTTCCACCCTGGGAAAAAGCCCCTGACTATCCACCCATCTATGCCTCTCATTTTTTTGTAGAACTCTATCAGGTCACCCCCTCATCCTCCCTCTTTCCGGTGAAAACAATCTGAGGTTATCCAAACTCTCCTCATACCTAAAACCCTGGAGACCAGGCAACATCCTGGTAAACCTTCTTTGCACCCTCTCCAAAGCATTCAAGTCCTTCTGGTAGTGTGGCGACCAGAACCGCACGCAATATTCCAAATGCAGCCCAACTAAAGAGCAGGGGAAGTTTTGACCGACATTTATTCTCGATCAACGTTACCCAACAGGTGATCACATGAGCACATTGCTGTTGAGGGAGTTTGTTGTGCTGTGTTCATGTGGCTAGTATGTTTCCTGCATTACAACAGTGACTACATTTCAAAAGTACTTGGCTGCAAAGTGTTTGGAGACATCCAGTGGCCCTGAAAAGTGCTAGACAAATGCAAGCCTTTCCCATCTCCTTAGAGAGAAAACCGAGAAGAGGACTTTCATTTGGATAGCGCAGTTCATGACCGTGGAACATTCCAAAGCGCCTTACAACCAATGAAGCACTGTTGAAGTGTAGTCATTGTTGCCGTGTAAGGTTGGAGAATTTAAGCGCGGAAGAGAACGAGCTAAATCATTTCAAGTCCATCTGGAATGAAAATGAGTGGAGTTGTGTAAATAAACCGAGCGACAATTCTGTCAGATTGTCTGATGCACTTTTTAAAAGTTTGTGCATTAGATATGGAATAGCATTTTTGCGTAGAAAATAATTAAAACTCGGACACAATGACTGCGGTTTGCATCACTTGTGAGCCATTAGCAGGTTCAATAATTACCTCTTGAATACATATAGCAACAGCCTTGTACTGAGTTGTACAGTTGAGCAATATTTGATTAAACAGATAATAATGCGTTACCCGCAATCTGTAAAGAAAGAAACCACGTTTGTGAGCAACTTTGCAACATGAATTTTAGCTCCCGTAAGGTGCGATATATTTAAATAAGATTATGGCACAGCCATGATAGTATGCGCCTTGGATATCAACAATCATTTTTAACTCTCCTGAGGATCTTTTCTGCTAATGGGATTAATCTTTGTTTGTTTATTCGGAATTCAAAGAGTCACGGGCAATGTCAGCAATCTGATTATAACTGGGAAGAGACTCTTTGTCTAAGGGCAATGTGAATTACCCGCACAAAAGCGAGCCCGTCTATTTTTGACCTGCCTGGTGGCCTAGTTATGCCACAATGCATAGCTGATGATTCCTTACCCTGGAGTCTCTCCATAAGCACACAAGCAATTTAACAAATGAAGCTGTGCAGCAGAGATGGGAATCTATAAAGGCTTTTACACTAATACTAGGTGGAAGCGATGAAGACTGTGTAAAGTGCTTTTTTTGGGTGTCTAATGATGAATAACCTTGAATTGCTGTTCATTTCATTTTGCTTTGGGCAAATGTGATGCGCAGAATTTATCCCTCTACTTGTGAAACGCTGAGCCTTTTCATAAGACAACATCGTTTAGTCAAACGACTAAATTACTTGTGCGAGGCGTCACATTTTACACAAACTAGGGGCTCCGATTTATCTAGTATTTTTAACAAATGCACCTCTCAGGATGAAGGATGGAATCTTTTTGAAGAAATCGCACATTTTTCTAATTTATTAGATAGCTGACGATCCAGCTCAGATGTGGAATAGTGGAGCAAACGTTGAATTAGCACGTCCCCATCAATAAAAATTGCGCAACGCTAAGAAGAGCTTTTTTTTTAAATGACGTGATTCAATGGACATATTGGCTGGAATTCACCGGTCTCGCAGCCGTGTGTTTCCCGCCGGCGGGAGGTGGCGTGTTGTTTGGTAGCGGCAGGAAGCCTGCAGATGAGGGTGTGCTTCTGGCGGGACCGGAGAATCCCGCTGGTGTGAATGGCCACAAAATTCCGGCCTTTATTCGCAAAATTCTCCGATTTGATTTGATTTGATTTATTATTGTCACATGTATTGGGATACAGTGAAAAGTATTGTTTCTTTCACGCTATACAGACAAGGCATACCATACATAGAGAAGGAAACGAGAGAGTACAGAATGTAGTGTTACAGTTATAGCTAGGATTTAGAGAAAGATCAACTTAATGTGAGGTAGGTCTGATGGCAGCAGGGAAGAAGCTGTTCTTGAGTCGGTTGGTACGTGACCTCAGACTTTTGTATCTTATCCCGATGTAAGAAGGTGGAAGAAAGAATGTCCGGGGTGCGTGGGATCCTTAATTATGCTGGCTGCTTTTCCGAGGCAGCGGGAAGTGTAGACAGAGTCAATGGATGGAAGGTTGGTTTGTGTGATGGATTGGGCTACATTCACGACCTTTTGTAGTTCTTTGCGGTCTTGGACAGAGCAGGAGCCATACCAAGCTGTGATACAACCAGAAAGAATGCTTTCTATGGTGCATCTGTAAAAGTTGGTGAGAGTTGTAGCTAACATGCCAAATTTCCTTAGTCTTCTGAAAAAGTAGACGATTTGGTGGGCTTTCCAACTGTAGTGTCAGCATGGGGGGGACCAGGACAGGTTGTTGGTGATCTGGACACCTAAAAACCTGAAGCTCTCGACAATCTCTACTTGGTCCCCATTGTAGACAGGGACATGTTGTCCACTACGCTTCCTGAAGTCGATGACTATCTCCTTTATTTTGTTGACATTGAGGGAGAGATTATTGTTGCTGCACCAGTTCACCAGATTCTCTCTCTTTCCTGTACTCTGTCTCGTCATTGTTTGAGATCCGACCCACTACGGTGGTGTCGTCAGCAAACCTGAAAATCGAATTGGAGGGGAATTTGGCCACACAGTCATAGGTGTATAAGGAGTATAGTAGAGGGCTGAGGACACAGCCTTGTGGGACACCGGTGTTGAGGATGATTGAGGATGATTTTGCTCTGCGAAGTGTTGTGAAGAATAACTTGCTGCAACAATGTGAAATCCTGGGTGTAATATTTTATCTGAACAACATTTATTTAGAATCATAGAATCCTACAGTGCAGAAGGAGATCATTCGGCTTATCGAGTCTGCACCGACCACAATCCAACCCAGACCCTACCCCCAGAACCCCATGTATTTACCCTAGCTAGTCCCCCGACACTAAGGGACAATTTAGCATGGCCAATCCACCTAAACTGCACATCTTTGGACTGTGAGAGGAAACCGGAGCACCCGGAGGAAACCCCCGCAGACACAGAGAGAATGTGCAAACTCCGCACAGACAGTGACCCAAGCCGGGAATCAAATCCAGGTCCCTGGCGCTATAAGGCAGCAGTGCTAACCATTTTGCCACTGTGCCGCCCCCTTTTTCTGTTATCTGGATAAAATATTAAATTGATGCCTCAAGGGAATATGAAAGATTCCATGGTACAATTCTGAAGAAGAACAGGGGCCAATATTTATCCTTCGGCGAACAGCACTGAAACAAGTAGATTATCTGTTCATTATCACATTGCTGTTTGTGGGTAATTGCTGTGCCAGAATCGGAAACTGTGCTTCCTACAATACAGCAGTGACTAACACTTCCAAAATACTTTGCTGATTAGGGGGCTAGGTAGCTCAGTTGGCTATGAGTGTGTTGCAGAATACGCCAAGAGCACAGCTCCAACCTCTGTACTGGCTGAGGTAGTTCTTGGGGCCTGCCTCCTCACCTTGCCCGTCTTGTAGCAAGGTGGGCTGGAGCAAAGGGTGAAAGCAGAGAAACACCCTGCTCTGATCATCCACTGCAGCTGCCACGCTACCTTGGATCCTCTCAGCCTCTGAGAGAGCTCATCAGCAACATGCACCCTTGCTCTGCCATAGTTAAGTTCCTTTGGTGTAGGATTATCTGTAAAAAGTGTCACTTTTGAAATCACTTCACTCAAACAATAAGAGCCGGAATCTTAACACCATTCACACCGGCAGGATTTTCCCATCCCGCCGCAGTAAACAGAGATTTGGCCGGGTGCCAAATTCTCCGACTTCGCTGCAGCGGGAGTGTGGTGTGAATGGCAGGTAAGATCGCGCCCATCGAGTCTGCCACTACTGTGAAGCACTTGGAGACATCCTGAGCTTGTAAAAGGTGCTATATAAATGCAAGTCTTTCTTTCCTGTCACATGGTTTGAGCAGGGCGATATCACAATTAATGGAATATATAATTTGTAATATATTTTTCTACACATTTTCCCCGATCAGTTTTGGCCATGGAGAAATTTATCATTTGTAAGGAACTTAGAAGGTTTTATGCCTGATTTCCTTCATGGTGTCTGGCATTTAAATGTTGATTTACTTTAAGAAGTCTCACAACACCAGGTTAAAGTCCAACAGGTTTATTTGGAATCACAAGCTTTCGGAACGCTGCTCCTTCATCAGGTGAGTGAGCAGCGCTCCAAAAGCTCGTGATACCAAATAAACCTATTGGACTTTAACCTGGTGTTGTGAGACTTCTTACTGTGCCCACCTCAGTCCAACGCTGGCATCTCCACATCATGATTTACTTTGGTGAGACTTTGGGGAGCTCATATAAGGAACACCAAGTTAGCATGCTGCCGCAGTAAGCAACTAGGAAGCCAAACAGCATGTCGGCCTTTAATGCAAAGGAGGTGGGCTTTGAGAACAATTGTCTAGGGAATTGGTGACACCATATCTGGAGTCCTCTGAGGAGTTTTAGTCTCCATGACTGAGGAAATATGTGTTTTCCCTGGAAGGAGGGCAGCAAGGTTCACAAGATTTGTAGAATCATAGAACCCCTACGATGCAGATGGAGACCATTTGGCTCATTGCGTCTGGCCAGACTATCTTACCCAGGCCCATCCCCTGACCTACATCCGTGACCCCACACATTTACCCCACTAAATCTCCCTAATCTACACATCTTGGGACACTAAAGGACAATTCAGCATGGCCAATCCATCTAACATGCACATCTTTGGACTGAGGGAGGAAATCTGAGCACCCGGAGGAAACCCACTCAGACATGGGGTGAACATGCAGACTCCGCACAGTCATCCAAGGCAGGAATTGAACCTGGGTCCCTGGCACTATGAGGTAGCAGTGCTAACAACTGTGCCACCGTGCCGCCCACTCATTGGTTCATGGGAAGAGAGGTTCATGGGTGAGGTGACAGGCAGAGTAAATTGGGCCTATCGTCTCTGAAGCTCAGAAGAATGAGAGGTGACATTGAAAAATATAAGATTCTGAAGGGGCCGGTCAGGATAGAAATTAATTTCCCCAAGCTGGGAAATCTTGTACACTGTGGCACAAGCTCAGGATGAGGGGTCAATCATGAAGCATCGAGCTGAAGAGGAAGGGTTGTGAATCTTTGGTATTCTCTACCAAAGATGTTTCTGGAAGCTCCATTGTTGGGTATATTCAAGGCTGAGGTAAATGTTTCCTCTCAGGCATTCGAGGGGTAAGTGGGAAAGTGGATTTGAGGCAGAAGGTCAGCTGTGATCATACTGAAGCGTGGGGCAAGCTACGGCGGTTGTATGATCAACTTCTGGTCCCATCTCCTACATTTATATTGTTTGCCAGCTATTGATTAAGCCTGTAAGATGGCTGCAAATGAATTCAGAAATGTTGGTGACAGCATTCCAATCTAGTGTAACAATTTGGCTTGGAGAGTGTACATTTCAAACAGGAAGCAAGTTGCAAAACGGAGTAAATTGTGCCTTTAATTCTTTATTAGTGCAAATTTAGGTCAATGAAAAGTGGGTTGAATGTCAGGTAATACAGGAAGGAAACTTGTGAAGAACTGTTATATAATATAAGTTAGGTTGTTATCAGGTTGCATGAGTTTTAGTGACTTTGTGCTGGATCTAAGCCAAGTTAAAACTCAGTTTGAGTCAAAATAATGAATCTGATCAAGTTTCCAAAGCTTTTTCTGTCCTACATGGAAGCGTGTTACACAGATAGAATTAACAGCAGTCTGGAATGCTGAGGGTTTTAATAACATGGAAAGGATATTTGGCTCAACAAGCTCATCTCTTTTCCAATAACTAACCCTACTTATGCACCCTCTCACCATTTCCCTCAATTGTGTGTCCGACATGAACTGTTAACAAATTTGTTTTAATACAAAGTAACTAGAGTCAAATTAACTCCCATTTTTAAAAGGCAAAAAAGTACTTTCAAACTCATTGTGTGTTGGTGCATACAATAAAGGTGGAAGCATATCGTTCCTGCCTCCACCTTTCAGCATCACCTGAAAGCACCAGGTTAGGTGGAGTGGCCATACAAAATTGTCCCTTAGTGTCTCAAGATGTGGAGGTTAGGGGGATTAGCGGGGTAAATGCACGGTCTCACGGGGCTAGGGTGGGGAGTCTGGGGTAAGATGCTCATTCAGAGAGTCAGTGCAGACTCAATGGGCCAAATGGCCTCCTCCTGCACCGTAGGGATTCTATGAATTCTATGAATCACCAGCAATGAATATGGTAGCCAAAAAAAACTAAACTTGTGGCAGCCTGAGTGACAAACAAAACTCCTCTAACCCACTGTGAGCTGCGTCATGGGCGATATACAGATATTATTAGAAACTTTAGATACACATACACTTCCAATGCGGTACTCTCTGACACCCAGTACACTTCAAATGCTGCACACTCTCTATCCATTTCTTTCTGTCACAGTTAAAAAAATAAAACAGAAGGGTGGCATGGTGGCACAGTGGTTAGCATTGCTGCCTCTCAATGCCAGGGACTCGGGTTCGATGCCAGCCTTGGGTGACTGTCTGTGTGGAGTTTTGCACGTTCTCCCCGTGTCTTCGTGGGTTTCCTCCAAGTACTCCATTTCCTCCCACGGTCCAAACATGTATGGGTGAGGTGGATTGGCCATGGTAAATGTGTGGGTTACAGGGATAGGGCCTGGATAAGATACTGTATCAAAGGAGTCAGTGCAGATTTGATGGGCCCTATTTTACCATTTTGATTCTAAGTGCTGGGCGGACTTGAAACTGGGAGTGTTTCAGATCCGACTTTTAGACCCGTTCTCAGGCTCCCCCATACGCACTCTGCCTGAAGAAATATCAGCGAGTCTGAATCGCGCTGCACAAGCCTGTGGGCGGGGCTTAACGCACCCGAAAACCTGCCGCTCCGATCAACGCCTCCAACTGCACATGCGCAGAAAAAAACTGATAGAATGCTGCTTCCCTCCCGGACCGGATTATGCCACCCCCCTGACCTTCACACACATTGCCCCACCCCCACAACATTACTGACCCTCTCATTCCCCCCCCCCCCCCCCCGCCACCCACACCAATCACGGCCTCCTCCCCCCCATTCCCCCCCCCCCCACTGATCTCAAGGCAGAGTGGCAGCAGACCCACTATCCCCCCCACCCAACCAATCTCAAGCAGAGAGCTGTCGGACGCTCGGCACTAACCTCCTCACTAACCCTCACCGATGGAGCGCCCGAATCTAATTTATGTGGAGCATGTCTGATTCCAGATGGGCGAACGCGGTGGTAAAGGGGGAAGTGCCAACAAAGTTGGGTGTGCAGCCCACTAAGTCAATTTAAATATATGCAAATGAGACAATACCACAGTGCGAGTGAATATACCATCACAAAGGATGATACTGAAGAGTGAATCACTGTAAAAATGAACCAGACAACACTTAGTGCGTGGTCCCATTGCAACCATTTTCAGGCCTTGGTGAAGGGGGAACCAACGCGGAGGCGGGCATGGATCGCACTATTTGCCTCACGCCCGACTTTACCAAGTTTTCACGCCCAGAAACGGACGCAACGTGATGGTAAAATCGGGCCAGACAGGTCTAATGGCCTCCTTCTACACTGTAGCGATTCTATGGAAGCAAAAGCTTCACTTGTATTATGCAAACCAAGACCTCCAGGAAGCGAATGTACTGTACAATATCTCCACAAATAAAAGAAACAATATGATGACCCAACAGCAATTAATCCTAGAATGAAATCATTCACTTCAGTCAGTGAAGTTTAAAGAAACATTTACCTACAGCTCACGAGCAGAAGAATACATTGTGTTTGCATCTATATTATTATTGTACAAAATAGCCCATCCTCTTGAGTTACAATGAGCTCCACCAAAAAGGCTGTCACTTCATAATAGTTTCTTTTGTCAGGGAAGTAGAGATGTACAAGTAGTGTTAATCTATAAACTCCCCTCAACAACAGCAGCTAACATCTAATTGGCATCTTTGAATCACCCTTAACAGTAGAATAATACAACATGCCTTCCATTGTATAATGCTTATACCATCATAACATAGCACATCTCACACATTAGATAAGAATCACTTGCTGTTGTCTCCTCTCTCCTTGAGTGTTTTCTTCCAAGCATTCCCAATTAATTTATTAGAAACTGAATCCAAACTATGTGACTTTGTGTTTTTTAAAGTTTATTTATTATTGTCACAAGTAGGCTTATATTAACATAGAAACATAGAAAAACTACAGCACAAACAGGCCCTTCGGCCCACAAGTTGTGCCGAACACATCCCTACCTTCTAGATCTACCTATAACCCTCCATCCTATTAAGCTCCATGTACTCATCCAGGAGTCTCTTAAAAGACCCTATTGAGTTCGCCTCCACCACCACTGACGGCAGCCGATTCCACTCGCCCACCACCCTCTGTGTGAAGAACTTAGCCCTAACATCTCCCCTGTACCTACCCCCCAGCACCTTAAACCTGTGTCCTCTCGTAGCAGACATTTCCACCCTGGGAAAAAGCCTCTGAGAGTCCACCCGATCTATGCCTCTCAACATCTTATACACCTCTATTAGGTCTCCTCTCATCCTTCGTCTCTCCAAGGAGAAAAGACCGAGCTCCCTAAGCCTATCCTCATAAGGCATGCCACTCAATCCAGGCAACATCTTTGTAAATCTCCTCTGCACCCTTTCAATCTTTTCCACATCCTTCCTATAGTGAGGCGACCAGAACTGAGCACAGTACTCCAAGTGGGGTCTGACGAGGGTCTTATATAGCTGCATCATTATCCCCAGACTCCTAAACTCAATCCCTCGATTGATAAAGGCCAGCACATCATACGCCTTCTTAACCACCTCCTCCACCTGCGGGGCCGATTTTAGAGTCCTATGGACCCGGACCCCAAGGTCCTTCTGATCCTCTACCGTACTAAGAGTCTTTCCCTTTATATTGTACTCCTTCATCCCATTTGACCTACCAAAATGGACCATGACGCATTTATCTGGGTTGAAGTCCATCTGCCACTTGTCCGCCCAGTCTTGCATCCTATCTATGTCCCTCTGTAACTTCTGACATCCCTCCAGACTATCCACAACCCCACCAACCTTCGTGTCATCGGCAAACTTACCAACCCATCCCTCCATTTCCTCATCCAGGTCATTTATGAAAATGACAAACAGCAAGAGTCCCAGAACAGATCCCTGGGGCACACCACTGGTGACCGACCTCCATTTAGAAAAAGACACTGCAATGAAGTTACTGTGAAAATCCCCTAGTCGCCACACCCCGGCGCCTGTTCAGGTATACTGAGGGAGAATTTAGCACAGCCAATGCACCTAACCAGCACGCCTTTTGGACTGTGGGAGGAAACTGGAGTACCCGGAGGAAACCCACGCAGACACAGGGAGAACGTGCAGACTCCGCAGACAGTGACCCAAGCCAGGAATTGAACCCATGTCCCTGGTACTGTGAGGCAGCAGTGCTGACCACTGTGCCACCGTGCCCACCCTGGGTTCAATTGCTCAAAACTTTGGTTATGTTCAGATCTACAGAGCAAATGACGAGCACCTTGCTGAGCAGTAAGCCACAGAGTAATCATAACCTCTTATGCTTCATGCCAGTTCATTGACTGATCACCTCAAAGCTGATTTTTTGGGGGTTTGTTCCCCTCATCCGTTGCTTTTCCAGCATCAAGATTTAGCTAAAACTTGCCTACTCCTCACAACCTACACACTTCTCAAATTCAAGTGAGGCATTACTTATCGACTAGCTCATGATAAATCTCATGATCTTTCCTACTCTTTCCAGTGCACCTTCAAGCTACAGCTTATGATGGATCACACACACCTCAGCAAAGCATTTGCCAGGTATCCAATAACTGCAATGCGTGTAGAATATTTTACTTGATCTGCATCTTTGGTTTACAAAAAAGAACAGCATTACATCTTTTAGAATAGTCTTCTCGAGTGACCAAAGGAGTCTGTTTAATTTTTTTGTCTTCAGTCATGGGACATGGGTGTCGCTGGCTGGACCAGCATTTATTGCCCCTCCTTAGTTGCCCGAGGGCAGTTGAGAGGCAACCACATTGCTGTGGCTCTGGAGTCACATGTAGGCCAGACCAGGTAAGGACGGCAGATTTCCTTCCCTAAAGGACATTAGTGAACCAGATGGGTTTTTCCGACAATCGACAATGGTTTCATAGTCATTGGTAGATTCTTAATTCCAGATATTTTTTATTGAATTCAAATTCCACCACCTGCCGTGGCGGGATGTGTACCTGGGTCCCCAGAACATTAGCTGGGTTTCTCGATAATACCACTAGGCCATTGCCTCCCCTAATTGGCATAATGTATTTCTTAATGAAAATATTTTGTAAAATTAATGCACAGTAATTATTTATGACTAGAGCAGCATGGTGACAGAGTGGCTAGTGCTGCTGCCTCACAGTGCCAGGGACCCGGGTTCGATTCTGGCCTTGGGTGACTGTGTGGAATTTGCACATTCTACCTGTGTCTGCATGGGTTTCCTCCCACAGTCCAAAGATGTGTGGGTTAGGTTGATTGGCCGTGCTAAATTGCCCCTTAGTGTCAGGGGGATTAGGAGGGTGAATATGTGGGGTTACAGGGATAGGACAGGACCTGGGTGGGATTGTTGTCGGTGCAGGCTCAATGGGCCAAATGGCCTCCCTCCGCACTGTAGATGCTAAGATTCTATGACACAGGAATAGGGTTTGGGTGGGATTGTTGTTGGTGCAGGCTCGATGGGCCAAATGGCCTCCTTCTGCACTGTATCTATGACTATCACAGAGCACTAAGCACATTTCTCCCACCACTACAATGTTCAGTCAAGGCTGTGATGAAACTCCTCCCTTGAATAACAACCATGGAATTGAGACCAAATAATTCCTCACTGGCATTGGCCCTTGCTGTCAGATAGTTGTAGTACACGAGAATGCTGACAGCATTTTGCATGGATTTTCACTATCTTGTATAGATTTGTTTGCCCATTTGAGGTGATAAAAAGGCTAAAATAAAGGATGCCCTTCAGCAATAAGCAGTTACTGTAAATTAAGTAGACCATACAAGGAATACTTCCATTCATTTTGTCATCCATATTACAGCCAAAAGTAGGTGCAACCTATACTTGCTTCAATCACTTAATGACCTACTTTTAAGTGCCTGATGTTACTATGTTTCAACAGTACGTACTCAAGACTGCTTTATGCAATTCCCTTTCCGCCTGAGTCTATGTATATTTAATATTAAATTCAGCAACAGCGAGATATAAACTTTTCAAGTATGTAGTTGCCAGTTTATCAAAGGAAAACAAGTCACAGGAGACTAATTTGTGCAGCAAGTTCAGACCAAAATGCAAATCCTTTCTTAAGATGATCGGGGGTGGGGAGATGTGAGTACAATGAATACAATTTTTTTTAAAAACAAACTCAACAACTAAGGCGTTTAGTCTGAAAGAAATAAGTTAAAGGGTCATGCGGTCAAATACCACAGACCTTGAGCCAACATCATTTATTAAATATATGTTTTTACATTTTAAAAATGCTTGTGATACATAAATGGATTTTGCGAGGCTCTTGCACATTTTGCCATCAATGTAGTTGCAAAACAGTGCGCTGGGTTTTTCTTTAGTGGTTCCTCAGTTGATCCTCCTGCACAGCCTGCCTCGGGGTAACAGCTTGGCTTTCTACAGTGAAACCTGGTACCACCTTAGCTTGCCTACTCCGGGCTACGGAACAGAAATTCCACCTTCTTCAATGTGATAACCCCCTCATGATCTGCACGGGGAAATCACTGACTGACCACCCAGTTGGGCTTGTTGAATATGAGCTCCCTGGGGATTGGTAATTAGCCAACCAGGTGGAGCTCGTACACCGAGCCCTGTATAAAGCAAGACCCTGAGTGGGTCCCTTATGCTTTTAGTCCCGATTGGGACCTGTTGTGTTCATCACAGGCTTGTGGTTATTGCTTATTTTCATTTTGTGCAATAAAAGTCCCTTCACAGCCAACACCTGGAGTTATTATACATTCAAATCTGGCAGAGAGGGGGCTAAACTCGAACAGACACTAAAATGAACTGAGGCCAAGCTCTCTGGTTACACAGAGCTTCCTTCTTCCATGATTTTGAATCAGTTTGTTGTGTGTTCCTGCAAAGCTTTAATTCAATTAATCAGTAAAAGTTTAATTACAGAGTATTAGTTCTTTGCTGTTCTGTGTGTGTGCGTGCGTGTGTGTGTAAATATAGTCATTTTTCTGAATGCTAATTATGATTACGTTATCCCACAATTCTCCTGGATTTAATTCCAAGATAGTTTTCAAAATAAACCCAGCTATAACTAGAACCAGCTTTCAATTCTGTTCAGAGGTACTTACCTTAAGTCTGTCTGCTAAACACTCAGGTGTGGCTCTGTTTACCAGTTGTTGTCAGGCTGTAATAAAACTGCCTCAGGAAAGGGGAAAGGGTGGAGGGTAAAGGTGGGAGGGGAAAGGGGAAAGAAGAGAGGAGAGAGGGGAGAGGGGAGAGGAGAAAGGGGAAAGAGGAAAGGGGAAAGGGGAGAGGGGAAAGGGAAGAGGAAAGAGGGGAGAGGGTAAAGGGGAAAGGGGAAAGAGGAAAGGAGAGAGGGGAAAGGGGAGAGGGGAGAGGGGAGAGGGGAAAGGGGAGAGGGGAAAGGGGAGAGGGAAAAGGGGAGAGGGGAAAGGGGAGAGGGGGAAGGGGAGAGGGGAAGGGGAGAGAGGAGAGGGGAAAGGGGAGAGGGGAAAGGGGAGAGAGGAGAGGGGGAAGGGGAGAGGAGAGAGGGGAGAGGGGAGAGGGGAAAGGGGAGAGGGGAGAGGGGAAAGGGGAGAGGGGAAGGGGAGAGAGGAGAGGGAAAGGGGAGAGAGGAGAGGGGAAAGGGGAGAGTGAAGAGGGGAGAGGGGAAAAGGGAGAGGGGAAAGGGGAGGGGGGAAAAGGGAGAGGGGAAAGGGGAGGGGGAAAGGAGAGAGGGAAGAGGGGAAAGGGGAAAACAGGGGGGTGGAGGTGAAAGTTTTAGATGGAAAATCTCTGCCAGAACTCCCCAGTTCCTTTTTCAGAATACTGCACCGTATTTCCAGCATTTTCTGCTTTTATTTGCTCATCTTCTGTTTCATAGAATCATAGAATCCCTACAGTACGGAAAGAGGCCATTCGGCCCATCAAGCCTGCACCAACAGCAATCCCATTCAGGCGTTATCCCCAAAACTCTGTCCCCTGCTAATCTCCTTGACACTAAGGGGCAATTGAGCATGGAGCATCAACCTAACCCTATTGTGATCGGATGAAAAGGTAAACTAAGGATGAGATTAATTAAAATGGAGCACACTCCGATGAAGCATAAATGCCAGCAAAGATCTGTGCCACTCATTCCTTTGAGGGGGGTAGCATGCAGAATTGGTGCTCCAACCTCATTGTGGGATGGGGTCGAGTAGCTTCTGTGTTTCTGGCTTCCTCTGTTCAACTGCGTCTGCACTCAGCAGGGGCCAAACAGCGTTGAGTTGCAACCACCATTTTGTTCTTAAAAGCAGGCTCTCCTTCTCCAATGGAAGCTGCACTCAATAATATTTCTGGAATTTAGAGGCTGGAAAATCAAACAGCAAGTCATGGAGGGGTTCCAGAGTGACTGATGTAGTGCTGGAGGGAGTGATTGAGCTGGGCAGAGGGCGAGATGCCATGGTTCTGTCGGGACGGGTGGGGTTGGGAATTGCAAGACTCTCAAGGGCCACACCCTGGAGGAATGGGTGCAGGTAGTCAGGGAGGTCAACACCCCGAATCTGGGCTTGAGGAACTGGTAGCAGTACAATGAGAAATCTAAAGGCCTCACATGCATGATAATGAATGCACCTTTGCATCTCATACCCACTACACCGATAACCTCTTCCCCTGATCTCTCACCTACTGGCATCCACTGACACTCAGGAATCAGGCCTGACATCTGCATCAAATTCTCTCACATACCTACCAATGCTGCCAACCTCACAGCCATCTCTCACTGTCTCCACATAGCTCCAGCTATTCAGCTGTGCCATGCACATCACACAAGCACAGTAGTTTCAATTTAAGTTTATGTATTAGTGTCACAAGTAGGCTTACATTAACACTGCAATGAAGTTACTGTGAAAATCGCCTAGTTGCCACACTCCGGCACCTGTTCGGGTACACTGAGGGAGAATTTAACACGGCAAATGCACCTAACCAGCACGTCTTTCAGGAGGAAACCGGAGCACCCGGAGGAAACCCACGCTGACACGGGGAGAACGTGCAGACTCTGCACAGACAGTGACCCAAGCCGGGAATCGATTCCAGGTCCCAGGCGCTGTGAGGCAGCAGTGCTAACCACTGTGCCACCCTACTACACTGTACTACACAGTCACTGACATTCTGCCTTCTCTCTTTGCAGACAAAGTAGCACAAATCACAAGGGAACTCAGTTGAACTAACAGGGAAAAAGGACACCTCTATATTTCCTGAGTCTGGTGGGGGAGATGGTTTTCAGCATCACGGATCCAGCTGTGCGGTATCTGCAATGGCTGCGAACATTGAGGGTGACCGTATACCCTTCCAACTTGTAGCTCCCTGTCATCCTGTAATGTGGTCAAATGAACAAGCTGCAGCTAGTGTGACCGAGGACCTCTTGCTCCTAACCCATTTCCTTCCGGCACCTGTTCGGGTGGATCAGTAAATTTGCTGATGACACCAAGATTGGTGGAGTAGTGGATGAGGTGGAGGGCTGTTGTAGGCTGCAAAGAGACATAGATAGGATGCAAAGCTGGGCTGAAAAGTGGCAAATGGAGTTTAACCCTGATAAATGTGAGGTGATTCATTTTGGTAGGACTAATTTAAATGTGGATTACAGGGTCAAAGGTAGGGTTCTGAAGACTGTGGAGGAACAGAGAGATCTTGGGGTTCATATCCACAGATCTCTAAAGGTTGGCACTCAAGTGGATAGAGCTGTGAAGAAGGCCTATAGTGTGTTAGCTTTTATTAACAGGGGGTTGGAGTTTAAGAGCCGTGGGGTTATGCTGCAACTGTACAGGACCTTGGTGAGACCACATTTGGAATATTGTGTGCAGTTCTGGTCACTTCACTATAAGAAGGATGTGGAAGCGCTGGAAAGAGTGCAGAGGAGATTTACCAGGATGCTGCCTGGGTTGGAGGGTAGGTCTTATGAGGAAAGGTTGAGGGAGCTAGGGCTGTTCTCTCTGGAGCGGAGGAGGCTGAGGGGAGACTTAATAGAGGTTTATAAAATGATGAAGGGGATAGATAGAGTGAACGTTCAAAGACTATTTCCTCGGGTGGATGGAGCTATTACAAGGGGGCATAACTATAGGGTTCGTGGTGGGAGATACAGGAAGGATATCAGAGGTAGGTTCTTTACGCAGAGAGTGGTTGGGGTGTGGAATGGACTGCCTGCAGTGATAGTGGACTCAGACACTTTAGGAACATTTAAGCGGTTATTGGATAGGCACATGGAGCACACCAGGATGATAGGGAGTGGGATAGCTTGATCTTGGTTTCAGATAAAGCTCGGCACAACATCGTGGGCCGAAGGGCCTGTTCTGTGCTGTACTGTTCTATGTTCTATGTTTTATGTTCCCTCACACGAACCCCAAAATGGCCACTTGCCCAGCCACAGCAGCCCCAGGAGGAGCAGGAGAGAGGCAAAAGGCACGGCACTGCCTATTCATGAACTATTTGTTCATGAGCGTCGCTGGCTGGGTGACATTTATTGCCCATTCCTGAGAGCATTTAAGGTTTAACCACATTGTTGTGGGTCTGGAGTCATCTGTAGGCCAGACCAGGTTAGGATGGCAGATTTCCTTCCCTGAAGGACATTAGTGAACCAGATGGGTTTTTAATGTCAATTGACAACAGTTACATGATCGCCATTAAACTTTTAATTCCAGATTTTTTTTTAAATTGAATTTGAATTCAAATTTCACCGTCTGTCATGGAGGGATTTGAACCTGGATCCCCAGAGCATTATCCTGGGTCTCTGGATTACTAGCCTACCAACAATACCACTACACCATCACATCACCATGAGGCCTGACATTCGTATCCAACAACTCAGATAGTTGCATATTAGTGCTGCTTGTACCTTGAACGCTAGTTGTTGATTTGGGATCAGCAGCTGGTGAGTCATCCTGGCATGAGTGGGCAGCCTGAGGCACAAAAGGTGGTTTATTTGCCAGCCCACATGAGGGCGAGGTCACAGGTGGGTTCTGCTACAGAGGACCCAGATGAGGACCTCGATGGAGTGGCATACAGGAGACCCCTGATGGGCATGCCGCATTGAGATTCTGGTTGCATTGGCTGCCTTGCCAAATTGCCTCCTCTCACTCTCAAGGGACATGGAGGAATTTGGTTCCAGGTTGGCATGCGGGCATGGCACAGAGCTTGCCCTTCTCTATAGCCCCAGTTCCACCTTCCTGTTGCACAGACCCAGAGGCACAGCAACTGTTGCCCTGTGTTCAATAATGTCCCAAAATTTGAAGAAAACAAATAAAATAAGTAAAAAATTGGTGACACTCCTATCCGGTGCATCTTCAGGGTTGAAGTAACGCGCTCGAATCTTAATGACTGATACAGCCACAGGAAAGGCAAAGGTTTTAATCGGGACCTGGGACATCATTTCCAGATGCTCACTGCCATTTCACCACCGCCCCAGTGCCCGACATGTTACCGAATCGGACATTTTTTCAATTAAATGAATAGGGAACTTTCCAAACTCCAAGTTGCTAAGTCATAAGCTTCACAGGTTACACTTTTTTAGGAAGAAGTAAGAAGTCTCACAACACCAGGTTAAAGTCCAACAGGTTTACTTGGAATCACAAGCTTTCGGAGCGCTGCTCCTTCATCAGGTGAAGACACTCCACTCACCTGATGAAGGAGCAGCGCTCCGAAAGCTCGTGATTCCAGATAAACCTGTTGGACTTTAACCTGGTGTTGTGAGACTTCTTATTGTGAATACCCCAGTCCAACACCAGCCTCTCCAATTCATTTCTTAGGAAGAATTATCCTTTTAATCAATGTAATTTCTACAGCACAGCAGTGTTCCCTCTTACCTGGAGTCCTGGGATTTTCTTTCAAGCGCATGCAAAGGCAGACTCTAGGTCAAACAGGGCTGACGGGAAGAAATCACAGCACTAGGGACCTGGGTTCAATTCCGTCTGTGTGGAGTTTGCACATTCTGCCCGTGTCTGCGTTGGTTCCCTCCGGGTGCTCCGGTTTCCTCCCACATTCCAAAAATGTGCAGGTTATGTGGATTGACCGTGGCAAATTGTCCCCTAATGTCCCAAAATGTGTAGGTTAAGGGTATTAGCAGGGTAAATACGTGGGGTTACGGGAATAGAGCCTGAGTAGGGTGCTCTTTCAGAGAATCGATGCAGGCTCAATGGGCCGAATGGCCTCCTTCTACATTGTAAGGATTTCTATGAAGTGGCTGCAACGATGTTTGTGAACATTGTATGCGTGCGGGGTCATGAGGCCCAAGTCTAGGTCATCACCCTCTGGCTGTGCGGCTGCTGCAAATGCAACCATCAACATTCCTGAATAGACGGCAGCTGGGGTCTATGAATAACAGAATGCAATCACAGAATTATCACTTTAAAATCTTCCGGATTGCTTTTACCAGCCGTACAGGAGAGTGGAGGCTGGTCCCATAGTCTGGGGGCCATTCCAGGAGGGTTGGCAAAACTCATTCAGTAACTCACTGCAACACCTCCGAAAGGAACGTGCAAGTACTTTGCACTAACACAAGTTCTTAAAAGTCACTCAGCCTGCAAATTGTGTGCCTGGCCCTTTAACGAAGGCTAGAACAGGGGCCATCTTGAAGTCTATTGCTTGTTAGGTTTGCAGAGCGATTTACAAATGCACAGCGGCACAGTGACAGAGTGGTTAGCACTGCTGCCTCACAGCAACAGGGGCATGGGTTCAATCTCTGGCTTCATAAGAACATAAGAAATAGGAGCAGGAGTAGGCCATCTAGCCCCTCGAGCCTGCCCTGCCATTCAATAAGATCATGGCTGATCTGACGTGGATCAGTACCACTTACCCGCCTGATCCCCATAACCCTTAATTCCCTTACCGCTCAGGAATCCATCCATCCGCGCTTTAAACATATTCAGTGAGGTAGCCTCCACCACCTCAGTGGGCAGAGAATTCCAGAGATTCACCACCCTCTGGGAGAAGAAGTTCCTCCTCAACTCTGTCTTAAACCGACCCCCCTTTATTTTGAGGCTGTGTCCTCTAGTTTTAACTTCCTTACTAAGTGGAAAGAATCTCTCCGCCTCCACCCTATCCAGCCCCCGCATTATCTTATAAGTCTCCATAAGATCCCCCCTCATCCTTCTAAACTCCAACGAGTACAAACCCAATCTCCTCAGCCTCTCCTCATAATCCAAACCCCTCATCTCCGGTATCAACCTGGTGAACCTTCTCTGCACTCCCTCCAATGCCAATATATCCTTCCTCATATAAGGGGACCAATACTGCACACAGTATTCCAGCTGCGGCCTCACCAATGCCCTGTACAGGTGCATCAAGACATCCCTGCTTTTATATTCTATCCCCCTCGCAATATAGGCCAACATCCCATTTGCCTTCTTGATCACCTGTTGTACCTGCAGACTGGGCTTTTGCGTCTCATGCACAAGGACCCCCAGGTCCCTTTGCACGGTAGCATGTTTTAATTTGTTTCCATTGAGATAGTAATCCCATTTGTTATTATTTCCTCCAAAGTGTATAACCTCGCATTTATCAACGTTATACTCCATTTGCCATATCCTCGCCAATCACTCAGCCTGTCCAAATCTCTCTGCAGATCTTCTCCGTCCTCCACACGATTCACTTTTCCACTTATCTTTGTGTCGTCTGCAAACTTCGTTACCCTACACTCCGTCCCCTCCTCCAGATCATCTATATAAATGGTAAACAGTTGCGGCCCGAGTACCGATCCCTGCGGCACGCCACTAGTTACCTTCCTCCAACCGGAAAAACACCCATTTATTCCGACTCTTTGCTTCCTGACGGATAGCCAGTCCCCAATCCACTTTAACACACTACCCCCAACTCCGTGTGCCCTAATCTTCTTCAGCAGCCTTTTATGGGGCACCTTATCAAACGCCTTTTGGAAATCCAAAAACACCGCATCCACCGGTTCTCCTCCATCAACCGCCCTAGTCACATCTTCATAAAAATCCAACATGTTCGTCAAGCACGACTTTCCCCTCATGAATCCATGCTGCGTCTGATTGATCGAACCATTTCTATCCAGATGCCCTGCTATCTCCTCCTTAATAATGGATTCCAGCATTTTCCCTACTACAGACGTTAAGCTTCAGGTCACTTTCTGCATGTTCTCCCCGCGTCTGCGTGGGTTTCCTCCGGGTGCTCTGGTTTCATCCCACAGTCTGAAAGACGTGCTGGTTAGGTGCATTGGCCATGCTAAATTCTCCCTCAGTGTACCCGAACAGGCACTAGGGGCAACTAGTGTGGCAACTAGGGGATTTTCACAGTAAATTCATCGCAGCGTTAATGTAAGCCTACTTGTGACACTAATAAGTAAATTTTTAAAAATCATGACATGAATCTGCAAGGATGCTGGAGTCACATCAGTTGGTTGGGTGATGTTAGGATAGAAATCTTTCATAGCTTTCTTGTGAATGCAGAGGATCTTAAAGTCCCTCTCAAGATGCTTCACGTTGGAGCTGATGGGTGAATCTCTTGCCCGATGTATTTCAGATTGCCAGCACTAGCAGGTTTTATAAATCTCTGCAGTCTGGAGCCTGTAGTTCCTGACACGCACAAGGCTAAACGACAGCTTAAAAGATAAATGAATACAACAAACTATAAATTGAAGGCTACTAGAACTGTAACTATTTCTCCTGCATGCTTTCACAATCATTGGATCAGACAAATGATTGTGAATGCTCACCTGCTTTAGCTTGTATTACTTGTCTGTCAGACTGCTAGGTGCACCTGGATTTCCATCTGTTTCATTTACACCTTGGAATCACACTGCCTGGGCGAAACTGGGGCGGCACGGTGGTTAGCACTGCTGCCTCACAGCGCCATAGACCTGGGTTCAATTCCTGGCTTGCGTCACTCTCTGAGTGGAGTTTGCACATTCTCCCAGTGCCTGTGTGGGTTTCCTCCCAGAGTCCAAAAATGGATGAATCCATGAATTGCTGGTTAGGTGCATTGGTCATGCTAAATTCTCTCTCAGGGTACCTGAACACGTGGCGACTAGGGGAATTTCACAGTAACTTCATTGCAGTGTTAACGCAAGCCTTACTTGTGACTAGTAAATAAACTTTACTTTAAACTCACTTTCGTAGTTCTCAAACCCCGATTATCTAGCCAGCACAGTTTGAGTTTCCTGTCCTATCACTATTTCCCACTGGCTTTCCGTATCATCTACTGTTCCGTTATGGCCTTTGTCTGACACTCATTCTGTGGCTTCATGAGAAGACAACAATGCCAGTGGATATCATGGACAAGATCCTCAATTTGTGACTGCAAATTAGGGGCGGCGCAGCAGTTAGCACTGCTACCTCACAGCGCCAGGGACCCGGGTTCAATTCTGGCCTCGGGTGACTGTGTGGAGTTTGCATGTTCTCCCTGTGTCTGCGTGGGTTTCCTCCCACATCCCAAAGGTGTGTGGTTAGGTTGATTGGCCATGCTAAATTGCTCCTTAGCTTCAGGGGGATTGGCAGGCTAAATACATGGAGTAACAGGGATAGGACCTGGGTGGGATTGTTGTCAGTGTGGACTTGATGGGCTGAATGGCCTCCTTCTTCACTGTAGGGATTCTATGATTCTATTATATGAAGTCAAGGGGAAATTTTCTACCATGATGCATTTGATTTCAGTGAATGCCAAGTGAGGGGGTGGTAGGGACGAAGACGGAAAAAGACAATTAAAGGTATTAATGGAGAAACTAATGTAAGCCCATTCGGGAGAAAGGAATACATGTATTTTGATAGGGTGGGATGACATAATGTTGGAGGTGGCCCAAATATAAGTATAAAACTTGCAAAATCCTGCTGGATTGAATGGCCTGTGCAGTACAGTTCTTGTCATTCTATGCAAATCCAGGCCCAGTCACACGCATGGGGATGAATTTTCCCATTCTGCCCTCCACGGGAATCGTAACGGGCCAGGGGCGGACCATGGAAAGGTCCATTGATCTCGGGCGGGATTTTCCAGTTTCGGGGAGAGCGCGGCCGGAAAAACCCACCCATGAAGATATGCTGGAGCCCCAGGGTTTCCAACCCTTTAGGATTCTACTGGAATCTCAAGAAATTAAATATTAATCTCCAGGACACTTCTGCAAGCAACCTGGGAGAAAAATAATGAGGGCGTTAAATAATTGTGTTTTCTTGTAAATGATGCGTTGAACACCTCTGTTTGTTGGTTATAAACATATCGGAGATGAGGGTTCGACTGAGAATAAGAAGATTAATGAGAATAAGAAGATTAATGAATTTCAATTGGATGGTACTTTAATGAATGGGTCGGTTTAGCTCAGTTGACTGGACGGCTGATTGGTGATGTAGAGTGAAGCCAACAGCGCAGAGTTCAATTCCTCCTCATCCAGAATCATAACACATTTAAAATCAGTGGTGGGGGCAAGCTTCCTGAAACAATTATTCGGGATAGAATTAGTAGTCACATGGAAAAATGTGGGCTGATTAGGAAGAGCCGGCATGAATTTCTAAATGGGAAATTGTGTTTAACTAACTAGCTGGAGTTTTTTGAGGAGGTAACGGGGTCAATAAGGGCAATGCCGTTGATGTGGTGTACAGGGACGTTCAGAAGGCATTCGATACAATGCCACACAACAAACTAGTGAGTAAAGTTCTAGCTCATGGAATAAAAGGGACAGTAGCAACATGGATACAAAAGTGGCTGAATAATAGGAGTAAGAAGTTTAACAACACCAGGTTAAAGTCCAACAGGTTTATTTGGTAGCAAAAGCCACACAAGCTTTCGAGGCTCTAAGCCCCTTCTTCAGGTGAGTGGGAATTCTGTTCACAAACAGAACTTATAAAGACACAGACTCAATTTACATGAATAATGGTTGGAATGCGAATACTTACAACTAATCCAGTCTTTAAGAAACAAAACAATGGGAGTGGAGAGAGCATCAAGACAGGCTAAAAAGATGTGTATTGTCTCCAGACAAGACAGCCAGTGAAACTCTGCAGGTCCACGCAACTGTGGGAGTTACAAATAGTGTGACATGAACCCAATATCCCGGTTGAGGCTGTCCTTGTGTGTGCGGAACTTGGCTATCAGTTTCTGCTCAGCGACTCTGCGCTGTCGTGTGTCCCGAAGGCCGCCTTGGAGAACGCTTACCCGAAGATCAGAGGCCGAATGCCCATGACCGCTGAAGTGCTCCCCAACAGGAAGAGAACAGTCTTGCCTGGTGATTGTCGAGCGGTGTTCATTCATCCATTGTCGCAGCGTCTGCATAGTTTCCCCAATGTACCATGCCTCGGGACATCCTTTCTTGCAGCGTATCAGGTAGACAACGTTGGCCGAGTTGCAAGAGTATGTACCGTGTACCTGGTGGATGGTGTTCTCACGTGAGATGATGGCATCTGTGTCGATGATCCGGCACGTCTTGCAGAGGTTGCTGTGGCAGGGTTGTGTGGTGTCTTGGTCACTGTTCTCCTGAAGGCTGGGTAGTTTGCTGCGGACAATGGTCTGTTTGAGGTTGTGCGGTTGTTTGAAGGCAAGAAGTGGGGGTGTGGGGATGGCCTTGGCAAGATGTTCGTCTTCATCAATGACATGTTGAAGGCTCCAGAGGAGATGCCGTAGCTTCTCCGCTCCGGGGAAGTACTGGACAACGAAGGGTACTCTGTCCACTGTGTCCCGTGTTTGTCTTCTGAGGAGGTCGGTGCGGTTTTTCGCTGTGGCGCGTTGGAACTGTTGATCAATGAGTCTAGCGCCATATCCTGTTCTTATGAGGGCATCTTTCAGCGTCTGGAGGTGTCTGTTGCGATCCTCCTCATCCGAGCAGATCCTGTGTATACGGAGGGCTTGTCCGTAGGGGATGGCTTCTTTAACGTGTTTAGGGTGGAAGCTGGAGAAGTGGAGCATCGTGAGGTTATCCGTGGGCTTGCGGTACAGTGAGGTGCTGAGGTGACCGTCCTTAATGGAGATGCGCGTGTCCAAGAATGCAACCGATTCTGGAGAGTAGTCTATGGTGAGCCTGATGGTGGGATGGAACTTGTTGATGTCATCATAGAGTTGTTTCAGTGATTGTTCACCATGAGTCCAAAGGAAGAAAATGTCATCGATGTATCTAGTGTATAGCATCGGTTGAAGGTCCTGTGCGGTGAAGAAGTCTTGTTCGAACCTGTGCATGAAGATGTTGGCATATTGAGGTGCAAATTTGGTCCCCATGGCTGTTCCGTGTGTCTGGATGAAGAACTGGTTGTTGAAGGTGAAGATACTGTGGTCCAGGATGAAGCGGATGAGATGTAAAATTGCATCTGGAAACTGGCAGTTGTTGGCGCTGAGCACTGAGGCCGTTGCAGCAATGCCCACAGTTGCGTGGACCTGCAGAGTTTCACTGGCTGTCTTGTCTGGAGACAATACACATCTTTTTAGCCTGTCTTGATGCTCTCTCCACTCCCATTGTTTTGTTTCTTAAAGACTGGATTAGTTGTAAGTATTCGCATTCCAACCATTATTCATGTAAATTGAGTCTGTGTCTTTATAAGTTCTGTTTGTGAACAGAATTCCCACTCACCTGAAGAAGGGGCTTAGAGCCTCGAAAGCTTGTGTGGCTTTTGCTACCAAATAAACCTGTTGGACTTTAACCTGGTGTTGTTAAACTTCTTACTGTGTTTACCCCAGTCCAACGCCGGCATCTCCACATCATGAATAATAGGAAGCAGAGAATAATGGTCAATGGGCATTTTCAGGCTGGAGGAAGTTTTGCAGTGATGCTGCCCAGGGGACGGTATTGGGACCTTTGCTTTCCTAATATATATTAATGATCTAGATCTTACATACAAACATAGGAACATAGAAGATAGGAGCAGGAGGAGGCCATTTGGCCCTTCGAGCCTGCTCCGCCATTCATCACGATCATGGCTGATCGTCCAAATCAATAGCCTAATCCTGCTTTCTCCCCATAATCTTTGATCCCATTTGCCCCCAAGCGCTATATCCAGCCGCCTCTTGAATACATTCAAGGTTTTGTCATCAACTACTTCCTGTGGTAATGAATTCCACAGGCTCACCACTCCTTGGGTGAAGAAATGTCTCCTCATCCCCGTTCTAAATGGTCTACCCCGAATCTTCAGACTCTGACCCCTGGTTCTGGACTCCCCCCACCATCGGGAACATCCTCCCTGCATCTACCCTGTCTAGTCCTATTAGAATTTTATACATCTCTATGAGATCCCTCCTCATTCATCTGAACTCCAGGAAAACAATCCTAACCTAGTCAATCTCTCCTCATACATCAGTCCTGACATCCCCGGAATCAGCCTGGTGAACCTTCACTGCACTGGTGTGCAAGGGACGATTTCAAAGTCTGTGGATGACACAAAACTTGGAAGTGTTGTAAACTATGAGGAGGACAGTGTAGAACATTAAAGGGACACTGACAAACTGGTGGAGTGGACAGATAGGTGGAAAGTAAAGTTCAATGCAGAGAAATGTGAGATGATGCATTTTGGTGGGAAGAACACGAAGAGACACTAGAAAATAATGAGTAAAATTCTCTCACGGGTGCAGGAGTAGGGGGACTTGGGTGTATATGTGAATAGATCACTGAAGGTGGCAGGACTGATGGAGAGAGCACTTAATAAAGCATATGGTATTCTAGGTTTTATTAATGGGGCATAGAGTACAGGAGCAAGGAGGTTATGCTGAACTCATACAAGGCACTAGTTAGACTTCAAATGGAATATTGTATACAGTTCTGTGCGCTACACTTTAGGAATGATGTGAACACATTAGAGAGAGTGCAGAAGAGATTTACAAGAATGGTTCAAGGGGTGAGAAATGTCAGTTATGAGGCTGGATTGGAGAGGTTGAGACTGTTTGAGACTGATGAGGGGACTGGACTGAGTAGATAGGGAGAAAGTGTTCCTGCTCCGTAAAAGGATCAAGAACAAGAGGGCACAGATTTAAAGTGATTTGCAAAAGAAGCAAGTGCGATGTGACAAAACATCTTTTCACACAGCGAGTGGTTCGGGTCTGGAATGCATCGCCTGGAAGTGTGGTGGAGGCAGGTTCCATTGAGGGATTCAAGAGGCCATTAGATGATTATTTGAATAGAACTATGCTCAGGGGAATGGGGAAAAGGCAAAGAAATGGCACTAAGTCAAGTTGTTTGTTTGGAGAGCTGGTGCAGACACGATGGGCCAAATGGCCTCCCTGTGCAACGCAACAGTTTTGTGATTCTATGAATTGGAGGATCTCACCCAAGGATGGCCGTAACACAGCTGACTCTAAAACACGGCATCAACTGAAGTCTTTAATGAACCAAGCTGTGTGGGATCTGACCAAACAAATTTCAGACACAACACAAAGGAGAAAAGAATGACCCACAATTCCATAGTTGGCAACTCAAAGCAGGAGTTGAAAGAACTCAACCAGATAAACAGGCGCAACTGGAGGCAAAGCCACTCAACGAGCGAAGCTGGTCCTTCACAGTAATAGGGTGGTCAGGGAGACGGAATCTCACTAACTGGACTGTGTACAGAACTACCATCAATCCCAGAGCTCCGTGAGTCCCCAATCACTGCACTGGAAGAATTACAATCACCAAGGCAACAAGGGTGACAGATGCGGCACTCCCCAGACATGGAACTTCACTCAGTCATACAGCCAATGTCAACTCATACATGTTCCACGAAGAGACCAGCATGATGTAAAGACAATGGGTGGAATATTTTTTTTCTAAGTGGTGTCACCGGTGGGAAAAGCGGGGGACAGCCCACTGGTTGCCTTGCCAGTTTTACCTGCTGTATTTACAAATACTTCGAAAAAAAATGGAAGAGGCGTGTCCCAGAATGTCATGCTGACTGAGGATGCCCTTTCCCTTTAATAAAATATATAAATAAAGGAGACCGCTGCTCCCCCACCCCCCCCCACCCATGGACATAAAAACCTCCCCCCGGAACCCCCTCCATGGACATCTCCAATGGAAGCCACCTTGGACAGTGCCTGGGCCCTGCCAGGGTACTGCCCGGGCATGACCCTCTTCTCCCCTGGGTACTCCTCTTGAGTTCTCTTCATCAGGTCCATATTTGTCAGGGCTTGTTGTAAACCCCGCTGACTTGCTGCCATGTCGGCTGGGGGAGTGGGACAATCCTAGTGTGAGGGGATGACAGAGCAGGGGAAGCCCATTACTGATATTTAAATATATGAAAATGAGGTTCCCGACTGCTCATGGCGGGAACCCATTTAGGTTATTGGCAGGTTGAGGGGACAATCTGATGGGAAATCCTGCCGATGTAAAGGCCATTTGGGGATTCCCATTGGATTCTCCACCCCAACTAGCTTTCCTTCCTGCCAAAAACGGGGGTAGAAAATTCTACCACCCCCCCCCCCCCATATGCGCAAAGCATGCACAGTGACTCCCTAATTGAAGACACAGTGTTAATGAATGAAAATTCTTGGGGTACAGTGGGGAACTTGGGTAACTCATAGTCACACAGGATTGTGCATGCAGATGTGCCTTTTCTTCACAATAAAAAGGAAATGATTGCATCTTTTGTTTCAGATGAAAAGGTGGATGTTGGGTTTTGAAATTTCACCAGCTTGATTGACACCTAGTCATGTGATTATGCCATGAAGCCACCCCTGGATGTCGACATCTTAAGATCAATTTGGATAAAGACCTCTCACTGAATACACACTGAAGGAGACTGCTTGAAACAGTTCACCTTTGGAATTCTCTACCCTAGAGAGCGGTGGAGGTCATGGAATACATTCAAGGCTGAGTTTGACAGATTTTTGATCTACAAGGGAGTCAAGGATTAT
Organism: Mustelus asterias; assembly: GCF_964213995.1. NCBI lineage: Eukaryota > Metazoa > Chordata > Chondrichthyes > Carcharhiniformes > Triakidae > Mustelus > Mustelus asterias. The sequence goes on along the minus strand of NC_135826.1, from coordinate 27,374,159 downwards.
GGAGGGGGGGCTGCAGGCAGCTAGGAAAATGGAGTTGGAGTCATAAATAAGATCAGAAATGATCTTATTGAATGGTGGAGCAGACTCAAGGAGACCAATGGTCTATATTTCAAATATTATTCTGTTCTCAATGAAGCTTCCTATGTTTGCATTGTCTGCACACTTTGATGTTATGCCACCGTGTTTACATTCCTCCTGTGTGAAAAGCAACTATTAACCAGGACTCTCTGTTTTTGTTCCTGTCTTTTAGTCAACTTCCTATCCATGTTGCCACATTCCTTGTTTCTTCATTTTAACATAAAGGATCAAGATAGAACTGCGAGTATATTTTATACCCATTGGATATCCTCAGTTACCTCCAAGAAAATGTACACTTCCATGTGGTTAACAATATGAATTCCTGAAATATGATGCAACAGATCTTTCACAGCTGATAACATTAGAATATAAAGTCTCCTTCGCCTTTCCTTAAAGGCCCCAGGCCATGAGACCAGATGTCTGCGCTTACAAACAGAATGACCAGTGTGGAATAGTGTCTTAAAGTTGAGGCAGAAAATACAAATCTTCCAAGGTGTCTCGCTGCAGATAGGTTTTGGGCTGTCATAAACATGTTTGTATGAAGATTATTATTTTCAACTGATGTTACTATGGAAACAATTCTATATAAGCAGATGGCTGCTTAATCCAGATGTTGATCCAATGCAATTAACCTGATGGCTGTTTGAAATTAAGTAGGTTCTTTAGTCAAGGTTATTAGAAGAGTGGGTTTGTTGATACGTTATGGAAGCTTCTAGATTTAATTTCTTGGCAGTGGCTTTGTTCCTGTTTGTCTGTGGCGTTCTTAGATGATGTAGTCAGATAAGGGACAGAAGCTAGGACCTTATAAATATTTAGACTTAACATCTAATCCTGCTGTTGGCTATGAGAAATCTTTTGATAGAGTGTGAATAAAGTGGGCCTGGTAAGCAACAAGGGAAAGAGAAAATGTCTGAAGTTGGAATTACCCAGTGCTGTAAATTCAAAATGGAAATTTTCCATTCTCCAGAGTTACCCTTAATCTGAAAAACGCAGAGACGTGAATATACACAAGATCTAAAGGATCATGTTTTCTCTCAGTGTTAAGGGGAATGAAAAAAATCGTGGGGCGAATTTTCCCGTTCTACCCACCTGGGGAATCGTAGCGGGTGAGGGCTGGACCATGTAAAGGTCTGTTTACCTCAGGTGGGATTTTCCAGTTTCGGGGTGAGCGTGGCTGGAAAACCCCGCCCCATGTTTGTATGTATGTACGAGGATGTGGAAGAAAGCACGATTACTCTTTCAAAGAACCAGCACGGGCAAGACGGGCCCAATGTCTTTTAGGGAAGGAAATCTGCTGTCCGTACCTGGTCTGACCTAAATATAACTCCAGAGCCACAACAATGTGGTTGACTCTCAACTGCCCTCTGAAATGGCCTAGCCAAGGGCAGCTAGGGATGGGCAATGAATACAGACAATGCCCATGTCTTACGAATGAATAAAAAAATTTCACCCTTCAATTTCAATTTCAGTGTTTCCGGGAAATAGATGAGCAGAGATTGTGATGGATGAAAAAGCCAGTTCCTATGACGTATTCTTGAGTTTTGCTCTCCTGATAAACCCTAAAACAAACCCTAACGTTATTGCCCGAAAAGAAGTTAATGAAAAATAAATCCTGCCAAGACCTTGTTAAAGACAAGTTCAGAGAAATCAGTGGAGAATTGTAAAAAAAAACAAGGAAAGAATTGGGAACCCCAACACGTTTGAGATTGGTCACTGAGAGGAAAGGCAAATAGTCAAAACATAAGGGAATTGGATAAATACCTGAACGGGGAAAAGATTGCACAACTATGGAGAAAGATTATTGAGTGTATTCAAGAGGCGGCTGGATATAGCGCTTGGGGCGAATGGGATCAAAGGTGATGGGGAAAAAGCAGGATTAGGCTATTGAGTTGGATGATCAGCCATGAATGACAGAGCAGGCTTGAAGGGCCAAATGGCCTCTTGCTGCTCCTATCTTCTATGTTTCTATGTTAAATAGCAGGGGAGTAATTGGATAGATCTTTAAACAGGCACAATGGGCCAAATGGCCTGCTCTTGTGTTGTAAAATTGTATAATTCTAATTCAAAGATTTACAAACACTGGCAGTAGCTTTAAGGGGGCATTCCAAGGAACAATCTGGGTGCCCAGGCAATCCCCTTATCCTGGCTTGGGGTCCTAATTCTGCTAGGATCAGACCGATAATCACAAAGACCAGGCCTGACTGGAGATTGAGATGGAGAATTACTTAACTTAGAGGATCCACGCCCTGACAGTGTACAGTATCAAGGTCCTAATGGGGCAAATGAAGGCTCTGTCCTCACAAGGCCAGCATGTAAACCCACGCGAAAGGCCAAGTGAAGTCCTACCTGGGTAAATCCTGGTGGATTTATGGCAGGAATGTGTTGGATCAACCATACGATTTCAGGGCATGGTCTTCATCTTCAAATTAATTCATTCTGACGATTGCGGTATTTTTTGCATCAATCTATAACTATTCACATTGTCACATTCATCTCCCTGTTTGTGCAATGCTTCTATTTTATAATGATATCTTTGCTTTGCTTTGATTGGAAATTAGCCTTATTGCCCCCAGAAGAAGTATGGAGGCTGCTTACTCCTATGCTCCGGAACTGTGTTGAAATAAAAAACAAACAAAAAAAAGCCCTCCAGCCCTCGCCCCTCACTTCGTCTCACACTCCCTATGCACCCATACATGCCAATCTATCCCACCTCATGCCCCCCACCCAACCCCCACAGCCCCTCGAGCCCTGTGTGCTAATCCATGCCTATCATGATCCCTCATAACCCCTATGACCCCCACATCCCTATGATCCTTTATAGCCCCGATGCCGACTTTGTGCCAACTCATGCTAACCCATGCTCCCACCCACACCTTTTGCTCTAACCCCTCCATGCCAAATCACCAAGTATCCTTTGATAGCTTCTTGACAGCTTTGACAGTTCCTTGACAGCTTGACAGTTCCAATGAGTTTGTCTGCAAAAAGTGCATGTTCATTTTTAACAATCCTGAAGGGTACCTTACCTCTCCCAATCGTTGGCTTGCCTCTATTGTGGGGTGCCTTACCCCTCCCAAAGGTTCGTAGAACATTATCCAAAGTAGTACCTAACCTCACCAAAGAGAAACCCCGGCTATCCAAATGAATCTACCAAGTTCAGACTTCCTCTTACCTGATTTAATCTGCACAAGGGTTTCACACCCTTGATCTATCAAAATCCCACTTCAGTAGTGGCAACTGGTGATTTAAAGGGCCAGTTGCCTCCTTAAACTGCACATGCGCGAACCCCGACTCCACTTCCACCCTGGCAAAAATGGAACATGCCACATTCGGTGGTGGAACTTTGAGTTTTCAGCCTTTCCACTGTAGCGAAAATTAGGCCCCCAGCCTTTTCCATGCTGTCATCCAATGGACAAGCCTGAGTCCAAAGAACAAATGGCACATTTTTCAAGTGACTGTCTGATGTGGTCCACTGGTGCCAATCACAAAAACGGATATTAATAAAATTTCTTTCATGGCAGCACGGTGGCACGGTGGTTAGCACTGCTGCCTCACAGCACCAGGGACCCGGGTTTTATTCCCAGCTTGGGTCACTGTCTGTGCAGAGTCTGCACCTTCTCCCCGTGTCTGCAAGGGTTTCCTCCGGGTGCTCCGGTTTCCTCCCACAGTCCGGAAGACGTGCTGGTTAGGCGCATTGGCCATGCTAGACTCTCCCTCAGTGTACCCGAACAGGTGCTGGAGTGTGGCGACTAGGGGATTTTCCCATTAACTTCATTGCAGTGTTAATGTAAGCCTACTTGTGACACTAATAAATAAATTTAAACTATCGGCGCGCCTTAGTGGGCCTGTTCCTGTGCATATTCGTGACACTAATAAATAAACGTTTAAAAACTTTAAGCAATTGTTCCCGTTACACATTTTTGCATCTGGCTTAACAATACCTTTGTCATTTCTACAAGCTGAATGTGCCATTATCTGCTTGAAAAATATTCAATGATCATGTAATTCATGGTTGGATCTTTTGCTGTAATTTCTGTTCATGTTACACAAAATCAGTCACAGAAAAATCATGTGTGTCCATCGTTTTAATTGGCAGCTCTTCAATTCTACCAAAAGTAGGATTTTATAAATTTGTTTTTGACAAGAATAAGGACAAGATCCAACTAGAGTGCAAAAATTATTACATATAACTTTTGGAAGCTTTTGGAGAAGATACTGAGGGACAGGATATATGCGCATTTGGAAGAAAATAGACTAGTTAGTGACAGGCAGCGTGGCTTTATATGGGGAAGGTCATGTCTCACCAACTTGATTGAGTTTTTTGAAGAGATGACAAATAAAATTGATGAGGGAAGGGCTGTGGATGTAGTTTATATGGACAATAGTTTACATGTAGTTTATATGTAGTTTATAAGGCGTTTGACAAGGTCCCACATGGCAGACTGGTACAAAAACTAAAATCACATGGGATTCAAAGTGGGCTGGCTAGATAGATACAGAACTGGCTTGGTTATAGAAGACAGAAAGTAGCAATGGAAGGGTGGTTTTCAGAATGGAGATCTGTGGCTAGTGGTGTTCCTCAGGGATCAGTGCTGGGACCTCTGTTGTTTGTCGTATATATAAATGATCTGGAGGAAAATGGGGTGGTCTGATTAGTAAGTCTACACATGACATGAAGATTGGTGGAGTTGCTGATAGTGCTGGGGATGATCAGTGGATGCAACAGGATACAGATAGATTGGAGACTTGGGCACAGAAATGGCAGATGGAATTTAATCTGGATAAATGCGAGATATTGCATTTTGGAGGATCAAATTTAGGTGTGAATTACACTGTAAATGGCAGAACCCTTAGGAACAGGTGCAGGTGGAGAAGGTAGTCAAGAAGGCATACGGCATGCTTGCCTTCATCGGCCGGGGTATTGAGTTTAAAAATTGGCAAGTCATGTTGCAGCTTTATAGAACCTTAGTTAGGCCGCACTTGGAATATAGTGTTCAATTCTGGTCGCCACACTACCAGAAGGACGTGGAGGCTTTGGAGAGGGTACAGAAAAGATTTACCAGGATGTTGCCTGGTATGGAGGGCATTAGCTATGAGGAGAGGTTGGAGAAACTTGGTTTGTTCTCACTGGAGCGACGGAGGTTGAGGGGAGACCTGATAGAAGTCTACAAGATTATGAGAGGCATAGACAGAGTGGATAGTCAGAAGCTTTTTCCCGGAGTGGAAGAGTCAATTATTAGGGGGCATAGGTTTAAGGTGCGAGGGGCAAGTTTTAAAGAACTTGTACGAGGCAGATGTTTTACACAGAGAGTAGTGGGTGCCTGGAACCCGTTGCCGGGGAAGGTAGTGGAAGTGGATACTGTAGTGACTTTTAAGGGGCATCTTGACAAGTACATGAATAGGATGGGAACAGAGGGATATGGTCCCCGGAAGGGTAGGTGGTTTTAGTTAAGTTGGGCAGCATGGTCGGTGCAGGCTTGGAGGGCCGAAGGGCCAGTTCCTGTGCTGTAATTTTCTTTGTTCTTTGTTCTTTGAACATTAACATACAGAGGGATCTGGGCGTGCAGGTCCACAGTTCCCTAAAAGTGGCAACACATGTGGCCAAGGTGATTAAGAAGGCATATGGCATGCTTGCCTTCATTAGTCGGGGCATTGAGTACAGGAGTTGGGAATTCCTGTTTTCACAAGGGATTTTCACAGTAACTTCACTGTAGTGTTAATGAAAGCCTACTTTTGTGACGAATAAATAAACTTTATTTTAAATCATTGCAGCTGTATAAAACCTTGGTTTGGCCCCATTTGGAGTATTACGTGCAGTTCTGGCCACCACATTATCAGAAAGACGTGGAAGCTTTGGAGAGAACGCAAAGAAGGTTCACCAGGATGTTGCCTGGTCTCGAGGGTGTTGGCTGTGAGGAGAGGTTGAATAAACTAGGACTGTTTTCACTGGGAAGACGGAGGCTGAGCGGAGACCTGATAGAGGTCTACAAAATTATAAAAGGGTGGATTGTCAGAGGCTTTTTCCAAGGTCGGAAATACCAGTTACAAGATGAGAGGGGAAAAGTTTAAGGGAGATGTGCGGGGGAAGTTTTTCACGCAGGGAGTGGTGGGTGCCTGGAATGCGCTGCCAGAGGATGTGGTGGAAGTAGGCACATTAGCAACATTTAAGGGGCATTTGGATGGGTACATGAATAGGGAGGGAATAGAGTAATGGCAGAAGGTTTTTTTTTTCAGTTAGGGCATCATGATCGGCGCAGGGTTGGAGGGCCGAAGGGCCTGTTCCTGTGATTATTCATTATAATTTGGCCCCTGCTGAACAGAATCTTATTGTATGGTTTGGTTTCTGCGCATTGTCTCACATATTAAGAAACATGAAAAAGAATCAACAACAATGAAGAGGTTGACAAGATGGAGCAGATTTAATTCAATCTGACAGCATGCGCTGACTTGCTTGTTGGTCCATGTGTTCCTTTTAAGGGCAAAATGACTCTTCAGCTTTACCACAGTTGACAACTCATAAAGAATTAATACAGGTGCTTACAGCATGAACATTTCGTGTGTGTATCCATGCCTACAACATGCTTTTGATGCAGTTGAACATTAAATCTTCTGCAAAATTCTTGAAGAAAGTGATCTTATTTTACAGTTCGCCAACATAATTTTCTGAAAGAAATAAAACTCTGCAAAGGAACCAAAGGTTGAAAGAGAGGTGCACCACTTGGATTGCTTTTGAAGATCAGGTACAAAGGCACATTTGTATTTTTTTGTTTGTAACTCTTGCACTCTTGGTGGCGGAGGTTACCAGCACTTCCCTCAGACATAGAATATTAACATCAGGCACTCAGAGGTCAGGTATAGCAAGGTTAGACACAAGATGCAATATTAGTGAGGCTCTCTCCACTCCTAGAACCATAGAATCCCTACAGTGCAGAAAGAGGCCATTTGGCCTATCGGGTCTGCACTGGCTCGCTGAAAGAACATTCCACCCAGGCCCTCCTGTCCGCCCTAACCCTGTAACCCCACACATCTACATCTACCATGGTTAATCCACCTAACCTACACATCTTTGGACACTAAGGGGCAATTTAATGTGGCCAATCCACCTAACCTGACCATTTCTGGACTGTGGGAGCAAAGTGGAGCACCCAGAGGAAACCCGCGCAGACATGGGGAGAACGCGTAAACTCCACTCAGTCAGCCAAGGCTGGAATTGAACCCCAGGTCCCTGCCACTGTGAGGCCACCATTCTCCCTGGAAAGACGGAGGATGAGGAGAGACTTAATAGAGGTGTATAAAATTATGAAAGGCATAGGTAGGGTGAACGGTGGGAAGCTTTTCCCCAGGTCGGTGGTGACGTTCACGAGGGGTCATAGGTTCAAGGTGAAGGGGAGGGTGGGGGGGGGGAGAGGTTTAACACAGATATCAGAAGGACATATTTTACACAGAGGATGGTGGGGGCCTGGAATGCGCTGTCGGGCAAGGTGGTGGAGGCGGACACACTGGGAACGTTTAAGACTTATCTAGATAGCCACATGAACGGAGTGGGAATGGAGGGATACAAAAGAATGGTCTAGTTTGGACCAAGGAGCGGCACGGGCTTGGAGGGCCGAAGGGCCTGTTCCTGTGCTGTATTGTTCTTTGTTCTTTGTACTACATCCTGCACTCTCTCATTTCCTTCTCTATGTACGGTATGCTTTGTCTGTATAGTGTGCAAGAAGCAATACTTTTCACTGCATACTAAAACATGCGACAATAATAAATCAAACCAAATCTTCATCTCCCTATTAGCTCAGTCTGGTTAATTAAATACGCCATCTCAGTTATGTATATTAACTCAAGTTCTACTGTCAGGCTCAGTAATATATTAACAAGAAACTGGATCGACTGGTATCATCAGCAACATTCTCTATTTATAAGAAATATTCAAATCATAAAATAATTGAAATGATCATAAATATTTCCAAATATTTTTGAAGGAGATGATGGTGAGGTTTCTTATTTAAGAGCTCCCTCAATGGAATAAGTGTTGAACTTCAAATAGATTTGGAATGACTAAAAACTTCAATGCAATGTAAACAAAAGAAAATACATCAAACAACTAATGCCATGAGGGTCCAATAATTGTCAGGAAGGGGTGTTGACAGCTTCTATTCTCTCATTGTTCTTTACCATGCTTATGCCTCAGTCTTTGCCTTCTCTGCTGCACAGGGAATGATCTAAATGTCTCCACATTCAGACATCATGTTCACAAAATGAAGGCCAAAAATCTAACACAGGGAGCATGAAGCATCACGTGCCAACCTTTGACCCAGAGGAAAGTACAGCAAGAAAAATTTGCAATTTCTTTAAAATGTTTGTGGAATCTGAAATTGCTTTTGAGAATGCTTGGAAAGGAACTTTTAAGAGTTTGAATCAATTGGAAAGGGACCCATTGTAATTTTCTTGAAAGGTAAGAAATACTGGTCCATGTGACCAGGCGACATTTGACCTGGAAACAGTACCATCGATTCTGCACAATGGCAAATGGGCAATGGCAAATGATGCCCCCTGGCCATTGGTACTTTGCCCCTTGGGCAGCTCCAGGGGGCCCAGGCTGGCACTGCCAAGGTGCCAATGCCAAGGGGACACCCCTGCAGTGCCCAACCCTCTGAGGGGCCTCAATTGCTCCCACTTCACTCCAGCGGGGTCAAAGAACAGAGAACAAAGAAAATTACAGCACAGGAACAGGCCCTCTGGCCCTCCAAGTTTGCACCGACCATGCTGCCCGACTTAAGTAAAACCTCCTACACTTCCGGGGACCATATCCCTCTAATCCCATCCTATTTGTGTATTTGGCCAGACGCCCCTTAAAACTCACTATCGTATCTGCTCCCACCACCTCCCCCGGCAGCGAGTTCCAGGCACCCACCACCCTCTATGTAAAAAACTTGCCTCGTACATCTCCTTTAAACATTGCCCCTCGCAGCTTAAACCTATGCCCCCTAGTAATTGACTCTTCCACGCTGGGAAAAAGCTTCTGACTATCCACTCTGTCCATGCCTCTCATAATGTTGTAAACTTCTACCAGGTCGCCCCTCAACCTCTGTTGTTCCAGTGAGAACAAACCGAGTTATTCCAACCTCTCCTCATAGCTAATGCCTTCCATACCAGGCAACATCCTGGTAAAACTTTTCTGTACCCTCTCCAAAGCCGCCACATCCTTCTGGTTGTGTGGCCAGCAGAATTGAACACTATATTCCAAGTGCGGCCTAACTAAGCTTCTATAAAGCTGCAACATGACTTGCCAATTTTTAAACTCAATGCTGATGAAGGCAAGCATGCCGTATGCCTTCTTGACTACCTTCTCCACCTGCGTTGCCATTTTCAATGACCTGTGTACCTGTACACCCAGATCCCTCTGCCTATCAATATTCTTAAGGGGTTCTGCCATTTACTGTGTATTTCCTATCTGTATTAGACCTCCCAAAATGCATTACCTCACATTCGACTGGAATTACTCCATCTGCCACCTCTCCGCCCAAGTCTCCAACTGATCTATATCCTGCTGTACCCTCTGATGGTCCTCATCGCTATCTGCAAATCCACCAACCTTTGTGTTATCCACAAACTTACTGATCAAACCAGTCACATTTTCCTCCAAATCATTTATATATATTACAAACAGCAAAGATCCCAGCACTGATCCCTGAGGAATGCCACTTGTCACAGCCCTCCATTCAGAAACACACCCTTCCACTTCCAACCTCTGTCTTCTTTGACCGAGCCAGTTTTGTATCCACCTTGCCAGCTCACTTCTGATCCCATGCGACTTCACCTTCTGCACCAGTCTGCCATGAGGGACCTTGTCAAAGGCCTTACTGAAATCCATGTACGCAACATTCGCTGTCCTACCCTCTTCAATCATTTTCGTCACTTCCACGAAAAACTCAATCAAATTAGTGAGACATGACCTCCCCTTCACAAAACCATGTTGCCTCTCGCTAATACATCCACTTATTTCCAAGTGGGAATAAATCCTGTCTCAAAGAATCCTCTCCAATAATTTCCCTACCACTGATGTAAGGCTCACCGGCCTATAATTACCTGGATTATTCTTGGTACCCTTCTTAAACAAAGGAACAACATTGGCTATTGTCCAATCCTCTGGGACCTCCCCTGTAGTCATGATGTGGAGATGCCGGCGTTGGACTGGGGTAAACACAGCAAGAAGTTTAACAACACCAGGTTAAAGTCCAACAGGTTTATTTGGTAGCAAAAGCCACACAAGCTTTCGGAGCTGCAAGCCCCTTCTTCAGGTGAGTGGGAATTCTGTTCACAAACAGAGCATATAAAGACACAACCTCAATTTACATGAATAATGGTTGGAATGCGAATACTTACAACTAATCAAGTCTTTAAGAAACAAAACAATGTGAGTGGAGAGAGCATCAAGACAGGCTAAAAAGATGTGTATTGTCTCCAGACAAGACAGCCAGTGAAACACTGTGGGGGTTACAAATAGTGTGCCATGAACCCAATATCCCGGTTGAGGCCGTCCTCGTGTGTGCGGAACTTGGCTATCAGTTTCTGCTCAGCGACTCTGCGCCGTCGTGTGTCGCGAAGGCCGCCTTGGAGAACGCTTACCCGAATATCAGAGGCCGAATGCCCGTGACCGCTGAAGTGCTCCCCAACAGGAAGAGAACAGTCCTTTTTAGCCTGTCTTGATGCTCTCTCCACTCACATTGTTTTGTTTCTTAAAGACTTGATTAGTTGTAAGTATTTGCATTCCAACCATTATTCATGTAAATTGAGTCTGTGTCTTTATATGCTCTGTTTGTGAACAGAATCCCCACTCACCTGAAGAAGGGGCTTGCAGCTCCGAAAGCTTGTGTGGCTTTTGCTACCAAATAAACCTGTTGGACTTTAACCTGGTGTTGTTAAACTTCTTACTGTGACCTCCCCTGCAGCCAGTGAGGATACAAAGATTTCACTCAAGGCCCCAGCAATTTCCTCCCTTGCCTTTCTCAGTATTCTGGGGTATATCCCATCAGGCCCTGGAGACTTAATGTTTCTCAAGAACCCCAATACCTCCTCCTTTTTGATCTCAACATGACTCAAACTATCTACACACCCTTTCCAGACTCATCATCCACCAAGTCCTTCTCTTTGGTGAATACTGACGCAAAGTACTCATTTGGTACCTCGCCCATTTCCTCTGGCTTCATGCATAGATTCACTCCCCTGTCCTTGAGTGGGCCAACCCTCTCCCTGGCTACCCTCTTGCTCTTTATATATGTATAAAAAGTCTTGGGATTTTCCTTAATCTTGCTGGCCAATGATTTCTTGTGACCCCTTTTAGCCCTCCTTACTCCTTGCTTAAGTTTCTTTCTACTTTCCTTGTATTCTACACTTGCTTCGTGTGTTTGGCGATCAGTGACTAGTGGTGTGCTTCAGGGATCAGTGTTGGGACCGCAATTGTTTACGATTTATAGAGATGATTTGGAGTTGGGGACCAAGTGTAGTGTGTCAAAATTCATAGATGACACTGAGATGCGTGGCACAGCAAAGTGTGCAGAGGACGCTGAAAGTCTGCAAAGGGATATAAATAGTTTAAGTGAGTGGGCGAGGGTCTGGCAGATGGAGTACAATGTTGGTAAATGTGCGGTCATCCATTTTGGAAGGAATAACAGCAAAATGGACTATTATTTAAATGGTAAAAAATTGCAGCATGCTGCTGTGCAGAGGGACCTGGGTGTCCTTGTGCAGGAATCTCAAGGAGTTGGTTTGCAGGTGCAGCAGGTAATTAAGAAGGCAAATGGAATTTTGTCCTTTATTGCTAGAGGGATGGAGTTTAAAAACAGCGAGGTTATGTTGCAGCTGTATAAGGTGCTGGTGAGGCCACACCTGGTGTACTGTGCACAGTTTTGGTCTCCTTACTTGAGAAAGGATATACTGGCACTGGAGGGGGTGCAGAGGAGATTCACGAGGTTGATTCAGGAGAGGGTTGGCTTATGAGGAGAAACTGAATCGACTGGGGCATTGGAATTCAGAAGAATGAGGGGAGATCTTATGGAAACATATAGGATTATGAAGGGAATAGATAAGATAGAAGCAGGGAAGTTGTTTCCACTGGCAGGTGAAACTAGAACTGGGGGGCATAACCTCAAAATAAGGGAAAGCAGATTTAGGACTGAGTTGAGGAGGAACTTCTTCACACAAAGGGTTGTGAATCTGGAATTCCCTGCCCAGTGAAGCAGTTGAGGCTACCTCATTGAATGTTTTTAAGGCAAGGATAGATAAATTTTTGAACAGTAAAGGTGAGTGGGCCGGTAAGTGGAGCTGAGTCCACAAAAAGATCAGCCATGATCTTATTGAATGACGGAGCAGGCTCGAGGGGCCAGATGGCCTACTCCTGCTCCTAGTTCTTATGTTTTTATGTTCTTATGTTCCCAACCTCCTAGCTTTGACAAATGCTTCCTTTTTCTTTTTGACTCGGCTCACAATATCTCTCATTATCCAAGGTTCCCAAAGCTTGCCATACTTATCCTTCATCCTTACAGGAATGTGCCGGTCCTGAATCCCTACCAACTTACACTTGAAAGCCTCCCACATGCCAGATGTCGATTTGCCCCCAAACATCTGCCCCCAATCTACATTCTTCAGTTCCTGCCTAATATTGTTGTAATTAGCCTTCCCTCAATTTAGCACCTTAACTTGAGGACTACACTTATCTTTATCCATCAGTACCTTAAAGCTTACTGAATTGTGGTCACTGTTCCCGAACTGCTCCCCTACTGAAACATCGACAACTTGGCCGGGCTCATTCCCCAATATCAGGTCCAGTATGGCCCCTTCCCTAGTTGGACTATCTACATACTGCTTCAAGAAGCCCTCCTGGATGCTCCTTACAAACTCTGCCCCATCCACGCCCCTAGCACTAAATGAGTCCCAGTCAATATAGGGGAAGTTAAAATCTCCCACCACAACAACCCTGTTACTTTTACACCTTGCCAAAATCTGCCTACATATCTCTTCCTCTATCTCCCGAGGGCAGTTGGGTGGCCTATAGTAAACCCCCAACATTGTGACTACACCCTTCCTATTCCTGAACTCTACCCATATGGCCTTGCTGTATGAGCCCTCGGAAGTGTCCTCCCGCAGTACAGCTGTGAGATTCTCCTTAACCAGTAGTGCAACTCCCCCACCCCTTTTACATCCCTCTCTATCCTGCCTGAAACATCTGTATCCTGGAATGTTAAGCTGCCAATCCTGTCCTCCCTTAACCAAGTCTCTGTAATGGCAACAACATCATAGTTCCTAGTACTAATCCAAGCTCTAAGTTCTGCCTTACCAGTTACACTTCTCGCATTGAAACAAATGCACTTCAGTCCACCAGACCCTCTTTGGTTAGCAACCTCACCCTGCCTGCTCTTTCTCTGAGTCTTACTAGCCCTACTCTCTTGTTCCTCGTCAGCTAATTCAATTTTGCTTTGGTTCCCACCCCCCTGCCAAACTAGTATGACCCCTTATTTTTAAAGAGTGCCCCCTGGTTTTAGATTCTCCCACAAAAGGAAACATCCTTTCCACATCCGCCCTGTCAAGTTCCTCAGGATTTTATATGTTTCAATCAAGCCACCTCTTGCATTTCTGAACTCTAGCGGAAACAAGGCTACCCCGTGCAGCCCTTTCCTCATGAGAGATCCCACCCATACCAGCTATTAATCGAGTAAACCCTCTGTGAACTGCTTCCAATGCATTTACATCATTCCTTAAATAAGAGACCAATACCTTACACATGCCTCATATTTAAATAGCCTGAGTCACACATCAGATTTTGCGGCAGTATTCCCTCGTACAGATGAATGCTGAACAGCTCATGAAGATGTGCTTTCATATCCAATGGTCCAAGTTCTTTACAAGTGGACTTGGATTTCGGAATCAGGTTGGGAGACTTGACAGCCTCGATATTCCTAAAAGACAAAGATTATACTAAATTTTCTGCAGCTGCTGTGGATTGTGGTGTTCTTCTGTAGACTGTCCAGGTCTCTTCAGGTCTTTAGATAAAACTTGTTATGTCAAGGCAGTTTCAGCCACATGACCAATACTTGGTATTGTCCATCCGGGGTTGTTTAAAAGTCAAGAAACACAAGAATTAGGGAGCGGGAGTAGACCATTTGGTTTTTCGAGTCTGCTTCAGCATTCAATAAGATTATGACTGATCTGATTATAGCCTCCACTTTCCTGTCGGTCCCCCATGACCTATGGGTTGAAGATAGACATTGAAGCACACGAGAGTGGAATCAGAGGAACATAGGGAGGGAAATGTGTTCATGTCGTGCCAACTGTAGTAATATAATATGGACTTCTGTTGTTTCCAAAGGGACAGGCAGCACCATGGGCTGTTGCCTGTGCAACTGCGCAGTGTTCTGCAATTTATAGAACCATAGAATCCCTACAGTGCAGAAGGAGGCCATTCAGCCCATTGAGTCTGCGCCAACAACAATCCCACCTAATCCCATGACTCCAAGTATTTACCCTACTAATCCCCCTGACACGAAGAGGCAATTTAGCATGATCAATCAACCTTACCTGCACACCTTTGGATTGTGGGAGGAAACCCACACAGACACTGGGAGAATGTGCAAACTCCACACAGACAGTGACCCAAGGCCGGAATTGAACCCGGATCTCTGGCGCTGTGAGGCAGCAGTGCTAACCATTGTGCCACCATGCCATCTGCGAGGACATCAGGTCAACCCATGACGCCGTTTGAAACTGACGCTAAGTCAGTATTGCAACTGATCGTCCTGAGGGATGCGACAGAGATAGGCAGGGACTTAAATACAAATCCACAAGTTTAAAAGCTGAGTTGTTGGAGGAACGGAAGTCCATGTAAGTCAGTGAGGACAGGGCGATGGGTGAGTGGGGACTTGGTGTGGGTTAGGATACAGGCAGTAGTGTTCTTCAAAATGATATGGAGCTGAAACATTGAGAAACACACACGTCATAAATTACTTTTTTATTCAACATTGAAAAGGTGAAAATAAAATTAGAGTTTTTGCGTTAAAACAAAATACACTATAAGCTACTTCAGGACAGTAATAGGCTGGGCAGCTGTCCGTGAAGTGTTACACTCACTTCCTTATGACCTTAGCTCCTGTTTCTGCCTGCAGGTTCAGTCAACCACATTGCAATGATAAGTATACGCTTAAGTGGTTTTCAAGCTTCACTGTGTAGGGTCCCTCCTGCAAACAATGGCACACTCCGGGGGAACCTACTGCAAATATTCACACACACTCCTGGGACCATCTCCTCCCCCCCCCCCACCACTCCCTGCCCTCCATCTTACCTTCTGAAAAGCAATGTCAGCTACCCAAAGGGTAACAACTCGTTGCAGAATTTTTTTTTTTTCTCATCAGCGTACAGCAGCAGGAATAATGTGTCGTCTGGTCAAACAGATCAGATCAATTTAGAGTCTTCCAAAGGTCTGAGAATCACATTTTGAAAACCTAAACTTTATCATCAACTTCCCAGCAGCCTGTTCATTCAGCAATATTGCAGAAAAGAATTCATTTCATGCCAAATATACAGCTAAAGCATCAAAGATTCCCTACAGTGCAGAAGGAGCCCATTCAGCCCATCGAGCCTGCACCGACAACAATGCTACCCAGCCCCTATCCCCGTAATCCTACATATTTACCCTGCTAGTCCTCCTGACACTAAGGGGCAATTTAGGATGGCCAATCAACCTAACCCACACATCTTTGGACTGTGGGAGGAAACTGGAGCACCCGGAGGAAACCCACGCAGACACGGGGAGAACGTGCAAACTCCACACAGACAATGACCCGAGGTCGGAATTGAACCCTGGTGCTGTGAGGTAGCAGTGTTAACCACTGTGCCGCCGTGTGGTGCAGTTGAGGGTTGTTTTTACAGTCGCTTTGGCCCAAAGACACACTCAGAGCAACAGGACTAATGTTCTTGGGAGAAGGAGGTCTCCCATCCTTACCCAGCCTGGCCTATCCGTGATTCCCATCCCATACCAACATGCCTGACTCCTAACTGCCCTCCAAAGTAGCCAAGGGGACGGGCAAGAAATGCTGGCCCTGCCAGTGATGCCCACATCTGAAGAATGAATGGGAACAAAATATCGTTCATCTCCTTCCTTCCAGGGTTTTGGGAGCGGTATCCACCCTAAAGCGCGACTGGACATCTGGCTTTAAAGACTGCTAGACTACAGAGCTCTTTCTCAAGCTGAGTAAAATAAGCCATCAGTTGACTTCCTCTCTCCTGTGGGGCAGTCAGACTGCTTTTTGCGCATCGCTGATGATCTCTCTTCAAAGAGCACCAGCCACAACGGCAAAAATGCCTGGAGTAAACTCTGTTTCGCCAGGCATGAGCACTAATCTGAAAAGTCCGTTGCTATTTGCTCATTAATTATTTGCTGACAATAATCAAGGCTAAAAAGCATCAGCAAGCCACAATGTGGGGTTTGAAAGAAATGTTTAAAATGATACAGAGTTTCTCCCCCCCAACCCCTCCAGGCTCCTGTAGCCTTTGTGCACTGAGTTGGAAAACATGCCAACATTTTCATAGAACATCGCGACGTTCTCCTAACTGTATTTATTCGCTTTGACTGTTACTTCTTTTTTTTCAGTTTGTCTTCCTCTAAACATTGCATTAAAACGCACAGCATTTTAAAAAATATCTAGGGTAAGAAAGAGTACTTGACCTCTAATTTAAATACATTTAAATATCAATTATAATACTAAACCAGCAATACAAATTTAAATATTTACAAAATAATTGAGGTGAGAATAAAGTGACGAGGGTCCTGCTTTTGGCCTTTTTGTTATAGTCCGTGATTTCGATAGTCGCTTTCCAATGTGCTAAGAGCAGTGATGGGCAACCTAGGCTAGCGAGTGGGCCACAGTAGAGGCCCTCCTTCATCGCAAGATTGAAATCGGGCTTGTTCACTAACCGTGATCCCATGAATAAGATTAAATACGGTTAATGCACGCCGAATATTTCAGAATGAGTTATGTAAATGCTGAATCATTTATATATTAATAGAGCTATCATCAACTTCAAATGGTAAAAATAAAATAAATATTTACACTTTGATTCTAGAGGGACTGGCAATTCCCGGCTTGGGTCACTATCTGTGTGCAGGGTTTGCACGTTCTCCCCATGTCCACGTGGGTTTCCTCCGGGTGCTCCGGTTTCCTCCCACAGTCCAAAGATGTGCACATTAGGTGGATTGGCCATGCTAAATTGCCCCTTAGTGTCAGGGGGACTAGCTAGGGTAAATGTATGGGGTTATGGGGATAGGGCCTGGGTGGGGTCGTGGTCAGTGCAGACGGGCCGACTGGCCGACTGGCCGACTGCTGCACTGTAGGATTCTATGATTCTATGACTGCACAATGTTGTGAGCAATCAGCATGTACCACAGTTCACTTGCCCTTGCTTTACGTACGTATCACTTCAGTCGTAACAGGAGGAAAAAAAAACTACGCAGACGGAAATCAGCGGTTTGCGCCAACCCCGTGGTCTTGTGGGCCGCACTCAGAACCCAGATGGGCCTCCTGTGGCCCCCAGGCTGCAGGTTCCCCACCACCGCGCTAAACATTAAAAACCCAGATGAAGAAAACAAGAGGCCAAATAATCTGATTTTCCAGAGAGGTTTGCCAGTGCTGGATAAACTGTTCCTGCATCTTCATGCCAGTGCGCAGAGTAATGCAATCTACTGTCATCTGAAAGGTCAGAACATGTCGAAGCTTTGCTATTGTGTTCTATCGTCACATTGCAAGCTGACGGTGGGGCTTTCTCTCCAGCTTCCCTGCTTGGATAAAAATTTAGGATTGTAAAGCAGAAATTCCCACTGCGAGGGCATAAAAGGATGACATGGCTCGGAAAATGCGACTGATTGTCTTCCCTCAATCCGGAGCTGCAATAGAGGAAGTGATGACAGATGCAAGGTGGCAGAATGTGGATGTGATGGAACATATCCTCGAGCAATTTGTATGTCCAGATTTTCCAAAAAATCAGTCGCTCTTTACTTCCATTGATTTATTTCCTTAATTAAATTTTCCATCTTGCATGTGATCATAGAGTGGGGGGAAGCACTTGGTGTCCCAATCTGCTGAGAGGCAAGTTGATAGGATTGGTGTAGGTCCTGCCACACGTGAAGTTTGCATTCGTTAAAAAGAAAGCAATCAAAAACATTTAAAAACATAATTAAAAAACATCTTCACTGAGTAACCATTTAAAACGTTGCAAAATGAACTTGTCAAATGTCTCAAAAGCCAAATGGAAGTCACAATTATGACTGTCCTTTGTTCCCCATTTTATTAGTTGTCTCCCCGGTACCTGAAACACTCTGGCTGTGCTACATGTGTTGCCACCTCTTCTTCCTGTTCCTCTTGCTTATCAAAAATTTGCTGCAATGGTTACCTGCTGCTGCCACCAGAATTGTCCGTCTCTCAGAAGCCATTGGATTTGTCCCTCTCTCGGAAACCACCAGTCTTGTCCCTCTCTCAGAAGCCACAGCCAAACATGTGTTCAGCTTCTCTTCTTTGGACCTGAGTTATGGATGACCTGACTACACATCAGCGCTGTGGTGTCTGTAGTGACAATTCTCTTGAGTTGGCCTCACGGCAGTGATCAGAGGGGCTTCAGCTCCAGTCCTCTTCATTCAAGCGGGTCCTCCACAAACCCTTCAACTCACTTTGCTCTTGTTTGGCACCAGCAGCCGGTTTAGCAGCATACAGACACCAAATATTGCGGTTATTACATCTGAACTCAAATCCAGCTCTGAGCACTGAAAATCTTTATCTGGTGTGATTATTAACATGATTGTTAACTAAAACTTAAAGCATTGTTGGCAATTTCTATCTTATTCCCAGAGGACATGAAGGCATGTGCAGCAAAAAGAAACACCCTTTACATTCTGCGCTAATAGCATCCCGCACCCAATTTAATTTTGTCCAACATCCCATATTTTCCAAGTCACTGATCAAGGACCCACATCTCAAGCAGACATCAGTCCAAACACAAAGTATGCCTGAGGCAATTTGTCGAAAGTTGAATTCAGCTTCCAAAGACTAATTCATTCTGACCACATCCAGGGATGTGGATGATTATTTGTTCAGATTTCGCAACAGTATGGAGAGTGTAGGAAATATAAATATCCTGGTGAGGCAGATTTTTACGGTCCTTTGCTGGTGGTTTTGCCTCCCTGCCTCCTCCCCTCTTCCTGACCTCAGAGATACTAAGGGTGGTGGGTGGAGGGGGGGGGCTGTCTGCCCTCTCCCCGATTGAGATCCTTAAGTAGCCATTTATTGATCACTTGTGGGCTGCTTCCCACCCGACCACAGTTGTGGTGTTGGTGGGAGGAAGTCAGGGATTGGTGGGGGTTTGTCGGGGGAGGAAGCCTGGCAGGTGAGCCTTGGATGGGAAAAGGCACCTCCGTCACTGGCTCCCCTTTCCTGATCAGGGCAGCCCACTCCTCCAAGGACTTCCCTCCAACGCCCCTGCTGCTGGATACTCCCTCCCACCACTCTCCTCAGCCTTTGCAACATGACCCCCCAATCCCTTTCCCCTTCTGTCCCGACCGCAGCTGCCCAACACCAAGCCCCTCCCCTCCCCCGCCCCCCCCTCACTTAACTATGATGGTCCCCAGCACATAGACTCATGGGATTACTCATAGAAGAAGCAGCTCATTGAATCACTACATTCAGCCCATCAAGCCTAAACCGACACCGATCCCACCCAACCCTTATCCCCACAACCCCATGTATTTACCCTGCTAATCCCCCTGAGACAAAGAGACAATTTAGCATCTAACCTACACATCTTTGGAGTTTGGGGGTAAACCGGAGCACCCAGAGGAAACCCTCGCACACATGGGGAGAACGTGAAAACTCCACACAGTAATCCAAGTCTGGAATTGAGCCCGGGTCCCTGGCGCTGTGAGGCAGCAGTGCTTACCATTGTGCCACCGTGCCGCCCAGTGTAACTGGATGTCAACTCTCTGAAGCTGAATGAGGGACTGAGGTCCCACCTCAAACCTATCAGTGTTACTCAGAGCTTTAAGTGGCTGCAGCGATATTGGTGGGATGTGGTTAATGGAGTTTGGTGCAGGTAATTCTACAGTATTTTGCTCATGCTATGTTATACTCTGTGTTCCTTGTTAACGTGGAGGCTTGTTCCTTTCCACAACATTCCTAAATATAATTGGTTTACCCCCTCACCCATTAATGCCACCCCACCATCCGCAGAACTTAACTCAGAGTGACATTATTGTCGCTGGGCCAAAACCTCTGCCCTACACAGTTGTGGGAACACCATCGATAGTTCAAGGAGACAGCTCATGCCAGCTTCACCAAGCAATTAGGAATTAGAAATTCAACTGGACTCGCCACATAAACACAGTGGCTACAAGAGCAGGTCAGAGGCTAGGAATACTGCGGCGAGTAACTCACTTCTTGACTCCCCAAAGCCTATCAACCATCTACAAGGCACAAGTCAGGAGTGTGATGGAACACTCCCCACTTACCTGGATGGGTGCAGCTCCAACAACACTCACCCATGTCCTGGATGAGCACAATCACAGTAGCTTTCAAGAAGCTTGATATCATTTGGGACTAAGCAACTCAATTCGTGCACCTGCCACTGAACTCAATAACCGCCACCATTGAACTGTTGCTGTTGTATGTGTAATCTACACTGCAGCAGCTCGCCAAGATTACTGTAATGATGCACGCTACAGGCTTCATCAGGAACACAAAGAGTATTTATTAACAAGGTAAAAATGTGCAGAGGCTGGCAGCACACCCCCCCACCGCACCTCCCCCACCCCGCCCGCCCCCGGAACAGACCACCGGCTGCCCCTGTACCTACATGTCTTCTACACGCCTTCTAGATATCTTCTGCCTAAGAGAAAGCTCCACCCCCCGGGATGATTACCCACTCTCAGTCCCAATTAGTCCCTCAAGTCAGGTGACCCTCTTCTGCTGTGTTGTACTTAAAGGGGCAATCACCACGGTCACCAGCCTTACTTTGACGGCAGCTCCCTCAGTGGGATTTCTACCACCGCAAAGGACAATGACATAGCAATGTCATGGAAACACCATCGACCAGCTAATTTCCCTCAAGTGTCATCTTTGCATTATCGTCGCTGGGCCAAAACCTCTGCCCTACACAGTTGTGGGAACACCATCAATAGTTCAAGGAGACAGCTCACACCACCTTCACCAAGCAATTAGGAATTAGAAATTCAACTGGACTCGCCACATAAACACAATAGCTACAAGAGCAGGTCAGAGGTTAGGAATACTGCGGCGAGTAACTCACCTCCTGACTCCCCTGACTCACCATCTGTGATGCACAAGTCAGGAGTGTGATGGAACACTCCCCACTTGTCTGGATGGGTGCAGCTCCAACAACACTCAAGAAGCTTGACGCCATCCAGGACAAAGCAGCCTGCTTGATTGACACCACATTCACAAACATCCATTCCCTCCACCACCGACGCTCAGTAGCAGCAGTGTGTACTATCTACAAGATGCACTGCAGCAATTCACCAAAAGATCCTTAGACAGCACCTTCCAAACCCACGACCACTTCCATCTAGAAGGACAAGGGCAGCCGACACATGGGGACACCACCACCTGCAAGTTGCCCTCCAAGCCACTCACCATCCTGACTTGGAAATATATCGCTGTTCCTTCGCAGTCGCTGGGTCAAAATCCTGGAATTCCCTCTCGAATGGAATTGTGGGACAACCCACAACACATGGATTTCAAGAAGGCAGCTCATCACCACCTTCTCAAGGGCAGCTAGGGATGGGCAATGAATGTTGGCCAGCCCGTGTCCCACGGTTGGATTTATAAAAATGCCGCATTAAGCATCATGGGATTTTCTCTATGTCCAGCTGTGAGGTCAGGTTTCTCGTAAGGAAAGTGGCGCCTTTAACAGTGCCAACAGTCCTTCAGTACTGAAGCAGCCGCGATTAGATACTCAAATCTGAAGAGTGGAGCATTTCATGACCTCCTCACTTAGGGGCAATGGTGCTATCCACCAGAACAATGCCTGATAGCAATTGTGTTTAAATTGCTGCCTGTCAGGAGAACTTAGTTCTCAGATAATGGTTCAATACCATTTTACACATCACAGATACTGCGGCAGAACCCAACAAACAGGACAACATAATCTGTCATAGAGATTCTGTCATCTGCTACACTGAATTGGGTGTCTTGATCATGCTAATGGAGCACTGTAGCAAAGGCAGCTGAAATGTGCCTGATTATCTGGCCTAGATTTTCAGTTCAGTGTTAAATTTTAACACTGGCAGTAGCCTATTTAGTTTAAACATCAAGAGAACAACAATCAACTTCAAGTTCCCTTCTGTATAAACCAGCCTCCTAATTTACACGACATGGTTTCATTATCACTGGGTCAAAATCAGGACAATATCTACTTAACACCATACTCATACACAATACCACACAGACTGCAGCAATTCATGAAGAAGGATCTCCACTTTCCCTGCTCGGAGGATTGGGTAATAGATGCCGCATTGTGAGCACTGCCCAGATCCCAAGAACAAACTAAAATTAATGTTAAAAAAATCTAAGGTCCAGATTCTCGTGTTGTACTGCATGCTGACCAACCTCATTATTTGGCTTTGTGAAAGAGAAATCACGTTCAACTAATTTATCAGAGTTTTCTGAGGAAGTAACAAGCAAGGTGAATAGAGGGGAACCTGTAGGTGTGGTGTACTTGGATTTACAAAAGCTTTTGGTGAGCTGCCAAATCGAAAGTTATGATTCAAGATAAGAGAACATGGTGCAGGTGGGCCGCACGGTGACACAGTGGTTAGCACTGCTGCCTCACAGCACCAGGGACCTGGGTTCCATCCGGCCTCGGGTGGACTATCTATGTGGAGTTTGCCCATTCTCCCCGTGTCGGCGTGGGTTTCCTCTGGGTGCTCTGGTTTCCTCCCACAGTCCAAAGATGGGCTGGTTAGGTTGATTGGCCCATGCTAAATTGCCTTTAGTGTCAGGGGGACTAACAGGGTAAATGTGTGGGGTTACAGGGATAGGGCCTGGGTGGGATTGTTGTCAGTGCAGACTCGATGGGCCGAATGGCCTCCTTCTGCACTGTAGGGAGTCTTTAATATGTAGTCATGGATAAAGGATTGGTTAGCTAACATTAAGTAGAGAATAGAAATAACTGAGTCTTTTTCAGTTGAGCAAGCTGTAACTAGTGGAGTGCCACAGGGATGGGTGCTGGGATCTCAACTATTTACAAAATACATTAATGATTTGGATGAAAGGACTGAATATATGGTAGCTAAATTTGCCGACGACACCAAGATAGGTAGAAAAGTAAGGTGTTGAGAAGAGATAAGGGATAGAGACAGGTTTAATGTGTGGGCAAAATTTTGGCAGATGGAGTATAATGTGAGAAAATGTGAACTTGTCTACTTCAGAGGAAGAACAGAAAGTTATATACTATTTAATTGGCGAGAGATTGCAGAATTTGGTGGCATAGAAGGATCGGAGTATCCTGGTACATGAATCAAGAGTGAAATGTTGTAATTTATTGTAAGGGGAATGGAATATAAAACTAGGTAGGTTTTACTGCAGCTGTACAGAGCATTGGTGAGGACACATTTGGAATACTGTGTACATTTTTGGTCTTCCTATTTGAAATAAGATCTAATTGTTTTGGAAGCAATACACAGAAGGTTCACTCGACTCATTGCTGGGATTAAGGTGTATCCTATGAAAAAAGGTTGAATAGATTGGGCCTGTACCCATTGGAATTTAGAAGAATGAGAGGTGATCCTATTGAGACATATAATATCCTGAGGGGGCTTAATAGGGAAGATATCTGGAGGGTGGTTCCACTTGTGGGGAGACTAGAACTCGGGGACACATAATGATAAGGTGCCCCCATTTTAAGACTGAGGTGAGGAGAAGTTATTTCGTTAGTATGTGGAATTCTCTTCCCCAGCAGTGGAGATTGGGTCGTTGAATTTACTCAAGGCAAAGTTCGATAGATTGTTGATAGACATGGGAGTCAAGGGTTAGGGGAACAGATAAAAGAGTGGAATTGAGACCACAATCACAACAGCCATTATCTTATAGAATGGCACAGCAAGCTCGAAGGGCCGAATGGCCTATTCCTGCTCCCAACAGCATTTACCTGGTGGTGAAAGAAAAATGATCCCATACTGCAGTAATGGAGAATGATTAACTTGATCACCAGATATCACCTGGTATCATCGTCAGCAAAGAGGGGGGAAGAGTTTCATATCTCTCTGTTGTAATTCAGGGCCATGATGTGGAGATGTCGGCGTTGGACTGGGGTGGGCACGGTAAGAGGTCTCATGACACCATGTTAAAGTCCAGCAGGTTTATTTGGAATCGTGAGCTTTTGGAGCACTGCTCCTCCATCACCTGAAAGAAAAATCATGTTCAACTAATTTATTCAAGTTTTCTGAGGAAGTGACAAGCAAGGTGGATAGAGGGGAACTTGTAGATGTGGTGCACTTGGATTTACAAAAGCTTTTGGTGAGGTGCCAAATCAAAAGTTACGGTACAAGGTAAGAGAACATGGTGCAGGTGGTAACATGTTGGCACGGATAAAGGATTGGTTAGCTCACAGGAAGCAGAGAGTAGAAATAACGGAGTCTTTTTTAGTTTAGCAAGCGGTAACTAGTGGAGTGCCACAAGGGTGGGTGCTGGGATCTCAATTATATACAAAATTCTAATCATCTGGTGAAGGAGCAGCGCTCCGAAAGCTCTGATTCCAAATAAACCTGTTGGACGTTAACCTGGTGTTGTGAGATTTCTTACTGTAACTCAGGACATCATCTGTATCAAGGAACATTAATCATTCACTTATTAGCTTAGGTGCAACTTCTGATTTTAGGCTTGAAACAACTTATTTGCCTATAATAAAAAGAAATGGTGGGGAGCAGCATGTGCATATGTGTGTGTGTGTGTGTGTGGGGGGGTGTGTGGAGGTGTGCGTGTGTGGGTGGGTGTGCGTGTGTGTGTGTGTGGGGGGGTGGGGGTGTGCGTGTGTGTGTGGGGTGGATGTGCGTGTGTGCGTGTGTGTGTGGGGGGGGTGGTGTGCGTGTGTGCGCGGGGTGGCGGTGGGGGGGGGGGGGGGGTGGGGGTGGTACTGTGGGCACAGCTTCAGGATCCAGAAACCAGGAAAAAAAGGTTTTAAAAGGTCCTTCAGAATTTAATGGCAGGATCAGATTAGCATTTTTTAAATTCTCTGTTTCCTAATCTCCACAGGCTGATTGAGAGGTTGGCTGGTTGTCTGGTGGACAGGTCGGCCTCATACCACCAGGCCAGACCGAGAAAAGGGAGAGACAGATTGGATAGGCAGCGGGGTGGGTGAAGTCCAGAACCTAAGATCAAGGTCCAGATCAGGGGTCAGGGTTGGGACATTGGAACCATCTTTAGGGGAGTCAGTTAGCCCAGTTGGCTGTGCAGTTAGTGATGCAGAGCGATTCCAACAGCATGGGGGCAATTCCTGTACCGGCTGAGGCTATTCATGAAGGCCCTGTCTTCTCGAACTTTCCCCTCACCTGAGGTGTGATGATCCTCTGGTTAAATCACCACCAGTCAGCTGTGTCCCCTCAAGGGGAGTAAGAAGTCTCACAACACCAGGTTAAAGTCCAACAGGTTTATTTGGTAGCACAAGCCACAAGCTTTCGGAGCGCTGCCCCTTCATCAGGTGAGTCAAGGGGAGAGCAGCCTATGGTCATCTGGGACTATGGCGACTTAACCTTTACCTGCAGAGGTCACAGAGTTGGGGAAAGGTGCAAGGCCTCGTGGAGGAGATTGAAAGGGTCAGGGCATGTCAGAAGGCAGAAGGGTCAAGAAGTGTCCAATAATAGAGGCGAAAAGAGAAAATGCTGGATAATCTCAGCAGGTCTGGCAGCATCTATAAGGAGAGAAAAGAGCTGACATTTTGAGTCCAGATGACCCTTTGTCAAGGGTCATCTGGACTCGAAACATCAGCTCTTTTCTCTCCTTACAGATGCTGCCAGACCTGCTGAGATTATCCAGCATTTTCTCTTTTGGTTTCAGATTCCAGCATCCGCAGTAATTTGCTTTTATCCAATAACAGAGGGCAGTGAAAGCATGTAAACTGGATCCAGAAGGTATTTGGAAAGGAACTAGTGGTCATCACTTCCTTTGCTTTTGATTTGATTTATTATTGTCACATATATTAGTATACAGTGAAAAGTATTGTTTCTTGTGCGCTATACAGACAAAGCATACCATTCATAGAGAAAGAAAGGAGAGAGTGCAGAATGATGTGTTACAGTCATAGCTAGGGTGTAGAGAAAGATCAACTTAATGCAAGGTAAGTCCATTCAAAAGTCTGACAGCAGCAGGAAAGAAGATGTTCTTGAGTCGGTTGGTACGTGACCTCAGACTTCTGTATCTTTTACCCGATGGAAGAAGATGGAAGAGAGAATGTCCGGGGTGTGTGAGGTCCTTCATTATGCTGGCTGCTTTGCCGAGGCAGCGGGAAGTGTAGACAGAGTTGATAGATGTCAGATTTCCTGAGGCTCCTGAACTCCACTGGGCAGGATTAAATTTAAAATTGTGGTTAAGTGTGAAGCGTGCAGCCTTCATAGAAATCGTAGAATCCCTACAGTGCGGAAGGAGGCCATTCGGCCCATCGAGTCTGCACTGACCACAATCCCACCCAGGCCCTAATCCCGCAACCCCATGTATTTGCCCTGCTAATCCCCTGACACTAGGGTCAATTGAGCTTGGCCAATCAACCTGACCCACACAGCTTTGGACTGTGGGAGGAAACCGGAGCACCCGGAGGAAACTCACGCAGACACGGGGAGAATGTGCAAACTCCACACAGACAGCAACCCGAGGCCAGAATTGAACCTGGGTCCCTGGCACTGTGAGGCAGCAGGGCTAACCACTGTGCCACCGCGCCACCCAAATGCATCATCGATGAGGATAGGATTCGAACCTACACGTGCAGAGCACAATGAATTAGCAGTCCATTGCCTTAACCATTCGGCCACCTCGTCATAAGAAATTTAAAGCGAGCCAGCCAGGAGTCGAACGTGGAATCTTCTGATCCGCAGTCATACGCGTTTTCCATTGCGCCATTTGCCCACAATTATTACAATTATTATTACAAGCCTTATTACAATATTTAAAATGCCCGCCCACCACCTGAGAGCAGGTGGGCCACCTGCCTCTGTATAAACTGCGTGTGAGATAGAGGCTGCTTTGTGCCGTGGTTCAGATTTGTAACATTTTAACATCCCACCGGACCCAAACCTGCCTATTTTGTGGTGGGGGATAAACTGAAGTTGCCCCCACAGATAATGGGCATGTCCGACCTCGCTCGTCCAAGGTGAACGGATCTTTCCATGGTCTGCCTCTCGCCCGCTCTGATTCCTGCGGTGGGCGGGATGGTAAAATTCGCCCATTGTGTTCTTTTGTATGATAAATATGATGGAAAGTCTGGCCACCAGTCTGCGAGAATTCAGCTCACAATGCAACACTGGCCTGCAAAATGTTTCTGTAATTGTCAATCTGTTAATGTGTCTTACGAAGAAAGAGCTTGTATGTTCTGAGGACTGCCTCGCCTGTTCTTATGCTTAATTACCTTATTCAACTATTACATTATGATAAAAGCTTTTTATAAAGCTTACAACCTCCATCAATGATTAATTGTTGGCACAGGCACTTTAGCAGAAAATGGAGTCCAAGGACATCCCATAGTTCAAGCAGATCAGTGAACCAAGCAGGTCTTACTGTTAGAAATCAGTTACTCCTCTGTTTAAATCTCTGGCAATGTGAAATGGCTTTTGATGATATTATTTGGAGGACACTACCTCACGCAGGGTATAAACGAAAAATAAATGACCTGACTAAACCTTTTCCTCTCTGCTTAGGTTTTCATCATCGCAAAATACACTCATCTGGTTTTGTGAGGCTTTGCTGGTAGCTCACCACCCAGTTTCATGGGAGGACAGACATCAAAGGCAGGTGAGGTGACATCTGAGGTGCAACGCTCACACCTTGAGTACCCCAGAACCTGCAATCCCAACACACACACACAACACAATTCCTTCATCTTGTTACAAATCAAAAATCTAGGCTGACACTGACTCCAGAGCAGCACCGAAGGAATGCTGCATTCTCAGAAATGCCATCTTCCAGATTAGACTTTGAATGGAGGCTATACTGTTCTCTCAAGCTGCCTCACAGTACCAGGTGCCCGGGTTCAATTCCCAGCTTGGGTGCCTGTCTGGGTGGAGCCTGCACGTTCTCCCCGTGTCTGCGTGGGTTTCCTCCGGTTGCTCTAGTTTCCTCCCACAGTCCGAAAGACGTGCTGGTTAGGGTGCATTGGCCATGCTAAATTTTCCTTCAGTGTACCCGAACAGGAGTGTGGCGACTAGGGGATTTTCACAGTAACTTCATTGCAGCGTTAATGTTAGCCTACCCGTGACACTAATAAATAAACTTAAAACTTATTTTCTCCTCGTGTTTTAGGGACGAATAAAATTACTCTTTCTTTAAGTCAACTGGGAAAAGGTATCCACAGGCAAGGGATCCTTTTTAAATTAACTTCATTGTGACCAACTGATGCACTATCAATAAGGCGAAAGACTACCGATATGCCAATATAAGTGTAGGCTTTTATTCACAACAGAATCAGGAGCAGATCCCAACAAATAACCGACCTGGACTGAACAAGGGGGAGGAGACAGCCACCTTTATACTAGGTGCTGAGGAGAGGACCCAAACTGGAAGGAGATGTGTCCAGGTATGACAAGCACACACAATGGTGGTCCATATAGGACAAAGGCACAACTGAGGTCCATCACACCAACCATTCGGGGGGCTTGAATAAAGATGGGGAGCCAGTTCCTCATCTGGCAGCATAACCATTTCAGAATATCCTGTCCGGGATCGTAACAAATTGGGATACTCGCCTTGAGACCGGTTGTAACAAATTAGATCATGAATGAAAATACGAAAGAGCAATGGTCCACACCAGTACCTCCAGGACACCATGGGGATGATTCCCCCAGCCTGCTGTGCTGCTCAGGCGGCCGAGACCGGTGCAAAGCTGATTAGCCTATAGAAATCTTCACTTCCATATCATAGCAGGCCCGGGACTGAAGTCTCCAGGCCCACTCGCGTTCTCCCCCATCGCCCCCCCTAGGAATGTTTCACTCCAGCGGTAATTAGGTAATTAGCATATTGTTACAAGATGACATTCTCATTACAACTGCTCCCCACTCATGGGGAACAGGCGGCTGACCTCTCTGGAGTGAAGAGAGGCCATTGAGGCCCCCCCCCCCCCCCCCCACAGGAGGTTGGGGTAAGTGGGCGGTTGCCCCTTGGGCAGTGCCAGTCTGGCACCCTGGCATTGCCCAAGGGGCAAACTGGCAATGCCCATGGGGCACTTTGGCACTGCCCACCAGTGCCAAGGCAGCCGGGCCAGGGGAGACAATCAGTGGGGGTAGGGGGTCCCGCTGCCACCTGCATTTGGGATTGCAGGCAGAGGGAGGGAGGACAGTGATTGGGGCTGGGTTGGCCATCCAGGTGTTGGGGGGGGGGCGCGGGGGAGGGGGTAGTCAAGGCTGCTGTGGGTCGGGACTGTCCGCGAGGGGGGTCGGGACTGTCCGGGAGGGGTGGGGTGGGAAATACGAAACTGCATGGGGGATTTGGAGATCGCGGTGGGCTGGATGGAGTGTCAGAAAGATAGGGGCTGGCCGAGCTGGGGCGGGGGGGGGGGGGGGGGGGGGGGGGTGGGGGGGGGGGGGGAATGAGACAGTGGAACATTGGGGTTGTCCCAGGGAGTTTTGAGAGGCCAGCGATCAGGTGGTTGGGGGGCTCTGCAAGACCAGTGATTGGGAGGCCGGCAATGCGGGGTCACTATGCATGCTCCAATCTCTGTTCTGACAGGTCGGTACCTGCGCAGTGGCGCGCTCCGTGCTATGCTGCCGGCCTCTCGGGCGGGAATAGGCCCCGACCCCTGATTTTCAGAGGGAATCCCGTTAGAGTGCCGGGGATTCAATTTGAAAATCCCGCTGAAGAAATCGATGGGAGTTACTCCCAATTTGACGCGAATTGGGGACTTCGAATTTTTTGCGAGAATCCCGGAAACTGTGTGATTAGTCTCCAAGAAAATCCAAGTTCACCACCAACCTGCTTTTCCCTTCAAGATTTCAGATTTCTGACGTTTTATACAGTTGGAAAGTTCTCCCAATTATAACCCTGGTTGCTGCAGATCCTCTCTCCCCAAAACCTTCCCGCTAACCGCATAGCAACATTTGTTTTTCTTTAAACTGTTTTTGACAACAGAACAATTAACTATAAAACAAAGCATGCTATTCTGTAGCTGCCTTTGTTTTTCTGTGCATTATATTCCTTTAACTCATTTCTTAAAAATCATTTTCTTCATCAGTATTATATTCTGGCAGTGATGGCTCACAGCACACTCTTTATGTGTTGTCGAGAATAGTTCTGTGTGTCATGCAGAAACGGTGCATACAATATTTGCAATTCAAAGAATACACAGGAAAGGGGATAAACTTGTCTCTGCCTTTGGTCTGTTATTCCATGAGAATGCAGCAATTCTCAAATTTGGCTGTGCGCACTTGAAGTATTTCCCGAAAGACAAAATAATGTATTCAAAGATGGGAATACTTGGCACTTCCAGATACCATAAAACTTTTCTTCATTTCCCCTCCTCCCCACCACCCGCCCCCTCCTCCCCTCCCCCCCGCCCCTCCCCCACCGCGAGTCCTTCGGACTTAAGAGATCCCATCTACTATCTACTCTATGCACTACCTCTATCCATGCAGCTTTAATCTCTGCTTTGACAGGAGGGTGGCTTCCACCGCCACAGAGGGAGATCCCCCTTCACTGAAGGCCCTGTAGCAGAAGGCTTCATCAATAAAAGGAGGAGAAGTTCCTCCTCATTTCCACTTGCAGACACATTTGGGTATGTGACAATTAAGCGACTGATTTAGCATTTTATTGCTGAACCAGAATTTTTTATTAAGTTTTAAAGTTTATTTATTATCTATTACATTAACACTGCAATGAGGTTTTTTTTTATTATTGTCACATGTATTAGTATGCCGTGAAAAGTATTGTTTCTTGCGAGCTACACAGACAAAGCATACCGTTCATAGAGAAGGAAAGGAGAGAGTGCAGAATGTAGTGTTACAGTCCTAGCTAGGGTGTAGAGAAAGATCAACTTAATGCAAGGTAGGTCTATTCAAAAGTCTGATGGCAGCAGGGAAAAAGCTGTTCTTGAGTCGGTTGGTGTTATTGTGAAAATCCCCCCAGTCACCGCACTCTGGCACCTGTTCGGGTAAACACAGTAAGAAGTTTAACAACACCAGGTTAAAGTCCAACAGGTTTATTTGGTAGCAAAAGCCACGAGCTTTCGGAACAGGCTGTCCCTTCATCAGTTGGGTGGGAGTTCTGATTACAAACAAGGCACAAAGACACAAACTCAATTTACATGAATAATGATTGGAATGTGAGCCTTTACAGCTAATCAAGTCTTAAAGGTACAGACAAAGGTACCTGTTCGGGTACACAGAGGCAGAATTTAGCATGGCCAATGCACCTAACCAGCATGTCTTTCGGACTGTGGGAGGAAACCAGAGCACCCTGAGGAAACCCATGCAGACACGGAGAGAACGTGCAGACTCCGTACAGACAGTGGCCCAAGCCAGGAATCGAACCCAGGTCCCTGGCGGTGCTAACCACTGTGCCACCGCGCCACCCACAGAACACTATACTTTTACAGGTTGCACTGTTAAATGTGTACTTAGATACAATTCACAGAATTGATGGGGCTCCCAGTATTAGCGTAAATGAGGGCAGTTCAGTTGATGTAGTCTACATAGAATTCAAGGTCCCACATGGGATTCTTATCAAGAAGGTAAGAACCCATGGGATCCAGGGCAATTTGCAAATTGGATCCAAAATTGGCTTAGTGGCAGGGGGCAGAGAGTATTGGTCAAAAGTTGTTTTTGGTGGGGTGGTAAATAGTGAGGGGGGAAGCCTTGGATTACAGGACAGAATAGACAGGCTGATTAGATGGGCAGAACAGTGGCAAGTGGAATTTAACCATGAAAAGTGTGAGCTGATGCATTTTGGGAGGGTTAACAAGGCAAAGGAGCACACGCTGAATGGCAGGATTCTAGGAATACAGGGGACCAGAGGAATCTTGGGATGCATGCAGCAGGACAGGTAGATAAAGTGGTTAAGAAGGGATCCTTGCCTTTATTAGCTGAGATATAAAATAAAGGAGCAGGGAGGTTATGATGCTACTGCATAAGACACTCGTTACGCCACAGCTAGAGTATTGTTTGCAGTTCTGGTCACCACAGTATAGGAAGGATGTGATTGCACTAGACAGGGTGCAGAGGAGATTCACCAGGATGTTGCCTGGGCTGGAGCGTTTCAGCTATAGAGTGAGGCTGGTTAGGCTGCGGCTGTTTTCCTTAGAGCAGAGAAGGCTGAGGGCCTGATTGAGGTGTACAAAATTATCAGAGACATAGATAGGAAGAAATCTTTCCCCTTTATAGAGGGGTCAATAACCAAGGGGCATAGATTTAATGCAAGGGGCCGGAGATTTAGAGGGGATTTGAGGGAAAACCTTTTCACCCAGAGGACGGTGGGAATCTGGAACTCACTGCCTGAAAGGGTGGTAGAGACGGGAACCCTCAAGACATTTAAGAAGCATTTAGATGACCACTTGAAATTCCCAAACATATAGGCTACAGATCAAGTGCTGGGAAATAGAATTAGAATAGATAGACGCTTGATGGTCAGTGCAGACATGATGGACCGAAGGACCTCTTTCTGTGCTGAAAAACTCTATCTGCGGGATTTTATGGCCTTGCTCGACCCAAGACCGGAAAATCCCACCAGAATTCAACAGACATTTACATTGTTTGCCCCGCGCCCGCTCCGATTCAGTGGCAGGCAGGGCGGTAGAATTCCAGTGTATGATTCTATTAATCTCCAATTCCCCCAGACAGTTCACAAAGCACAAATCAGCCATTCTTTCTTTGGCACATGTCAGTTTTATTGAGGTGAGTCGACTTTCCATGCAGCTTAGTGAAACTGCTATCTCAGTTCATTCTCCTACTGACATTTACTTCACGTCAATGAAACATTCTTGACATTCAGCTGTTTTTCTTTATTACAAAGGGTTAAGTTCACTTGTTGAGTAACCTCCTTGCGTGCCCTGAACCTGGAGTGGATCTAATGCTAAATACCAGGCATTCTGCTATCTCTTCATCAACAGTAGCGAAATACCTTCTCAGAGGCCAGTGTCCCTTCACCAGCTTTATTTACAAACTTGTCTCCACTCCTAAGAGTGCTTCAGGTACAAAGTCAAAACCCAGAGCGCCAGACACTCCTCATTATATATAGAGGGTGGGACTCCCTGATTGGGCAGGAAATCATTATCTCAATCAGGGAGCTCATACTCCAAGAGGCCAACCTCATGGGGCTCGTTGAGGTCATTACAAATAGATTGCTCCAGTGTTCAGCAAATATTGACTCTTTGAAAGTTAATTATTTTTTTCAATTATTGTGGAACAGCTAGCTGTTAGACTGACTCTTCTGGCAAGTGTTGAACAGCATTGTATTAAAAAAAATCCAGCTTGGAAAATTTCATTTGTCTTTTGTAAAAGTGATTATGTTTTATCATTGATTCCAGAGATGAGGGGTTTGTCGTATGAAGAAAGATTGAACAGTTTAGGCCTATACTCTCTGGAATTTAGCAGAATGATGGGAGATCAAATTGAGTATATGATCTGATAAAAGTTATGGATAAAGTAGACGTGGAGCGGATGCTTCCTCTTGTGGGGCATTCTAGGACGAGATAAGGGTGGCAAATTTAAAATAGAGTTGAGGAGAAACTATTCCTCTCAAAGGGTTGTGAATTGTGGAATTCACTACCCCAAAGTGCAGTGGATGCTGGGACACTGAGTAACTTTAAGGAGGAGTTAGACAGACTTTTAATTGGTAATGGGTTGAAAGGCTATGGGGAGAAGGCAGGAAAATGGGGATGAGGAGCATATCAACCATGATCGAATGATGCAGCGGACTCGATGGGCTGAATGGCCTAATTCTGCTCCTATAACTTATGAACTTATGATCTATTAACCTACTTTGGTGATAACTTCTGAGTGACCAGATCTCTACGTGAAAGCAGCTTAAAAAATGAAATAATCTTGAAAAATACTGTCTCATAACGGTTGTGTATTCAATATTTTGTAGTTGGATACTCTGATCTATCCCCCCAGTTTAGCTAATTTGTCCTGGTAAAACCAGTCAGCAATAAAATAGCAGATAAGCAAAAAGGTTAAATATCCTTGCGTGTCTGCAGCTCACTTCTGGGTGTCTTTTGATTTTATACAATTTCTGTCCCTTTCACTATTTATTTTAAATCTGATTTTAACATGTGTTGACAGCTTCAGTTGAGACGCTGCCGGCTAGCAGTCTTCCACATTGCACAGCAGAGCATCATTAGCGAGAGCACGGTATTCTCAGAAGGATATTACATCTCTTTGTAACATAATCCGCTGAAGGATTACACCATCGTGACTGACTAAAGGGTAGGCAGGTTTGTTCTTTCCATTATGCGTTAGCATTATACACTGTAATTTTCAGTATTTAATATACAGGCAGCAACCAACAGACCCGTCAATGTAGACATTAATCTTCGCTGGTTGCTTCAACATTTGACACAAGTGCACTCTGTCACAAGGCTGGAGCATTAGCCTTCAAATTTTACCCCCTTCCCCCCGCCTTTAGCAGGCATTCACTCCCAAGTTTCTCTCAGTTGCGAATTTTAGCTCAGCTGTCAGGCACAAGTTCAGCAAAGACAATGTGACTTTGCTGGTAAAAAAAGGATAAATAGTCAGGAATTCCAACTTAATACTTCCCACCACCGCTCTAAGGAAGTTATATTTGCCCGAGAGGAGTTTCAATGAAGGTTCACTAGATTGATTGTTGGGATAAGAGTTCCTTATGAGGAGAGGCTGTGTAGAATGGGTCTATACTCACAGGAGTTTAGGAGAATGTGAGGCCATCTCATTTAAACACATAAAATTCCGAAAGGGCTTTTTATTCATTCATGGGACACGAGCGTCGCTGGCTGGCCAGCATTTATTGCCCATCCCTAGTCGCCGAGGGCAGTTGAGCGTCAACCACATTGCTGGAATCTGGTGTCACATGTAGGCCAGACCAAGTAAGGACAGCAGATTTCCTTCCCTGAAGGACATTAGTGAACCAGATGGGTTTCTTGCCAAGATAGATACTGAGAGGCTGTTTCCCTTGGCTAGACATTCGAGAATTGGGGTCGCAGACACAGGGTAAAGGGTCAGCCATTTTGGACTAGAATCATAGAAACCCTACAGTGCAGAAGGAGGCCATTCGGCCCATCGAGTCTGCACCGACCACAATCCCACCCAGGCCCTACCCCCACATATTTACCTGCTAATCCCTCTAACCTACGCATCTCAGGACTCTAAGGGGAAATTTTTAACCTGGCCAATCAACCTAACCTGCACATCTTTGGACTGTGGGAGGAAACCGGAGCACCCGGAGGAAACCCACGCAGACACGAGGAGAATGTGCAAACTCCACACAGACAGTGACCCGAGCCGGGAATCGAACCCGGGACCCTGGAGCTGTGAAGCAGCAGTGCTAACCACTGTGCTACCGTGCTGCCCGTGCTCACTAAGGTGAGGAGAAATTTCTTCATTGCGAACCTTTGAAATTCTCCACCCCAGAGGGCTGTGGATGATCAGTCATGGGAAATCAATGGATTTTTGAACTCTAAGGGAAGCAAGGGATATGGGGATCAAGTGATAAAGTGGTGCTGACATTGAAGATCAGCCATGATCTTATTGGATGGCAGAGCAGGCTCAAAGTCTAGGCCAGGATTTTCTGCTCCCACCAAAGGTTGGAACCATCACGAGCAGAATGGAAAATTCTTAGCTTCTTATGAGATACCTGTGGTTGGGAGCCTATTTTGCCAACTTGGGGAATGGCGACATTTCGAGTTTTGCTGGAACCTCTACTCTATGTACACTGTTTGCAAGATTTTCGACACCATTTTAAGTTGGTGTAAAGTGCTGTATGAGAGTATCTTAATAAAATAATACAGAAATGATCGGAAAAGTGTGATTTTCAGTTGCTAGGCTTGGCCAAGTGAAGGAAACACAAAGAGAGGCATTGTGTGCAAGACAACTATCAATGGACAAAGGATTCTTTTTGTTAATGGATTTTATTACCTGTTTTTATTGCCATGTTTTGGGCAATAGAACATATTAGGGTGCTTATGTTGAAACAAGAGGTACAAATATTGTCTGCAATTTTACGAGAGATTATTGTAATTCGAACATTTACAGGACTTTACTGGATCAAGAAGATTTCTGAAGGGCTCTTAAAATACAAGCATTCACTTCAGTTCAAAGAGTGACAATACATCTAACAGCAGGCTTTTGAGTCTAATGCTAGTTCACAAGTCAATGCAAAATTGATGATGGTTGATAGATTTCATGGTTGAAGTGGCACCAGATGAAAGAAGACATGACAGGGACATCAGCTGCCAACACAGCTAGGCTGCTTGTGCTCACAATTTTGCCATCAATCATATCTGCTGGCCTTGCCACACCGACTGGATAATGACCAACGGTATGCGAGCTCTCGGACGGCAAGAAGGCAATCGTAGAGCTGTGCCATCTGCTGCCAATCTGTAACGTCGAGCATGCATTGCCAGTTGCAGTCAAGATTGCCACTTGTATCAAAATAGGTGATTTATGCATTGGTTGCTATTACGCCGAATAGCAAAATGTCTTTGTTCAACTTCCCTGCACTGCGAGATGTCCAAAAGCTACAATAACATTAATAATGGGCACAAGGTCATCCAGATTTATGCCATTCTATTTTCTTCACCTATGTACTGTGATTTATTCAGTGATGCCTCTCAAATTCACTAACTGTGTCTTCCGACATGCACATAGATCTGATGGTGCTTGGAACACTGGTGAGAGAGCCACTGGATATTGTGAGGTTCTACCTTACTCAGGGTCAGCAGCAATGCTGTCACTCTACACTGGCAAGTCACCAATGATTGAAGAGTTTTGAATGCTGTAATATCTCAAGTACAGTTCCTCAAACAAAGCTTGCATCACAAATACTATATGTGATGTTATATAGTTGAGTGTCTGCCCATATTTGAGTAAGAAGAGGAATATAGACAGAGCAAGATGATTCTTGTACACATCTTAACATCTCAATTAGCAAACCTGATCTCTCCAAAGAATATAATGAAATTAGAATTTTCAGCCCCTCCTGCAGTTCAGGTCTGATCCCTTCTATAGTACACCAGCTTATGCTTATAGACAGGCAGTCAAGGCATTGTTACCTGAAGGAGCAAATAGAAAGATAAAGGTAAAGTTGCCATAGTCCCAGATGACTATAGACTGCTCTCCCCTTTGAGGGGGAGATCTGACTGGTAGTGATTTAACCTGAGGATCACCACACCTCAGGCAAGGGGCAAGGTTGAGAAGAAGGGCCCTCAGCCGGAATGGGAAGGAGCAAATATAGTGACAGAATTAGTCACTACCTGCTATCAATCCTGAGTCTCAATGGCAATGCACCATAAGGCTAGCTTGTATTTGAATGAAGAGGAATCCCCGTATGTCTATTGAGGTTATGTTTGGAGATTAAACTTAAAGCCTTCCCCAGCTCTGGGCTAGTATCATGCTTCTGTTGTAGTTATTGTCCTCCTCCTCGCTCACTCCAGCAAAGGCGTACATGAAGCCAAACAAGGATTACATACATAACCTTGCAATGAAAGTTTCAGTCAAAGATCAGTAAATGGCAACATATCATGAGGTTAGGCTGCAATTAAACTAAAGCCTTATAAAAGGTGTCAGTGCCCTCAAACACTTGTTGGAAATTGCATCTTGAAGATATTCCCAGGTGGACTGTAGGTGTGCATGGCCCTCCAATAAAGATACAGCAGGACATAGCTCACATGGATAGAGTACAGCTATTATTGTACTGTCATTAAGCTATACCTTGCCAGCTTTCTTAAGGTCTTGCATCTTCATCTAGATCAGCGCCCAGCTATCATAGGCATATTTAGCAGTGGTCATCATTTCAACCCAGATATGCTGCATTGATTGATGCCCGCAACGATGCGTTTGGGTACAGCACCGTTCCATCAGTTGCCCACGGGCTCCAATAGCGGCTTCCACTTTTTCGCTAATTGCAATTTCCATATGTAGAGTTCAAACTTTGACTCTTTCACAATGATAAATTGTCACGTCTACAGGTCACTACTACATCCTAAACTTCCTTGCCCTACTTCTCGGAGATCTTGTTCTCTGGGGCTTCGTATCATATCCGTAACAGTGAGTCACAAAGTTGTGACTGCCTGAAAGTCATCACAAAGCATTGGAGAAAGAAATGCCAGGAGCTCTGCTGTATAACAGCCATTTTCTTTTGCTGAGGACTATCTTTTGTTTCCACGTGTGGTTACCTAACATCAAGGGTCTGAATCCCTTTGAAAGTTGCGGTCATGACCCTCCTTTTGCAAACTCCCAATGGAAAAGACAATGAAGACCTGAGCTTAACATATCTCACCTTGGAAGTTCTGATAGTGCCGTGCAGAGTACCTTAGCATGGAAATGTTGGCCTGCACCAAGTGGCAACAGAGATGCCTAATTCAGAATAGCCAAATATAACATGCCAAATTTGAAAATATCAGATTTCATTGAATTAAAATGAATCAAGATCATGGGAAGTGTGTACCTTTCTTTAAATTAGAATGCAATGTGATAAGAAACGTGGCATAACATTTTCACTTGGAACCCCTGTGTTAACTCATCATGTGTTGTTCCTGAAAACCTACTGAATAAAGGCATTGCCTGAGATAGTATTAGGCTATTTGTGCCTGAATTCATAGATTCATAGACATACTACATTAGAGGAGGAGACCATTCGGCCCATCATGTCCATGCCGGTCAACAAAATCTGACTACACTAATCCTATTTTCCAGCATTTGGTCCATAGCCCTGGAGGTTATGGCAGCGCAAGTGAATATCTAAATACTTGTTAAGTGTTGGGAGAGTTTCTGACGCAACCATTCTTTCAGGCAATGCGTTCCAGACTCCTCTGAGTGAAAAGATTTCTTCTCAACTCCCCTTTTAGCCTTCTATTTCTTACCTGAAATCTATCCTCCCTGATTATTGACCCCTCTATTAATGGAAAAATTCCTTCCTATCCACCCTATCTATGTCCCCATAATCTTATACGCCTCCATTAGGACCCCTCTCGACCTTTGCATCTCCAAGGAAAACAGCCCCAGCCTATTCAATCTTCCCTCATAGCTCAGATCCTCCAACCCAGGCATCCTGGTAAATCTCCGTACCCTCTCCCAGTCTAATCACATCCTTCCCAAATAAATAACTGATGCATGTAAAAATGGTACAGCAATTATCATGGGGGATTTTAATCTACATATTAATTGGTCAAACCAGGTCAGTCAAGGCAGCCTTGAGGAAGAGTTCATAGAATGTATCCACGATAGCTTCCTTGAACAGTATGTAATGGAATCGACAAGGAAGCAAGCTATCTTGGATCTGGTCCTGTGTAATGAGGCGGGAATAATTAATGATCTTGCAGTTAGGGATCCTCTTGGAAGAAGTGATCAGAGTATGGTTGAATTTAAAATACAGATGGAGCGTGAGAAGGTAAAATCCAATACCAGTGTCTTGTGCTTAAACAAAGGAGAACTACAAAGGGACGAGGGAGGAGTTGGCTAAGGCAGACTGGGAGCAAAAACTTTATGGTGGGACAATTGAGGAACAGTGGAGGACTTTCAAAGCGACCTTTCACAGTGCTCAGCAAAAGTATATACCAGTGATAAGGAAGGACTGTAGAAAAAGAGATAATCAGCCATGGATATCTAAGGAAATAAAGGAGGGTATCAAATTGAAACAAAATGCATACAAAGTGGCAAAGATTAGTGGGAACCTAGAGGATTGGGAAATCTTTAAAGGTCAGCAGAAAGCTGCAAAAAAAGCTATAAAGAAAGGTAAGATGGATTATGAGAGTAAACTAGCTCAGAATATAAAAACAGATAGCAAAAGTTTCTATAAATATATAAAATGAAAAAGAGTGGCTAAAGTAAACATTGGTCCTTTAGAGGATGAGAAGGGGGATGTAATAACTGGAAATGAGAAAATGGCTGAGGCATTGAACAGGTATTTTGTGTCGGTCTTCACAGTGGAAGACACAAATAACATGCCAAAAATTGATGACAGGAAGGCTATGGCAGGTGAGAACCTAGAAACTATCATTATCATGAAAGAGGTAGTGTTGGGCAAGTTAACGGGGCTAAAGGTAGACAAGTCTCCTGGTCCTGATGGAATGCATCCCAGGGTACTAAAAGAGATGGCGGGAGAAATAGCAAATGCACTAGTGGTAATTTACCAAAATTCGCTGGACTCTGGGGTGGTTCCCGCAGATTGGAAAACAGCAAATGTGACGCCACTGTTTAAAAAAGGAGGTAGACAAAAGGCAGGTAGCTATAAGCCAGTTAGCTTAACTTCTGTAGTAGGGAAAATGCTTGAATCTATCATCAAGGAAGAAATAGTGAGACATCTGGATATAAATTGTCCCATTGGTAAGATGCAGCATGGGTTCATGAAGGGAAGGTCATGTTTGACTAATTTGGTGGAATTCTTTGAGAACATTACATGTGCAGTGGACAATGGGGAACCTGTGGATGTGGTGTATCTGGATTTCCAGAAGGCATTTGATAAGGTGCCGCACCAAAGACTGCTACATAAGATAAAGGTGCACAGTGTCACGGGTAATGTATTAGCATGGATAGAGGATTGGTTAACCAACAGAAAGCAAAGAGTGGGAGTAAATGGGTTTTTCTAATTGGCGATCAGTGACTAGTGCTGTGCCTCAGGGATCAGTGTTGGGACCACAATTGTTCACAATTTACAGAGATGATTTGAAGTTGGGGACCAAGTGTAGTGTGTCAAAATTCAAAGTGTGCAGAGGATGCTGAAAGTCTGCAAAGGGATATAGATAGTCTAAGTGAGTGGGCGAGGGTTTGGCAGATGGATTACAATGTTGGTAAATGTGAGGTCATCCATTTTGGTAGGAATAATAGCAAAATGGACTATTACTTAAATGATAAAAAATTGCGGCATGCTGCTGTGCAGAGGGACCTGAGTGTCCTTGTGCAGGAATCTCAAGGAGTTGGTTTGCAGGTGGAGCAGGTAATTAAGAAGGCACATGGAATTTTGTCCTTCATTGCTAGAGGGATGGAGTTTAAAAACAGCGAGGTTATGTTGCAGCTGTATAGGGTGCTGGTGAGGCCACACCTGGAGTACTGTGTACAGTTTTGGTCTCCTTACTTGAGAAAGAATATACTGGCACTGGAGGGGGTGCAGAGGAGATTCACGAGGTTGATTCCGGAGTTGAGAGGGTTAGCTTATGAGGAGAGACTGAGTAGACTGGGGCTATACTCATTGGAATTCAGAAGAATGAGGGGAGATCTTATAGAAACATATAAGATTATGAAGGGAATAGATCAGATAGAAGCAGGGAAGTTGTTTCCACTGGCAGGTGAAATTAGAACTAGGGGGCATAGCCTCAAAATAAGGAGAAGCAGATTTAGGACTGAGTTGAAGAGGAACTTCTTCACACAAAGGGTTGTGAATCTGTGGAATTCCCTGCCCAGTGAAGCAGTTGAGGCTACCTCATTGAATGTTTTTAAGGCAAGGATAGATAGATTTTTGAACAGTAAAGGAATTAAGGGTTATGGTGAGCGGGTGGGAAAGTGGAGCTGAGTCCACGAAAAGATCAGCCATGATCTTATTGAAGGCTCGAGGGGCCAGATGGCCTACTCCTGCTCCTAGTTCTTATGTTCTTATGTTCCTATAGTGTGGTAACCAGAACTGCATGGTTTGAGAAGGTTTGAGTTATTTTAGATAGGACAGAAGGAGCCAGGAAGAAGCAAAGTCAGTCATATTTCCCCATACTAACTATCCAATGATCCTTCTGCATAATACACTTGTCAGGATATCATGTGAGAATATGACCA
The DNA here is from genome assembly GCF_964213995.1 of Mustelus asterias. Classification (NCBI taxonomy): domain Eukaryota; kingdom Metazoa; phylum Chordata; class Chondrichthyes; order Carcharhiniformes; family Triakidae; genus Mustelus; species Mustelus asterias. The sequence goes on along the minus strand of NC_135826.1, from coordinate 27,331,900 downwards.
GGTCAGGGAATGTGACCAGATCAACTCTGATACCTCCCATGATAAATCAGTTCATTGATAATCATATTGAGGTTCAGATGAAGAATGGACACTTGGGGCCTTACTTTCCTGTTGAAGGTGGGAATGGAAAGGTGATTTAGCTCCTGGGTCGTGAACTACCCTAGTCTCCGGCGTTCCATGAAGCACGATGTTCACAGGGTCAGGGCCGTCTGCTACTGAGCAACTGGAAATGGAATAAAAACAGAAAACGCTGGAAAGACTCCGCATCTGTGGAGAGAGAAACAGACTTAACGTTTCGAGTCCGTATGACTCTTTTACAGAGTCAGGCAAAAGTGGAGGTTGGACACCAAAGAAGGGTGGGGGTCTCATTCTGGCCCTAATCAGCAGCCATTGCCAAGGCTGTTATCTTACATGTGGGGTGAAAGAAATGAGGTAATCTTCATCCTCAAAGTGGCCAGAACAAATTGAGGGCTTGGACCCAGGATTGGTTAGGGAAAGGTTGGTTATCAATGCCTCATTACTACCCAATGCTTTTTTTCCAGGCTTTAATTTTTTTTTCATTAAATAAAACTGTCTCAGTGCTGCGCATCCCCATGAAAATCTCAGGAGGTCAGAAGGTAAGATCTTAACATGGTCCCGTTCTCCTCTATGTGTGACGATGTTGTGCCTTTAAGAAATTTGTGTCATGTTTCTGGTGCAGGATTCTTTTTAGCACTCTTTCTAATTTAACAATATCCTTTCTATAATAGGGTGACCAGAACTGTACACAGTATTCCAAGTGTGACCTTACCAGTGTCTTGTACAACTTCAACAAGACGTCCCAACTCCTGTATTCAATGTTTTGACCAATGAAACCAAGCATGCTGAATGCCTTTTTCACCACTCTGTCCACCTGTGACTCCTCTTTCAAGGAGCTATGAACCTACACCCCTAGATCTCTTTGTTCTGTAACTCTCCCTGATGCCATACCATTAACTGAGTAAGTCCTGTCCTGGTTCAATCTACCAAAATGCATCATCTCACATTTATCTAAATTAAACCCCATCTGCCATTTGTCAGCCCACTGTCCCAATTGATCAAGATCCCATTGCAATCCGAGATAACCTTCTTCACTGTCCACTATGCCACCAATCTTGGTGTCATCTGCAAACTTACTAACCATGCCTCCTATATTCCCATCCAAATCATTAATATAAATGACAAATAACAGTGGACCCAGCATCGATCCCTGAGGCACACCGCTGGTCACAGGCCTCCAGTTTGAAAAACAACTCTCTACAACCACCCTCTGGCTTCTGTCAAGAAGCCAATTTTGTATCCATTTAACTACGTCACCCTGGATTTCATGAGATTAAACCTGATGCAACAACCATGTGATACCTTGTCAAAGGTCTTGCTAAAGTCCATGTAGACAACATCAACTGCACTGCTGTCATGTATCTTCTTGATTACCCCTTCAAAAAACTCAATCAAATTTGTGAGACATGATTTTCCACTCACAAAACCATGCTGACTATCCCTAATCACTCCTTGCCTCTCTAAATGCCTGTACATCCTGTCTCTCAAAATACCTTCCAACAACTTACCTACCACAGATGTGAGGCTCACCGGCCTGTAGTTCCCAGGCTTTTCCCTGCAGGCCTTTTTAAACAAAGGCACAACATTTGCCACCCTCCAATCTTCAGGCACCTCACCTGTGACTATCGATGATTCAAATATCTCTGCTAAGGGACCCATAATTTGCTCCCTAGCCTCCCACAATGTCCTGGGATATGCTTCATCAGGTCCCGGGGATTTATCTACTTTGGTGCGCTTTAAGACTTCCAGCACCTCTTTTTCTGTAATATGTACATTCCTCAAGACATCACTATTTATTTCCCCAAGTTCTCTAACATCCATGCTTTTCTCAACAGTCAATACTGATGAGAAATATTCATTTAGAATCTCACCCATCTCTTGTGGATCTGCACATAGATGACCTTGTTGATTCTTAAAAGGCCCTATTCTCTCCATAGTTACTCTTTTTGGCCTTTATGTATTTGTAGAAGCTCTTTGGATTCTTCTTTGCCTTATCTGCCAAAACAATCTTGTGTCCCCTTTTTGCCCTCCTGATTTCTCTCTTAACTCTACTCCTACACCCCCTATACTCTTCAAGGGATTCACTTCATCCCAGCTGCCTATGCATTTAATGTGCTTCCTTCTTCTTCCTGACCAGGGCCTCAATATCCTGAGTCATCTAGGGTTCCCTATTTCTACCAGCCTTGCCCTTCACTCTAAGAGGAATGTGCTTACCCTGAACTCTGGTTAACACACTTTTGAAAGCTTCCCACTTGCCAGACATTGCTTTGCCTTCCCATAGACTCCCCCAATTAACTGTTGAAAGTTCCTGCCTGATACCATCAAAATTGGCTTTGCCCCAATTTAGAATTTTAACTTTTGGACCAGACATATCATTCTCCATCGCTATCTTAAAACTAATAGAATTATGGTCACTGGTCCCAAAGTGATCCCTCACGAACACTTCTGTCACCTGCCCTTCCTTATTTCCCAAGAGGAGCTCAAGTTTTGCCCCCTCTCTAGTCGGGCCATCCACATACTGAATGAGAAATTCCTCCTGAATACACTCAACAAATTTCTCTCCATCCAAGCCTCCAATACTATGGCTGTCCCAGTCAATGTTGGGAAAATTAAAATCCCCTACTATTACCACCCTATTTTTCTTAGAGCTTTCTGTAATCTCCTTACATATTTGCTCCTCAATTTCCTGCTGACTATTTGGGGGCCTATAGTACAACCCTATCAAAGTGATTTCCCCCTTCTTATTTCTCAGTTCTACCCATATAGACTCAGTGGCCGAACCCTCAGATATATCCCCTCTCAGTACTGCCGTGATGTTTTCCCTAATCAGAAGTGCAACTCCCCCTCCTCTCTTGCCTCCTGTTCTATCTTTCCTATAGCATCTGTATCCTGGAACATTGAGCTGCCAGTCCTGTCCCTCCCTTAGCCATGTTTCAGTAATTGCTATAATATCCCAGTCCCACCTACCCATCCATGCCCTGAGTTCATCTTCCTTGCCCGTCAGGCCTCTTGCATTGAAATAAATGCAGTTCAATTTGGACTTCTCTTGCTCTCTGCTCTGCTTTTGCCTGATCTGTCTGGTATTAGGATAAATAAGTCTCTCGCTCTCAAATTCTGCTGTTTGGAAGTTAGATCTTTCTCTGGAGAGTGCTGTATGGGAGTCAGAAGTCAGATGTCTTTCTGGATCTCAGGCTAGAAATCTAGCATCCACAAGAGCATATCTGTTTCTGATGCTAACTGGTTCTGAAGAAGGCTGTATGTCTATGGGGATATTGCTTAAATTGGAACTATAGAGATAGAGAACTGTTAAGAATGTTTAAGCATTTAAATTGGTAAAAGTTATGCTAATTTTTTGTTATATTCTAACTATGTTCTTAAATAAAGTTTGTTTTGTTAAAAGCTTCCTAGTATGTCAATCGAATCATACCTGGAACAAAACACCTTATCCTCGCCATAATGCCAAAATCCAAAAAAGTTGAGGTCTAGGCTAACTTCATATTATACCTTGGAGTTTCTGATCTGGTCCCTAACACACGTCTTGGGGAAAGTTACCAAGAGTCAGGAGGGGGATCAGTGGACAGGGGCATTCAGACCACCAGCACCATTTCCTTTGCTGTCCTGCCACAATTTGGATCACGAAAATCTGGCCCCAGATTGAGCTAAGCATAAGATGTTCGCAGCCACCTTCTGCCAAGAGTTAATGCCTTCAGTTGTGGAAAAAAAAATTTTTGGCAACATGAAAGGTAAAACGAATGTGAGAATCACAAGAAGTTGTATTGTCAAAAAGCCTTTGAAAGCATTCAACATCATCACAATTCTAGCTGAATATGCCAAAGTTGCAAAATTTTGCAAGTCTGTTTTTTCCAATGTTTTGTGATGCAACTCATTATTATGGATATGAAGAATGTATGATGTGATGCTTCGGGGCACAATTTCTATAAAAGTAAAGGCAAGAGAAATTGAGACACAGCAGTGAACTATGGAAATTATAATTCACCATCTTAAAGTTTTTTTAAGCTTATTTATTATTGTCACAAGTAGGCTTACATTAACACTGCAATGAAGTTAATGCGAAAATCCCCTAGTCGTCACACTCCGGCGCCTGTTCGGGTACACTGAGGGAGAATTGAGCATGGCCAATGCATCTAAACAGCACGTCTTTTGGACTGTGGGAGGAAACCAGAGCACACCCACACTGACACGGGGAGAATGTGCAAACTCCGCACAGACAGTGACCCAAGCCGGGAATTGAACCTGGGTCCCTGGCGCTGTGAGGCAGCAGTGCTCACATTGTGCCACTGTGCTGCCCCATTGTTTCGAATGAGACAAAAGAAAGCCAACATTGTTGAGTTCTTGTAGAGACTAGTGAAGGATCAGAAAGTCCTCCTACTGGTGACAGTGGTACTTAGATTCCCTGTAAGTTGGATTGACAGCAATGATTATACCAGGATGCAAGAGAAATCTGGGAATGTTGAGTATTTGATTCATTTCTTTTCCAGTTCAAAATGTTTGTCACTTTGTGCAGCGGCATGGAAAAGTACATTGCATTTGTTTAATAACAGCGGCAAAACGTATGCAACAATTTCAAACGATTAATGGGTTTGTACTGCAACAGCATTTGTTATACAGGCTGTATCTGCAATGTCTCACAATCAACCAGTTATTCTGTGTTTCGGTAGTACAGGATTGGCCAAGAAGAGTGATGAAGAGGACATCAGGAGAACTTGCTGCTTTTGCTCACATAATGCCATGGTATCATCAACATCCAGTAAAGAAGACAGAAGCTCAATTTATCATTTAATTTGAAGGTCAGTGTCTCCATCCACTAACTCTGTCTACACTTCCCGCTGCCTCGGCAAAGCAACCAGCATAATTAAAGACCCCACGCAACCTGTACATTCTCTCTTCCATCTTCTTCCGTCGGGAAAAAGATATAAAAGTCTGAGGTCATGTACCAACCGACTCAAGAACAGCTTCTTCCCTGCTGCCATCAGACTTTTGAATGGACATACCTCGCATTAAGTTGATCTTTCTTTACACCCTAGCTATGATTGTAACACTACATTCTGCACTCTCTCCTTTCCTTCTCTATGAATGGTATGTTTTGTCTGTAAAGTGCGCAAGAAACAATACTTTTCACTGTATCCTAATACTAATGGCAATGATAAATCAAATCAAAACAAATCCAATAATATCTCTCAATGCTGCACTGGGGAATTCTAGATTATGCATTTAAGCCTTGATGAGGGAGGTGAGTGCACAATATTAAACCCACAGCGAAAATGCCAAGCTCACACACTGGAGCAGTTCCTACATGTTATTACAGAGGAGAAAGAAGCCAAGTTCTGTGACATTGGCCTAGAAACTTGAGGACGCTGCACACATCTTGCAGGCATGAAACAAGCACAGAGGTGTCCGAGACAGTGGGAAGCATGAGCTTTGGATTCTGAGTTGGAAGTTTGCCACCAACCAACTGGTATTGGCATTCAAAGTGATGACCACGGTCCGCATCTGGAACAGGTCTTTGACCCTTTACTAAGCTGGTTTGTCCTGAATGCAGACAGGGCAGGGCCAGTTGTGCTAAGGAAAACCTTGCCTACATGCAACCTAACTAGTGGTCCGTAAAGAGATCTCTGCAAGCCACTACCAGAAAGGTAAGCTTTAACAAAATACTTGCTCGAATGTGAGTGCTCCTTACAACTTTGCAGTAAAATCATTGGTTGCTTCCAGTCACCATTCATTCTTTCTCTACCGATCAATGCCATCCCCTCCCCATCCCAGTCAGTGTCCCCCGCTCCCTCCATCCCCCCCCCACAGCCTCACAATCTTCCAAGACCCAACTGAGGGCCACAGCTGGTGATACATAGTCCCAAAATTCAGATGGCCTTCATCAGTAAGCTGCCTCGCAAGTAAATGCACCTCACCGGTGTTCCGAAAGGCCAGCACCATTAAGAGCTTCTATTCACCAGATTTTCTCACCCCCACCCAGCCTTAACACAGATCAGCAAGCTTTTTCTCCTGTTATGACCCAGACCAGAAACTCAAAGGTGTTTTACGAAGTTAGCCTAGACCCTAAGTTTTACATTTGAATTTGGCACGGGTGAGCATAAGGTCTTTCACTCCAGGTATGATTCAAGAAACTTTTATCAAACAAAGTTTATTTAAGAACACAGTTAAAATGTAATAAAAAGATTTAGTATAACTTCTACCAATTACAAGTTTCAAGCATAGAAACATAGAAATTAGAAGCAGGAGTAGGCCATTCAGCCCTTCGACCCTGCTCCGCCATTCATTATGATCATGGCTGATCATCAAATTCAATATCCTGATCCCCCCCTTCTCCCCATATCCCTTGATCCCTTTAGCCCCAAGAGTTATATCCCATTTCTTCTTGAAATCAGACCATGTTTTGGCCTCAACTACTTTCTGTGGTGTAGTTCTGTAGTGAATTCCACAATGATACAGTATAAACATTATCAGCTAACTATGATGTTTCAAGTCAAACAACACCCCACAAACATACACCCCTTCCTAGACTTTGAACAGAAACGAGTATGCTCACCTGATGCTGGATTTGGCAGCTTTTTAACACCTGCTGTGGATTGGTCCTTTGAAATGTTGGATTCAAACTCTGAGACTTCCCAGTCCTGGAACTTTCCAAAAAAAAACTTTGAAGAGAGAGAGACAGACAGAAACACACTGCCTTCCTCGACCAGCTTCTAACAGCAACTAAACCAAAACTAAAAACGCAAACTTTTCTGGGGAAAAAACTGTCCCCAAGCATCACCTAACTAGTCAATCATTGCAAATCAGGCTTCACTCAACAATTCCCAAAGGACCATTAAACCCCAGGACACTGCATTAGTCCAGATTAAAAATTAACATGATGTCATTTATACTGCCTCAGTAACAATACAGGAGACCGGTTACAGACAAAACAGTGCCAATAAAATGCTAGGAGCTGCTTGAAAAACCTGCAATGAAATATGATTGAAAATACATTTCTTAAAGGCACAGCATCGTCACACTACATCTATAGTCTGTTCAAATTAGGAGATGGACATCCGCCAGAAAATGCAGTCAGGTTAGGCTTCTTTACTGCCTTTGCCAACAAGTCTGGGCCTCAAACGCAACTATATTCTTTCTACTGTAAGAACATAAGTGTAAATGACAACATGGATTGAAAAATCTTTTTTGACTTACTTTTCATTATTGTCATTTGTTCCATGTGGTCACACTAAAGGTAGCATTAATTTGCCATGACACAAAATGTCCATCTCACAAACTATTACAAGAGGTTATCTTTATTGATTTTATAATAATGGACAGTAAATCACAGAATCAGAATTACAGAATTGTTACCGCACAGAATGAGGCCATTTGGCCCTAGGTGTCTACACCATGTCTTCTACCCGAGGTAATTATCAGTGATGTTTACAAGAATCTATCATTTATCTATTAACGCTAGATTTGGGGCTGGAATTTACAGTCGCACCCTCCCCCCACCTCCCACCCCTTCACTCCCAGCTGGGCATGTTTCCATAGTTGGGGTGGGGGGAATGGGTAGAATATGACAGGTAACTAGTCTTTCTGCCGACCCCCAACACAGTCCCCATAATACAGGCGATGAGTAAGGTATCCACTAGCCTGCGAATCCTTAGGACTATTGAAGCCCTTAAATGCCATCCCTCTCCACCCCATCTCCCGTTGCACATTAGCACTAGCTATTAGATTTTGGATCAACTATCAATTGGCGATTAATCAGTCGCAAGTTGTTACGGCACTGCAATTGCTGAATAAATATTATACTGGAAATTTCCATTTATTTGGAAACATTAGATCAATACTTCAAAAACTGTGATTAGCCTGAAAAAATGAAGAAAATGCTTCACAGATTTATTTTGTTGACAGTTTTCTGAAAGTCCACCACACGTATGAGAACATGTGTGACCATGATGTCAGCCGACAAATGTAATACATCAATTTCCAGGCATCTGGAGAGTGAGAAATGAAATGTTTGGAGCGAAGACTTGTCCAAATGTGAGAAATAACCACATAATGGCCTCTCTCTGGTAGGTATTGCCAAAGTGAATTATAGAATCTTAGAATCTACGGCACGGAGACAGGCCCTTCAGCCCAAACTGGTCCATGCCAACCAAAATGCCCATCTAAGCTAACCCCATATGCCTACATTTGATCCATATCCCTCTCAACCTTTCCTATCCATATATCTGTCCAAATGCCTTTTAAATGTTCCCTGCCTCAACCACTTCCTCCGGCAGCTCATTCCACATATGTACGACCCTCAATGTAAAAAGGTTGCTCCTCAGGTTATACAGTAAATGGCAGAATGCTTAAGAGTATTGATAGGCAGAGGGATCTGGGTGTACAGGTACACAGGTCACTGAAAGTGGCAACGCAAGTGGAGAAGGTAGTCAAGAAGGCATACGGCATGCTTGCCTTCATCGGCCGGGGCATTGAGTTTAAAAACTGTCAATTCATGTTGCAGCTTTATGGAACCTTAGTTAGGCCGCACTTGGAATATAGTGTTCAATTCTGGTCACCACACTACCAGAAGGATGTGGAGGCTTTGGAGAAGGTACAGAAAAGATTTACCAGGATGGTGCCTGGTATGGAGGGCATTAGCTATGAGGAGAGGTTGGAGAAACTTAGTTTGTTCTCACTGGAACGATGGAGGTTGAGGGGGCGACCTGATAGAAGTCTATAAGATTATGAGAGGCATGGACAGAGTGGATAGTCAGAAGTTTTTGCCCAGGATGGAAGAGTCAATTACTAGGGGGCATAGGTTTAAGGTGCGAGGGGCAAAGTTTAAAGGAGATGTATGTGGCAGGTTTTTCACACAGAGGGTGGTGGGTGCCTGGAACTCGCTGCCGGGGGAGGTAGAGGAAGTGGATACAATAGTGACTTTTAAGAGGCGTCTTGACAAATACATGAATAGGATGGGAATGGAGGGATATGGTCCCCAGAAGGGTAGGGGGTTTTAGTTGAGTCAGGCAGCATGGTCGTTGCAGGCTTGGAAGGCCAAGGGGCCTGTTCCTGTGCTGTAATTTTCCTTGTTCTTTGTTCTTTGTTCCCATTAATTCTTTCCCCTCTTAACTTAAACCTCTCAGGTTTCTGATAATAGATATTTGCTGAAAACCTCCAACCTGGCTGGGATTCTCTGGTGCTGCTGTAGTGAATGGAGCTTTGGCTGAGCACCAAATTCTCCATTCTTACTTGCAGCGGAGTGAGAATGGATGAGATCGGAGAATCCCACCCACCTTTCCTGTATCTGTCAACAAATTCCTATAGTGCAGAAGGAGGCCATTCAGCCCATTGAGTCTGTGCCGACTCTCTGACAGAGTAATTTACCCAGGCCCTTTCCCCCACCTTATCCCTGTAACCCATACATTTACCATGGCTAATCCATCTAAACTACATATCTATTGGACACTAAGAGGAAATTTACCATGGTCAATTTACCCAACATGCACATCTTTGGACTGTGGGAGGAAACCAGAGCACCCAGAGGAAACCTACACAGACACAGGGAGAACTCCACACAGACAGTGACTGAAGGCCTTAAGGGTAATGGTATTCAGGATGGCATTTATCATGTCTAAACTTCTATAACTGAAACCACCACTGGTTTCCTGGTTTTTCCCCACGTTATACTTTATCATAGAATCATAGAATCTCTACAGAGCAGAAGGAAGCCATTTGGCCCATCGAGCCTGCACCGACCACAATCCCACCCAGGCCTTATCCCTGTGACCCCACATATTTACCCTGCTAGTCCCCCTGACACTAAGGGGCAATTTAACATGGCCATTCAACCTAACCCGCACATCTTTGGATTGTGGGAGGAAACTGGAGCACCCAGAGGAAACCCACGCAGGCATGGGGAGAACGTGCAAACTCTGCAGTGACCCAAGGCCGGAATTGAACCCGGGTCCCTGGCGCTGTGAGGCAGCAGTGCTAACCATTGTGCCCACCATGCCAAAAGGCAATAAAACTTTTCTTTTTTTAATTCCTTAATTTATTTTCTCATAATATTGATTTCCAATTGAGAAATTGCGAAGCAGAAAATAATACATCTTGCTAGTACAATCTTTTATCCAATTCGTCTGATGCCCCACTGGAGTGTGATGTCTGTGCCTCATCTATTGACACCTCCTGCAGGACAAAGCAGCGCCCATTACTGCAAGCTGTTACCACGAGCTGTCAAATTCAATAAAATGAAGCTGAGGAACAGGCTGTTAGCGTCCATGTTTCTTCCATCTGCATTTTCAGCTGGATAGGAAAAGAGCTTCTTTATATGTTTTTATCCATTCAACCCTTTTAAGTCACTTTAGAAACACAAAACAACATCACAAGCCTTCAGTCAGTTTGCGAGGCTTGGAAAATCATACTTTAAGTTTGATATTGGATCACAGAGAGCAATTTTCTTTCCACAATATAATTGGAATTGACTTGTCAAGACTGTCATTTAGACTTCGAAAAAAGTAGATGGTGTTATCAGCAATATTTTGACTGAAGGCACCTGAAAACAATTGCTGCCATTATCAAACACCTTGAACAAGGTATTAATAAGTAAAAGAAATGTAATTTATCCATTCTAACAAATTAAAGGCAAAATACTGCAGATGCTGGAACCTGAAACAAAAACAGAAAATGCTGGGAAATCTCAGCAGGTCTGACAGCATCTGTGGAGGGAGAATAGAGCCAACGTTTTGAGTCTGGATGACTGTTTGTCAGAGCTCTGAGGAAGGGTCATCCAGACTCGAAACATTGGCTCTATTCTCTCTCCACAGATGCTATCAGACCTGCTGAGATTTCCCAGCATTTTTTGTTTATATGTCAGAAGCTAAGTTATTTCAGTGATATTGCAGCCTTAAATTTTACTTCATTGGAAACGAAGGACAGGTTTTAAGTCCCCAACACACTGAGAGGAAGAGACAAGTGGGGTTTCAGCAGTTGGGATTAACAGTCTGCTCCAGCACATCACTCCTCACACCGAATCAGCTTGGTGTGGCTCCTGCTCTGCCCCAGACCGCAAGGAACTACACAAGATCGTGAATGTAGCCCAATCCATCATGCAAACCAGCCTCCCATCCATTGACTCCATCTACACTTCCCGCTGCCTCGGCAAAGCAGCCAGCATAACTAAGGACCTCACGCGTTCCAGACATTCTCTCTTCCACCTTCTTCTGTCGGGAAAAAGATACAAAAGTCTGAGGTCACGTACCAACCGACCCAAGAACATCTTCTTCCCTGCTGCTGTCAGACTTTTGAATGGACTTACCTTGCATTAAGTTGATCTTTCTAAACATAAGAACATAAGAAATAGGAGCAGGAGTAGGCCATCTAGCCCCTCGAGCCTGCCCCGCCATTCAACAAGATCATGGCTGATCTGAAGCGAATCAGTTCCACTTACCCGCCTGCTCCCCATATCCCTTAATTCCCTTATCGATCAGAAATCTATCTACCCATGATTTAAACATATTCAACGAGGAAGCCTCCACCACTTCAATGGGCAGAGAATTCCAGAGATTCACTACCCTCTGAGAGAAGAAGTTCCCCCTCAACTCTGTTCTGAACCGGCCCCCACTTATTTTGGGGCTGTGCCCTCTAGTTCTGGTTTCCCTTCTAAGTGGAAAGAATCTCTCTACCTCTACCCTATCCAGCCCCTTCATTATCTTATATTTCTCTATAAGATCACCCCTCAGCCTTCTAAACTCCAACGAGTACAGACCCAATCTGTTCAATCTCTCCTCATAAGCTACACCCCTCATCTCCGGTATCAACCTGGTGAACCTTCTCTGCACTCCCTCCAAGGCCAATATATCCTTTCGCAAATAAGGGGACCAAAACTGCACACAGTACTCCAGTTGCGGCCTCACCAAAGCCTTGTATAGTTGCAGCAAGATCTCCCTGCTTTTATATTCTATCCCCCTCGCGATAAAGGCCAACATTCCATTCGCTGCCTTGATCACTTTAGCTATGCCTGTAACACTACATTCTACACTCTTTTGTTTCCTTCTCTATGAATGGTATGCTTTGTCTGTATAGCGCGCAAGAAACAATACTTTTCACTGTATGTTAATACATGTGACAAAATAAATCAAATCGGATCAAATCAAACCACCTCGCAGATACATCCATCCCTCGCTATCTAAGCACTTCCCCACATCTCCGTCTATCCATCCACCGCTGACTCTCATCCCCATTTGGAGGAAAATCATCCCTCTCCTTCACCCAAAACAAATAGTTTCCAACTCTCTTTTCAACACAGGCCGTTGCTCTCACTCATTGGTCTCAGCTTTCCCCCTTCGCAGGAGAGAGGACGTAATGGGACGTGGGCCGACATCTATCGTCCATCCCTTCTCAAGGGCTGTTAGGGATGGGCAATAAATGCTGGCCTAGCCAGCGACACTGACAACCTGTGAAAGAATAGAACAAACATAACACGAGGGAAGGGGCAGAGAAGTGGAACGGGCCCCCTCACCCAACTCTCAAAAGAAAACTGCAGGAAAGGCAGATATTGTTTTGACCACAGCAAGATGTTAATTGCCGAGCAAACCAAATCCCAGAGAGAAACTTGGCTTAAGGGCCATTATTTTTGTATTCTGAAAACAAGAACACACTGATCTCAGCAGCAAAGGAGTCCAATAACACTCTTGGGATTTCAAAAATTAAAGTTAAGAGATTTATTAACAAGGAGAAAAGAAAATTTATGTACACAAGATTACAGTTGCACAGTTAAAATTAGTCTTACAAAACATTCCCCCCAAAAAACTCCCCGTCTAGTAAGACACACAAGTAAACAACTTACAGGCAACATTCTTAAAATCATAAAATCCATACAGTGCAGAAGGAGGCCATTCGGCCAATCATGTCTGCACCAACAACAATTCCACCAAGACCCTATACCTGTAACCCCATGTATTTACCCTGCTAATCCCTCTGACACTAAGGGTCAATTTAGCCTGGCCAATCAACGTAACCTGCACAACTTTCATAGAATCTACAGTGTAGAAGGAGGCCATTCGGCCCATCAAGTCTGCACCGACCACAATCACACCCAGGCCCCATTCCTGTAATCCCTCATATTTACCCTGCTAATCCCTCTGACACTAGGGTTAATTTAGTATGGCCAATCAATCTAACCTAATCTTTGGACTGTGGGAGGAAATCGGAGCACCCGGAAGAAACCCAGGCAGACACGGGGAGAGTGTGCAAACTCCACACAGACAGTCATCCAAGGCTGGAATTGAACCCAGGTCCCTGGTGCTGTGAGGCAGCAATGCTAACCACTGTGCCACCATGCTGTCCCATACTTTGGAGTATGGGAGGAAACCAGAGCACCCAGAGGAAACCCACGCAGATGCGAATGTTTAACTATAAAAATCCAGTGATATTACCCAAGACAAAACTGCTGTCACTTTAGTAAAGGTATACCACATGGACCTCTCAAAGTCACTTCCATTCTGCTGTGGAAATCCAAGAAACTTCAGAAACATGACTGCTTTCAGCAGCCTAAGACTTCTCTGGCTTGACTGGACAGCTGATTCAAATTTTACACCTTCTCCCAGCACAGAGCTGCTCCCAGGAGGTCTTCCTCACACAGCCAACACAACTCAGTTAATTATCTGTCCTTACTTATACCTATCCTTTTTCCCTTTCATCTTCAATCCCATTGTCCCCAGCCCCCTTTTAACTTAACTTTTCCAAAATATAAAAACCTTTCATGTCTTTTCTGTAGCCCCCACTTTTGGGTCAAACAAAGCCTTCCCTTCTTTACTTATGAAACCTTTGCAAGCTGAAAAAGCATTTTATTCTCCTTTGAAAAAGCCAAGTCCCTCTCTATCTCCCGATGCAAATGTCTAAATTTTACTTACTTAAACAAACACATGAACATAGTGTCAATACAAATGCATAATTTAGCACCTCTACTCCTTTTCATCTCTGAATTCTTCAGATAAACTGTCTCCAATAAACCTTTCCCCGGCTTAATTAAATATTTTACATATACACAGACTTCTTTCAGAATAACACACTATTCCCCAAAAATATATTTTTAAAATCCATTCACACAATGTCAACAGAGTCTTGATATGCTTGATGATCAGAGACGGGTGATGGAATTTTACCGCCTCGCCCGCCCGAGGTTCATAAGATCCCGCCCGAGGCCAACGGAGAATGCCTTTCCACGAGCCTCACCCGCCCCAATTCCGGGACGGGCGTGGCGGTAAAATTCCGGCAGGGGAGATGGGTCTCCCAGTTACTCGGTGACAGAATTAAATATCGGACAGTCGGTTGCCACACAACAGCCACTCATGTCGACTTCGTGTTCACAGTGAGTGAAATACAACCGTATGCAATGACTTCCTCTGAGGGTGCACAACACAAGACTCATGCAGGCCAAACACCAGCTCAGATATTGACATTTATAAGGCAGATTGTTAGGGTTTTAACCTGGTGAAGTACATCAGAAGTGAGTAAGAGCAGATGACGGAGATGAACAATGGGGGAGAGTCTGCATGCAAGGCAATAGGGTGCTCTCAGCTCTATTAAGTTAGACAAAGTTACTGCATCTTAAGGACTATCAGTGAAGAAGGTACTTTTGAATCAGCAGCAAAGAACATGCATTATACTGGTAAGCATTCCAGCCGCACCATGCATACTTGCAGAGAAAGAACAAGTGGGGCCTCAGCTTAATGTTTCATCCATCGGGCAACACCACTGACAATGTGAGACACCCCTCAATATCACACGGGGATGTCAGCCTTGATTTTTGTGCTGAACCCATGGAGTGGAACTTGAACCCAGACTCTGGTGAGTTGGAAGTAAAAGTGCGAGCAACTGAGCAACAGCTGACACATGGGAAACAATCGCTATATGATCATTTGTAAACCTCACATGCATCTCCATCAAGGACGGTCACCTCGGCACTTCACTGTGGGGCAAGCCCATGGATAACCTCACGATGCTCCACTTCTCCAGCTTCCACCCGAAACACATTAAAGAAGCCATCCCCTACGGACAAGCCCTCCGTATACACAGGATCTGTTCAGATGAGGAGGATCGCAACAGACACCTCCAAACGCTGAAAAATGCCCTCATAAGAACAGGATATGGCGCTCAACTCATTGATCGACAGTTCCGACGCGCCACAGCGAAAAACCACACCGACCTCCTCAGAAGACAAACACGGGACACGGTGGACAGAGTACCCTTCGTCGTCCAGTACTTCCCCGGAGCAGAGAAGCTACGACATTTTCTCCGGAGCCTTCAACCTGTCAGTGATGAAGACGAACATCTCACCAAGGCCATCCCCACACCCCCACTTCTTGCCTTCAAACAACCACACAACCTCAAACAGACCATTGTCCGCAGCAAACTACCCAGCCTTCAGGAGGACAGTGACCACAACACCACACAACCCTGCCACAGCAACCTCTGCAAGACGTGTCGGATCATCGACATGGATGCCATCATCTCACGTGAGAACACCATCCACCAGGTACACAGTACATACTCTTGCAACTCGGCCAACGTTGTCTACCTGATACGCTGCAGGAAAGGATATCCCGAGGCATGGTACATTGGGGAGACCATGCAGACGTTACGACAACGGATGAATGAACATCGCTCGACAATCACCAGGCAAGAGTGTTCTCTTCCTGTTGGGGAACACTTCAGCAGTCATGGGCATTTGGCCTCTGATCTTCGGGTAAGCGTTCTCCAAAGGCGGCCTACACAGCACACGACAACGCAGAGTCGCTGAGCAGAGACTGAGAGCCAAGTTCCGCACACATGAGGACGGCCTCAACCGGGATCTTGGGTTCATGTCACACTATCTGTAACCCCCACAATTTGCCTGGGCTTGCAAAATTTCACTAACTGTCCTGGCTGGAGACAATACACACCTCTTTAACCTGTGCTTAACCCTCTCTCCACTCACATTGTCTGTACCTTTAAGACTTGATTAGCTGTAAAGACTCTCATTCCAACCATTATTTTGTAAATTGAGTTTGTGTCTTTATATGCCCTGTTTGTGAACTGAAATCCCACTCACCTGATGAAGGAGCAGTGAGCACTCCGAAAGCTAGTGGCTTTTGCTACCAAATAAACCTGTTGGACTTTAACCTGGCATTGTGAGACTTCTTACTGTATTTACCCCAGTCCAACACCGGCATCTCCACATCATGATTGGGAAGCAGCAGGAAAGCTGGCTAGTTCACAGAGTATAATTAATAAGTAGATATGTTTGGCAGTCAAGCATTGTTGGTGTTGAACATATTTGGAAGTGAAGAACACCGTACTGTTGAAGAATATAGTACATCCATATTAAACATCAGAAGTCCTGAAGGTAATGCTGTTTTGCATTTCATTAGATCCTGACTGAAACTTTAAAAGAAATTAACATATCAAGGCATGTTGACAAAGAGAGCGGCAGAGTGATCTTACAATGAGCAACTTGTCCTCAATGGTATTCCAATCCAAATCAAGTGTGTAATGTACACAACATCAATTAGCATTATTTTAATGACTCTTTCCTTTGACCCAAGCTGATTAAGCTAAACACTGAAACAGATTTGTGGAGCCTAGCCCTTTCCGATTTGCATTAATTAGCTTTGTCTTAAACCCTGTGTACAAAATGAAAAGTACAAATTGCATTTTTGCAACAAAGATACAAAACGCAGTGTGATCAGGTCTGGTACCTTCCACTCTTTCCTTGATTTTGATTTGATTTAATCATAGAATCCATAGAATCATAGAATCCCTACAGTGCAGGAGGAGGTCACCCAGTCCATCGAGTCTGACCACAGTCCCACCCAGGCTCTATTCCCATAATCCGACATATTTACCCTGCTAATCCCCTGACACTAGGGTCAATTTATCATGGTCAATCAACCTAACCCGCACATGTGTGGAGTGTGGGAGGAAACCGGAGCACCCGGAGGAAACCCACGCAGACACGGGGAGAATGTGCAAACTCCACACAGTCAGCCAAGGCCGGAATTGAACCCGGGTCCCTGGCGCTGTGAGGCAGCAGTGCTAACCACTGTGCCACCGTGATTTATTATTGCCACATGTATTGGTATACAGTGAAAAGTATTGTTTCTTGCGCGCTATACAGACAAAGCATTTCATTCACAGAGGAGGAAAGGAGAGAGTGCAGAATGTAGAGTTTTAGAATCTCAGAGTAAAATGTAGAATTAGAGGGAGTGCTGGGCACAGCTTGCAAGAAGTCTCCTCACTCCGGTCCCAGTCATCATCTTCATCTTTCTCCTTCATATTTTGATCATGAGGTGGTTCCAAGGGATGGGGTGTGGAATGGACTGCCTGTGATAGTGGAGTCAGACACTTTAGGAACATTTAAGGGGTTATTGGATAGGCACATGGAGCACACCAGGATGATAGAGAGTGGGATAGCTTGATCTTGGTTTCAGATAAAGCTCGGCACAACATCGTGGGCCGAAGGGCCTGTTCTGTGCTGTACTGTTCTATGTTCTATGTTCTAAATGCAGGAGCTCAGAAAGCCCACAGGTGCCCTGTCTGAGACCTCATAAGACCTACCCTCCAAACACTCTCTGCAAGGTAAAGTTGCGGAGAATTCAACTGACCGCAACAAATTTGGAGACCAGCTTGGAGCTGTACGGAAGGAGACCTTCAGGTCCATCCTGGCTCTCCACCCTGGTATCATGTTTGCCACTTCCTGCAATCAGCATGTAAATGAGATCATTGTGCCACACAAAGAGTAAATGTTCTTCCAGAAAAGGACAGGATTGTGTGATTGTCTCTGAATTAGAATCCTGTCATCTCTGAAACTTCTGACTCGATATACTTCACCAATTTATCATAAGGCCCAATAACAAAAAGCAATAGCAAACTCCCAGGTATTTTTCAGTCGTTTGCCCACATTGGACGAATACCGATGGTCTGCAATTTCCCAATTTCATGTTGCTGACTCAGACAGGGCACCTGTGGGCTTTCTGAGCTCCTGCATTTAGAACATAGAACATAGAACAGTACAGCACAGAACAGGCCCTTCGGCCCACGATGTTGTGCCGAGCTTTATCTGAAACCAAGATCAAGCTATCCCACTCTCTATCATCCTGGTGTGCTCCATGTGCCTATCCAATAACCGCTTAAATGTTCCTAAAGTGTCTGACTCCACTATCACAGGCAGTCCATTCCACACCCCAACCACTCTCCGAATAAAGAACCTACCTCTGATATCCTTCCTATATCTCCCACCACAAACCCTATAGTTATGCCCCCTTGTAATAGCTCCATCCACCCGAGGAAATAGTCTTTGAACGTTCACTCTATCTATCCCCTTCATCATTTTATAAACCTCTATTAAGTCTCCCCTCAGCCTCCTCCGCTCCAGAGAGAACAGCCCTAGCTCCCTCAACCTTTCCTCATAAGACCTACCCTCCAAACCAGGCAGCATCCTGGTAAATCTCCGCTGCACTCTTTCCAGCGCTTCCACATCCTTCTTATAGTGAGGTGACCAGAACTGCACACAATATTCCAAATGTGGTCTCACCAAGGTTCTGTACAGTTGCAGCATAACCCCACGGCTCTTAAACTCCAACCCCCTGTTAATAAAAGCTAACACACTATAGGCCTTCTTCACAGCTCTATCCACTTGAGTGGCAACCTTTAGAGATCTGTGGATATGGACCCCAAGATCTCTCTGTTCCTCCACAGTCTTCAGAACTCTACCTTTGACCCTGTAATCCACATTTAAATTAGTCCTACCAAAATAAATCACCTCACATTTATCAGGGTTAAACTCTATTTGCCATTTTTCAGCCCAGCTTTGCATCCTATCTATGTCTCTTTGCAGCCTACAACAGCCCTCCGCCTCATCCACTACTCCACCAATCTTGGTGTCATCAGCAAATTTACTGATCCACCCTTCAGCCCCCTCCTCTAAGTCATTAATAAAAATCACAAAGAGCAGAGGACCAAGCACTGATCCCTGTGGCACTCCGCTAGCAACCTGCCTCCAATCTGAAAATTTTCCATCCACCACCACCCTCTGTCTTCGATCAGACAGCCAGCCATTTGAATGGAATGGGTGCGCTTCTTGGGAAGGCGATGGCCTAGTGGTACTATCACTGGACTATTAATCCAGAAACTCGGCTAATGTCCTGGGGGCCTGGGTTCAAATCCCTCTGTGGCAGGTGATAGAATTTGGATTCAATAAAAAATATCTGGAATTAAGAAACTACTGATGACCGTGATACCATTGTTGATTGTTGTAAAAACCCATCCGGTTCACTAATGTCCTTTAGGGAAGGAAATCTGATGTCTTTACCTAGTCTGGCCTACATGTGACTCCAGAGCCACAGCAATGTGGTTGACTCTCAATTGCCCTCGGGCAACTAGGGATGGACAATAAATGTTGGCCAGCCAGCGACGCCCATGTCCCACAAATGAATATTTTTTTTAATTTATAAAATCTCGCACTGGGTACAAAGTTAAATGGGATAGAACTTCCTGGACTTCGTGTTAAAAGTTCTGAATGCTGCTCTTTAAAGCTGTTACTCGATCTTAAAGCAGGATAAGGTTATTTAGGGCGGCACGGTAGCACAGTGGTTAGCACTGCTGCTTCACAGCTCCAGGGACCTGGGTTCAATTCCCGGCTTGGGTCACCGTCTGTGTGGAGTTTGCACATTCTCTTCGTGTCTGCGTGGGTTTCCTCCGGGTGCTCCGGTTTCCTCACACAGTCCAAACATGTGCGGGTTAGGTCAATTGGCCATGCTAAAATTGCCCCTTAGTGTCCTGAGATGCGTAGGTTCGAGGGATTAGTGGGTAAATATGTAGGGATTTGGGGGTAGGGCCTGGGTGGGATTGTGGTCGGTGCAGACTCGATGGGCCCAATGGCCTCTTTCTGCACTGTAGGGTTTCTATGATTCTATGATTTGCTTCTGCTGGGAGAAGGTTACGAGATGACAAAGAGGCTGAGCATTTCCATAGAGAACAACTGATGCTTCCCTTTTGTGTGAGAGCTCTGGAAGTTTTGTTGAGGGAGAGGCAAGCTCTTCCCAGTGAGGAAGGCGCTTTCGTCAGGAAGCTGACCTCAGGGTTGTTTGGGAAGATGTGGCCTAGTAGTTCCTGCAACAAAGAAATCGTCCTTACAACATTTGCCAAGATAAATGAACCGTGCATCTATTACTTGATATCTCTCAATGGCGCACCTAAAACACATACACAAAGATTTTTGGCGGAAAGATAATCATGGGATAGAGTCAGAGTCATGGAGGTTTACAGCATGGAAACAGGCCCTTTGCCCCAACTTGTCCATGCCACCAAGTTTTTACCACTAAGCTAGACCCAATTGCCCACATTTGGCCCATATCCCTCTATACCCATCTTACCCATGTAACTGTCTCAATGCTTTTTAAAAGACAGAATTGTACTCGCCTCTACTACTGCCTCTGGCAGCTAATTCCAGACAGTCACCACCCTCTGAGTGAAACAATTGCCCCTCTGGACCCTTTTGTATCTCTCCCCCCTCACCTTAAACCTATGCCCTCTAGGTTTAGACTCCCCTATCGTTGGGAAAAGATGTTGACTATCTACCTTATCTATGACCCTCATTATTTTATAGATCTCTATAAGATCACACGTAAGCTGCCTACGTTCCAGGGTAAAAAGTCCTCGTCTATCCAGCCTCTCCTTATAACTCAAAGCATCAAGTCCCGGTAGCATCCCAGTAAATCTTTTCTGCACTCTTTCTAGTTTAATAATTTTGTTTCTATAATAGGTTGACCAGAACTGTACGCAGTAATCCAATGGTATGTTGGCCTTCACAGCGAGAGGATTTGAGTATAGGGATAGGGATGTTTTGCTGCAATTGTATAGGGCGTTGGTGAGGCCACACCTGGAGCATTGTGTGCAGATTTGGTGTCCTCATCTGTTAGAAGAATGTCCTTGCTATAGAGGGAGTACAGCAAAGGTTTACCAGGGTGATTCCTGGGATGGCTGATCTGTCATATGAGGAGAGATTAAGTCTGTTAGGATTATGTTCACTGGACTTTAGAAGAGTGAGAGGGGATCTGACAGAAACATATAAAATTCTAACAGGGTTAGACGGGATAGATTCAGAAAGAATGTTCCTAATGGTGGGGGAGTCCAGAACTAGGGGTCATAGTTTGAGAATGAGGGATAAATCTTTTAGAACCGAGGTGAGGAGAAATTACTTCACCCAGAGGGTGGTGAATCTTTGGAATCCACTACCACAGAATGTAATTGATGCCAAAACGTTTTCTGATTTCAAGGAAAAATTAGATATAGCTCCAGGGGCTAAAGGGATCAAGGAATATGGGGGAAACGGGGGATCAGGATATTGAATTTGATGATCAGCCATGATCAAAATGAATGGCGGAGCAGGCTCGAAGGGCTAAATGGCCTACTCCTGCTTCTAGTTTCTATGTTTTTATTCTACATCTGCAACTAATCAGCCATTGGGTAGGGTCTGAATGAGGTACAAGGTGGTGGTGGTAGGAGGAGTGGACCATGGGGGAGGATGCAGTAGGACAGAAAACCTTTGTGGGATCAGAAGGAGGCTCTTGAAGACAGTTTGTCAAATCATTCAGCCCCACTACCCCCCCCCCCCCCCCCCCCCCCCGCCCCATTCCGCCCAGCACAGCCAGGGCCAGTATGAAGAGCCCATACTCTGCCTATTTGTACATTGTGTTGAAGTGCTGGGCATGCAGTCTTGGCCTAAAGACTTTTCCTTGTGAGTCATCTGATAAATATGCCTGTGACCAACAGTCTTTTAATTTATCTTCGATTGGATAGGCTCAAGAATTCTGATACCGATACCAAGTTTTCTGGATGGATGCTCCACGCCTATGCTGACAACGGGAGCAGCAAGGTTCCCGGACAAGATCTCTGGCTTTGTTGAATAGGCAACATTTTAATCTGTCTCGCAGCACCGTTACATTTTAAAGACAGACAAACATTTCAATGTCCACTTAAGCCTAGCACATTCTGCCAAAACTTTGCAAAATAGGCTGCACGATTAGTACTGCTGCCTCACAGTGCCCGTGTTCAGTTCCGGCCATGGGTCACTGTCTATGTGGAGTTTGCACGTTTTCCCCATGACTGTGTGGGTTTTCTCCTGTTTCCTACCACAGTCCAAAGATGTGCAGGTTTGGTTGATTGGCCATGCTGAATTGCCTGTTAGTGTCGGAGGGACTAGCTGGGCAAATATGTGAAGTTACGGGAATAGGTCCTAGGTGGGATTGTGCAGGCTCGATGGGCCAAATGGCCTCTTTCTGCACAGTAGGGATTCTTTGATTCTAAGATTATTGTAACATCTCCTGCTAAAGGGTAAAAAAGAAGCTATTGCAATAAAAAAGACAGTTAATAATTAGAGATAATGAATGGATCATAAGGTTTCTGTGTTTCCTGCTCTGATTTATGCTTTCACCAAATGGCCCTCTGTGGGAATGCTGTGCTCATTATGTTAGAACATGTTTGTACCACAGGCCCGTGCTGTTTATAGATTTATTTGACTTGGAAACAACGAACAGACATCATTCCATCATAAGCAACATTTGTATTTAGACTCTAGAGAGGAAAAGCAAGGAAAATAGGGAAACAGAGGAGCTTGTTTATTTATTAGTGTCACAAGTGGGCTTACAATAACACTGCAATGAAGTTACTGTGAAAATCCCCAAGACGCCACTCTCTGGCACCTGTTCAGTTACACTAAATGAGAATTTAGCACGGCCAATGTACCTAACCAGCACGTCCTTCAGACTGTGGGAGGAAATCAGAGGAAACCCGCACAGACATGGGGAGAACGTGCAGACTCCACACAGGCAGTGACCCAAGCCGGGAATCAAACCCAGGTCCCTACTGCTGTGAGGCAGCAATGCTAACCCACTGTGCCGTCCATGGGGATAGACAGTGAGAATATTTCCATCAGTTTGGGGAGTCAAAGATGAGGGGACATAGTCCAAAAAGTAAAGCCTCTCAGGAGTGAAATTATTGTGGGTGGCATGGTGGCGCAGTGGTTAACGCTGCTGCCTCACAGCATCAGGGTCCCGGGTTCAATTCCTGGCTTGGATGACGGTGGAGTTTGCACGTTCTCCCCGTGTCTGCGTGGGTTTCCTCCAGGTGCCTTGGTTTCCTCCCACAGTCCGAAAGACGTGCTGGTTAGGTGCATTGGCCGTGCTAAATCCTCCCTCGATGTACCCGAACAGGCGCCGGAGTGTGGCAACTAGGGCATTTTCACAGTAACTTCATTGTGGTGCTGATGTAAACTGACTTGTGACACTAATAAATAAACTTTTCTGAAGGAAACAGTTTCTTCATGTAAAGGGCAGTAGAAATTTCAAACTTCCATGAAAGGCAACTGATGCCAGATCAATTATTAACAACGGCTATGGGCCAAGTGCTGGAAAATGGGATTAGAAAGATGGATGCTTGATGGCTGGCACAAACAGGAAGGGCCATCGTTCATTATCACTGCTGTAAAATTCTATGACTGTGACTCGATTTTTAAAATTCAGATTGCTGACTTTTGTTAGCTAAAGATACTGAGAGATATGGGGCCACAGATCAGTCACGACCTCATTGAATAGGGGAACAGGCTTGAGGGGTTAAATAGCCAACTCCTGTTGCTATGTTCCTAAGCTAACATTTAACCCGCCCTTGTCCCAAATATTAAAAGACTTCCATGAATGAGCTTAAACTTTTAAAGACCTTCTCTGATTATATTAGTGAGAGACTGGCATTGAAATATACCAATTAACAAAACGCATAAGTTATTTGACCCCCACATTTCCATCATAAGTAAAATTTTATTAAAGCCGGGATTCCGCGGCTGGGATTCTCCAATCCCGCTGCTGTGAATGGAGAACTGGCTGAGGCCAAATTCTCCGTTCTCGCTGGAGGGGATGCACGAGATCAGAGAGTTCCGGCCTAAGACTGTGGTAAACTGCGGAACCTCTGGATTAGACTGCTCTATTTGACCTTGCTCAGGTGGTGGCTCCTGGTTTGACTGCAAGGCTACTCCTCCTACTCATAACACATCCTCTGTTTTTCATTACAGAGTTGGCAATTTTGAATTTACACTTTAAATACCAGCTGCAGCAGTTAACCATTTTTAACCACTTCTCTGGAGAGATCTTTTGCGGTTACAAAGTGAAAGTTACAGCCTGCTAAGTAAGATGACAAGAAAGCCTCGTTAAATGTGGAGAACACTGTTGTCAAGTAAACAGCACCTCCAGGTGGTTAGACTGAAAACAGCATCGCATGGTGGTGGGAGGTCACAGTCATTCGTCACTGACTTAACGATAAGAGTCATGATGTGGAGATGCTGGCGTTGGACTGGGGTAAACACAGTAAGAAGTTTAACAACACCAGGTTAAAGTCCAACAGGTTTATTTGGTAGCAAAAGCCACACAAGCTTTCGGAGCTCCAAGCCCCTTCTTCAGGTGAGTGGAAATTCTGTTCACAAACAGAGCATATAAAGACACAAACTCAATTTACATGAATAATGGTTGGAATGCGAATACTTACAACTAATCAAGTCTTTAAGAAACAAAACAACATGAGTGGAGAGAGCATCAAGACAGGCTAAAAAGATGTGTATTGTCTCCAGACAAGACAGCCAGTGAAACTCTGCAGGTCCAGGCAACTGTGGGGGTTACAAATAGTGTGACATGAACCCAATATCCCAGTTGAGGCCGTCCTCGTGTGTGCGGAACTTGGCTATCAGTTTCTGCTCAGCGACTCTGCGCCGTCGTGTGTCGCGAAGGCCGCCTTGGAGAACGCTTACCCGAATATCAGAGGCCGAATGCCCGTGACCGCTGAAGTGCTCCCCAACAGGAAGAGAACAGTCTTGCCTGGTGATTGTCGAGCGGTGTTCATGAACACTATCTGTAGCCCCCACAGTTGCCTGGACCTGCAGAGTTTCACTGGCTGTCTTGTCTGGAGACAATACACATCTTTTTAGCCTGTCTTGATGCTCTCTCCACTCACGTTGTTTTGTTTCTTAAAGACTTGATTAGTTGTAAGTATTCGCATTCCAACCATTATTCATGTGAATTGAGTTTGTGTCTTTATATGCTCTGTTTGTGAACAGAATTCCTACTCACCTGAAGAAGGGGCTTGGAGCTCCGAAAGCTTGTGTGGCTTTTGCCACCAAATAAACCTGTTGGACTTTAACCTGGTGTTGTTAAACTTCTTACTGTGTTAACGATAAGATCCATAGAATCCCTCCAGTGCAGAAAGAGGCCATCCGGCCTATCAAGTCTGCACCGATCCTCTGGAGGAGCATTCCACCCAGGCACCCCCTTTGCCCTATCCCTGTAAAATTGCACATTTCCCATGGTTAATCCAACTAACCTACACATCTTTGGACACCAAGGGGCAATTTAGCATGGCCAATCCATCTAACCTGAATATCTTTGGACACCAGGGGGCAAGTTACCATGGCCAATCCACGTAACATGCACATCTTTGGACCCTGGGAGAAAATCGGAGCACCTGAAAGGAACCCACGCAGATACAGGATGAATGTGCAAACTCCGCACAGTCACCCAAGGCTGTAACCGAACCTGGATCCTTGGCGCTGTGAGACAGCAGTGCTAACCATAGTGCCAGCATGCCAAATGCTGTAGAACGATGCAGCATCTGTGTACTTTAACAGATCTAGAAAACAGTGAGATTCTGAAGTAGTGTCTAAAATTAAAATGATATGTGCACAGCGGTAGCATAACTCCACCGAGGTGAAGCTTAGGGTTGAAGCAGGTTCTCAGTTTCTAAGGAATAAATACTGTGCTTGGGAAGATATGAACAAATGATGTGCATCTTTAGGAAGGTAGTTCTCCGCTCCGTATCTGTGTAGCCACAAGGCTGGAGTCATCAGAAGTTCTAAAAATTAGTCAGTGGGACGAAGTTCAGAATGAGATGGTAAGGGAAAGCGGGTGGGTGGCAGTGCAATGCTGCCCCAAGATGTCATGCTGTGAGGGTTTGGTGTTTGGGTGTGTGCCTGTTTGCATATGTGTGATAGCTTGAGATTAAATGACAAGAGTCAAGGCAGGGGAAATGTCTAAACACACATTGTTGTACATGGTCACCGGCTCCGGCATCCGCAGTGCTCTGTGCCCTATCTCTGCAGCACTGTTGATGACCCCTTCCATCACTTTACTGATGATCAAGAGTAGACTGATGGAGGGGAGGGGGGGGGGGGGTAATTGGCCGGGTTGGATTTGTGTACAGGACATACCGTGCCAATTTTCCACATTGCTGGGTAGATGCAGTCAATCATCACATTACCCGTTGAAGTGACAGTTTACAAAATGGCTTCCGCCTCCATTGCTTCCAGCAATGCCCCTTCTGTTGTGTGTGAACATTGTCCTGCAAAAGTAGGAATGGATAGTTAGTGAAACTGTTGCAAAGATATCTGAGGCATTTTAATATAAATCCACGTTTGAGTGAGCTGGGGCCCATTCCCCACTCAACATCCGCTAAACTCCACTGCTATTCTTTCCCATTGAGGCTAATGATAGTTGACGCTCTGGTGAGTATTGGTCTTTTGTTTTGACTATAGTAACTGGGTTCTCCTGGGACAAAAGTAATTTTACCAGCAAGTGGATGGCACGGTGGCACAGTGGTTAGCACTGCTGCCTCACAGCACCAGAGACCCGGGTTCAATTCCCGGCTTGGGTCACAGTCTGTGTGGAGTTTGCACATTCTCCCCGTGTTTGCGTGGGTTTCCTCCGGGTGCTCCGGTTTTCTCCCACAGTCCAAAAATGTGCTGGTTGGGTGGATTGGCCATGCTAAATTGCCCCTTAGTGTCAGGAGGACTAGCTAGGGTAAATGCATGGGGTTATGGGGATAGAGCCTTGGTGGGACTGTGGTCGGTGCAGACTCGATGAGCCAAATGGCCTCCTTCTGCTTTGTAGAATTCTGTGAAGTGGTTCTTAGATGCTTGAGAAGCCTCAAAATACATTTGATGATGCAACATACCAAGTCTTCAATTCTATGTATGTACGTGTAGTTATGAATCAACATAGCTACATGTACATACATAGTACTTAAGACTTGTGCACCAGAACCTGTCGCACATCCCTAGCCAAGCTGTTCCAGTCCAGCTACAACACTGGCATCTACCCAGCAATGTGGAAAGCTGGCAAGGTATGCCCTGTACACGAAAAGAACAAATTCAGACTGACCAATTACCGTCCCATCAGTCTACCCTTGATCATCAGTAAAGTGATGGAAGGGCTCATGTGATAGTGGACCTGGGTGAGATGCTCTGTTGGAGAGTCAATGCAGAATTGATGGGCTGAATGGCTTCTTTCTGCATTGTAGGAATTCTATGATTCTATGATTCTAACTCCAGAGGTGAGGTTACGGTGACTGCCCTTGACACCAAGGCAGCATTTGACTGACTGCAGCCTCAAGAAGCCCCAGCAAAGCTGGAGTCAATGGGAGTCAGAGGGAAAACTCTCTGGTGGTTGGAGTCATACCTTGCACAAAGGAAGATGAGTGTAGTTGATGGAGGTCAATCATCTTAGTCCCAGGGCATCACTACAGGAGTACCTCAGGGTAGAGTCCTAGACCCAACCATCTTCAGCTGCTTCATTCCATCATAAGGTCGGAAGTGGGAATGTTCTCTGATGATTGCACAATGTTCAGCACCATTTGTGACCCCTCAGATGCTGAAGCAGCCTAGGTTCAAATGCAGCAAAAACTGGGCAATGTTCAGTCTTCAGATGACAAGTGGAAAGTAACATTCAGGTCACACAAGCACCATCTCCAACAAGAGAGCATCTAACCATTGCTCCTTGACGTTCAATGGCATTACCCTCACTGAATCACCCACTATAAACATTCTGGGGTTTACCACTAACCAGAAACTAAACTGGACTGGCCACATAAATACTGAGACTACAAGAGCAGGTCAGAGATCAGGAATTCTGTGGAGAGTAACTCGCCTCCTAACCCTCCAAAGCCTGTCCATGGTCTGAAAGGCACAAGTCAAGAGTGTGACGGAATATGCTCCACTTGCCAGGATGGGTGCAGCTGCGACAACACTCAAGAAGCCCAACACCATCCAGGACAAAGCAGCCCACTTGATTGGCACCCAATCCTTCAACATTCATTCCCTCCATAACCGACACACAGTGACAGCTGTGTTTACCATCTCCGAGTTGCACTGCAGAAACTCACCAACCACAGCACCTTCCAAACCCATAACCACTGCCATCTAGAAGGACAAGGGCAGCAGACATCTGGGAACACCACCACCTGGAGGTTCCCCTCCAATTCACTCACCACCCTGACGTGAAAAAGTATCACCGTTCCTTCATTACCTCTGGGTCAAAATCCTGAAACTCCCTCCCTAACAGCACTGTGAGTGTACCTACACCACAGGGACCTTTTTTTAATTCATTCGTGGGACATGGGCGTCGCTGGCTGGCCAGCATTCATTGCCCATCCTTAGTTGCCCAAGGGCAGCTGAGAGTCAACCGCATTGCGGTGTCACATGTAGGCCAGACCAGTTAAGGACAGCAGATTTCTTTCCCTGAGGAACATTAGTGAACCAGATGGGCTTTTCTGACAACTGACAATCGTTTCATGGTCATCAGTAGATTTTTAATTCCAGATTGTAGCGGTTCAAGAAGGCAGCTCACCATCATCTGCTCAAGGGCAATTAGAGATGGGCAATAAATGCTGTCCTGGCCAGTGATGCCCACATCCCATGAATGAATTTAAAAAACACAGTTGGCTATGCAGATTATCCACCAGTGTGTCTCTTTCAAACTAACAGAGTACTCAACATTAAAGAGCTCACAAATACAAAGGAAAACTGACAGTAATCCCAGTGTCCTGACCAAAATTTGTGCTGCAGTTTACATTCTATAAATTCCACCAATTGTAATTTTTTTTCATTTATTAGTGTCATAAGTGCGTTTACATTAACAGTGCAATGAAGTTACTGTGAAAATCCCCTAGTCGCCACACACTCCAGCACCTGTTCGGGTACACTGAGGGAGAATTTAGCATGGCCAATGCACCTAACCAGCACGTCTTTCAGACTGTGGGAGGAAACTGGAGCACCTGGAAGAAACTCACGCAGAAAAATGCAGACCCCGCACAGACAAATGACCCAAGCCGGGAATCGAACCCAGGTCCCTGGTACTGTAAGTGCTAATCACCGTGCCACCCCACTGTATCTCACTGGGAGACCTGAGAAACCTTTATTGTGGATGTTGTAAGGAAAAATCGTTTATTCCAAAAACAGAATATTTTTTGTAGTTTGTAGGGCGGCACGGTGGCACAGTGGTTGGCACTGCTGCTTCACAGCTCCAGGGACCTGGGTTCGATTCCCGGCTTGGGTCACTGTCCGTGCGGAGTCTGCACATTCTCCTCGTGTCTGCGTGGGTTTCCTCCGGGTGCTCCGGCTTCCCCCCACAGTCCAAAGATGTGCGGGTTAGGTTGATTGGCCAGGTTAAAAATTGCCCCTTAGAATCCTGAGATACGTAGGTTAGAGAGATTAGCGGGTAAATATGTGGGGGTAGGGCCTGGGTGGGATTGTGGTCGGTGCAGACTCGATGGGCCGAATGGCCTCCTTCTGCACTGTAGGGTTTCTATGATTTTCTATGATTAATGAGTCCACTGAGAAGTTTGTGTAATACCAAGTCACTGAAAATAGAAAACCTGTGCTCCTGTAATGCCAGCGTAAAACTCAGCCATGGGCAAGACCTCATAATAAACAAGCTTGCAAACATGAAACCAGAAATACCAGAAATACTCAGAATCTGTTCCAACATTTTAATTCCAGGTATCCAGGATCTGGAGTGTTTGTTTTTGTATTAAGCTTTCAAACACAACTTGGATAATTATCTTTAATAGAGGGGATAGTATTTGGGGAACCACAGTGCCAGAATAGACTGTTTTCTCCACACCATGGTCTGAACATTGTCCAAATCCCAATTGTGATCAACTTGCTGTTTCTCATGGATGTTTGGAGCAGGTGCTCCCTCCTGACTCTGTGGGCCCTATTTTACCATTTTGATTCTAAGTGCTGGGCGGACTTGAAACTGGGAGTGTTTCAGATCCGACTTTTAGACCCGTTCTCAGGCGCCCCCATACGCACTCTGCCTGAAAAAATATCAGCGATTCCAAATCACTCTCTGGACAAACCTGTGGGTGGGGCTTAACGTGCCCGAAATCCTGCAGCTCCGAGCGGCACCTCCGACTGCGCATGTGCAGAAGAAAAAATGATAGAATGCCGCTCTCCTGCCACTTCACTCCCGGGCCGGATAATGCCTCCCCCTGGCCCCCACAGACATTGCCCCACAACATTACTGACTCCCATATCCCCCCTGCCCCTCCGCCACCCAGACTGATCGTGGGCCCCTCCCCCACTCCCCCCCCCCCCCGCCCGCCACCGATCTCAGGTAGAGTGGCAGCGGATCACCCCTTCCCCCTCACTGATCACTGGCAAAGTGGCAGCAGACCCCCCTTCTCCCTTCTGCCCCCAAAACGGACCTTTCCATGATTCGCCCCTCACCCGTCCCGATTGCCATGGTGGGTGGGGCGGTAAAATTCTGTCTGATGATATGCAAATGGTGCATTAGAAAGGGTAAACTATTTTGACATGAATTGAATGTGTTTACGGATGTGGTTGAAGAAACATTCCTAACTGAAGGCTGAGGTGTGAAATACATCCTGTTGCACAATAGATATTTTTGTTTGACAATAAAAGTATGAGACAGCGTAGTAATGAAGAAAATAAGCATAGTGCCTTGCAAAACCTATGCATATGTCAAACTGCTTTACAGCCTATGAAACATAGTTATTGTTGCCAGGAAATGCAACAGCCAATATGTGTACACCAAACTCCTACAAACAACAATGTGAAAAGGACTAGATTATCTGTTTTTACACAGAAACATAGAAGATAGGAGCAGGAGGAGGCCATTTGGCCCTTCGAGCCTGCTCCACCATTCATTACGATCATGGCTGATCATCCAACTCAATAGCCTAATCCTGCTTTCTCCCCATAACCTTTGATCCCATTCATCCCAAGTGCTATATCCAGCCGCCTCTTGAAGACATTCAATGTTTTGTCATCAGCTACTTCCTGTGGTAATGAATTCCACAGGCTCACCACTCTTTGGGTGAAGAAATGTCTCCTCACCTCCGTCCTAAATGGTCTACCCTGAATCTTCAGAATGTGACCCCTGGTTCTGGACTCCCCCCACCATTGGGAATATCCTCCTTGCATCCACCCTGTCTAGTCCTGTTAGAATTTTATAAGTCTCTATGAGAGCCCCCCTCATTCGTCTGAACTCCAGCGAAAACAATCCTAACCTAGTCAATCTCTCCTCATACATCAGTCCCACCATCCCCGGAATCAGCCTGGTAAACCTTCGCTGCACTCCCTCGAGGAAAAGAACATCCTTCCTCAGAAAAGGGGACAGGAGACCGTTTTGTGATGCGGTTTGACATTGGTCAGGACTCTGGGGATAACTGCCCTGTTCCTCGATGAAGAAATCTTTTCCATCCACCTGAACAGGCAGACAGGGTCCTGGTTTGATATCTCATCCAAAAGACGGCACCACCAACAGTGCAGCACTCCCCTCAGTGCTGTACTGAAACTTCAAGTGTTGATTTTTGTGCTTGATGCGCGTTATCACACATGAGGCTTGAGATGCTCAGGAAATAAAGGCTTTTATTTGCTGTACAACGAAGCTACTAATTATATACACGATCCCAGACTGAGGGGTCCCAGACAGAGCAGAGACCTTTATACCTCTCCCAGGAGGCGGAGCCCGACTGGGATGTACCACAATAACTATAATACAAGGTGTAACAGCTCAACCCTAACCCCAACAGCAACAAGTAGAACAACCCATCCCTAACCCCAACAGCAACATATATACATACTTGTAGTACTGGCCAGACCCTGGCTCAGTACTATCTAGTGGGAACCAACGATGGTTCACCACATTCACCCCTCCTTTGAAGACAAAGGCCGGCGGGGTACAAAGAAACAGAATAATTTGTCATCAGTCTATAAGTTCAGACGGTCAGGGGGACCGCACCGTCGTTGTGACCTCCTCAATACCGGCGATGACACCGGAGTAGGCACTCGCGGTGGCGTTCTCCCCAAGGTGATGTCCAACTGTTCCTCCACAGTCTCACGGGCCGGTTGACCCTGAGGTGACGGTAATCCATGGAGTTCCGACACGCCCTGAAGTGGCGACCATCCTCTGGACTCAGGCAAGCTGTACACGGGAGTAAAAGGGTAAAGTAATGGTCCCGATGCTGCCCGCGCTGTGTCCGGAGGGGAAACAAGAGTTATGGGGTTTGTAACAGGGGGTATGGGAGCGACAGGGGTTTCTACGTCGCCTGCTGGCGCCAGGTCTCGGATCGAGACCGTGTCCTCTCGCCCGTCAGGGTATGCCACATAGGCATACTGAGGGTTGGCGTGGAGGAGATGGACCTGTTCGACCAACGGGTCGGATTTGCGGACCCTTACATGACGCCGCAGGAGGACAGATCCTGAGTACGTCAACCAAGACGGTAATGAGGTCCCAGAGGAAGACTTCCGAGGGAATGAAAACAGCCTCTCATGGGAAGTAGCGTTGGTTGCCGTACACAGGAGTGAGCGTATGGAATGGAGCGCATCAGGGAGCACCTCTTGCCAACAGGAGACTGGAAGGCTTTTTGACTTCAACGCCAGTAAGACAGCCTTCCAGACTGTAGCATTCTCACGTTCCACCTGTCCGTTACCCCTAGGGTTGTAGCTCGTGGTTCTACTAGAGGCAATCCCGTATGAGAGCAGGTATTGCCTCAAGTCATCGCTCATGAACGACGAGCCCCTGTCGCTGTGAATGTAGCTGGGGTACCCGAACAGGGTAAAAAGATCACGGAATGCCTTGATAACCGTGGCAGCGGATGTATCAGAGCAGGGAACAACAAAAGGGAATCTCGAGTACTCGTCAATGATGTTGAGGAAGTACACATTCCGATCTGTTGAGGGAAGGGGCCCTTAAAATCGACACTCAGTCTTTCGAAGGGACAAGTGGCCTTGACTAATTGTGCCTGGTCAGGTCGGTAAAAGTGCGGTTTGCATTCCGCGCATACCCGACAGCTTCTTGTTATGGGCCTGACATCCTCCACCAAGTAGGGCAGATTGCGGGCTTTTATAAAGTGGTAGAGCCGAGTGACCCCAGGATGGCATAGGTCATTATGGAGAGCCTGCAAACGGTCCTACTGTATACTGGCACATGTTCCACGCGAGAGGGCATCCGAGGGCTCATTGAGTTTCCCTGGACGATACATGATGTCATAGTTATAGGTGGAGAGTTCAATTCTCCACCGCAAGATCTTGTCGTTCTTGATCTTGCCCCTCAGCGTGTTATTAAACATGAACGCCACGGACCTCTGGTCCGTGATCAGGGTGAACCGTTTTCCCGCCAAGTAATGGCGCCAGTGCCTGACGGCCTCCACAATGGCCTGGGCCTCCTTTTCCACCACTGAATGCCGAATTTCGGGGCCTTGGAGGGTGCGGGAAAAAAAGGCGACGGGCCTGCCCACCTGGTTAAGTGTGGCGGCCAGGGCGAAATCAGATGCATCGCTCTCCACCTGAAAAGGGATGGACTCATCAACAGCGTGCATCGTAGCTTTCGCGATGTCGGCTTTTAGTTTATCAAAGGCCAATCAGGCCTCTGGTGTTAGGGGAAAAGAAGTGGACTTGATGAGCGGACGGGCTTTGTCCGCGTAATTGGGAACCCACTGTGCATAATAAGAGAAGAAGCCTAAGCATCTTCTCAGTGCTTTTGCACTAGTGGGCAGGGGAAGTTCAAAGAGGGGACGCATACGGTCTGGATCAGGGCCAATGACCCC
The DNA here is from genome assembly GCF_964213995.1 of Mustelus asterias. Lineage (NCBI taxonomy): Eukaryota > Metazoa > Chordata > Chondrichthyes > Carcharhiniformes > Triakidae > Mustelus > Mustelus asterias. The sequence continues at coordinate 27,297,910 of NC_135826.1, read as the reverse complement.
GTTTTCCACCACGTATCCGAGGATGGCTAAACGGCGCGTACGAAACACACACTTCTCCCTGTGTAGGTCAGGTCCAGGCGAGATCCAGTGCGTAGGAAATTCAGGAGATTTGTGTCGTGATCCTGCTGGTCATGGCCGCAGATGGTGACGTTATCCAGGTACGGGAAGGTAGCCCGCAGCCCGTTCTGGTCCACCATTCGGTCCATAGCACGCTGGAAGACCGAGACCCCATTGGTGACACCAAAGGGAACCCTGAGAAAGTGATACAAGCGACCATCCGCCTCAAAAGCCGTGTATTGTCGGTCCTCTGGGCAAATGGGGAGTTGGTGGTAGGCAGACTTGAGGTCTATGGTGGAGAACACACGGTACTGCGCAATCTGATTGACCATGTCAGATATGCGCAGGAGAGGATACGCATCCAGCTGCGTGTATCTATTAATGGTCTGACTATAGTCAATGACCATCCGGGGTTTGTTCCCACTCTTGACCACCACGACCTGCGCTCTCCACGGACTAGCGCTAGGTTGTATGATCCTTTCCTTGAGGAGCCGCTGAACTTCAGATCGAATGAAGATCCGATCCTCAGCGCTGTAACGCCTACTCTTAGTCGCAATGGGCTTGCAGCCTGGCACAAGATTCTGGAACAGGGAGGGTGTGGTAATCTTCAGCGTCGAGAGGCTACAGGCGATTTGGGCAATTTGGAGGCTGCTGTTCTCCCACTGAAAGCGAAGGGAGTGGCCCACCGTACTGTACGGTTACACTCCTCAAGTGGACCATGACGTTTAGTCCGAGAAATATTGGCGCGCAAAGGTGCGGCAACACCAGGAGCTTGAAACGCTCGTAAACTGTGCCTTGCACCGTTAAAGTTACCACGCAACTCCCTAACACGGTGACAGACCGGGACCTTGATGCCATAGAAATTGTCTGTTTGACAGGTTGAATCCGGAGTCCACACCGCTTCACACCGTCTGGGTGGATAAAACTCTCAGTGCTCCCACTGTCAAACAGACAATAAATCAAGTGGTCGTTTACCTGAATGTCCATCAGAGACTTGTCAAGTCTATGAGGCTTGGCCTGGTCCAGGATGATCGACGCCACCGTTGGTTCATGAGCGCCACTGCAGGCGGCTGAGATTGACGAGGATGACCCCTGCTGGTCGTTCACGGTCGGTGCCGACTAACATGGCCGCTCCCATAGGTCGCACGTGGGTGATGGCGCCAAACTCAGCGACCCCTGGTGGTCACACATCTCCGACTCCGTCGACCGTAATGGCATCGTCCTGGCCTCGCATGTGGACGAAACCCTCGACGATGTCGACGACGAAGAACCGGGCTCTGAGGAATCGCAGGCCGTACTGCTGTTCCACGAAGCAGATTTAGATCGGCACACTTTCGAATAGTGCCCCTTCTTACCGCAGGCGGAGCACAACACAGCTTTAGCGGGACACCGTTGCCGAGTATGCTTCGCTCCCACACAGAAGTAACACCGCGGGCCGCCCGGAGCTGCTGCCGTCGTCAGGCCCGAGTGTGGGCACGCCATCACGCAGCATTTCGAACCCGAGGGACGAGGAGGGATCAGCGACTGCTCCTGCCACCTTGTCTCCACGTGGTCTTCAGGATACAATACTAGGCTTTTGGAGGCCGTCTCCAGCATCTCCGCTAGTTCTATTGCCTGGGTGAGGTCAAGATTACCTTTCTCCAGTAGTTTGAGTCGGATGTAAGATGATCCGACTCCCGCCACAAACGCATCTCGAGCGAGGTCGTTCATATTCTGCTCAGCCGACATAGCTTTGCAGTTACAGCCCCTGGCTAGCGGTAGGAGCTTGTTCGCGTATTCCTCCGTCGTTTCGCCGGACTGCCGTCGTCGAGTGGCTAAGAGGTAACGAGCGTGCATTTCGTTGGGCGGTTTAATATAACGCTTCTTAAGAAGCTCGAGGGCCTTTGTGTAGTCGGTGGCCGCACGGATCGCGAGGTAGACAGTGTCGCTTACCCTCGCATGAAGGACCCAGAGTCTGTCATCATCTGTGGTGACCGCTGCGGAGGCTGCAAGGTAGTCCTCAAAACATTTCAACCAGTGGTCGAAGGTGTTAGAGGCGCCCGCCGCTCGTGGATCCAGTGTAAGGCGTTCAGGCTTCAGTATCTGCTCCATACTCTCTCTATATTGTTTTTTTTTCGACGAGAGTTTATTTACAGCAAATAAAATTGATGCGCGTTATCACACACGAGGCTTGAGATGCTCAGGAAATAAAGGCTTTTATTTGCTGTACAACGAAGCTACTAATTATATACACGATCCCAGACTGAGGGGTCCCAGACAGAGCAGAGACCTTTATACCTCTACCAGAAGGCGGAGCCTGACTGGGATGTACCACAATAACTATAATACAAGGTGTAACAGCCCAACCCTAACCCCAACAGCAACAAGTAGAACAACCCATCCCTAACCCCAACAGCAACATATATACATACTTGTAGTATTGGCCAGACCCTGGCTCAGTACTATCTAGTGGGAACCAACGATGGTTCACCACAGTGCTCAAGCCCTGGAGTGGGAATTGGAGCTAGAACTTTGTGACTCAGAGCTGAGAGTGCTACTAACTGAGCCACAGTTGGCACAGCAATTGCGGAAATGAAGGAGAAATTATTTATAAGTTCTACGCATACTTAGTACAGTATGTTCCCCTACACTGGGTGTGCTGGTAACATTACAGCTTCCAGACAATACTCTTATTATTCACCACATCCTCCCATTTTCCCTGAATTACTCTTCTACAATTCCTTGGGGCCTTGGTTGCTGAGAGAAAGGGCGGACACTCTCTCTGCCTCATTTTTTTGAGAAGGTTTTCCATGTTTCTACCAAGAAAAAAAGGCAGGATTTTCGGACTTTCCCCCATGGCGTATTTTCTGGTGGCAGAGGCAGCCCAGCGTTGGTTGGTGGTGGGTTCTCCCAGTCTCGCCAATGTCTATGGGGTTTTGCGTGCTGCGCACCCTCTGCCACTGGGGAAACGTGCCACAAGGGGTCGCTGTTGGCAGGACCGGAGGATCTTCTGCCGGTGGGAAGGATTGGAGAATTTCAGTCAAGATGTTTCCTGGTCAGCTGAAAGACATCGTTTCACTTGCTACATTTAAAAATCACCATGCCAGCCCCTTTAAATCTTGCAGCAGACTCCCTGCCCAATGGAAAGGAGCTTCCCGAGTGCTTTAAATACTGGAGCTCTCCGAGTAACAGACCAGGCATAGTGGTTCGCACTGCTGCCTCACAGCGCCAGGGACCTGGGTTCAATTCCTGACTTGGGTGACTGTCTGTGTGGAGTCTGCACATGCTTCCCGTGTCTGTGTGGGTTTCCTCCACACAGTCTGAAAGATGCGCTGGTTAGGTGCGTTGGCCGTGCTAAATTCTCCCTCAGTGTACCTGAACAGGCGCCAGAGTGCGGCGACTAGGGGATTTTCACAGTCACTTCATTGTGAGTCTACTTGTGACACGAATAAATAAACTAGAACCAGGTGACACCATTTTGAAATGAAGGGTCTCCAAGGTGAGGAAAATGTTTTTCCCTCAGAAGGTTATTAGTTTGTGGAATGTTCTTTCCCAGGCGGCAATCGAGGTGGGTCGGGGTTCATTGAATATTTTTAAGACCGAGTCAGATAGACTCTTGACTGACAAGAGAGTCAAAGGGTACGGTGGAGAGACAGGAAAATAGAGTTGAGGCCACACTCAGACCATGATCTTATTGAAAGGCAGAGCAGGCTCGAGGGGCTGAATGGCCACTCCCACTCCTAATTCGTATGCTTGTGTGTCTAGTTCAGAGTTGTTTGGGCAGTTAATCTAACTGGAGATCTCTGCAATTAAAATGATCAACGAAATAAATGAGCAAGCCACAACATTGAAATGGCAGACGAAACCGTAGCAACCATGTGGGCAAACTCCAGGATTTTAGACACGTTTCAAGCACCTTCTGCCTGCGGGATTCCTTTCCAAATGATGATGTGGAGCACCCTCTACTGGTTAGCTTGCAGTATTATTTCTGAGATTCTGCTGCTCAGATGGATGGATAATCTCTATATGTGTGTGTGTGTGTGACTGATCCTTTCTAATTGTGCACTGAGCGCAAATCATGTGAACATCACAGGGTGCGTTAAAGAGTAGTTTATTGCATTGAGCTGATGCGTGCAATCTGACTGGCCTATTAAGTAACATAAAATCAGATTGCAGGAAAGAGGATGAAAGATCAGTCAACAGTTAAACTAATAACTGGTAAAGCGCACAGCAGGTAAAGCCAACAGCAGGTGGAGTTAATGCTGAAGGCTCAGTGAGGTCCCATAAAACTCTTAAAATATCTGAAAGCAAAAACTGACAACTAACCACAAACGGTTTTAACTGCTGATGGGCAACTGAGCTATCAATAATTTGATCTGATTTGATTTATTATTGTCACATGTAGTAACATACAGTGAAAAGTATTGTTTCTTGCGGGCTATACAGACAAAGCATACCATTCATAGAGAAGGAAACGAGAGAGTGCAAAATGTAGTGTTACAGTCATAGCTAGGGTGTAGAGAAAGATCAACTTAATGCGAGGTAGGTCCATTCAAAAGTCTGATGGCAGCAGGGGAGAAGCTGTTCTTGAGATGTTCGGTACATAACCTCAGACTTTTGTATCTTTTTCCCGAAGGAAGAAGAGAGAATGTTCAGGGTGCGTAGGGTCCTTAATTATGTTGGCTGCTTTGCCGAGGCAGCGGGAAGTGTAGACAGAGTCACTGGATGGGTGGCTGGTTTGCGTGATGGATTGGGCTACATTCACAACCGTTTGTAGTTCCTTGCGGTCTTGGGCAGAGCAGGAGCCATACCAAGCTGTGATACAACCAGAAAGAATGCTTTCTATAGTGCTTCTGTAAAAGTTGGTGAGAGAGTAGCTGACATGCCAAATTTCCTTAGTCTTCTGAGAAAGTAGAGGGGTTGGTGGGCTTTTTTAACTATAGTGTCGGCATGGGGGGACCAGGACAGGTTGTTGGTGATCTGGACACCTAAAACCTTGAAGCTCTCAACCTTTCTACTTCGTCCCCGTTGATGTAGACAGGGACACGTTCTCCTTTACACTTCCTGAAGTCGATGACAATCTCCTTCGTTTTCAATGATTCAGGAGTGCAAAGGAATAGGTCCAGGATTAGACTATTCGGCCCCTCGAACCTGCTCCACCATTCAGTAGAATCATGGCTGATCTTCTGCCTCAATTCCACTTTCTCTCCAGCTACCTCAGTACCCTGAGAGATCAAAAATCTATCCTAGCATCAAACAAAATCAACAACCGAACATCCACAACTCTTTGAGGTAGAGAATTCCAAGGATTCACAACCCTCTGAGTGAAGAACTTTCTCCTCATCTCAGTCAAAGAACAAAGAGCAGGACAGCACAGGAACAGGTCCTTAGGCCCACCAGGCCTGCGCCAACACATGATGCCTTACTCAGGTAAAGATCTTTGGTCTTTATGTTCGTCCGTATCCCTCAATGCCCTGCCTATTCATATATCTGTCAAGATGCCTCTTAAACATTGCTATGGTATCTGCATCAGTCCGAGATGAATGACCCCTTATCCTGAAGTTGGGCCCCTTGTGATCTAGAGACCCCAGCGAGGGGGAACAGCCTCTCAGTATCTATCTATGAGCCCTTCCAGAACCTAATGTGCTTCATAGAAACATAGGAGCACAGAAACTAGAAGCAGGAGTAGGCCATTCGGCCCTTCGAGCCTGCTCTGCCGTTCATTTTGACCATGGCTGATCATCAAATTCAATATCCTAATTCCCCCCTTCGTCCCGTATCCCTTGACCCTTTTAGACGCAAGAGCTGTATCTCATTTCTTCTTGAAATTAGACAACGTTTTGGCCTCAACTACATTCTGTGGTAGTGAATTCCATACATTCACCACCCTTTGGATGAAGAAACTTCTCCTCACCTCAGTTCTAAAAGGTTTACCCCTTATCCTCAAACTATGACCCCTCATTCTGGACTCCCCCAACATTGGGAACATTCTTTCTGAATCTATCTGTCTAATCCTGTGAGAATTTTATAAGATTCTATGAGATCCCCTCCCACTCTTCTAAATTCCAGCAAATATAATCCTAAGCAACTTAGTCTCTCCTCATATGACAAACCTGCCATCTCAGGAATCAGCCTGGTAAATCTTCACTGTACTACCTCTATAGCAAGGGCATCCTTCCTCAGATAAGGGGTTTCAATGAGATGACCTCATTCTTCTAAATTCCAGAGAATATAGATCCAATGTACTCTCAGCACAGGACAACACTCCCATCCCAGGAACAGATTTAGTGAATCTTCACTGTGCTGCCTCTCAGTACATCCTTCCTTGGATATGGAGAGGGCTACAACTGGTCCCCCAACGAGGTTTCCCCAAATTGGTTCACCTGGCCAAGATACCTCAGTTTGTTACGCTCTGTGGGAACTACCCCGGCACAAGCCCCAATTTGAAAAAAATCCCAGACAAGATTCCGCAATTTGTTAACTTCTGGCTGGGATACCCCCTAATTGTTATGTCCCTACGTGAGGAGGGATGGACTGGTTCCCCTTCTTTATTCAACCCCCTTGATCGGTTGCAACAAGATTAATGTTAAAAAAAAAACCCTCCCTTCACTGACAGCCCTTCCCAGTCCCAATCTTCATGGTATAAAATGAACCATTTTAACCAGACTCCCTTGAGTTAAAGAGTGAGTTTATTAACTACTAAATTCCACAAAATGGTAAAACTCATGCATATAAATTCATCGAGATTATAAATGAGAATTGAGTCCAAAGTAAAACAGTCCTTGACTTGTCCTTGACGAAAGAGTTGCGGCCATTGTGATTCGTGGTTCGCGTAGCGCTGAATTTAGCATAGAGCATCAGTTTTGAGATTCCAATGTTCTGCAGTGCGGATGAGAAGCTGCCCTGTTTCCCTTTTCAGCTGTGGCTTGGCTGACTTGACATGCTTCAATCAGCAGAGAGAGTATCTGCAACTCTAGCACGGTTCAGCCTGCTATCTTTTCTCCTGTGTCACATACTAACAAACCCAACACCAGTCAACCCTGACCGAGCTTTGCAGCTGGCTTTTATCCCAGTCTTTGTATATCCATGAAAGGTGAAAGCCCCAGATCCATCTAGGGCATTGCTCACAGGATATCATAGAATCATAGAATCCTATAGTGCAGAAGGAGGCCATTTGGCTCATCGAGTCTGCACCAAACACAGTTCCACCCAGGCCCTATCCCCATAACCCCATGAATTTACCCGAGATAGTCCCCCTGACACTAAGGGGCATTTTAGCATGGCCAATCTGCCTAACCCGCACATCTTTGAACTGTGGGAGGAAACCAGAGCACCTGGAGGAAACCCACGCAGACGCGGGGAGAACGTGCAAACTCCACACAGACAGTGACCCAAGCTGGGAATCAAACCCGGGTCCTTGGCGCTGTGATGCAGCAGTGCTAACCACTGCTGGTAATGCTTGTAAGATGGACCACCGTGCCGCCCTAAATCTGAGATGATACTCATCTCCCATTATCTCCATAGGAGATAGCAATTAGTTTCTAGATGGCATTTGTGGTTTTTGATGCATCTTTGTCTGGGAACAGAGCCACTTAGTACCACCCACCAGCAATTCAGCCAGTGACTGAAATTACATCCTCAGCCACCTTTGGCCTGTATGTACACTTTTTAAAAAATCCATAGGTTCTATTTAAAGTCCGATATTTCCGCGTGTAATTCAGCTTTTTTCCCCATCACGGTCACAAGGGCAAGAGCAGGAATTTTGGGTCAGGACCCCATCATCGGAGATGAATGGCACTTTATGGGGGGCAGTCACCCAACTATGATTTTTCTCAAATTGGCCCATTGATGGTCAGATAGCAGGCTTGCCATCCAATTAAGGGCAGTGGGTCAGCTCTCAAAGCTGGAAGACCAATAAGTAGCCCTCCAGCTTGGAAAGAGCAGCAACCTACAATTCAAGCATGAGAAAGTGTTGGCACTCAATTTTGAGATGTCCTCTCTTCAAATTTTGAACCAGTTAAAGTTTACAGCTGCTGGATCACTATTGTGACGAGGAAGCCTCTCCGTGAGGCAACGCATCAGTAGCCAGACAGGCAGCCAGGGCCTCAGAGCCTGCTTGGAGTATTGGTCCATGGTTTGCCACCAAGAGGCTGGCCTGTCCTCAAAGCAGTGGAGGGAGTGGGGACCCGGAGACTGATTGAAACAGACACAGGCCCCTAGCATCACCTGAGATCGAAAGGAGTTACATGTGATTAGAGTTTCCACTTTTATTTTGAGTTTTGTTAGTTATGCTGCCCATAATTTGTTACCCACCCCCTTGCAGGTGGGTATTCCTTCCGGCCTCCGGCCCACCTCCAGGCAAATTAGTCCCAGTTTGAAAACTTACAGCGAACAAGCAAGCCTAGTGTACATTTGGATGTTTTTCTGTGTTAAAAGCACTATGTAAACACAAATTGTTGTTACTCTGAGTAGAATATATATGAAATAGATTTAAGTTGCTACATATGATGGATAACATTGCATTGTCGTCTAATTACTTTTAGACAACACATGAAGGTACAGAAACAACAGCACAAATGAAGGCAAGATGAGATTACTGAACATTTCAAGAGTACACTTGGGGCAGTGTGGTGGCACAGTGGTTAGCATTGCTGCCTCACAGCGTCAGGAACCCAGGTTCAATTCTGGCTTCGGGTCACTGTCTGTGTGGAGTTTGCACGTTCTCCCTGTGTCTGTGTGGGTTTCCTCCGGGTGCTCTGGTTTTCTCCCACAGTTCACAGATGTGCGGGTTAGGTTGATTGGCCATGTTAAATTGACCCTTAGTATCAGGGGGATTAGTAGGGTAAATACGTGGGGTTATAGGGCTAGGGCTTGAGTGGGATTGTCATCGGCTGGAAGGGCCGAATGGCTTCCTTCTGCACTGCAGGGATTCTATGATACACATGCACCCAGCTTAGTGAAAATTCCAAGGATTGACAACCCTCTGAGTGAAGAAATTTCTCCTCATCTTGACTCCATTATCCCTCCTCTTGTCCAGTCCCTCCCCACCTACACCCGCAATTCCTCCAATGCCCTACACCATATCAACAACTTCCAGTTCCCCGGCCCAAACTGCCTATCCTCACCTTGGATGTCCAATCCCTCTACACCCCCATTCCCCACCAAGATGGCCTCAAAGCTCTTTGTTTCTTCCTTGAACAGAGGTCTGAACAATCCGGATCCACCACAACTCTCCTCCTTCTGGCTGAACTGGTTCTCTCACTCAGCAATTTCTCCTTTAACTTCCTCCAATTAAAAAGTGTGGCTATGGGTACCCGCATGGGTCCCAGTTACGCCTGTCTCTTTATGGGTTATGTGGAGCATTCCCTATTCCAGTCCTACTCTGGCCTCCTCCCAAAACTCCTTTATCAGTATATCGATGACTATTTCAGCTCCTCTTCTTGTTCTCATTTCTCACCTGGAAAAATTTATCAATTTTGATTCAATTTCCACCCCTCTATCACTTTCACATGGTCCATCTCTGACAATTCTCTTCCCTTCCTTCACCTCTCTGTCTCCATTTCTAGGACAATCTGTCCACCAGTATCCATTACAAGCCCATCGACTCCCACAACTACCTTGACTACAGCTCTTCACACCCCACATCCTGTAAGGACTCCATCCCATTCTCTCAGTTCCTTTGCCTCCTCCGCATCTGTTCTGATGATGCCACTTTCCAAAATAGCGCTGCCGATTGTCTTCCTCAATCATGGTTTTCCACCCACTGTGGTTGACAGGACTCTTGACCGCGTCCAACTCATCCCCCGGGCCATTGCTCTCACTCCCTCCCCTCCCTCCCAGAACCAGGACAGAGTCCCCCTTGTCCTCACTTTTCATCCCAGCAGCCTCCGCATTCACCCCCCGCCATTTCCGCCAAATCCATCATGATGCCACTACCCAACAATCTTCCCCTCACCTCCCCGAGAGCATTCCGCAGGGACCCTTCTCTCCGGGACACCCTGCTCCATTCCTCCATCACACCCAACACCTCACCCCCTGCCCACGGCACCTTCCCATGCAATCATAGAAGGTGCAACACCTGCCCCTTTACCTCCTCCCTGCTCACACCTCCCCCCCCCCCCCCCCAAAGTCCTAAACCCCCTTTCAGGTGAAGCAGCACTTCACAAGCACCTCCTTCAATCTGGTCTATTGCACTCGCTGCTCCCAATGCAGTCTACTCTGCATCAGAGAGACAAAACATAAACTGGGTGACCACTTTGCTAAACACTTCGGTCCGTCTGCAAGCAGGACCCAGACCTTCCTGTCGCTTGCCACTTCAACACAACACACTGCTCTCCTGTCCACATGTCCATCCTTGGCCTTTTGCAATGGTCTAGCGAACCCCAACGCATCTCATCTTCCAAATGGGCACTTTACAGCCTTCTGGATTGAACATTGAGTTCAACAACTTCAGAGGGTGAAATCTCCCCTCCATCTTCACCCCACGTCCACTTATTTTATTCCATTTCATTTCATCTCATTCATCCATTTCATCAGCCTTCTTTTTCACTTCTATTTTTCGACTTTCCATTCCAGCTCGCCTTCTTTCCACACCCTACCCGCCCCCCATCCCTCCTCCCCCACCTTCCAGGCAATTGCCACATTCCGCAGGCAGTCCTTTAACTGTCTGTACCTCTGTTCTGCCATCCTCACATTCTGATCACTTATTGGACACTCCTAGCACCTTCTCAACCTTCTGTATCATCATTTACATTCCCTTTGTCCCATTCCACCCACCCCAATAGTAACAAATCTCATTCTCTTTGCTCTTAGCTCTGGTGAAGGGTCATCTAGACCCGAAACGTTGGCTCTATTCTCTCCCCACAGATGCTGTCAGACCTGCTGGGATTTTTCAACATTTTCTGTTTTTGTGTTAGTGAACAAATAACATGCTTAAGCTTGCCCAAACTTAAGATGTACTTTAAAAACTGGTTTAGAAAGGCAATGAAGGCGCTGGAGATAAAATGAATAAAATCTGACCACATTCCATCAAGAATATTTTAATGACATTTATATTCATTTAATTACCTTCACTGCAGCTGGAGGAAATAAAGTAAGTCAATAAAAATACAGCTCTTTCTGCGGGATGTTTGAAATGCGACAGCAGCTAGGGTCAAACGTTGGCATCCTTCCATCATCGGGAAGGCAATGGCCTAGTGGCATTATCATTAGACTATTAATCCAGAAACTCAGCTAGCCTGGGTTCGCATCCCGCCCTGGCAGATGGTGGAGTTTGAATTCAATAAAATATATCTACTAATGATCATGAAACCATTGTTGATTGTCGGAAAAACCTATCTGGTTCACCAATGTCCTTTAGGGAAAGGAAATCTGCTATCTTTATCTGGTCTGGCCCACATGTGACTCCAGAGCCACAGCAATGTGGCTGCCTCTCAACTGACCCTGAAATGGCCGAGCAAGCCACTCAGTTGTATCAATTGCTACATAGTCTCATGGACTGCAACGTTTCAAGAAAGCAGCTCACCACCATCTTCTCAAGGGCAACTAGAGATGTGCAATAAATGCTGGCCAGACAGCAATGCCCATGTCCCACGAATGAATAAAAACAAAATCTGTGTAAGATGATGGACATGAGTGAACGAAATGCCTTGGGAATGGGGTAACTTCATATGGTGCAATTTTGTTGATGATTGGAGTAATCAGTCCATGAGAAGCAGATTGGAATCAGTGATCCCATGTGGCTCTCATTTGTCCTGTTGCCTGCATACATTGTGTAAAGGATAGCTAATTACGAAACAATGTAATTTTATCCTTCATCCATTTCAGATATAGAACAGCAACAACTTGCTTGTCTGTGTGAAGCTCCAGTAATACTGGGACAAAATGTACCACAATTAGATGCATTGGTCAAGCTAAATTCTCCCTCAGTGTATCCGAACAGGCGCTGGAGTGTGGCGACTGGGGGATTTTCACAGTAACTTCACTGCAGTGTTGATATAAGCCTACTTGTAACAATAATAAATAAACTAAAACTAAAATGGTGTTTTAAATTTTAACGATTTGTGTGATATACAGTACGACAGTAAATTAATATTTAGAGTGCAAAACCACTTCTAAAGCAGTGAAATAGCTCTATTATGATCTGCGTTCTTTATATTTCTAGACTTACAAGTTATTTTCTGCTATTTTTTCAGGTGGTGGGTAATGAAGGATCTAAGCAGAATGAGACTGTATTTAGGTTCAAACCAGCTGGAAAAATAACACGATGTTGTCCCAGACCCTGTGAAGAGAAGTCTGCAGAGGACTTGATGGCTGCTAGTTTCGTCAGAAGGGCAGACAAATTGCCAAAGTATTGTGTTTATTGTATGCAACCAACTATACATTACACCAGTTTACCATAAAAGTGCGCATTTGGCTATTACAAAGTTGTTGAGGTGGTTGAAGCATTAATGCAGTTGCAGTGAGGCTGGTTGCTCACAAGGGAATATGAGAATATGTGGGTGAATGGAGACAGGTAATTAGAGTACAAGGAGACGCATGTGGAATAAAAACACTAGCATGTACAAGTTAGGCCAGATGGCCTGTTTCTGTGTTTTGGATTCTATTCAGTCGATAGCATGGACATTTTCCAATGATTAGTTAAAGCAGCTGAATAGCCTCTTCCTGCATCGACAAAGTAAAAAAGATCAATCATTTGTTGACCTTTATCACAGTCTGTTCACTGACCTTCAGGATGGTATTCCAGCCATGATTGCTTTTAGGGTGAGTTCAGCTTAGTAAGAAGTCTCACAACACCAGGTTAAAGTCCAGCAGGTTTATTTGGCAGCACTAGCTTTCGGAGTCTCAAACTCCTTCATCATGTGACTGAGGACTTGTGTTCACAAACAGGTCATATACAGACACAAACTCAATTTACAAGATAATGGTTGGAATGTGAGTCTTTACAGGTAATCAAGTCTTAAAGGTACAGACAATGTGAGTGGAGAGAGGGCCAAGCATAGGTTAAAGAGATGTGTATTGTCTCCAGCCAGGACAGTTAGTGAGATTTTGCAAGCCCAGGCAAGACATGGGGGTTACAGGTAGTGTGACATGAACCCAAGATCCCGGTTGAGGCCGTCCTTATGTGTGCGGAACTTGACTATCAGTTATATGGCAATGCAGACCTATTCCTTCTTTAAATGTTAAAAGATTTTATTAAGCATTTTAGAGTACACATCCAAGTTCATATTTTGTGAAGTGATTGTGCATTGAGTGCAGCATACTTGGAGGAAAATACACCACAAGGAAAATGCAGCATACTTGGGTTGCCACAGCAACCTCTGCAAGTCGTGCCGGATCATCGATACGGATGCCATCATCTCACATGAGAACACCATCCACCAGGTACATGGTACATACTCTTGCGACTCGGCCAACATTGTCTACCTGATACGCTGCAGGAAAGAATGTTCCAAGGCATGGTACATTGGGGAGACCATGCAGACGCTACGACAACGAATGAATGAACACCGCTCGACAATCACCAGGCAGGAGTGTTCCCTTCCAGTCGGGGAACACTTCAGCAGTAACGGGCATTCAGCCTCTGATCTTCGGGTAAGTGTTCTCCAAGGCGGCCTTCACGACAACGCAGAATCGCTGAGCAGAAATTGATAGCCAAGTTCCGCACACATGAGGACGGCCTCAACTGGGATCTTGGGTTCATGTCACACTATCTGTAACCCCCACGACTTGCCTGGGTTTGCAAAATCTCACTAACTGTCCTGGGCTGGAGACAATACACATCTCTTTAACCTATGCTTGGTCCTCTCTCCACTCACATTGTCTGTACCTTTAAGATTTGATTACCTGTAAAGACTCACATTCCAAACATTATCTTGTAAATTGAGTTTGTGTCTTTATATGACCTGTTTGTGAACACAAGTCCTCACTCACCTGATGAAGGAGTTTGAGACTCTGAAAGCTAGTGCTGCCAAATAAACCTGTTGGACTTTAACCTGGCGGTGTGAGACTTCTTACTGAGCTTATCCCAGTCCAACGGCAGCATCTCCACATCAGGAGTTCAACTTAGCCAGAATGCCACATCTGTGGAGGCAGAAGTATTTATATCAATCTGTACCATTTGTGGAGTTTCAGGATCTTTGCTGATCACAGAATTGTTCCAGCATAGAAGGCCATTCAGCCCACTCAGTTGGTATAGGCTCTCTATTGCAACAATTTACCTTGCGCCACTCCCTTGTCTCTCCCTGCAGCCCTGCACATTCTTCCTTTTCAGATAACAATCCAATCCACTCTTGAATGCCTTGATTGAACCTGCCTCTACTGCACTATCAGGATGTGTTATCAAACATTGTCTCTTTACAAACTTATTGGTAAAACTACAGATCCTGCATCGAAAAAGATATATTTATGTTTCAAGAACTGTTTCGGTCAAAAAATATTTGCTTTCTTTATCTCCATATTTCACCCTTCAATACCATAAAGGTACAAGATCATTGGAAGATGCCAAGCTGCTTTGTGCCACTCATTCATCTGTTAAATTTGAATTATTTTAACTCAACTAAGTTAAGAAGCTATGTTCCTGAACGTATGATTTTCCCTACCTCAGTGGGGTGGCACAGTGGGTTAGATGGATTGGCCATGTTAAATTGTCCCTTAGTTTCAGGGGGACTAGCTAGGGTAAATGCATGGGGTTATGGGGATGGGGCCTGGGTAGGATTGTGGGCAGTGCAGACTTGATGGGCCAAATGGCCTCGTTCTGCACTGCAGGATTCTATGATTCTACATACAATCACGAGTGTCACATGATTGCTAAAGAGACTTAACATATAATTGAACAAAGAGTTCATGGTGTGGTTACTTTATTTGTTATTTTAGTCTGAGTTACTGGAGGTAAATAAGATTTTAATTGACAGCTGTTTACTGTAATTACAAACAATCTTGGTCCTTCCTGCTCCATATTTAAGTACAGTAAGAAGTCTCACAACACCAGGTTAAAGTCCAACAGGTTTATTTGGTAGCAAATACCATAAGCTTTATATGGTATTTACTACCAAATAAACCTGTTGGACTTTAACCTGGTGTTGTGAGACTTCTTACTGTGCTTACCCCAGTCCAACGCCGGCATCTCCACACCATATTTAAGTACACATACCTTGTTAGTTGAGGTCTAAACAGTTCTTGGCTGCCATATTGGAGGTTTATGAGGCAGATTATGATACAGTATAATGCAGCACAGAAGGAAGACATTCAGCCCACCGTGCCTCCTAGCTTGTTGGTAGAACCATCCAATTAGTCCTACTTTCCTTGTCTTTCCACAAAGCCCGGTAAATGTTTCCCTTCAAATATTTATCCATCCCCTTCTGTAAGTTATCACTGAATCTGATTCCACAAACCATGATCGTAACCCGCCGTGTAAAAATAATAGTTTTGCACAATGCCTCTGGTCCTTTTACCAATTGCTTTAAATCTGTGTCCTCTGGTTACTGATCTTTCAATAACTGGAAGTGGTTTTGCCTTATTTAATCCATCAAAGCACCATCCATTGCTCTGTGAGCGAGGGCTCAGAAGAGCAGAAGTGAAAGGGAGGAAGGGAGCAAGAGGGGCTGTAAGTGGGAAGGTCAGCGAGCAGGAAAGAGACAGCGTGTGGGAGGTCAGTGAGCAGGAGGGTCGGTGAGCAGGAAGTGATGAGTGGGACAGTCGGCAAGTGCGAGGGTTGGCGAGTATGCCATCGGAAAGACAATTGCACCCATGGACCATGCAGTGAATACCGTTGGAATATAGTTTGGAATCACCCATATGAAGCAGACATGGAAAGGCATTCCTTCATCCCAAAAACTGCTCTCTGTTTTAGGGATATGCTAGGATGCCCAGAATGCCAGCCAATATGCCCCTCTTGGATCAAGTTGAAGCCATGGCCAGTTAAGGTCCCCAAAATGTTCAGAGCCCAAGGTAATCGATCAAGATAAATGACCTCTTAAATGATCCCTGTTGGATTCCCTACAAAATTGAAACATTTTGCCTCATTCTTCCTTTGTCCCATCAAGTTTCTTTGGGTTGAATTCAAGATACTTCTTCAGAGGAGGTGCCTGTCCAATACATCTAAGGGCCTGGTCCATTATTAGAGAATCCATTCCCGTTAAGCAGGCATACATGAGAAAGTTGACTCATTTCCAAATAATATCACCAAGGGTAGAAAATTATTCATGGATCCACAGAGGTACCATCATGGATCAATACCATTCTTTTGGTTACAACACATTGGCATACATTGCACATGCACAATATTATTTACAAAATATAATACAGATGTTGGAAGATAGCTGATAGTTTCATTGATTGCTAGGATTGTGAACATTGCTGGAGATTCATTCCAGGTAGCGACTGCAATGTTTAGTTTTGCTGTGGCAGTGTGTTTTGGCAGCTCAGTAATTAGAACTGCTGCCTCACGTCTCCACGGACCCAGGTTCGATTTCCAGCTTGGGTCACTGTCTGTATGGAATCTGCATGTTCTCCCCGTATCTGCGTGGGTTTCCTCCAGGTGCTCCGGCTTCCTCCCACAGTCTGAAAGATGTGCTGGTTAGGTGCATTGGCCATGCTAAATTCTCCCTCAGTGTACCCGAACAGGCGCCAGAGTGTGGTGACTAGGGGATTTTGGACATATAGATTTCATAGAATCCCCACAGTGCAGAAGGAGGCCATTTGACCCATCAAGCCTGCACCAACAACAATCCCCATGACCGTACATATTTACCCTCCTAATCTCCCTGACACTATGGGGCAATTTATCATTGCCAATCAACCTAACCCGCACACCTTTTAGACTGTGGAAGGAAACCGGAGCACTCGGAGGAAACCCACGCAGACACGGGGAGAACGTGCAAACTCCACATAGACAGTGACCAGAGGCCGGAATTGAACCTTGGTCCCTGGCACTGTGAGGCAGCAGTGCTCACCACTGTGCCGCCGTGCCACCCAAAACTTTCACAGTAACTTCATCGCAGTGTTAATGGAAGCCTATTTGTGATACTAATAAATAAACTTTAAACTTTGGTTACTCCCAGCAGAGTTATCCATTGAAGGTGGAGAAGATTTCAGTTAATTTTTTTTAAACTATAATCTAACAACTACAAAAGCGGAGGCCGGAAATCTGGAATTGAAAATGCTGAAAATACTCAGCAGGATTTGGTAGCATTGGCGAAAAGGGAAACAAATGGTTAACTTTTCAGGTCTGTGAACCTTTGTCTGAACCGGGTACAGGTGCCCCTGCTCCCAGAGCTGCTAAAGGTTTTCAGCAGGCTTTGTTTTTACTATAGTTTTGAGTTTGCACCTTTTCATAGTATCTCCCAATCTTTGGAATTCCCAGCTCCAGAGAGTTAGGGATGCTCCGGCATTGAACATATTTAAGGCTGAGAGAGGTTTTCAGTCTCTCAGGGAATCAATGGATTATGAGAGCAGGCGGGAAAATGCAATTGAGGAAGATCAGCCATGATCGTGTTGAATGGTGGAGCAAGCATGAAGGGCTGTATGGTCTACTCCTGTTGCTTTTGTCTACATGGTACAAAAAGACTAAGATGCATTTTTGGGACAACAGAGATAAGGAGGGCCAAAGCCATGGAGGGATTGAAGGCTAGTCATTGGAATGGACCTTGAACCACGCAGCCCTCTGAATCAGATGTGAGAATTCTAGCAACTGAGCCATAGTTGTCTCTGGGAGAGAGGACCTCATAGAATCATAGAACGGTTACAGCACAGAGGAGGCCATTCAGCCCACCATGTCTGTACCTGTTCTCTGCAAGTGCACCTCACATAACCCAGATCAGAAATGTTCAAGTCGGGTGACCCTGACCTATACAGGAAATCCAGATACAACCCATGGAGAACTATCAGAGATGCCAAGAGACAATACCAAACGAAACTAGTGTTCCAGGCTAGCCAAACGAACACCCATTGATTGCGGCAAGGTTTACACAACATAACAGGCTACAAGGTGAAGATGAATAGGATCGCCGGCAACAATGCATTCCTCCCCAATGAGCTCAACGCACTCCATGCTCATTTTGAGCAGGAGGTCAGCAAAAGGACGGAATCCACCCCTACAGCCTTGGTTGAACTGGTATCCGAGTTCACCATTGCAGACGTCAGATCAGCCTACATAGATACATAGAACAGTACAGCACAGAACAGGCCCTTCGGCCCACGATGTTGTGCCGAGCTTTATCTGAAACCAAGATCAAGCTATCCCACTCCCTATCATCCTGGTGTGCTCCATGTGCCTATCCAATAACCGCTTAAATGTTTCTAAAGTGTCTGACTCCACTATCACTGCAGGCAGTCCATTCCACACCCCAACCACTCTCTGCGTAAAGAACCTACCTCTGATATCCGTCCTGTATCTCCCACCACGAACCCTATAGTTATGCCCCCTTGTAATAGCTCCATCCACCCGAGGAAATAGTCTTTGAACGTTCACTCTATCTATCCCCTTCATCATTTTATACACCTCTATTAAGTCTCCCCTCAGCCTCCTCCGCTCCAGAGAGAATAGCCCTAGCTCCCTCAACCTTTCCTCATATGACCTACCCTCCAAACCAGGCAGCATCCTGGTAAATCTCCTCTGCACTCCTTCCAGCGCTTCCACATCCTTCCTATAGTGAGGTGACCAGAACTGCACACAATATTCCAAATGTGGTCTCACCAAGGTCCTGTACAGTTGCAGCATAACCCCACGGCTCTTAAACTCCAACCCCCTGTTAATAAAAGCTAACACACTACAGGCCTTCTTCACAGCTCTATCCACTTGACTGGCAACCTTTAGAGATCTGTGGATATGGACCCCAAGATCTCTCTGTTCCTCCACAGTCTTCAGAACCCTACCTTTGACCCTGTAATCCACATTTGAATTTGTCCTACCAAAATGAATCACCTCACATTTATCAGGGTTAAACTCCATTTGCCATTTTTCAGCCCAGCTTTGCATCCTATCTATGTCTCTTTGCAGCCTACAACAGCCCTCCACCTCATCCACTACTCCACCAATCTTGGTGTCATCAGCAAATTTACTGATCCACCCTTCAGCCCCCTCCTCTAAGTCATTAATAAAAATCACAAAGAGCAGAGGACCAAGCACTGATCCCTGCGGCACACCGCTAGCAACCTGCCTCCAATCCGAAAATTTTCCATCGACCACCACCCTCTGTCTTCGGTCAGACAGCCAGTTGCCTATCCAATCGGCCAACTTTCCCTCTATCCCACACCTCCTCACTTTCATCATAAGCCGACCATGGGGGACCTTATCAAACGCCTTACTAAAATCCATGTATATGACATCAACTGCCCTACCTTCATCAACACACTTAGTTACCTCCTCAAAAAATTCTATCAAATTTGTGAGGCACGACTTGCCCTTCACGAATCCGTGCTGACTATCTCGGATTAATCCGCATCTTTCTAAATGGTCGTAAATCCCATCCCTAAGGACCCTTTCCATCAATTTACCAACCACCGAAGTAAGACTAACCGGTCTATAATTACCAGGGTCATTTCTATTCCCTTTCTTAAACAGAGGAACAACATTCGCCATTCTCCAGTCCTCTGGCACCATCCCCGTGGACAGCGAGGACCCAAAGATCAACGCCAAAGGCTCTGCAATCTCATCCCTTGCCTCCCAAAGAATCCTAGGATACATTTCATCAGGCCCAGGGGACTTATCGACCTTCAGTTTATTCAAAACTGCCAAGACATCCTCCCTCCGAACATCTATTTCCTCCAGCCTATTAGCCTGTAACACCTTCTCTTCCTCAAAAACATGGCCCCTCTCCTTGGTGAACACTGAAGAAAAGTATTCATTCATCACCTCGCCTATCTCTACTGACTCCATACACAAGTTCCCACTACTGTCCTTGACCGGCCCTAACCTCACCCTGGTCATTCTTTTATTCCTCACATAAGAGTAAAAAGCCTTGGGGTTTTCCTTGATCCGACCCGCCAAGGACTTCTCATGTCCCCTCCTAGCTCTCCTAAGCCCCTTTTTCAGCTCATTCCTTGCTAACTTGTAACCCTCAATCGAGCCATCTGAACCTTGTTTCCTCATCCCGACATAAGCTTCCCTCTTCCTTTTCACAAGACATTCCACCTCTTTTGTGAACCATGGTTCCCTCACTCGGCCATTTCCTCCCTGCCTGACAGGAACATACCTATCAAGGACATCCAGTATTTGTTCCTTGAAAAAATTCCACTTTTCATTAGTTCCTTTCTCTGACAGTTTCTGTTCCCAACTTATGCCCCCTAATTCTTGCCTAATCGCATCATAATTACCCCTCCCCCAATTGTAAACCTTGCCCTGCCCTACGGCCCTATCCCTCTCCATTGCAATAACAAAAGACACCGAATTGTATTGTATATAACAAAAGACACCGAACAAAAGACAGCCTACTTGAAAGTCACCCCATGGAAAGTGACTGGCCCAGATGGAGCACTCAGATCCTGCATGGACCAGCTGCGGAGGTATTCGCAGAGATCTTTACCCTCTCCTTACACTGATTTGAGATTCTTATCTGCTTCACAAAGACGACCATCATCCCTGTACCAAAGAAAAACCAGGCAGTGCCTTAATGATGATCGTCCAGAGGCTCTGACATCCATCATCATGAAGTGCTTCAAAAGGTTAGTCATGCACACGTCAACTCCCATTCATTGACTCTGTCCACACTTCTCGCTGCCTTGGAAAAGCACCCAGCATAATTAAGGACCCCACGCACCCCATACATACTCCCTTCCACCTTCCTCCGTCAGGAAAATGATATAAAGGTCTGAGGTCACGTATCAACCGACTCAAGAACAGCTTCTTTCCTACTGCCATCAGACTTTTGAATGGACCTACCTTATATTAAGTTGATCATTCTCTACCCTAGCTATGAGTGTAACACTACAATCTGCATTCTCTCCTTTTCCTTCTCTATGTACGGTATGCTTTGTCTGCATAGCATGCAAGAAACAATAATTTTCACTGCATACTAATACATGTGATGATAAAAAATCAAATCAAACCCAAATATGTGGGGTTTAGGGGGTTAGGGCCTGGGTGGGATTGTTGTTGGTGCAGGCTTGATGGACCGAGTGGCCTCCATCTGCACTGTAGGGATTCTATGATCCTATGCTGTATTGGCCGCTTTCTCAACTTACCCTGGCACCCTCAGTGATTTAAGCATTCTTATTGATGGGAAAGGGGGTTTTGTGGAGAAAGAGGGAGGGGGAAGAGTTGGAGAATGACATCAGCGACACACTGAGGCTGGCATAATGATGGGACATTTTTTGATTTGGCATGGGTGGGCATCGCTGGCTGGGCTAGCATTTATTGCCCATTTCAGAGGGCATTTTTGAGAATGGCTCTGGAAGTCATATGTAGTAAGAAGTCTAACAACACCAGGTTAAAGTCCAACAGGTGTTGTTAGACTTCTTACTATGTTTACCCCAGTCCAACGCTGGCATCTCCACATGCAGTCACATGTAGGCCAGACCAGGTAAGGACGGCAGGCTTCTCTCGCTAAGGGACACATTAGTGAACCAGACGGGTTCTTTTTAAACGACAATCAGTTTCATGGTCAGCAGTAGATTTTCAAATTCCAGACCATTATTGAATTCAAATTTCACCATCCACCATGGTGGGATTCAAACCTGGGTGCCCAAAAGCATTATTACCGCCTGGTCTCTGGTCCAGAGTCACCGCCTCCCCATAGGGGACGTGCGCGTGACGTCACAATGAGCCGTGCGCGCCGTGTGACGTCAGTGGGCCATGCGCGTGACGTTACAGTGGGCCGTGCACGTGACGCCTCAATGGGCAGTGCGCGTGACGTCATGTGCATGACGCAACGCATGACGGCGACGTCCTTTGTGGGGAGTGGGGGAGGGGAAGGAGGCCGGATTCTCAGAACAATCAGTCTGAGGGAGAGAGAGGGAGCGGTGTCACTGGGTCGCCCCGAGTCCGGTAAGTCGAGGCTTTATTCCCGTCAGCATCGAGGCGCCCGCTTCCCTGGGGCGGGGAGAAAATAAGGCCGGTTCATTCCAGCCCGAAGCGGGCTTCCCCGGTCGGTCGCCATGGCCGCTCCACGGCGAGAGTCCGGCTTGTTTCCCAACCGGCCGCTTTTGCTGGGCTTGAACCGCCCCCCCCCCCCCGGTGCCCTCCTCGCTCATTCCTTCCCCCTCTTTTGCCTCTACCGCCAAAAGTCGGGGGAGCGGGTCTCTTCTTCCTCCCACCGACTTAGGCCCCGAAGCCTGGGGGTTGATGTTGGCGGAGGGCCCGGGGTTGGAAGCCCGAATGGCGGGAGGAGGGGGATCAGCCGAGACCAGTTGAGACTGGCTGGATAGGGGGAGGGAGGGAAGTCCCGCCCACCTCCCGTGCGTTGATTGGATGGGCGGCCGGCGCTCCGCTGACTTCGCGGCCTCTGATTGGCGGAGCGCGCTGTCAGTCAGGGTGCCGCTGGTGCCCGGGGCTGAGCGACATTTTCTGGACATTCCCCATGAATGGTGCTTCCTCCTCCTTTGTTCCCCTACCGGGGCTTTAAAGTTGTATTGTCTCTTGTTGTTTGCTCTGCAGCGTTATAAACTAATCTAGCAATGAGTTCACTTCTCATTTTGCCCCCCTCTAACCAGGCTGGGAACGTCAAACATGTCGAGATTGAGTGGGATAGACTGGCAAGATTATTGCTGCCTGTTTTTCTTTGAATCAATTGTTTAATTGTGAAGCCAATACCCATTTTGGTTATGGGCAGGGGATGAAGGACAACCTCTTGCTCTTCATATTACTTTGTGACACACTATCATTGAGGCGAGGTGTACAGAGTTTAAAACTCTGGCGATTATAGTGGCGTAGTGCTTTTTTTTGTTGTCCTAACTAAATGATTTGTATATTGAATTAAGCTGGGGTTTTTTTCTTTAACGCCAAAAGTGGTTGTAGAGTATAGGTTTAATTAAATTATTTGTGCTCCCTTCTGGCTTCCAGTTCTAAGATTTGGAGGATTTTGGAGTCTGAAATGATTTTCTCTTGCCAATGTAGTAAATATTAAAGTTTATTCATTGTTGTCACAAGTAGGCTTACATTAACACTGCAGTGAAGTTAGTGAAAATCCCCTAATATGTAAATACATAAGGATTTGGATGCCCTTTTGCCAAACCTATGAAAAATCCCGCTGCCATCCTACTACTCTACCCTAAATTCAATCTTGATATATGCATATAACGTCTGAATATAACGTCTGTTCAAATATCATAGAAACCCTACAGTACAGAAGAAGGCCATTTGGGCCATTGAGTCTGCACCAACAGTCCCACCCCAGGCCCTATCCCCACAACCCCACACATTTACCCCACTAATCCCTCTAACCTACGAATCCCAGGACAAGGGGCAATTTAGTATGACCAACCAACCTAACCTGCACATCTTTGGACTGTGGGAGGAAACCGGAGCACCCGGAGGAAACCCACGCAGACACAGGGAGAATGCAAACTCCACACAGACATTGACCCAAACCGGGAATCGAACCCAGGCCCTTGAAGCTGTGAAGCAGCAGTGCTAACCACTCTGCCTCCATGCCGCCCATTTTGAATATACATCAAAAATGTATGTATTATTTCGCACACGAGTATTCATTTCTAGCCATAATTGCTGTCTTGAAGTCTTTTACAAATCATCCTAAAGAACAGACGGTTCTCTTGGTCCTACCACTCATCATGTGGTCATTACACAGGAAATTGGCAAAATTACATTCAAACATACCATTTTGAACAGTTTGGAATTCTTGGAAGCTCTGCTATCATCAGAATTGTTTCAACTATTACAAAAGATGTGATTGCACTGTGAAAGGAAGAAAAGAGATTTGTAAGGATGTTGCCAGGATTGGAGATTTGAAACTTTTATCTATCTGGAAATGTTGGACAGGCTGGGGTGGTCGTCTTTAGAACAGAGAATACTTGAGGTGTATAAAATTGAGGGGGCTGTGATGGAGTAGTAGAAAGACCTATTTCTTTCAATAACCAGGGGCATAGATTTAAAGTCATTTGTATGATTAGAAATCATAGAATCATAGAAACCCTACAGTACAGAAAGAGGCCATTCGGCCCATCAAGTCTGCACAAACCCACCCAGGCCCTACCCCCATATCCCTACATATTTACCCACTAATCCCTCTAACCTACGCATCTCACTAAGGGCAATTTTTAGCATGGCCAATCAACCTACCCGCACATCTTTGGACTGTGGGAGGAAACCGGAGCACCCGGAGGAAACCCACGCAGACACGAGGCGAATGTACAAACTCCACACAGACAGTGACCCAAGCCGGGAATCGAACCCAGGTCCCTGGAGCTGTGAAGCAGCAGTGCTAACCACTGTGCTACCGTGCCGCCCACGGAAAGTTGAAAAATTATTTCACCCTAAAGGTAATTCACTCCCTGGATGGGTAGTGTGGCAGAAATCCTCATTGTGTTTTATTTTTTAAAAACTTGGATTTGCACTTGATATCCTGTAACCAGCAGGTCTTGGGACAAAGTGCTGGAAAATGTGTCTAGGCTGGATAACCTTCACCTGACATCCGATAGGCTGAATAGCGTCCTATGAATTTTCCATGTTTCTACCAAGATACGTTTTGAAAAGCTTGAACTAAGTCAGTAAGCAAAGACACTTTTTATAATTTGAAGTCATTACACTCAAACATACCATTTTGAACAGTTTGGAATTCTTTGAAATTGCTACCTGTACCTCGCCTGAAACTATTCCCTGAGCCAATCCACAATTGAATGGGCATAATTTGATAGACCAGCAACTTGTATTTAAGTAACACCTTTAACTTAAAACATCCCAAAGTCCTTTACTGACATAAAACAAGGCATGACATGGCTACATGAGTTTTTAGGGCAAATGGCTAAAAGCTTGGTAAAAGTGATAGATTTTAAGGAGCATCTTGAATGAGGAAAAAGTGAAGTAAGGAGGTAGCAAAGTTTACCAAGGGAATTTCAAACTTAAAACCGAGGCCACTGAAGATACAGCACTAACAGTAGCATGATTAAAATTTGGGCGACTCGACCAGAATTAGAGGAGCACAGATAGCTGAGGGTTGTGCGGCTGGAGGAAATTGCAGAGGTAGGGGAGACACAGCCAGGGAGGAATTTGAAAACGAGGGTTAGAATTTTTTTAAATGAAGTACTGATGTGTACTTTTAAGTGTTATATACTCAACTCTGTATGAATATTTTATATGCCAGCTGCTGCTCTTTGCTGAAGCCCGAGTGATGAAATCATGTTGTCTTTGAAGTGTTGGGGGAAACCTAGTTGATGAGCTTGCTGGCATTGCTTTCAAGAGACAATTTCTTTTAGGTCATTGAGTTGATTTGTAAAAATCCATTTAAATTGCAAGTGAAAATGATACTTTGCTGCTTTTTTTGTGAAACAAATGGATGAAGAATTTACAATCACTTGACTATGACAGGCAAGAAAGATAATTGTAAGCAGCCTCTTCTGAAAATTAGCAATATGTATTTTGGTCCCTTTGTGTATTGACTTTAAAGTATGTTCATTTTCTTAGTTGTACAGTACAAAGAATTTTTTTGGCTTGGAATCTCGTCTAAAATGTTGCGTTTCTAATGGGGCCAAAATAATATGGTATCACGCGCACATCTGATTGGAATACCAATACTGACAAAACCCTTGTTTTGTTCCTGCCGGACAGCCATAGCTTTGGTATATTTAAAGCCTAATTGACTTTTAAATATGTCTAAATTTCAATTTGTGCCAGAAACTTCCACTGCAAAATTATAACTGGCTCTTGAAGAAAATGGTGATTCTGAGCAAATTTGTAATTTACATTTGAGCCTTCCACGTTCAGGCATGGATTCATTCTCCTTGCTGAGAAAATCCAATTCAAATACAAGTTCAGCATACACTCTTCCTGTTGCTTTATGGTTTCTGTGCTGGGGTTTGGTAGAGTGAGAGCCCTGAAGAAAGTTGCCTTGTTATATTATTCCCCTTTCCTACCATTGTGGTATCAAATCACAGCGTTCTGTAGGTGTTACCGGCACTCTTGTCCCATGACCTCCATACCTGAGGCGAGGCCAAATATTGTCTGGATGTAGGCTTTCCTGATGTGGAGATGCCGGCGTTGGACTGGGGTAAACACAGTAAGAAGTTTAACAACACCAGGTTAAAGTCCAACAGGTTTATTTGGTAGCCAAATAAACCTGTTGGACTTTAACCTGGTGTTGTTAAACTTCTCACTGTGTAGGCTTTCCAACAGGATTAACTGGCAGCTAGAAACAATCCCAGATGATTTTTGTTAAGACACAAGTGTATTGTAATGCCTTTGCACAGACCCCTATCAAGCCAAGGGGCACCTAGGTCTCTCTTGATAATGTTGACCCATCAAGGAGAGGATTCTAATTAGAAAGCTGCTTGTTGGTGACTGTTGCATAGAATGGTTTCTGGTTATTGACAATGTTAAAAACTTGGGACACCCTAAATGTTCAGGTATTGAACCTTTACAGAATTGCTGCTGAAGTTGTAGGTGTCCAAGGCAAATGGAACACAATTATACAACTTGCTGTTTCATAGACCAAAAAGGAGTCCCCTGCCCTCATTGTGTGCATGTCTTATACCTCCTGTTTGATTTCTTATTGATATCTTCATTCAGCAATATTCCTTAGAGGGTTTCTGGTGGTTAGGAATTTTCCAAATTATTTCTAGTTGATTTATTTTTCAGGAATTGATGTGGAGTACAGAAACGTATTGAAATTGAAATTTTGCTTTTCACTTTTATTTTTAAAAAGTGTTCACTTTTGGTAAATTCTGTCAAATATTTCAGTTGTTGCTGCCCCTCGATTCAAGGATGGCGTCTACTTGGTCACTAGCTTCTGTCATGGATCTCCATGTATTCAATATTTTTCAGTAATGCTGTTTTGTGAAGTCTGAATCTGAGATGGAGAAATAGATGAGCTCGGCATGAGCTCCGTTTGTGAAGTTGGAATTTGATGTTGGCAAAGGTATTTTTAAAAATGCTAGAGGGAAAAAACATTGCGGTGTCCCTTTAAAAGCTGGTGTGTTGTTTCAGTGCTTGGAGGTTTAAAATGCAAAGTACATAGAGTCCAAGCTGAAACATTTATCTCAGTAAAGCAGTAGTCTTGACAGGACAACCTTTTTTTTTAAAAAGCCTATCAGCTACCAAGAACCTATAAAATTTGAATTTGATGGTGTTGACATGAGACCAATCCTATTGTAGGAAAATTGATAGGTCACCACAGGTATAAAAGAGTGTGCAGGGGGGAAAACAGGAAACAACAGAAGAACTCTAGCCTTGTTACTTGTTTAGTTGAAGTTCCATGTTAGTTAAATAAATTAAGTGTTTAATTTAAAGTGACTGTCAGGTATTTCTGTTAACCACTAAACGTTAATGCAGAACAGTTCACACCTTCCCACACACTTTTAACAGATTACAAGGCAAGGTATTCCTCTGGGGGATTCGGCATTACTTCTCAAAGGGAGGGGGGGTTCAGCCTCCACATTGTAACAAAACACGACCCCAATCATTGAATTGTTTCCTTAAATATTCAGTTCTCCTAAAATGCTTCTAGGGTAGTGAAATTTGCTGCTCTTTGTTATAAAGCTGATCCCATATGCAAAATTATTCCAGCTTAATAGTTGGTTACCAAATTTTCCAGTAAGCGGGGGAGATTGTATTGTTCACTGATCTGGGTATGGGTGGCAATCTATCAAAAGCCAGAAAAGACGCGAGTAAGTGCATTGGTTAAAGCTAGAAGAAATGTGAAATAACATTTGTGCTAGGGAATGTTGCGTCTTTGGGCCTTACTACATTAGTTACCTTTACAGAATTGCTGCTGAAGTTGTAGCTGTCCAAGGCAAATGGAGCACAATTATACAACTTGCTGTTGCATAGACCAAAAAGGAGTCCCCTGCCCTCATTGTGTGCATGTCTTATACCTCCTGTTTGATTTCTTAAAACACAGCTTCTATTATAGAAGCTGGGTCTTGTCTTTAGTCTGCTGTATTTATTTAATGAATGAGCCACAGAACTATGCATTTGGTACAACTGCATAAATATAACTTTTAAAGCAGTCGTGCTTAGCCTCAGAGCACAGAGGTTGCCTGTATGGTTAAATTGAGCAGTGAACCTGCTGCAGGCAAACTTAAGATGTTGGTTAACCTGCAATTTGTTTCCCACATGACAGCTTTCCAGGATCACCCCATTATATCATGCCATTAGGCAATCCTATAAAATAAATGGGATAGTAAACACCAAAGACAGCACTCCATCCCAACTAACATAAATAGTATAATTTCTTTAATATCTTAATCTTCTATTTTAATTGTGACTAATTTATTGAAACATTTGCATTCCTCAGCCCTTGTATGTAACCGGTTTGACTGTCAGGCATTATGTCAGATGTGTCTCCTAGCACAATCTTCGCTTGGCAAAAATGTGTATCTTATTGATATGAATGGAGTGAAAGAAATTGAAACACGGAGAGAAGAAAAGGACACGTCCTTCCAGTTGATTAATCTGTGTGGGGAAAATACTTGTAGGAGTGAAAACGCATTTAATAAACTAATGGCAGTGCTTCCTTTAGATGCTACAAATAAATGGGAACAGTAGTTGCTGTTTATTCCTCTTTGAATCTTAATGTCAACAGAGGAACTCTTGACATTCAGTTTATGGATCAATCAAACTTAATAACGGCTAGAGCTGGATGTGGAGTAAGACTATTTTTTTCTTCACAGAACATAAATAAAACAATGTTGTAAATTAATTTTTCACTTCTCCCGCTAACTGATTTCCTTTAAGTTGATTTTGAAGCAGTTGTGAAGAGTTTTGTGTTGCCCACTTACGCAGACTAGAACTTAAAGCTGCCAAAACTCACTCCCTGTAGCACTTTCAGAATGAATAGGGAGAGGAGTCACTCAGCGCACTAGTATGGGTTCAAATCCAGTTTTTTACCTCCTGTCCTTCAAAATGTATTCGCTTTATTTCTTATAAATATATTTTAAAAATCTGGTAATTGATTCTGGGAACTTGAGTCTAGTTCTGCTTTTTGTTTGATCCTTTTTTCATCAGACATTGAATCGTGACTAGCACTGATGGGTAGAAACCAACATATTTATCAATGGACTAGTAGGAGTGTGGTACACTCATAGACCATAAAGTTCTGTTCCAGCACCAAATAATGCTCCCACAATTGTGTAAAGGAACACCAAGTCCTTTTCATAAAACATTTCCTGTTTTTTGGCAGAGAAGAAACTTCTGTATTGCATTTTAGTTCAGTCTCTAAAGTGAGGTTAGTAAACTTGACTAGATGCGCATTGCGATATAACTAGCTCAAGAGCTCTAGGTCTAATTGGATGCACTATAAAAACTAACCTGTTTAATTTCTGGGGTTAAAAAAAAATCTTGCACCTACTTGGAAATACCCCTCCTGGGCAACAGTACCATGTTTAATGACGAAAGATGTTTTAGAAAGAACATGATTCTTAATCTTGTTCCCTTTTAAATGAGATGAGAATTGAGTTGCTATATAATAATTGTGTTGCCAGTTGAGTTCTAAAATCAGCGTCATTTGATCTAAACTAACATTTAAATTTAATGGATCTGTCTATCATAGGAACATAGGAAATAGGAGCAGAAGTAGGCCATCTAGCCCCTCAAGCGTGCCCCGCCATTCAATAAGATCATGGCTGATCTGAAGTGGATCAGTTCCACTTACCCGCCTGATCCCTATAACCTCTAATTCCCTTACCAATCAGGAATCCATCTATCCGTGATTTAAACATATTCAACGAGGTAGCCTCCACCACTTCAGTGGGCAGAGAATTCCAGAGATTCACCACCCTCTGAGAGAAGAAGTTCCTCCTCAACTCTGTCCTAAACTGACCCCCCTTTATTTTGAGGCTGTGCCCTCTAGTTCTAGTTTCCTTTCTCAGTGGAAAGAATCTCTCCATCTCTACCCGATCCAGCCCCTTCATTATCTTATAGGTCTCTATAAGATCCCCCCTCAGCCTTCTAAATTCCAACGAATACAAACCCAATCTGCTCAGTCTCTCCTCATAATCAACACCCCTCATCTCTGGTA
This sequence comes from Mustelus asterias, assembly GCF_964213995.1. NCBI lineage: Eukaryota > Metazoa > Chordata > Chondrichthyes > Carcharhiniformes > Triakidae > Mustelus > Mustelus asterias. Next base: position 27,267,752 of record NC_135826.1, on the reverse strand, counting down.
TCAACCTGGTGAACCTTCTCTGCACTCCCTCCAAGGCCAATATATCCTTTTGCAAATAAGGGGACCAATACTGCACACAGTATTCCAGCTGCGGCCTCACCAATGCCCTGTACAGACGCAGCAAGACATCTCTGCTTTTATATTCTATCCCCCTTGCGATATAGGCCAACATCCCATTTGCCTTCTTGATCACCTGTTGCACCTGCAGACTGGGTTTTTGCGTCTCATGCACAAGGACCCCCAGGTCCCTCTGCACAGCAGCATGTTGTAATTTCTTTCCATTTAGATAATCCAATTTGCTATTATTTCTTCCAAAGTGAATAACCTCGCATTTAACGTTATACTCTATCTGCCAGATCCTCGTCCACTCACTCAGCCTGTCCAAACCTCTCTGCAGACCTTCTACGCCCTCCACACGTTTCACTTTTCCACTTATCTTTGTGTCGTCTGCAAACTTTGTTACCCTACACTCAGTCCCCTCCTCCAGATCGTCTATATAAATGCTAAATAGTTGAGGCCCCAGTCCCGATCCCTGCGGCACGCCACTAGTTACCATCCGCCAACCAGAAAAGCACCCATTAATTCCGACTCTCTGCTTCCTGTCGGATAGCCAATCCCCAATCCACGCTAACACCCTACCCCCAACTCCGTGTGACCCAATCTTCTTCAGCAACCTTTCGTGAGGCACCTTATCAAACGCCTTTTGGAAATCCAAAACACCGCATCCACCGGTTCCCCTCCGTCAACCGCACTAGTCACATCTTCATAAAAATCCAACAAGTTCGTCAAGCACGACTTTCCCCTCATGAATCCATGCTGCGTCTGCTTAATTGAACCATTCTTATCCAGATGGCCTGCTATTTCTTCTTTATGGATTCCAGAATTTTCCCAACTACAGACGTTAAGCTAACCGGCCTGTAGTTACCCGCCTTTTGTCTATTTCCTTTTTTAAACAGCAGCTTAACATTAGCCGTTTTCCAATCCGCCGGCACTACCCCAGAATCCAACGAATTTTGATAAATAACCACTATGATGGGTGTTTGTATAAAATATATATATGATGTCATGCCTGTTTTGTTTTATGGGTGCTGAGTAATTAAAATGCAAATAATAGGGATTTTATGTGGATCTAAAATGCTATTAAATGAGAATGAATGAATTGAAATTCACTGCCTGAAAAGATAGATTTGTCTGGAATCATTGACCGTTTTGTATCAGCTTTACATGAAATTGCTTCTTGCGTTCAGACAATCTGTCCCATTTAGCAAGTACCAAACTGGGCAAATTTACTGTTATTTTCTGATCTAATTTGTCTTTATAATGCAAGACAAGTAGAAACTTTCAGTCGGTCAGCAAATAAGGAAAGAGGAAGACGGGGTTAACTTTTCAGATTGAATACCTATCATGCGATGTGTAGTTCAAAACCTGGCATAGTTGCTATCTAAGAAAATAATGATCTTATAACAGCTTTAACGGATGTTTGTGTGTTCTTTCGTAAACTTTGTGATTTCACCTCCAGTAGCAACCACATTCAACTTAGTGGAGATTTGCAGAATATGAATGTATGTAAGCAGCACAGTAATTAACCTTATTAGTTACACATTGTACTGGGTGACTCAGTCACAGCATTTACTATGTACATGGTTAAATATATTAGCTCTCTTGACTTCTACAACATTATGTACTCTAAAGAGATAATAAATGAGTAATTAGCTGCTTTCTTCTCCCCCCCCCCATATATATATACACGCACTCACACACACAGAACTGAGGGGTTTTTTGGCCCTGTCCAATGATAGGAATTGTCCAGCAGACCAGTGACTTTGTGTTCAGATGCTGCAATATTAGAAAAAGTGTGAACTCTCTACTGTTTCCACATAAATTTAGTTCAGTGGTAACACTTTTTCCCCTCGAGGTTGACAGTAGGGATTCTGTTCCCAAATCAGGGCCTGAGCACATAATGAAATGCAGCGCTCCTTCAGTACTGCACTGTGTACAGTTATGAAAATAACCTTTGGCACTGTTAAAAGAATAGAACTGTTACAGTAGTCATTTGATCATTCGACCAACATTAACTTGTCACTTATTGTTGTTTAATTTTTTTATTATTCATTCATGTGACATGGACATCGCTGGCTGGCCAGCATTTATTGCCCATCCCTAGATACCCTTGTTCAGAGGGCAGTTGAGAGTCAACCACATTGCTGTGGCTCTGGAGTCACATGTAGGCCAGACCAGGTAAGGACGGCAGATTTCCTTCCCTAAAGGACATTAGTGAACCAGATGGGGTTTTCTGATGATCGACAATGGTTTCAAGGTCATTAGTAGATTTTTAATTCCAAATTTTTTTATTGAATTCAAATTCCACCATCTGCCGTGGTGGGATTCGAACTCGGGTCCCCAGAACATCAGGTATGTTTCTGGATTAATACCACCTAGTAATACCACTAGACCACTTGCCTGCCCCTTAATAGAAGAACGTTGCTGTGTGCAAATTGGTTGCTATGTTTACCTACACTTCAAAAATAATTTGTTGGCCATGAAGTGCTTTGGGCAACCTGACAATACACACACTATATTATTACAGGTTAGCATTTTATTTGTCAAAGCTGTTCTTTCAGCCTTCATTTCGACTTCTGAAATTCTTGCTGGCTCCAAGACTTAGTAAAGGTTGGCAAAACTATTATGTCTTTCGAACACATTAAATGCTTTTCCTCCCATTCTAAGCTTTGCTTCCAGCAATCTAACCTTGAAAGGAAAACAATTGGTGTAGTACTTCACAATCAGTTGTTTGTGGGAAAGAGAAATGAACAACTGTGAATTGCATGAGAAATGCCAAAATGTTACCTTTCAGACTTTAGTGCCCAATTCATGCCTTGAACTTAAGTTTTATATTTACTCCTTTAAGTTCCTTGATAGCATGCAGTGGTATCCTTTAAATTGACGTTCGTAGCCGATGCCACTTGTGATCTGTATTAGTGCAGTAAGTTAACGTGACTAAATCTGCCAAATAAGGTCCTTAAAAGCTGCTGAGTTGTAACTTTAGAACATTAAATAAAATTCTGCCTGTGTTGAAATATCGGGCCAAATTTTGCAGTATTATTGAGGAAACTGTTTGTTGTTCCACCTCAGACTGCATGCGTAGTTAAATGCGGAAATGCAGAAGTTGCTGTCACTGGATCTTTGCTTCAGTACAGTGTTCATTGTTGAAATTTCTCCCATCCTACCAAAGCAATCAAATAGAGATCACTGAATAATGAGAACTTGTTCTCTTGCTTTATTAATCCTGACAAAGAAACCTCTTATTGAAGGAACAGTAACTGGGTTTTTAATGATGAGCTAACTTCAGAATTGCAGGTGAAAAACATCTCTGGTGCTGGAAAACTAATTTTATATTTATATCATTTCTCCATTATGATCATTCTACATTTAAAGTTTCATACTTCTGCCTTTTCACACATCTCCTGATCATTTTTCTCTCTGAAAAATTTAACTATAATTTTCCTAGTTGCTGTCTGTGTGAATACTTCACTAATTGACGGCGTACCCTGCCTAAAAGCATCACTGGTGCTGGAAGCTCGGGGATCCCCTTAACTTGGTGGCAGATTCAAACTAACGGGAAATCCACATCACTACAGTTGCTCTCTTTGAGGTCAAAGGCAAGAGCCATCACTTCATTACTCTCCAGGAAGTGTAGGCCAATGATTTGAACCTAATTTTACAAAGAACAATACAGCACAGGAACAGGCCCTTCGGCCCTCCAAGCCCGTGCCGCTCCCTGGTCCAAACTAGACCATTCTTTTGTATCCCTCCATTCCCACTCTGTTCATATGGCTATCTAGATAAGTCTTAAACGTTCCCAGTGTCCCCGCCTCCTCCACCTTGCCTGGCAGCGCATTCCAGGCCCCCACCACCCTCTGTGTAAAATATGTCCTTCTGATATCTGTATTAAACCCCCCCCTTCACCTTGAACCTATGACCCCTCGTGAACGTCACCACCGACCTGGGGAGAAGCTTCCCACCGTTCACCCTATCTATGCCTTTCATAATTTTATACACCTCTATTAAGTCTCCCCTCATCCTCCGTCTTTAGATGAGCTAATTCTCGTGATGTTTGTGAAATATGCTGAACCCAAGTATAGCTGCTACTGTTCCTATGATTTTCGTTTTGCCATTGAGGAGGCTAATCAGTTTAGAGCTGCTTTATTTTTGGGACCCGGGCATTGCTGACCATCTCTCGGTACCTTTTTTAAAAAAGCTGCTAGTACATGTGAAGGTGTTGCCTGGATGATGGAGTAGTAAACGACACACCATAATAGTCTACTTTTAATTCCAAGCAGAATTTTGCCCAAAACATATTATCCAGTACTTCAAAAATTAAGCAATTTTAATTAAATAACAAGGGGATGTTTCTGCATGATTTCAATTTGATCGAACAGATTATCTATTTTGGATTGAAAGAAAGATTCCTAGCACTGCACTTGTGTTTACAGCAACATAAAGCACAGCATAGCCAATGAAGTCCTTTTAAAGTATTGTCACGGGTAATGAAGACAAATGTCTGTCAATTTGTGCACATAAGTACTCTGCAAATAGCTAGGGGATAAATAATTAAAGTCTATTTAATTGCGTTGGTTGAGGAATAAATTTAGCAATAGAGGTGTAAACTATTTCAGAATGCCTTGCCAGAGAGTTTTCATGAAGAGGCTGAGGTTTCTGGTGCTGATTGGTTGCAAGCCAGATTCTTTCCATTGGATAGGAAAACTAATGGAGATGATGATCATGAGCACTTCCCACTGTATCCGAGAGACGTGAAATTCAATTATCAAAACACAGAACAACTTGGCTGTTTGAGGAAAAGGGGTGTTGATGTGTAGCTTGGAGAGGAGAAAATATTGAACATTTAGCAAATGCTTTATCCAGAGAGAATAAGTTTGTTTTACAAGATTTTTCTGTGACCCAGAGATCTACTTCAAACTTTGTGCACAGTACAAAGCAAACATTCACCCAAAAAAACAGCTTTGGTTCTACCCAGAGCTGTGGAATTTAACAAGCGTAAAATAGTCCTAGTGAATACTTTTGAGGAAAAGTTCAATTTATTAGACCAAAGGGTTAACATTGAATCCTACATAATGCTGGTGTAATAATGAGGCCTGATTGCATGATTGAACTAAAGGAGATATGGAAGGCGGAGATGGTGCAACCTTGTGCAGAGGTCCAAATATGTAAATATATGCTGTAAATATGGAGTAATGCTTTTGAAGGACTTTTGAGCAGCGTTCCTTTGGGAGAACAGACCATCTCCAAAACCCCTCGCTAGATCCCGATCAAGCAACGAAACATGGAGGCTAGTAAAAGCTGCAGCAGAACTTAGGGTTGGCAGGAAAGAGATCCTCAAAGGATGGACAAAAGAAAATTAAGACTCGCCAAGACATTGGAATGTTGCGGGTCCAGGAGATGCAAGTTGAGACACAGACCAAGTGATAGGACAGTCATTTGCACAATCCAGCATTACAGAGCAGGAATTCTCACACCTCCCAGCACCATTTCAGTGCAGAAGGTTCACAACAGACCCAGAACTGGGAAAACTGGAGAAAAGGGTTCACAAAGTACAGAATTGCTTCAGGATTGCACATAAAAGACCAGGTCGGTACACCATGCTGTAGGGTTTATCACTGACTGTGATAGTAAAGGCTTGATGAGATTTCAGCTTGTGACTAGGACCTGCGATTTTTTAACTTTTCTTTTCAGAATTTAATATACAGAGGGTAAAAATGGAGAAGACCAGGCGAAAGCTTGGATTTGTTCATCAATGATCTCTAAGCTGTCAAGGAACTGTAATTATGGAATTGGAAAAGATGAGTTTGTGATATAATTGGAAAAGATGAGTTTGTGATATAATTGTACTCGGGGGGGGGGGGGGGGGGGGGGGCCTAGATGGAGCATTATCAGCCCTCTTTCTGACACTTGTGAAAGCAGTGCAGATTTTTGAGGCAAGCAGAACTTGGGAATCTGAATCTGGTGTTTGTTCACTGGGAAAGGAGAGATCTCATGGAAAAAATAGTGTAAGACCAGGTCAAGCACCATTTTGAAATGTTTCCCGTGTGGCAGGAACAAACTACAAGCGAGAAGAATGTCCACTCGTGCAGGCGCAGTGTCACAATTATGGAAAATAGGCCACTTTAAAACTGTCACTCAAAAGTGGACAACCTGTAAGAAGGGGGACAAAATTTTAACATAGCCACATACAAGAAGTGGAAGAACCACAAGCAAAGGAACTGACCTTTCTGAGGGAGGTAAAGATATGGAAAACAAGTATTAGAGTAGTATTAAACTCTTAAGTGAATTGGCATCCCACAGAATTTAAACAAAACACAGCAGTATGGGTTTCTGTTTTATTAGATGAAGTCAAATGGCTCATAGATTATATTGCATCCCTCATCTATCAAATTACATAGTCCTGGTGGGAGAACTTTAAAAGTGAATGACCAATTCATGGCAAAGCTAGAATATAAAGACAGGAAATCCTCGAACATCCCCATATCATTCAAAATCTAGAGTGCTTTCTACTAAGCAGAGAAGCATGCTGAAATTAATTTATTAAAGTTGATGAGTACATTTCAAAATGAATTTCCAAAATTGTTTACAAGCCTACAAGTTTAAACACTGAGTACCATGTCACCCTGCGTGCTAATGCTAAACTAATTTGTTTGTATACACCGAAGAAAGTTAAAGGTGAAACTGAAAAGATGCAGCATGGGTTATCTCATCAGTTGTCATGCCAGCAAAATGGTGCTCGGATGCTTATGGTCCAGAAGCCAAACAGCTCTAAGAATCTGTGTGGGCTTAAATCCACTGAACAAACCACTGGTGCATGCAGTTCACTCAATGGCTGAGACCCTTGCTAAGTTAGCCAAGAGTACGTTATTCACCAAATTAATCATAGAATCCCTACAGTACAGAAAGAGGCCGTTCGGCCCATCGAGTCTGCACCGACCACAATCCCACCCAGGCCCTACCCCCATATCCCTACATATTTTTTACCCACTAATCCCTCTAACCTATGCATCTCAGCACAGTAAGGGGCAATTTTAGCATTGCTAATCAACCTAACCCGCACATCTTTGGACTGTGGGAGGCACCCGGAGGAAACCCACACAGACACGAGGAGAATGTGCAAACTCCACACAGACAGTGACCCAAGCTGGGAATTGAACCCAGGTCCCTGGAACTGTGAAGCAGCAGTGCTAACCACTGTGCTACCGTGCCGCCCCTAATCATGAAGAATGGGTTTTTGCAGTTGCCTTTTGGACAAAAAAATCCAGATTACTGACCACATAATGTCATTTGGTTGTTATTGTTTCAGTAGGTTGCCCTTGGGAATACTGTCCACTCCAAAAACATTTCCTGAGAACAATGCCTCTTTCTAGAGGTGTTGAAGGTGTAAAATGTCCAATTGATGGCATACTTGGTTCCATGAGAGAAGAGTTTGATTTCAGAGTCCGAGCACCAGGATGCTGGCCAACATTGCATGAAAAATGAGCTTGCCAAACTTAAGATCAAGTTTCCTGGTCATGTAATACAAGCCACTGGATTCAAAGTTGAGCCATTTAAAAAAAACAAAAATCAAACAATTTCCAAAAATCAGGACTGTAACTGAACTTGAACAATTCTTTGAGACAGTCAACCAAATAGGCAAGTTCCTACACGCTCTAGAAGAGTTCAACAAGCCCTTGAGACAGAATGAACACCGGTGGACCAGCCAAGTGCTTTTGAAAGGATTAAATCACTTCTGATCTCTTCTGAAATCTTAGCAAATTGTGACCAGAATGGCCATCATTCAGCAAAGGCATAGGCTACAGGTCTGGGGGCAGTTTTATTTCAAGTTCTGAATGACAGTATGCATGAGCAGTTGTCTATGCCCCTAGTGCACAAAGAGAAACAGAATGTTATGCCATGATAAGAAAAAGGAGCATTGGACATGCGAAAAATAATGGAATTGCATTTCAAAACCAACCATAAACCAATAATCACCGTCCGGACATGAAAGACATTATGAAGATGCCACCCAGAATCCAATGGTTCAGATTAATGAGGTATAACCATCACTGTGTGCACAATGGAAATATCGAACAGTGGTTCTTTTTGATGGCATTTGTGTGTCTGCCAAACAAGAGGATTTGCACTTCATCCAGGAGGTTGTAGCCTATACATCGTTGATAACTGATCAGCTACTGCAGGGGAAAAAAAGTTTGCAGGCAATAAAAAAAAACCCAGCAACCACATGAAGATGTCTCCAAATCAGAGCATATTGTCTGGATGGATGACCAGATTATATCCACGCTAACCTGGTAACTCGCAGTACTTTGAGCAGTGTAAGCAGGTCCATCATTGACATTCTAGTTTTCAATGAGGAATAATTATACTGAGAGTACTTCAGCTTTGATATTCTTCAAAGACTTTCAAAGTTATCTAGGAATAGCAAAATGTCATACAAGAGAATAGCAATTAGTCTGGTCGCCGGGCATTATTCACACTATAGAAAAAATATTTCTAACTGTCTGTCGTATGCTGGAAACAGCCAAGAACAAATAGTCATTATTACCTTCTGCTTTTCCATCAAGACCAGGGAGTCAGCTTATTTGAATTGAGGGAGAAAATCTTCCTAAAAATTTTAATAGTGTCACAAGTAGGCTTACATTAACACTGCAATGAAATTACTGTGAAAATCCCCTGGTCGCCACATTCCAGCGCCTGCTCGGGTACACAGGGGGAGAATTTAGCATGGCCAATGCACCTAACCAGCACATCTTTCGGATTGTGGGAGGAAGCCAGAGCACCCACAGGAAACCCATGCAGACACGGGGAGAATGTGCAGACTCCACACAGTGACCCAAGCCAGGAATCAAACCCGGCTCCCTGGCGCTGAGAGGCAGCAATGCTAACCATTGTGCTGAGCCGTCCTGATTTGTCATAATTACTATTCCTGGTGGGTTGTTTAGGTTGCATGGTATCACAGCAGACACGCATCCAATCCCTCGAATTTGTGTAACACTTGACATTCCGGACATCGTAGTGTCTGACAATGGACTGCAGTTTGCTAATGAGCTATTTTGCAAACAAATACCCCTTTGTTCATGTAAGCAGTTCACCTTGCAATACTCAAGCAGGTGGAGAAGCTGGGAGAAGGGTTATGGGCCATTAAAAATTTTAATAAAAATGAAGACTGTAATCTAACTGAGTTATCAAACTTCACCACTCCAAAATGGTTTCTCACCATCAGGATTACTAATGGGTCAGAGATTGAGAACACAATTTCCCCCTCTAGCACAAAAACCCAATACCACCACATGAGCATGAAAGGGTACAGCAGCATGAAAAAGAACAGAAGAAACCAGGCTCAGAACTTGAATCACAGGGATAGAGCATGTATGTGAGTTACTAGTGTTGAAGCCCAGGGAGAGAGTGTAGGTCCATGAGCAACTGAAGGAAGTTGTAATCGTTGGGTGGTGGGGGGGGTGGAACCCTCAACCAAGATCATACAGGATTGAGATGGACCAGGTGTCAGAAGGGGACAACGGCTTTGGGAGAACACTTAAGAAAAATTTGGAGTTACTCATTCCGATGAAGAAGCAGAAAGACTTGCTACAAGCTCTAGAGCGACCCAGGAGAAGATCACTCCAATCATTCACACTAACAAAAGGGAGTGTATGGAATATCCTCAATCTCTAAAGGAGATCAGGTGAAGGCGCTTCAGAGACTAACCCTGTGACGTTTGAGACTTTTGTGGAGAAATAAGGTGTACATATGATGGGGATAAAAACTTTGGGGCAGATGTAGACTAAAGGGTTAACAGTGTGCCTTCTGCTGGTGTAGCAGAGGTCAGGTCATGTGACTGAGGTAAGCGAGATCTGGAGAGAGGAGAAGCTCCCACCTTGTGTAAATAAAGAATACTGGTTTTGAAAAACTACATAGTTTGGCAGAATGGACAATCCTTGAAACCCCTGTCGAGATCCCAGCCCCACAACAAATCAATTAAGGCCAATTGGAATTGGTACGTTTAGCAGTGAATTATCACGACTGTGTGACTGGACCATGCAGTCAATTGGCCTAACCATCAGCTATTTAGTGCACTATGCAAATGATTGTGAATGGATTTTGTGTTGCTCTACTATGCAACAGTATGGATAGTTCTTGTATTTCTTTGCCTACAGCAAATGCCTGAATGTAAAAGGGCAGGCAGTAAGCATGTGCTTAACTTGCATTTTTATTTTTTTGGTTCAGTTCTGAAACCTGCAAGCCCTGAAGCTTTTTGTGATTTTTTTTTTCATTCATCAGCCAGCAGTGGCCTTTCAGAGAAATTATCATGTCCTTTATCTCTCTCGCAGTTTCTCCCTGGGTTCCCCCCATAAAAGACCACGATTCCTTTTTTGGGTAATATTTCCTAACTGCCAGCTGCGTTGTGTTAGTACTATTCAGCTGTGGGAACCATCTGTTTCTACACTGTGAGCAGGAACCACCACAAAGCAATTGTGAGCAGAAACCTGACACTAGTTGCCTCAGCTGAGAGCAGCTAATTCAGTACAGACCAATGTTTAAACCTGGAATTTTCTTCACCTCCTGTTGCTCAGTCCCTGTACTGTGATGGATTTCCCCTGTGACCCATTGACTGAACTCCCAGTATTTTGGTATTATGGCATTGGACATGAAACATTTGAATTGGATTTTGACTGAGATTTAAATGTTGAATGGAATTAATAGAATTATGGCACTGAGACAGTAATTTTCAGAAATTTTAATGTTTATTTAACATTTTTTTAAAAGGATTTTTCATTAATTTCCCTGCATATTTTTTGCAAGAAAATATTTAAGTGAGACAATTGATACAAATTGGTGTTGTCTTTAAGTTCACCTGAATGGATGAGGAAGAATGTTGGGATTCTATGATTCTAAAAGTTGAAGCTGCTTGATCACTTCAACTTGTACCCATAAATACTGTATTGATTGAGCCTTGTAATCCTAAATCCACTCATTATACAGCTGGCACTTAATTGTTTGAACAAGGAGAAAAATTGAGATTTTCAGTTTCTCTTTTCCACATTAGTGAAAATCACTCGTGGGGAAAAGGTTTCACTAACTTCAATAGAATATTTCGCTAGATTTCTCCTATCCTGACAGAGTTGCGGATGAGTCTGAAGTTGCGTGGTAATAATGAAGCGGTTTAATTCCAATGCTTTCTTTATGTGCTGTTGTTGCAGTTTGTTTGATCTGTTTTGTCTAATTGCAGATTGTACAGTGGGTGTGTGAGAAACAGGATGGCCCAGGAGACAAATCAAACACAGGTGCCCATGCTGTGTACCACAGGCTGTGGTTTCTATGGCAACCCACGAACCAATGGAATGTGTTCAGTTTGCTACAAAGAGTATCTACAGAGACAGCAGAACAGTGGCAGGATAAGCCCACCAGGTGAGTCAGGAAGCTTCAGCATGGAACACCATGAGAAACTTCTCCATATGGGATGGGGAAACATTCTGCTTTTCGGGTAATTATCCTTTATGCATTTGTGGTAAACCAAGGAAAAATATATATATTGTCACATCATTTTCTGCCAAAATAATTGAGGCTGATGGCACTTGCAAAGGCTACAGAAATTTCAGGCACTTGAGGTTGAAAATGAGAACTCAAAAATTGCTTTGGGATGTGCCACTGTGCCATTAGCCCTGCAGGAACCGCATTTATTTCTGCATGGTGTGAAGTTGCTGTTTTTGCACAGTAGTTACGAATTAAACCCACCACAGAAATTTGAGTCTTGTCCATTTCAGTCGAAGTACCTTTTCAATGGAGTACATGAATGGAGGGATACAAAAGAATGGTCTAGTTTGGACCAGGGAGCGGCGTGGGCTTGGCGGGCCGAAGGGCCTGTTCCTGTGCTGTATTGTTCTTTGTTCAGTGGAGTAAGGAGTGTTAATTACTGACCAAGAAAAGCAACAGTTAGATGTGCAAAGTCTCCATCCTTGAGATTTTAATTGTTGTTGTAGATTTTTTTTAAAACTTGAAAGTACATTTCTTTTTCTGTCTCTCTCAATCCAATCTATCTTTCCCTTTGTATTTATTTATCTCTCTACCTGATTTCACTTTGAATTTACCAATTCTAACAATACTTCATGTTCCGCCACTGTCCTGTTATTTTCACAATCTTTCAGTCTGATTGTTTCCCTTTCCCAGGTACCTGGTTTTCCCTCACCAAAATTGTCAGCTTGCTCTTCCAGCAACTTGCCATATAAAAAGAAAATTAAAAAAGCTAATCTGAAATTAGGGAGTCTAGCAATGGCTGCAGTTTGTTGGCCTGCCCCAGCAAATTATGTGGGCTCGTTACGCTTTTGTGACTAAACCTAACTATGCTGACTTCGGGCATTGCAGAAATGAACTAGTGAATCAGTTTTGTTTGAGACTGATCTTCACAACTTGAACCAGATGTTAAAATTTAGTGTAATTTGCATAAATGCATTTTGTTTAAAGCAATAGCTACCACAAGGCTTGCTTTGGATAATGAAAATAGCCAATACTCAAATTTGACCATATATAGCTATATACTTGTTTATAATATGGGAAATATTTGCCATGTTTTGGTATGAAGCAAAGACACATATACAAGAATAAACCCTAAAGATTGCATGGACTTTTTCTACCCTTTTCAGTTGTGTATACATTTTTTTTTAAAAGTGCCTGAACTAATTAAAAAATCAACACTGTACTTTTCATGTTGTGGCTGCAACCTGTTCTATTTGGCTCCTACTTGCTGGGTTCTCGATGAAAGTTAGTAGATTACACTTGGCATGTAACTAGGCTCTTGTTCCCTGTCCTCCAGGTTGGTTGCTACACTTCTGAAGCTGTAGCTCTTTAACCTCCTCTACCTGGAGGGCTAGGAGCAGGAGTCCGCATTGCATTTAATCAGTGGGCTTTCATTTTAATATAAAAGTGAATGTAACCGGAAAGGGAAATATACTTCTCTACCTCCAAGTGGGCAAATATACACTTTCAGAGCTTTGCAGCATTTGCAACAGAGGAGAAAGAGAAAATGTGACAGCTTCCTAATGTATTCAAAATCATTCAATGCTTTTGAAGGTTAGGACTTTGCTGGGAAGTGGAGTGTTTGTAAATTTATGATTGCATTGCACAAATAATAGACTGAGTTAATTTGAAATTTATATATGTATGCATCTATATTTTTAGGCCATATCTTTTTCTCAGTTTTGGTTTTATCTTTCCTTTTCCTGGTAGCAGTGGGTTTCATGTTTATGATTATTTACACACTGATTCCTGGAAACAGTGAATGTTATCTTGAAAGGCTTTCATCTTCCAACATAACAAAGTTGACATTGTAAGACGAGCACACTATTTATTGGAGCTAAATAGTTGTGATGTACAGGTTCATGAAAGAACATCTTCCAGCGATTGAATTACTGCAGCAAGTTTATTTTAGTTCCAATCTGCGAAATTAACTCAGCTCAGTAAAATGGGAAGTCACTGGTTCTTTTGAAAGTTTTAAAATTGAATTCCCCAAGAATCCCAGGGAGTTGGATTTTTGGCAGTATCAGTAATTTGTACTATATCTGATTTCATAGAAATCTGCCTCTGCACTTAGTTCAAACCCTGCCACATTTCCAAAGCTTGAAAACTTGGAAGCTTTGCATCTTAAAGCTGAGCAAAGTTAACTTGGTCAAAAACAGAGCAGCCTTCCCAGTCCCTCTGGCTGAGAGTAAGGAGCTGAAGTTGGAGTCAATTTGCTTACATAGTAGAAAAGAACTGACACGAGCTTTGCAGACTGCAATATAAATAGCTTGTCGGGCAAATTAGGCCCATAAACTGCACCCTGGATATCAGCTTAATCCACTAAATAGCAAATAGTCTTTATTGTAAAATTTGTGATTACAGTGCACAAGTTCAATGGAATTTTTTATATATTTATATATATCTGCAACTTTTTTATTTCAAATTTATAAATATATCTCTGCATTTTTTCTACGTTTTTAGGCCGTATCTTAATTTTGGTTTTATCTTTCCCTTTTCTGGTTAGTGAGTTTCAATATTGCATTTTTTTCTTGGTCTGTGAGATACATGTGTGAACTAATTGACAAACCCTACTTTGCCAGACAATTGTTTTCTCTGATGGTGCATTTTCTTCTTGTTGCTAATTTTCTAATTTCCTCCTGAAAGCAGTGACTTGGTAAGATTAGACTGTGGGCATTTAACAGGCTGAATGGAAACGGGCGAAATAAGTATATTGCAGTTGTGCCAAACCCCATTCACCCCAAAATTTATACTGGTGTACATTTTTTTAGCAGAAGCTACTGGATATTCTGGATAGTCAGGAATTCTGGCTAATTTTTCCCTCTTTTAATCCTGGGGATAAGGATTGTCAGTCTTCTCATACTATTTCAGCTAACTCAACATATACTATGTGTCAGATCTCGGATTTTCCTAGTCTGTACAGCTACTCGCTGAACGAATTAATTTGGACCATAAAGTGCAGGAGCTGAAGTAGGTCATTTGGCCTATCGAGTCTGCTCCAATTAATCTAATTGAAAAGAGGCTTGTGTATTGAGTTTTTTAAAGTTTATTTATTAGTGTCACAAGTGGGCTTACATTAACACTGCAATGAAGTTACTGTGAAAATCCCCTAGTCGCCACACTTCGGCGCCTGTTCAGGTACACTGAGGGAGAATTTAGCATGGCCAATACACCTAACCAGCACTGGTTTCAGACTGTGGGAGGAAACCGGAGCGCCCGGAAAGAAGCATTGGGAGAGCGTGCAGACTCCGTACAGACAGTGACCCAAGCTGGGAATCGAACCTGGGTCCCTGGCGCTGTGAGGCAGCAGTGTTAACCACTGTCACCATGCCACCCTATAAGTTTTAAAGAATTAACGTATGTAAAAATATGTAGCCATTTTCACTTTTGCCAACTTGACTATGTTGGGAGGGAAGGGGGGGGGGGGTTGGTATGAGTTTTAAATACATTGTGGAGCGGGTTTGCCAGGTTGCAGTGCAGAAATTGAGTAATTGTTCAGTTGTAGAGTTACATATACTCTATGCCTGGGGGAGGGCAAGATACAAATGTGATGCTTTTTGCCCATTTTGGCATATTTCTTATACATTTTATTTACATTCTGTTAAAGTTGTACTAAGATAAATTGAAATGAGAGTTGACAAAGCAGGAAAAACCTGTGTCAACTGCAATGAGTGGAGCTATTTTAGAAGTTGCTGTATATTCTGTGTTTGTGGTCAAGTTGAATGAGTTGGCACTAATTCTTTCTTTGCCCAACAGCAGCTAGTGCGGTCAGTAATAACAGCAGTTCAAGCACAGAGTCCATCCCTATTCAGTGCACGGAAGGAAACCCTGAAATGTCTGCAGATGCCTCAAATGCCACATCTGTCAAAACTAGGTATGTCTATTATTTGTGGGATTGAGTTGACCTAGTAGGATTATGGTGAGACAATGTGACAATTTTAAGAGTCACTTTTTAAAAATCAGTCCAGTTTTTTACTGTCTCTGCCTGAAAGTACTGAATGGTGCTGGATTATAACTCACAGTTTCTCCGCGATACCTCGCGCTCAGTGTGTAGCCTAGATTTCTTTGTCCCCAAGTGTGAAACATAGCAGTTTATTTTAGGACTTTGCTGCCAACTATCATTATACAGTCTGGGAACCAAACCTTTGGACTCTTCTGGCCTGTGTGGCTGAGTTACATGCTGGTTAAAATTTAGACTGATGCAGTTAGTTTGGAGTGGATTACGTTTGGAGAATTCCTTTGCATGAATACAATCTGGAATTGAAAGCTTGTCGCACCAATGGGGACCATGAAACTATCATTGATTTTTGTAAAATTCCATCTGGTTCAATTCATTTGGGGCAAGAAATCTGCCATCCTTGCCTGGTTTGGCCTGCATGTGGTTCCAGACCCACAGCAATGCCCTTTGAACTGACCCAGCAAGCCGCTACTTGTGATGTGTGGGCACGTAATTAAACTGTGCTTGATGACATTTAAAATTCTGTTTCTAGCACTCCAGTAACACAGCAGATGACTGCAATGAGCATTTCTCAAGATGAATCGAGCACTGAGACTGAGGGAGCCCTAAAAGTTGAAGTTGTCACAGCATCAGGTTGGTTTCTGTCTTCTGAAGTAAAATTGTTCAGTGTTTTGAAAGCAATGGCTTAAACCGAGAAATGGAAGTAAGTGTGGGTGGGTGAGTTTTTTTTGAAAGTCGATCTGTATTTATGAAAAAATTTACCAAGGGAAATATTCATAGTTTTAATCTGGTTATGATGTTCAGACTGACAGAATTTAATACTATCCTAGTGTTAACTGTGTGCTGAAATCAGTACACAGGAACAGAAGTAGGCATTTCAGTTCAATCTTCTGACAATTGATCATTCAGATTCCACGTTGGCTATATTCTCTCTCCACAGATGCTGTCAGACCTGCTGAGATTTTCCAGCATTTTCAGTTTTTGTTTCAGTTCAATCTTGGTTGATCTGTAATTTTAATTCCATCTACTCACCCTGATTCCATAACACTTGTTAGCCTTGGCTAACAAAAAAATCTTACCTGTTTCAGTTGGGCTTTAGAAGGAGAATGTTCCAGAGTTTTGCTGCCCTTCATGTGGGGTGCTTTCTGATATCGCCCCAGCACACACACACACACACCCCAACCACCACCATGAGCATACCTATCAGAGACAAGAGTTTCTTTCTATCAACTCTCTATCATAAAACACCTCAATGTTGCCATCTCTTAATCTTCCATATTTGAGGGAATTAAAGCCTCGTACATGCAGCCTGTCCTCCTTGGTTAACCCCTTCAACCATGATATTTTGGTAAGCGGCAGCTTATTTTTAATCTTTCAGCAGTGAAAGCTACTTTTATATTGTATATCTGATACTGGGAGCTTGTGTTTTACACCGTTTGACCTTTGTCTACAAATGCACAGCTGGTTTATGGAAATCTGATTTTCCCAAACCCAAGCAGTCGGTATTTGAGTCATTTTTAAAACTATGGTGCGTATTTTTGAAAAAAAAATTTAATTTTATAACCGGTTAAAATAGAGTCTAGTTGTCAGAGATTGTAGCCCACCTTCTCACCCGTGAAGCTCTTGTAATTAATTATGCTGCGAACATTTGTCATCAGAACAAGCTGACTCTCTCGATATATTTCCAGTTGCTGTGAATGTGGAAACTGCAGAAGGTTCCACAGAAGGAGAGGAGAAGGTTCCAGAAAAGTCAAAACCCAAAAAGAATAGATGTTTCACCTGCAGGAAGAAGGTTGGATTGACTGGTAAGGATACTGTAACCTTACAGATTCTGTGTAGTCTTAATGAAACAAGGTAGTGTAATTTGAACTTGAATTGAAGTTACATGGATGAACTATGGCCTATATTTGCACTGTTCAATTGGGTGTACAAGAGTGGAAATATTTGCCAGCTCCACGAATGCAACCCAGGAAAAAGTGGTCCAGAACTTGGAATTTCCATTCTGCTGGTTTGGGACCAAATAGCCTGCTACCCTGAAACAAGTGCATGTCACTTCAGTTACCTGCCTTGACAGCCTGATGGCTCCCTTTGACACTCTGACAGCTCTACAACATCCCCCCCCTTCTATTTTTTTAACATTTCTGACAGGACTCCATGACAGATGGTTCTGACAGTTTCAAAGAGTTTATCAACTTTTTATGCGCATTTATGCTGACTTAACAATTTCAGAGGGAAACTGTCCTCCAACAGAGGTGTCCCAAGACCAGATCCAAGGGGGTACCTTGCCTCACTGAAAGGGTACCCTGACTATCCAAACCAATCCACAAAGGTAAGACCAGGTAAAAGCAAGTCTGAACTGTACAGTGTGGGTACAGGAGGCAGCTGATGGTTTATGATGTGATGGCGTATGGTGTGCTGGCCTTCATCAATCGAGGGATTGAGTTTAGGAGTCGGGAGATAATGATGCAGCTTTATAAGACCCTCGTCAGACCCCACTTGGAGTACTGTGCTCCGTTCTGGTCGCCTCATTACAGGAGGGATGTGGAAATTATTGAAAGGGTGCAGAGAAGATTTACAAGGATGTTGCCTGGATTGGTTGGCATGCCTTATGAGGATAGGTTGAGGGAGCTCGGTCTTTTCTCCTTGGAGAGACGAAGGATGAGAGGTGACCTGATAGAGGTGTACAAGATGTTGAGAGGTATAGATCGGGTGGATTCTCGGAGGCTTTTTCCCAGGGCTGAAATGGCTGCTACGAGAGGACACAGGTTTAAGGTGCTGGGGAGTAGGTACAGAGGAGATGTCGGGGAAGTTTTTCACTCGGAGGGTGGTGGGTGAGTGGAATCGGCTGCCATCAGTGGTGGTGGAGGCAAACTCGATAGGGTCTTTTAAGAGACTTCTGGATGAGTACATGGGACTTAATAGGATTGAGGGTTATAGGTAAGCCTATATATAAGCCTAGGTAGGTAGGGACATGACCGGTGCAACTTGTGGGCCGAAGGGCCTGTTTGTGCTGTATTTTTTCAGTTCTAAATGGCCTGCTGTAACTAAAGTAACAAATTGTGGCCCACCCATATCCGGTCCGTGTGAAAATAGGGAAGCACTCTGGGGCAGGACTCGGGGTTTTCAGCCATGGCGGAAGAAGCTCTCTGTGGTGGTGAAAGCTCAGTCCTACATTTGAATATAGATATGAAAACTGTCCCTTGTACTCAATAAGGCAGGTTCTAATGACTTAGATTTTGAACTGAAAAAGGGTCTGTACTCAATTCATTGCGTAGGGTATACCTCGAGCTAGGACACATTTAATGAACTTACAGATGAGACTTGATTTCTGCATTGCAGTGAAGCAGTTTCTGTAGCCGTGCTCGGAACAAAAGATCTACAAGTCCGTTCTGGTTTCAATGTTTGAAGTCTTCAAACAAAAGCTTTCCTTGCAAAATTTTGTTCTGCGAAAACAAGGTTTTTGTTACGTCTGAATGTATTCCTCTTTTCAGACTATAGTTAAAGAAGTCTCACACACCTTCTCCGTGCTATTTTTGACTCCCCTTGAATCTTTAACTGCATGCAAAAACATTGTAGCTTGTAGTTTTTGACCTAACCAGTGGCCTATTATAGACTCCCTATAAGTGCTTTCTTCAACAAAATAGTCATTACTGAATTGAATTAATTTCCAGTCTTAGATATAGCTTAACCTTCACCCTAGTCCTCTGTCTAAGTAGCTTTATATATTTGATTAGATGCCCAATTTTAATAAGCATTTTTTAGCAACAAATGCTAATATGTTTGAGTGCCTATATAGGATATGGACTTTTCTTCCCAGCTTTTAACAATTTGGCAGCTCCAATGAGATAATGCACATTTTATGCATCTTTATGCTAACTTTTAACAAATTCAAAGGACAATAAATGAAATCAGTGCCTGCCCTGTGGATTCTTCCAAGGACCCTGGAGGCTCAAGATAAATTCTCTGTTCAAACTGAGCTTCTAGAGGGTATTGAAAACAGCCTGCAAATAACATTTGAGTTGATGGTCATAAGTTTTCTCACGTAGTGTCTAGAAACACCTAAAATCATACCTGTTAGATGACCATCCAAGCGTTGATTGCACTGCTTTAAAGTTAGAAAATGATGATCTGTGTCTCCACAAGGAATTTATGATCTTGAGAGATTTTGCTCTTTTTGCTTTCCTCTTTCTCCCTGTCATTTTCATGACCAGTAGCCTCAACTGCTGTATTAATTTGTCAATTCAAATATCCAGTAAGTTGGTTTTCAACTTCAATTCTACCATCAGTCCCAGCACCAGTGTATGCCAAATCATACTTTTTCCAGTGTTGAGTTGAAGAGAGAGCTGCTTTTTTCATTTCTTAAGGTTTTCCCTACGCTTCTGTCCCAACAGGATTTGATTGTCGTTGTGGGAACCTTTTTTGTGGACTTCACCGCTACTCTGACAAACACAACTGTCCTTATGATTACAAGGCCGAAGCAGCAGAGAAGATCAGGAAAGAGAATCCCATTGTGGTGGCTGAAAAAATTCAGAAATTATGAACTGCTATATTGTAGCAAGACTTTCATGTGGGGAAAATCCAACATGGTATCTTGAAGAGCCCGGCTTAAGACAAAACCTGTTTTTGTGCAAACAAATAGGCATGAGATTGGCAGATGGTTTAGTCAATGGCTTGCTGCTGATGGAAATTTGCCTTGTGGTGCAATGAAGAAACTATATCATCAAGTGTAGACACTTAACCAGCAAAGGAACAAGGTGCACTGTACCACACAAGCAGTCCTTTTTCAGCAGTGGCCTTTTGACTGTGCCTTCTGTCTTAATAATCTACTGAGATCAAGTCTGCAGGGAACCAGGCCAGTGTACCCATTTATGTGCCTGTAGGTACCTATGCCCCTTTACTGAAAACTGAGTAATGACCTCATTGGCATGCTCCTTTTTTAATGAGCTGTGAACTTGTTGTGTATGTTTGATCTGGGTGATATGTACCTCTTTTCCCCTCAGGTAATTACCGATGTATTGCAGGCATCTGGAGTTGTGCAATACTCATGAGACTGAATGATGGACTTAGAAGCTACCATGGTACACAAGAGAAGAGAAGATGTTGAAATCGATCTAATAAACTGATTCATTTAACTGAATGTTAATTTTGAAAGCTAAAAATGGCAACTATCGTACACTATCCTGTGTATCATGGCTGCTTTGAGTTCAAACAAAGGTGCATTCACGCAGGTAAGTATAGATATGCTATTCATAACACAATTTCTAAAAAGGTATTTTTTTATGGGTCTTTTAGGGCAAGCAGGAGGTTAGCCAAAGGGGTCATTACCCAGACAAGTCAGAGGGACAGTATCTCTTTTTGGTTAGTTTTCTGTGTCCTGGATTTACTGTGATGGATTATATCAACACAACACAACCTACCTTTTTAACATGAACATATTTGTGGAAATCTCCACACCATGGCTTTAAAACAGACACAAAATCCAGGCCTGACAAATGACTTTTGTGCAGTATTATTGAAATGGCCTTTATTGAATTTTAAATGAATAACATTGGGTCTATCAGAGCCAGATTTATTTTAAATTGAGCCAAAATCAGAGCAAGAAAAAGTGATTCTGTCTGTAAAGAGATGTGACACTGGTTCGGGTGTGGTCCGGTTCGCTGCACACTTCCAAGCTGTGCTACATGCAAATAAATTGCAGTGTTGCAGTCTTTTACCAGTTTTCTTTTCTCCTTTTAATAGCTATTTCAGCTTTGATAGTTATTCACTTTGTAACAATGTACAGTTTAAACTTGTAAATTGGTAAGGGATGTGGGTGGAAGACATATATTGATGATTGAGTGCTTTGGGTGCTAGTTGTGTGCTTTTCTTTCCCTTCATTATTTTACTACTTTTAATGAAAGTATGATATAAAAATTATAATATATTGTAGTTTGCTTGGATTGTGTGTTTTTAGTTATGTTAGTTTAGCTCTGGATTTCTGAAGTTTTGACCAGATGTTGTGCACATGCTCCAACTGTAGCCTTTCACTGTGTATTGCACCAAACCAAGAGACTGATCTGTTAGTGTTGTATCTGCTGTTGCCCACTCTTGGTCCACACACACACATTATGGGGGAAATAAATTGAAATGTTGACCCAACCACCAATATGATGCTCCAAAATTTGGACTTGTGGAATTGCATTGAGAACGTGGTTTGTCAAATGCAATATGTGCTTAAAGGGGAAGTGCATTCTTGTAAATAACCATCAACATTGGATTGCAATGTATTATGATGGATAGCAGTGCATCATAAAGGAGAAAGCAACCTAGATTTAATTGAGTGGGCAGAACCTCCCAGCAAAAGAAGATGGAACACACCAAGTGTACAGAGAGTTCTTCCTCCAAATTAGAATTGGGACAATTGAGTAGAATATGCTTCTGCTTTAAGCATCAAAAATCCATGCTATGGCAATTTAAAAAAAAATCTTCCCTCCCTTTTGTGGTTTGGTCAGATTCCCTCCATCACAAATCTTAACTTTAATTTTATTGAATCAAATGCATAAAATGACTTTCCATTTTGTTGGCCTTTCTGTGCTGGATTCTCATTGCATAAGGGAAGAATGCAAATCCAAATGTGCTGTACTCTAATGGACACCAGCAATATTAAGTAGGCAAAACACTTAATTTTTGAAAACAAACAGTAGCTCCTATGCAATTGAAGTATGTACTCCAATCAAAATGACTTATTTTAAACTGCCAAATGCAACCAATAAAACAGTTTCTTAAAAAGTTTGTTAATGTTAAATGTATTTACAGTATTGTAGGTATGCATTAAATCAGATCAGTATTGCACCTCCCCTCTTCCAACCTGCAACTTTTCAGTCTCATGGAATTGCTGTGAAGTGTCACTTCTTGCATCCTCATCTAGTTTTTTTTAATGACGGACAAACTTGAGGGGATCACCTTGGACGATGTTTTTTTTCTTCCTTTTAATTTGGTCCAGTTTCTCACGTCTCCACTAACCCCAAGACACTCCCACAGAGCTTTGCATCCTGATTTTGATGGCACATGTTTCTGGTGGGGTAGGTGTGTTTGCAACCACAGTACACCACTGTTGACAGCCACCTACTAGTGCACCTTGCAATGGAGTTGCGGTTATATTTGTGTTGAAAATTAAGTAAAAGTATGCTGTATGTCAAGTTTTGAAAAACATATGTCAACTTTTGTAAAAGAATTATGAAAATGGAATAATATATCTGAAAGAATATTCACTTTGGGATGGTGGCAGAGTATCAAACCAGGCCAACGCTACAGAAAAATTAAAGAATGCAAACTGACCACCATGTTTTATTATGAAACCCTATTTCTTTAAAATCAGTGATTTTAATGTATGAAGAGAGGGGTTGTCTGTCTTGAAGCAGTCTTTATACAAGTTTTAAAGAGCAGATTAAACAAGTTTTCTTTGTACTGTATAACTTCATAAATGTGTACCTCACCCTTTTTTTAGGTGCTTGTGCATTGTGATAGTGGATGGAAGTAATTAATAGACATCCACTTGTAGATCACATTTTTGGGGTATTCTATTTTTCTCTGCTCTTGTTTTCAGAATTCCCTTTCTCACTTCCAATGTTTTTAATTGTCCTTGCAGTGATTTAACTATTTACGCCCTCTGAGAACGGATGCTGCCCATGAAAGCGAGATTAATTTCAGTACCAGTACAGTTAATTCATAACACTTCCTAATTTAATTGGGGGCACTATTGACGCACACAATTCCAGTCCAGTCCTGCTATTTCATTTTTTTTTCAAATGAATTGAATTTTTCCAGTAATTTGAATAAAGCATTTTAATAAAACAGCACAGAAGCTTTTGTTTAGCACAATTACAGCTTGAACTAATGGAAGCTGAGTTAAAAGTCCAAGACTGTAACATCCTAAAGTGCTTTATGTACAATAAAATACTTTTAAGGCAATTGTCCTGCATGCCAGCACATTTTCACACTGCAAGATGCCCACAAACTGCGGCTGGAGTGTTAAACCATTTTTTTGAGGGAAGGGTGGTATCATTTGAGAAGTGTTGGCCAGGACATGGCAAGAGCTTTCTGGTCATCTTCAAATAATTGCGTGGGATTTTTAACATCCACCTGAACTGGAGACGAGCAGGCATGTTCAGTATCTCTTTAAAAGACGGCATTTCCATCAGTGCCGTATTCCCTCGCTGCACTGGAGTGTTGGCCTAAATTATGTACTCCAGTCCTGGAATGGGTTTGGAATTGATGAGGTTTTTCTGGTTTCTCAATTGTTGGCCAGCTCCAGTTTGAATAGGCCTATCTTCCTGACTTTGTTCTTGTTAAGTTAGCGTTATCATCAATTAAATGAGATGGCAATGTATAAAAGTTCAGCAAGCTAGGCTAGACATGAAATTGTTAAGTTTTATGATTGTTCATGTCTCCACTCTTCCCCTCACCCCAAGAAAAATTGATGCACACCCTTTTTGTCCAGTCAAAAACTCCATAAAGTACTAAATAGTCTTCATCTGCTGGGTGCTCCTAATATTGGAATATTCTGTGGCATATGCTTGCAAAAACAGAGATTTAGAAGGTTTCAGATATATATTGTCCTGATTATTTCCTTTCGCTCGGCCTATTCTATATATAGTTCAATATCTTGACCTGGTGCTTGTTTGTGTGCTGTCATGTCGGCACCTACAAAGACTCAAAAGAATCCGCACTCTCACAGACAAAAATTTGGACTGCCTGCAGGCAGGACACTTAAATCTGTGCCACTCTTCAGCTGGCTACTGAGAAGTGCTTGGGAATGGTCTGGTGTTGAAAGGGCTTTCAATTTGGAGCCAATGAAGACTTGCCCTTTGGGATAATGGACTTTATGACTTCATTGTGT
This sequence comes from Mustelus asterias, assembly GCF_964213995.1. Lineage (NCBI taxonomy): Eukaryota > Metazoa > Chordata > Chondrichthyes > Carcharhiniformes > Triakidae > Mustelus > Mustelus asterias. Next base: position 27,243,345 of record NC_135826.1, on the reverse strand, counting down.
AATGATGCATTTTTAATTCAAAGAAGCTCTCTTATGGCCATCTGTCTTGTAATACACAAATTATGCAGTTGTTTCTCTCAAGCCAATTTTTGACTTTTTTTTGAAAGCCTTTTGAAATTGCAGAAGTTGCTGAACTTTTCATACATTTGTGTGTTCAATCTGCTTACTGGTGTTGAGTAGAGTAAGAATAGTATTTGGAAGATGAGGTGTGTCTATGCATGTAGTTAGAAGTTCTAGGCAACATATTTTAAGCTACATTGTAGTTATTTTTTGAAGTTTAGAAAAAGTGAAGTATGTTGCTTTGATTTAGTATTTTCCATTTAAATGCAAAGTATAATGGGCCACCTGTCTTTGCTGCTTGGCACAAATAAAGATGGAGTTTGACCAATGTAAAGATGATCTAGTTGCTGAACTTGAGACCTGGATTAAGTTTTATTTTCCAGTAATTAATCTGCCATTAATGGCATCATTGTGAGATCTTACCCCAGTTTACTGAACTGTTCCATGCTGCCGATTCATGCAATATAATAGTCAAAGCTGTGAATTATTTGGTTACCTGATTGTTGAGTTTGAAGTTCAGAGAGGTGCTGTTTTGTCAAGCATGTGTGCAAGTACTTAAAATGCAGTACCCTAAATGCTTTACATTTTTTCAATGCATATTGAACTCGTACCATGGTTGAATTTGTCTGAATCTTTAAAGAAAAAGCACATTCTCATTATTGTTTTTGAGTAAGGGATATATAAGCACATACTTGTCCATTAGACTTGAGTTGAGAGTGTGAAATTTACATTGTGTAAATTGAAAATTGTTCTGCATAGTTACCAAAACACTTCGGAAAATTGAGGTTAAATGAATTCTTGAAACATTTTTGAGTTTTCCCCAATATCCTTGATTCATGTACATACTGCATTAATGTGTGGTGTGGCTAATTTTAACCTGTAAAAGTGCTATCCATATTGCTTAGTGCATAATCTGAGGCAAGTGTTAAAATAGTTTTCATATATATTTGAAGATTCAGCATTTGTTAACCTCCCCACCTGCATAGGTCGTATTTCTCTTTCTAACAAGGGTGAATCTAGAGGACCTTATCAGCCTTGCTTCTGAGTGGAACTTAATAGCAGCAGGAAAGAAAAGATCAGTGGGGATAAATTGGTGTGCAAGGAGATATACCATGTTCCCAAGCATCTTCAAAGGCTGAAGTTCAAGGCATCCTACCAGGACCTCTTTCAAATATGCTGTTTTCTCTAGTTAATTGACCAATTCAAAATGATCGGTAGTGGAGTCAGGGCTATACATGGCACTCCCATTTTGATTTTGCTTAGCTGGGAGACGGCACTGAAGTCCCCTAGCTGCTTTTTAAAAATCTGCCCCATTTCTTTCTTTCTTCCCCCTCTTCGTCAAAATGTGGCAAATTTAGCCACTGAAATAATCGTGGCATGATTAGTGCTTTTAAGAACTTGCCTGACTGAAGTCCCTTTATACTCGATTTTGCTCAAAAGGGCTTGAGGCTGCAAAGTAATAAGCTGAATTGAACACTTGGCTCTTAATTGACAGGATGTTGAGAATGCTGTAAATGTATAAAACTGCATGCTGGCTAGTTAGGTCCCTAATTAAATATCCAGGCAATTTTTGGAAGGGTAGTTTTTGGTGGTGAGTCATGTATTCCAGAAGCGCACAAGGGATGCATTTTGAATAAATGATTAAAACTGAACAAAGTTCCCTTGACCATCCTTTAACATAGAAGTGGATCTGTATATTTATTGATGAAAATGTGGTCCTGCTTCTGCTAAAGCTGGCTGGTGATGCCACTGGTTGTGGGGAAGTATCACTACGAATTTTGTTTGCCGCCACAACTAAGCAACATGGATAGTTGAATGAATGATTTAAAAAGGACTTGTTTCACGAGTACCCTCTTTAATAAAATACTATTTTCAACGTGCAGTTTGTTACCCAGCAAAATACAGGCTTCTGGTTCTAATAGCTGCATGCACTTCATTTACTTTAGTTATATTTTACAGTATATTGATTGCGTTTGTTGTACATTAATTGTCACTAAAACTCTAGGATTTTGAATTTGTACAGAGCACACTTTATTATATTCAAGTAATACATATGTTTTAGCTTGTGTTTGGAAAATGTTGTATGTGTAAATAAAAGGTTGTACAGATGAGCACAATGTAATGTTCCTTTTTTGTCTCTGAGACCCATGTGATTGCTTAGTTTACCCCTGTTCTGTGGTTATAATGTATTTGAAGTACTAAAATAGATTGTAACATCATGCAGATCTATGAACCCAATCTACCTTGTGCAATTATCAACTCCTTCCCAAAATAATCTTGGTTCCTAAGGGAAGGAGAGTGAATTGTTCCAGTTCTCCTTTAATTATTTATATACCAAATGAATGACATTTACAATCATGTGGGCGCAACCGAAACCAAAGGTGGTTATTGGATAGGAGCCAGTGATCCTGGTGACACACTGTTTACTGACTATAAGTGGAATACAACCTAATTTGCAAAACCCACGTGACTGGGAGAGCTATTTGTTGGATGATACAAACAAAATTGGTGATTTTAAATAGGGTTATCGAATCGTACTTAATTCATGACATCATAGTTGTTTTGGCCCCCCCCCCACATTTTAATTTTTTAGTTATGGAATTCGTATCAATTTAACTTCAGGGCTCCAAAACTTTATTTAACTATGATCATCATTTTAGCCAGTAACTATGCAAGTTCCTACAATAGGTTGTGGCTGTTAGCAAAGTACCTGTATAAATGCAGCTTAACATGCAGCAGTAACCCGAGCAACTAAATTTACTTCAGTAGCTTAATATTGGAGAATTTTGCATTCTGGCTGAATCCAAAATTTAATTAAATGTTTCATTCATGTAAAATTTGCATTATGGAGCTCCAGAATTCCATGTGCTTCACAGTTGCTGTTGAATATCCTTGCCTGATAGCTGATTACCCCTGCTGTAATGTCATATCTAGTTCTTTCAAGAATAGGGTGAGCTAAAAGGCGCAGTTCCTTGAAAAAGACCTACAGACATTGAGTTATGAGCAATTTTTACCTGGTTCCTAGTTGGTTAATAGCCTACAAAATACATGCAAAGTTAGCACTAAACATGGAACTCACGTGAATTTTCCATACCAGTTATACTCAGTGATTCAACAAGAGTAAAAAATTTGTATTTATATTCTGCCTTTAACAATAAAACTTTACAGGAATATTAAACAAAATTTGATATTGTGCTACATGAGATATTGGAAAAGATGAGAAGATTTCGCCAGAGGTAGCTTTAAAGGAAAAGGAGTTTGTGTGAATTCGAAACTTAATGGCCTAGACATCTGCATGCGCAGCCACTAGTGATGGGGCTAATGAAATCGAGACCAGAATCGGAAGAACATGGTTCTCTGAGGGATGTGGGGCTGTAGGAGGTTACAGGGATATGGGACACCAGGATGATAAAATCAAGCATTGTTGGACGGTGAGCACAAGGGTGTGGGTGAAAAAAACATGGTGAGTCCAGCTGCAGGCGCCTGAGTTTTAAATGGGCTCATCTTTGCAGTGGTTGGAAGATGGAAGGCCAGCCATGAGTGTGTTCAAATTAAGTATAAGGGCAACTAAAGTATGGATAATGGTTTTAGAAACGGTGAGATGAGGGCAGATGCTGGTGACATTAGAGGTGGAAGTAGATGGTCTTGTTGATGGTGAGAATGAGATGGAAGCTCAATTCGAAGTCGAGTAGAATGTCATGGTTGGGAACAGATAGGGATGGGGTGGTGAAGTTCCAGTTTTCCAAGTAAATATTGGGAAGAAATTCCTCTCATCCAAAACTTGATGTTGGACAAGCATCAAAATGAATCTGATGCAGTGAAGGAGTTGAAGGGTGATGGTGAGGCAGAGATGGACCTTGGTGTACATGTGGAGTCTTTTTTTTTTTCAATGATATCAGAGGGACATCACATAGGTGAGAAATAGGAGAGGGCAAAGAAAGATTAGTATCTACAAAAGCATTGTGGACAGAGTGCCAAATGCTAGATATTTGGGAGTTTGAAAGTGTCTTTGTAGGTGACTGGCAATTTTCGTAGAAAGAAGTGGAATTGATGGAAGACATAGGAAGTAATCAAAGATAGCTTTGCCTGTGATTAAGATGGCAAAGTCAAGGGGGTGGCAGTGAATCAGTTGGAGTTCCTCCTTCAAGGTTAAGTTTGCCTTGCTAGAGCAGAGCTGTGAATATGATACATTTGTTCCTCAGTGTGTTCCTTTTTCCATCAATGAATAGCTCCTGTCTCGCACCACGATTTGTTTTTTTAAAAAAAGTGTCCTTAAACGTTTAGATGACTAATTGATCATCTTTGACATTTGTTTATGGACAAAAACGCTTTCATCTTCCAGTACAGAGACAGTGGACTAAATGGTGTTAATTGTTTCTCCTTCTGCCTGTATGTCTTGCTTGCACAAGGTGTGGAATCGTTTGGGTTCCGATCCTGTGGTTAAAACATCCTTTTTGTCTTTTGCTTTTCCTTCCCCTTGCCAACCACATCCCCACCCCTTTCAATTCCCCAGTATAATGGAAGTTAGCAGTCTGGAGAGGAATGGGAGAAGTACTAACAAAATCAGTCATTATATAAGCACATATGCCCTTGTAGAGCCAAGATAGATGGAAGGACTTTCTCTGACGTGTGATAGCAGCAACTCGGGAGAAACCAAAACATTCAAAGAAAAGATCAGATGCGTTCCCCTCAACTCTAGCTCCAACCAAGTAAACCAATAGAGCCTCAGCTGGACGTACAAATTGGGGGACAGAAGTAGGCCAATTGGCCCTTCAAACCTGCTCTGCCATTCGATTAGATCATGGCTGTTAATGTAACCTCAAGCCTGCATTCCTACCTATCCCTGCATCTAGCTCTAAAAAATATATTCAAAGGCTCTTTCCACTGCCTTTTGAGGAAGAGTTCCTCAGGTCCACAACACTGAATGAAAAAAATCTCATCTGTCTTAAATGAGTGACGTGTTATTTTTAAACTGTGACCCCTTTGTTCTGGATTCTCCCAGAAGAGGAAACATCCTCTCCACATCAATCCCGTTAAGACTTCTCAGGATATTAAAAGTTTTGATCAAGTTCTTACTCTAAACTCCAGTGGATACAACCCCAACATGCCTATTCCTGATATTAGTCTATAACCCTTCCCTGAGCTGCTAATGTATGTACATCTTTCCTTAAATAAGGAGACCAATACTGTACATGGCTTGTGACTAAAGACTCTTGAGAAAATGTTCCCTATGATTTGTACCGTCTAAGTAGCTGTGTGGTATAAGCTTTAATTATGTTTTGTGGGTTTGATCTAATTATTACTTTTTCAGGTAAAGGACATTCCAAATGGCAACAAACCAACTTTTTTTTCTTTGTAAAAGATCGTTGGAAAAATATGCCTAGAATTAGCTCTGACAGATCTACGTACAAGTTATGATGTGACTGAGAGAAATGTCTGTAGATACATTTTTATTATTGCCAGTCCCCCAGTGAGGTATTCCTGGCAAGTTGCACTGACTAGAAGCATTGTGCCACGTAATACAGTGTGCATTATTCTGTTAATTGTGTGAATCTGTATCCTAACCCCCCCCCCCCCCCCCCAAAGGCCATAAAGGACTAATTGTTCAATAAAGAATTTCAGTTTTGTGTTAAGAATTTTGCAAATTGGAGCATGTTTATTTGTCCTCGGCACTGAGAGGCACACAGCATTTTAAGATTGTTCTGCATCTGTAATAAATGTGTGAAATGCTGATAGTGTTATTAATAATAACATCCTGCGAGTGAGCTGGGTATTATTAGGAATGTGAGAGATCTTAACATTTGGCAGCATAAGTAGGAAAAGAACTTGCAGTTTGACAGTCAGGTCACTGGGCCAATATTAGCATTTGATATCACGGGAGAGGGAATATCATGACGTATTGGCATTGTAAAATAGCACAAGCACAATTAAATTTTTGCATTACCAAATTTAAAATCCCAAGGAAAAACTAAAATGTAATGACAGCAAGAATTTAATTTGAGCTGCTGTGGCAAAAAATGCACTTTCTGTAATTTCTCAGTATGAACAAAAGGAAGTGGAGACAGTGTCATTGCTTCCTTTCTCTCCTAGAGTCATAGGGTGGGATTTTCCAGCCACGTATGCCCTCAAATGGGGAAAAACCCACCCCAGGTCAACAGACCTTTCCATGGTCCACCCCTTTCACCCGCTCCGATTCCTGTGGCGGGTGGAACGGGAAAGTTTGGCCCATTGTCATAGAGCAATACAGCATGGAAACAGGCTCTTCGGCCCAACTGGTCCATGCTGACCATGGTGCTCTCCCAGGTCGTCCCAACTGCCTGTGTTTGGCCCATATCCCTCTAATCTTTTCACATCCATGTAGTTACCCAAATGTTTTTTAAAATGTTGCTTTGTACCTGCCTCAACCACTTGGGCAGCTCATTCCATATACACACCATCTTTCTGCATGAAGAAGTTCCCCCTCCGATCCCTTTTAAATCTTTCTCTTCTTACCTTAAACCTATGTTCTCTAGTTTTCAATTCCCCATATTTTATATGCCTCAGTAAGGTCACCCTTCATTCTCCTACATTCCAAGGAATAAAGTCCTAGTCTGGCCAACCGCTCCCTATAACTCAGGCTCACTAGTCCTGGCAGCATCCTCGTAAATCTTTGCATTCTTTCCAGTTTATCAATGTCTCTCCTATAACAAGGTGACCAAAACTACACAATTGTTTAAATCTAAAATTTCACCTGATCTAAAGTGATTGCTAAGGCTGCTGCTATTCAAGTCATAGACTATATTCTTTCTGATGCACTAACAGGGAGGAGGTTGGTTTCTCTAAATTGCACTGATGTTTTTTTAAATCATTTGAGAAGCAATAGAACTCTGAAATCATGTTACAAAATCAGTTTGAACGCTGAACAAAATCACTGATGTACAAAATTTTGCATAGTGTACACAATTAGATTTTAAAAACATAAAGACATATTTGATAGCCCTTTTAACCAAGAACCAAATTTAAAAACCTTAATGAAGGCATTCAAAGATACAGAACTTGATCGGTAATCTTGTAATATTTTTGAATGACTTCAATATATTAGAAACTTTATGTTTAAATGTGGTCAGAAGAGGGGGAAAAATCTAGGTGAAAGGGAGGAATTAGCATGTATTATAGGTAACGTTTTGGATGTTTTATGAGAAACCAATAAATCACAACTGAATCTTTTTTAAAAGTTTGCAAAGAAAGAAAGCCTTGAGATAACTAAACTTGTCTTGCAAAACAGGTCAATTGTGGCACTGTTGGATTAAATAACACCAGACAAAGCTTACAGATGGCAGGAATTCACCAAGGCTCCTTAGGCAGCACCTTCGAAACCCACAGCCATCTAAAAGGACAAGGGCAGCGGAGATCTGGAAACAGCACCACCAGGAAGCTCCCCTCCAAGCCACTCACCATCTTGACTTGGAAATGTATCGCTGTTCCTTCACAGTTGCTGGGTTGAAATCCTGAAACTCCCTCTCTGACAGCTCTGTGGATGTACCTACACTGCGTGGGCTGCAGCAGTTCCAGAAGGCAGCTCACCATCACCTTCTCAAGGGCAATTAGGGGTGGGCAACAAATGCTGGCTTAGCTAACGAAGCCCACATGCTTGAATGAATAAAAGGAAAGCTGGGAGACCTGATAGCAAGTTGAAAAGCAAGAATTTAAATAAAAATCTACAATGAAGTGTATAAAATGCTGCTGAAAAATTAAACATTTCTTTTTAAGATGGGAACCCCGCACATGCACTAAAACCCAGCTTGGCCTGGTTAGAGAATGCTCTGCACTTCAGGTGGTCAGAGTGTCTCAAGCTTGTACCAGTAATGAGGGCAATATTTGTCCAAATCAGCCGTCATTGCCTTATTTCTGAATACTTGAGTTGAATAAAAATGGTGGCACATTGGTTAGCACTGCTGCCTCACAGCTCCAGGGACCTGGGTTTGATTCCCAGCTTGGGTCACTGCCTGTGTGGAGTTTGCAGGTTCTCCTCATGTCTGCATGGGTTTCCTCCCACACTCCAAAGCTGTGCGGGTTAGGTGCATTGACCATGCTAAATTGCTCCTTAGTATCATGGAATTCATAGGTTAGCGGGGTAAATATGTGGGATTACGGGGATGGGGTCTGAGTGGGATTGTTGGTGCAGGCTCAATGGACCAAATTGCCTCCTTTTGCACTGTAGGATTTCAATGAATCGCAGCTGTATTTCCATTGTATGTTTACCCTCTGATCTCATTTAGGGGAGCAGCTCATTTGAAAGGTGATTGACAAAAGATGTTGACTTAGAACAAATGACAGAGTGGGGCAAATGACATGAGAGTGGGGAGGATTTTGTATCAACAGATGAACATGCAGGAATAGGTACAGAGGAGATGTCAGGGGTAAGTTTTTCATTCAGAGGGTGGTGGGTGAGTGGAATCGGCTGACGTCGGTGGTGGTGGAGGCAAACTCGTTGGGGTCTTTTAAGAGACTTCTGGATGAGTACATGGGATTTAATGGGATTGAGGGCTATAGATAGGCCTAGAGGTAGGGATATGATCGGCGCAACTTGTGGGCCGAAGGGCCTGTTTGTGCTGTGGCTTTCTATGTTCTATGTTCTATAAAATATGCCCATCATAGCTTTGCTTTGTGAAGAGGTAATTTTGTGCAGATCTCAGCTGGCAGTAAGTACGACATGAAAGATTGTTAGTTCACTTTTTAAAAAATGTTTTATCACAAAACAATAATTGGCATTGGAGGTTAAGTATGGTGGAGCGGGTATAGGAATTGGCTAATGCCTGTTTCGAAAGGGCATTTTCCTTTAGAAAACCAGCCCAGCTTTACAAACTTTACCGAAAGATTGCTGCTAGATTATCAACATTGACAGTGATGCCAAAGATCTGCCATCAAGGCTGTATTCCCCCACTAGACCTTTGGTTGTACTTGGGAATTGGAGTGTTGGCAGAATTTTTAAAAATATACATTTGTAATCGATCGACCCAAGCTAATATCTGCAACCAACCAAAGAATCAGTTGTTGATTTTACGTTGAAGTTTATAATTGGTGGAAAATATTCTAGTATACAGAGTAGGTAATGCTGTTGTATCCATGTGCTTTTTCACTATACAGCAAAATGCATTTCTATCACTAAATATTCAACTGATGTGAGGTCACGTTATTCGACATGCATTGTTGGATTTGTACTTTGAACACCTCTCGGTTCTTGCATTAGTGTGTAGTATTTGTATGAGGTGCATGTTTTTAAATGTGAACACACACACAACCTGTAGCCAACACGACACTTGGGGACGTGTTGATGACCTTGCCCTAGTCTTTGACAGGATTGGAGGTGTAACTTTGATCTGTGTCACATTGTAAAGAATATGTGGACAATTCTAAATTTCCAACATAATCTGACCAAAAAATATGCCATAAAACATTTAACTGAGCTGTTAAAGTTCCAATTCATGCTGTGAACACTTGCTCTCGCTTAATATTGCTCACTTCTCTTCAATGAAACACTGTGGATTCCAGTTGATTAATATATGACCCAATGGAATCCATATTGCACCAACAAAATCTATTGTGGATTTCTTAATAGCTTAGTTTGTTGACTTTTAACCATGGTTATTGATTTTTTTATGTAGGTAATACACCCCCAGCTGAATTAGAAAAAGGCATTAAACAGGTCCTGGATTTAAATCCATGTCCTAGTTGTGAATGGTATAGTGCAGGAACCCCGGAATCAATATCCTGGCAAGAATACTCATCAAAGGCACTAGATGTATTTCTAAACCATTCATCTAAACACCTTGTCTATCCAAAGTTGGGACTTTGAACCCAAGCTGTGGCTGTAAGATAATATCTAATGACCTGAACCTGGGTATATTACAGAAAACTCAGAAATATAAACAGTGAGGAGGGTAGCTGCAGATTATCGGTGAGCAGGGACAGATTGGCGAAATGGGCAGACACAATTTAATGCAGAAAAGTGTGGTGCTGCATCTTGAAAGACAGAAATGATGTAAACTAAACAGCACAATTTTAAAGGGATTCATAAACAGGGCATTTGCATACGCACGGCACAGTGGTTAGCACTACTGTCTCAGAACGCCAGGGACCCAGGTTCGATTCCCGGTTTGGGTCACTGTGCGGAGACTGCACGTTCTCCCCATGTCTGCATGAGTTTCCTCCGGGTGCTCCGTTTTCCTCTCATAGTCTGAAAGACGTGCTGGTTAGGTGCATTGGCCATGCAAAATTCACCTTCAGTGTACCCAAACAGGTGCCGGAGTGTGGTGACTAAGGGATTTTCACAATTTCATTTGCAGTGTTAATCTAAGCCTACTTGTGACCCTAATTAATAAAGAAACTTAAAACTTAAACATACAACAAATCTTTGATGGTTGCAAAGCTGTTAAAGTACATGGGCTCAGTGCTTGCAGCCACACAGTACAAAAGCAACAAATACAAAGCTTTTCTAATATACTGGCCCTCAGCTGGAATATTGCGATCGGTTCTGGGCAATACACTTTAGGAAGAATGGCCAAAGCCTTGGAAAGGGTTCAGAAGTAATTTATTTGAATGGTACAGGGCATGAGGGATTATGAGGGACTGCAGTTATGTGGAAGAAACCAGAGATGCTGTGATTGTTCTCCTTAGAGATTGAAGGTTACGGGGATATTGACTGGGGTGTTCAAAATTGTAAAGGATTCTGACAAAACAAAACTCTTTCCACCGACACTGACTAGAGAACTCGTGGAGTGGCACAGTGATTAGCACTGTTGCCTCAGCGCCAGGGACCCGGGTTTGATTCCCGGCTTGGGTCACTGTCTGTGTGGGGTTTGCACGTTCTCCCCGTGTCTGCGTGGGTTTCCTCCTGGTGCTCCGGTTTCCTCCCACAATCCAAAGATATGCAAGTTAGGTGGATTGGCCGTGCTAAATTGCCCCTTAGTGTCAGGGGGTTAGTAGGGTAAATAAATTGGCATATGGGGATAGGGTGTGGGTGGGATTGTGGTCGGTGTGGAAACAGGTTGAATGGCCTCCTTCTGCACTGGAGGGAATCTATGAAAACACAGACTGTATTATACCTTCAACCTGACAGCTCCCATTTTGATCAGCAGAATGCTTAATATATATGTAAGAAATGAAAGATTGCCTCATTTATACTATTTTTTCCAGTTACTTGCTGATCTGAGGTTACTTGAGACTTCGTAACAAGAGCTGGCATGGACTCTGGGCCAAACAGCCTCATTGTGTGCCATAATTTGACTCAACAACCTTCGTCTAAAATCACGCGAACCATCCTGTGGTCTTTTTGAAAAAGACTAGCAATTTGTTGCAACTTTCCTGCTCTCTCACACTCGCTCACAAATGTGAGCGCAATATCCTAAAGCTTTACTTTCAAAAATAACCACTAAAAGATTCACAATTTATCTTTAAACTGATTGCTTTCTGCTCTGCTATCTAACTTTTCCAACACGCCAATGATGTTCTGTGAAGCTGCAAATGTGCTGAACTGCTAACTTGTGACAAACTTTAAAAAATGTAACTTATGGCCCAATTACAATGTGTGAGCATGAACTGGTGTCCGTATATGATGGAGTCAAAATGCTGCCAGGTTGAGGAAACACTGGTTACATTGCATAAAATAACATCAACAGCACAAAGGATCCAGTCAGTCCAACTGCTCTGTGCTTACATTTATGTTCCACACAAACCTCCACCCTCCCCAACCCCACCTACACACATATACATCACTTCCTTTCTCCTTCGTGTATTATCTAACTTGGCCTTAAATCATTTACGCTATTTACCTCAACCACCTTGTGTGGTAGCAAGTTTTACATTACTAACCACTCTCTGGGTGAAGAAGTTTCTCTTGAATTCTCCATTGGATTTATTCATGTCTCCCATATTTATGGCCCCCAGTTTAGAACTCCCCACCAGTAAAGTTTTAAAGTCCATTTATTAGTGTCACAAGTAGACTTACATTAACACTGCAATGAAGTTACTGTGAAAATCCTCTAGTTGCCACACTCCAGCGCCTATTTGGGTACACTGAGGGAGAATTTAGCCTGGCCAATGCACCTAACCAGCATGTATTTTAGACTGGGAGAAAACCAGAGCATCTGGAGGAAACCCATGTAGACACAGGGAGAACGTGTAGACTCCACACAAACAGTGACCTAAGCCGGGAATTGAACCCGGGTCCCTGGTGCTGTGAGGCAGCAGTGCATAGAAACCTTTTCTCTACGTTTCTCTCTACTTACACCACATCATATGGAAGACAATTGGAATTGTGTGAGCTCTGGATTTGGAGAGGGGTTGGGGAGTTCACAAGGAACTCAGGAGTTGAAGTGGCGAAAAAGAGACTGAGAATGCGAGCTGGCGTACAGTTGGGTGGAACTTTCCAGTTACACCTGCCCCAAGATCCGAAATTCCTGCCCAAGGTCAACGGACTTTTAAATGGACGACCAAATTTTCCATCCCACCCACGACAATTCCCACGGCAGGCAGGAACATAAAATTTACCCCGGTGAGTGGGGAATGGAGTTTGGGGTTTGTGTAGTGAATGAGGAGGTTTAGGGAATGATTGATGTGATGACTAGCATTTTCTACCGAGCTAATGGAAGCAGGAGTAACATGATAGCCAGAATTTAATGACCTCTCCCGTGGCGAATTTGGAGTCGGGAGTATTTAACCAGGTAGGAGGGTGGTGGGCCAGAACCCTGCCATCTTACCACCTCTGCCCCAATTGAGTCTATGGTGGGAAAGCCCATGGATAGCCATCTTGCCCCCCTGCCACAGCAGCGGTGGGGGGGGGGGGGGGGGGGTTACCACACAGGGAGCATGACAAACAAGCCCAGTTGGGGTTGCTTGCAAGCACCCGGGGAGGGATCCCTCACTCAAAAACACTCTATGCTTTTTGAAGAACCTGGCATTGGGCAGGCAGTGCCCACTGAGAGCCAACCACTGCTCTTGTGGTTGATTCACCCTTCCCCATGACACCCTCTCCCGCCACCACTCACCTAAGTCTTGGGATCCAGGGATGATGCTAGGCCTCAGGAGGGTGTAGTACCGGCAGCAGCCACTGCTTCCCCATTGGCACTGCTGTTCAATGGAACTGCCAGCTTTTGGCCAACAGACCTCGGCAGGCGGGACTTTTCCCCTGGGGCCGTGCATCCTGGGGAAAGCCTGCTGTTGTTGTTAAGACGGTAAGAAGTCTCACAACACCAGGTTAAGTTGTTAAGTGCCAGGGTGGCACTCAATATGATGGGTTTTTCCTTAAAGAGGCAATGCAGATCTCTTGCCAAGACCCCTGTGGCCTCCATTAAATACTGCCTGATGTTTGGGAGTGGTGCTGAGAACAGAGTATTGGGCTGAATGTGAGCTGCAGTTTACTGTGAGCAATTTGTGAAGAACTGGGAGGTGAGCTAGAGAGCTATTAGACTTCATTACAATTACATATAGAGGTAAAGACAATAATATTAAAGGGGAATGGGATTTTGATTTGATTTATTATTGTCACATGTATTAACATACAGTGAAAAGTATTGTTTCTTGCGCACTATACAGACAAAGCATACCGTTCATAGAGAAGGAAACAAGAGGTGCAGAATGTAGTGTTACGGTCATAGCTAGGGTGTAGAGAAAGATCAACTTAATGCAAGGTAGGTCCATTCAAAAGGACAGCAGCAGGGAAGAAGCTGTTCTTGAGTTGGTTGGTACGTGACCTCAGACTTTTGTATCTTTTTCCCGAAGGAAGAAGGTGGAAGAGAGAATGTCCAGGGTGCATGGGGTCCTTAATTATATTGGCTGCTTTGCCGAGGCAGCGGGAAGTGTAGACAGAGTCAATGGATGGGAGGCTGGTTTGCATGATGGATTGGGCAATATTGATAAATATTTGAAAAATAATTTTGTGCCTCGTGGACAGGCTTTGAGGAATCACGAGGTGAGTTACTCACTGCAGAATTACAAACCCTTGATCTACTCTTGTAGCCCCAGTATTTATATGGTCAGTTCATTTCAGGTTCTGCTGAATAGTAATCCCCAGGCTGTTGATAGTGGTAGTGCTATTGAATGTCAAGGGGTGATGGTTAGACCCTCTGTTGTTGGAGATGGTCATTGCTCAGCAAGTGTGACATGAATGTTACTTGCCACTTGTCAGCCCAAGCCTGGATATTGTCCAGGTCTTGCTGCATTTAGCCGTGGACTGCTTCGATATCTGAGGAGTTGCTGAACATTATGCAATCATTGGTGAATATCCCCACTTCTGAGCTTATGATGGAGTGAATGTCATTGATGAAGCAGCTGAAGATGGTTGGGCCTCGGACACTAACCTGAGGAACTCCTGCAGAGATGTCCTGAAGCTGAGATGTTGAGCTCCAACCATAACCATCTTCCTTTGTGCCAGGTAAAGTCGACATAGTCCCAGATGACTTTATGCTGCTCTTGGAGCCGACTGGTGGTGGTTTAACTTCAGGATCACCACACCTCAAGCAAGGGGCAAGGTTGGGAAAGCAGGGCCTTCATGAATAACCTCAGCTGGTACAGGAATTGAACCTGCGCTGTTGGCGTCGCTTTGCATCAAAAACCAGCCATCCGGCCAACTGAGCTAACCACTAGGTATGACTCCAATCAATGGAGAGTTTTCTCCCTGGTTCCCATTGACTCCAGTTTTGCCAGGATTTCTTGATGCATTAAGAACTCATGCTCAGTGAAATGCTGCCGAGCTGTCAAGGGCAGTCACTTTCACCTCACCGTGGGGCCATTTTAACTCCCTGGGCTCATGTAGATACTTCAGCACTGTCTCCATTCTAAAACTTGTGAGGCTAATGTCAGGTCCAGGGGCGGAAGTGTCCTGGAAGTCTTACAATGCAAATGGCACGCCTTTACTTTAACCCCAACACTGGGCAAGAATATTCAGGAGTCAAAGTTGGCGAACGAAGGGAGAGGCCGTTCTGGGGTTGAGGAGGCTCGAGCCTCTCCCGTGTGGAGAGTTTTGGCCTAATCATAGAATCCCTGCAGTGCAGAAAAAGGCCATTCAGCCCATCGAGTCTGCACTGACCACAATCCCACCCAGGCTCTATTCCTGCAACCTCACATATTTACCTTGCTAATCCCCCTGACACTAGGGTCAATTTAGCATGGCCAATCAACCTAACCCGCGCATCTTCGGAGTGTGGGAGGAAACCAGAGCACCCGGAGGAAATCCATGCAGACACGGGGGAGAACGTGCAAACTCCACATAGACAGTCACCCAAGGCCGGAACTGAACCCGGGTCCCTAGCGTTGGGAGGCAGCAGTGCTAACCACTCTGTTAAACCCACCCCATGTATATTGTCTTTGGGTGAGGAAGATTGGCCTCAGTATCAACAAATGAAATCCCACTAGACATTGTCAGTGATACAAAATATAACAAAAGCACAGGTCAGCCCGCTGAGTCCTTGTGTACTGCAACAACTTTCTCACTCAGGCAGAGCAATCATCTAAATTCAAACATAAAAATAAAGTTATGAGAAGTTTTTCACGAAAGGTGAAATTAAAAACACTGAGCACAGGCTATTGACGGCCTAACCTTAACATTAGAGCTTGGCCAGTCGGTAGTGAAATCTAGATGCATTCTTTCACACAAATGGCAATGGAAATCTGGAACTTTCTCCCCCATAAAGGCTGTGGATGTCAGGACAGTTCAAATGTAAAAGACTGATAAAATGTTGTCAGTTAAAGTTACAAAGGAATATTGGGAAAAGGCAGGCAAATGGAGTTAAGGCTTCCAGAACAACCATGATGTATAGAATAGTGGAATAGGCTAAGCGTCGATGGCTCCATTGGGCCATGTTAAGGAGGCTCAATCCAATTCTTGTTAAGCATAAAATTACTTGCAATTTGGTACTAAATTAGCCATCTATCTCGGAGAGGTTGCAGATATGCTTCTCTGAGCCTTGATGCAGTGTGTGTAGAGTGGCATTTATCAGGCCAGTGAATGAAGATGGCGGGATGTCAAAAGTGAAACTTTACTTCATTCTCTAGTACTGACACCGCTCATCTTAATGAGCAAATAAAAACATAGAAACAGTTTCGCTCAATGTTGGTCAAAGTGGGGGTTGTGACCTGCACGTGAGTTGCGGGATGTTGAAAAATGGGTTGCCAAAAACTGATCCCCAAAGATCGCCTGGCCCTTTTTTTTCTGTTTTCTCTCTGGGTAGATTCTCGCAGTACCATGTATGACCACATGAGGCAAGAATAAACAGGTCAGCACGCCCTGTGCATGCACTTGGTCATGATGTGGAGATGCCGGCGTTGGACTGGGGTAAGCACAGTAAGAAGTCTCACAACACCAGGTTAAAGTCCAACAGGTTTATTTGGTAGCAAATACCATAAGCTTTCGGAGCGCTGCCCCTTCGTCAGATGGAGTGAAAATCTGTTCTCCAACAGTGCACAGAGACACAGAAATCAAGTTACAGAATACTAATTAGAATGCAAATCTCTACAGCCAGCCAGATCTTAAAGGTACAGATAATGTGGGTGGAGGGAACATTAAACACAGGTTAAAGAGATGTGTATTGTCTCCAGACAGAACAACTAGTAAGATTCTGCAAGATCAGGGGGAAAGCTGTGGGGGTTACTGATAATGTGACATAAATCCAACATCCCGGTTTAGGCCGTCCTCATGTGTGCGGAACTTGGCTATCAGTTTCTGCTCAGCGACTCTGCGCTGTCGTGTGTCGTGAAGGCCGCCTTGGAGAACGCTTACCTGAAGGTCCAAGGCTGAATGCCCGTGACTGCTGAAGTGCTCCCCCACAGGAAGAGAACAGTCTTGCCTGGTGATTGTCGAGCGGTGTTCATTCATCCGCCTGCACTTGGTGCCAATGCACTTTGCGCCTTAGTTTTCTTTTCCTTTCTAGTAAGCTGATTATAGACATGGATCGTTCTGTTACATGAAAGCGAGAGCCAGAGACAAATGATAAGTGAACGTGGCGTGGGTCACGAGGTATAGCCATTTGGTAAAAATGGGTGGCTGGAAAAAGAGTTTGAAAAACACTGCGTTAAGCTATCTCAGTACACTTCCCTTGAAGTGCAAAGCCATCAAGAGTAGAAGATTCCTCTGGCAGATGTTAGACAGAATGTTTCAGTACAGGGTACTCTCCAGCATAGAGGAAACAGAATCACCAATGGTACTGATTTTAAAGTAAAGTTTTTTAAAGTTTATTTATTAGTCACAATTAGGGCTTACATTAACACTGCAATGAAGTTACTGTGAAATTGCCCTAGTCGTCACATTCCAGCACCTGTTCGGGTCAATGCACCTAAACTGCATGACTTTCAGACTGTGGGAGGAAACCGGAACACCCGGAGGAAACCCGCACAGACACGGGGAGAACGTGCAGACTCTGCACAGACAGTGACCTTAATCGGGAATCGAACCCGGGTCCCTGGTGCTGTGAGGCTGTAGTGCCAACCATTGTGCCACCGTGCCATCCGCTTTTATTTATGGATCTATGCATAGCTCGGACACTGCTGCCTTTGATGCAGGTTAAAACAAGAAATTGTAAAAGCAATCTAAGACTTTGTTGTATTCACAGCACACAGTTATAAGCTGTTGATCTGTATCTATTATTGTTACCAGAATCTTCTATGGGTTCCATTTGCAGTGATTGAGAGTTGAACTTGATCTTGTGTCGGTGTTTATAAAGCAATAAAATTCTGTGGAACGTTTCTTTATTTTTCCTAATGGGAAGTGCTTATTGTGCTGTTTCTGTTGATTGTCCACATTGTACTGTTCAGAAAATCAGCATTGTATGCGTGCTAGAATGGTATGCTCATGGCATTGAAAATTCATGTGTAACAACAATGGGTATTTACTATTATCTGCAGCGCTAAAGTTCCATCCTGCAATTTAAATGCCTCAGTAGTTTATTTTCTTGCCTGCCAATCACTGATGTGTATTTCGTGCTCTTTTGTGTCAGTGTCAGCCACTAATGGACATATAAAGGCCAAAACCACTGCCCAAAGAGTAATTCATCTTATACTTCTGGCTCTCACTTCAAACATTCGCTTATTGTTGGATAACGGAGGGGGCTGTTTAATGTAAGAAGCAATGAATCACTCGGGGCTGCCATTTGTAAAAACAAATACAATTAGGGGACTGGAAGAAATGACTTTTTTTTCTGCAGTTGAGAGGAAAAGAAATGGCCATGGGATAATGGTTCACTCTTCCCTCTGAATTCAACAGTGTGGAATTCAAGTCCCACTACAGAGCTGAACACTGAACAGCCTGGGCTACCATTTCAGTAGAGAAGGCTATGTTGGAGCATAATTCAAACCAGTGCCCTGTCTGCCTGTTTGGAAATGCACAAAGGATCCATTGCATTATTTCATGCATAGCAGGAAGTACTCCTGATGTCCTGGACAAATTCACCCCTCAACCACTATCACCAGAACAGATTATCTGGTCATTTCCCTCATATGTGATTTTTTTTGTGTGTTTTGGGAGACTTTCTGTGTAAAACTTAGCTCCCATATTTGCCAATACAGTTACAACTGTACTTCACAAATAACTTGTTGGGTCTGAAGGCATTTTGGATGTCCTGAAGATGTGAAAGTTGCTGCACGGTGGCACAGTGGTTAGCACTGTTGCCTCACAGAGCCAGGGACCCGGGTTCAAATCCGGCCTCAGGTGATTGTCTGTGTGGAGTTTGCACATTCTCCCAGTGTCTGCGTGGGTTTCCTCAGGGTGCTCCACTTTCCTCCCACACTCCAAAAATGATTGACCATGCTAAATTGCCCCTTCATGTCAGGGAGATTAGCAGGGTAAATACGTGACGCTACGGGGATAGGGCCTGGGTGGGTTTGTTATCGGTACAGGGTCAATGGGCTGAATGGCCTCTTTCTGCACTGTAGGGATTCTATATAAATGCAAATTCTTTCTTCTGCCTGACAGAAAAGTATACCAGATGAATCCCTATTAGAAATGAGTTCACTCTGCCTGGATTCAGAAGTGTAAATGCTGTGTTCCAGCAGACTATTCTTCTTCCATTTTTTTCTGAATTATAATCTTGGAATTGGTCATCTCTGCTCAAGTAATGAAGCTGTAATGTTCCACATCATACCCTAGTTACCTTGGACCAAGCAATGCAAGAGTTAATTATCAATTTGAAGGGTGCGGCTATGGCTACACCTTGCTATTCAATGGAGTAAAGCTGTGGTGCGTGTATGCACCCTCAGACACATCCACAGACCACCATTCTGTGTTGCTAGAAAATATAGGAAACAGTTCTTTCTTCCTGTTAGCGTTGGCAATGCAGTAATTCATCTGAGATTTTTCTAATTTTTCAGTATGATGATTGGATTCTTATTGCAACTCATTCATGGCGCATGAGTATCTTTTTCAAGTTAATGTTAAACTGCAGACTGCGACAAACAACAGTGGCATCATGCTAGTCCGTTGCAACAGATATGTGCAATATACCGGGTGCAGTAGACTGTTTTCTTTGACATGATCAATGCCGAAAAGCTTACAATTCCTCAACTCTAATGGCATACTGAGGCTTTGCAAAGCCGGGATTGAGACTCCTTGATTACTCAGAATCAGCCTCCTTATATCTTCATGGCCTTATCCCTCCCTATCTCTGTCATCACTTTTAGCCCCCCAACCCTCCAAAATATCTGCCCCCTCCCCCCAAATTCTGGCCTCCTGAGCATCCCCAATTACAATTGCTCCATCATTAATGGCCGTGCCTTCATTCGCTGAGGCCCCAAGCTCTGGAATTCCCTCCCCACCCAGCTCCATCTATCAATATCAGCCATTGATTGGGGAATCTACAGAGGCAAATGATTAACTACTTCATCCAGTGTTTTTATAGCTATTCCAATGAAGATGCATACATGTGACATGAAGACCCTGTGAAGCACTCTTTGGAAGGAGCCATTGAGCATGTTCACTATTCCTGTAGCTGCTGTTTTTTTCCACCAGGTGATAATTACCGTCCTAAGGACTATGTTCATAGTTCATGAACATATATGGAATGACTTAAAGAAGGAAAGCAAGATGGAGAGGTGAAGGGAGGGCTGACAAATATTATAATTCCTGGTCATCAGTTCTTAGCCTATCACCTTCACAACCTTACTTGATATCAGTCGGGTCACTGACCCTCTGACTATTCTTCTCTTGTTCCACAAAACTGTGCACGGTAGCACAGTGGTTAGCACTGCTGCCTCACAGCGCCAGAGACCCGGGTTCGATTCCCGATTTGGGTCACTGTCTGTGCGGAGTTTGCACTTTCTCCCCGTGTCTGCGTGGGTTTCCTCCGGGGTTCTGTTTTCCTACCACTGTCCAAAGATATGCAGGTTAGATTGATTGGCCATGCTAAATTGCCCCTTAGTGTCAGGCGGACTAGCTAGGGTAAATGCATGGGGTTATGGGGATAGGGCCTGGGTGGGATTGTGGTCAGTGCAGACTCGATGGGCCGAATGGCCTCCTTCTACACTGTAGGATTCTATGATTCTACACGTATACATCATTCTACATACTATCACTTCATCTTACAGTCCAGTTTTTCAAAAATTAATTATCTGGTCTCCGGCTGTATCTCGTTCTTCCTGAGGACATGAAATCTTTGGGACTCCTAACCATGCTTTTTTTTCCAAATTGGCTTTTTTTTCCCCAAAAAAATCAAGTTTCTTCCCATTGTACAATATTGTGTACTTGATCCAATTTTACTTTTTAAAAATTCTATCACAGGTGTGGGTGTCACTGGCTAGGCCGGAATTTATTGCCCATCCCTAGTTTCCCTCGAAAAGGTGGTGGTGAGCTGCCTTCCTGAAGTACTGAAGTCCATGAAGAATTGGTACATCCAGAGAGCTGTTAGGGAGAGAGTTCCAGGATTTTGGCCCAGCAACAGTGAAGGAATGGTGATATGTTTCCAGGTCAGAATGTTGTGTGGCTTGGAGGGGAATTTGCAGGTGGTGGTGTCCCCATGTATTTGCTACTCTTGCCCTTCTAGATGGTAGAGTTTGCAGACTTGGGTGGTGCTATTGAAGGAACCTTGGTGAGATTGTACACACAGCTGCCACTGTGCATCAGTGATGGAGAAAGTGGATGTTGAAGGCGGTGATGGGATGCCAATCAAGCAGGCTGCCTGATCCTGAATGGTGTCGAACCTCTTGAATTTTGTTTGAGCTGCACTCATCCAGGCAAGAGGAGAATATTCTATCACACTCCTGACTTGTGCCAATTGTGGACAGGCTTTGGGGAGTCAAGACATGAGATACTCTCTGCTCTTGTAGCCCATAGTATTTTTCAGGTGGTCCAGTTCAGTTCCTGGTTAATGACAACCGCCATGATGTTGATAGTGGGGGATTCAGCAATGGTAATGCCATTAAATGTCACAGGGTGTTGATTAGATTCTTGGAGGTGGTCATTGCCTGGCACTTGTATATTGCAACGGTTACTTGCCACTTATCAGCCCATGGTGGTGTTGTTCACTATGGATCTTGGACCTCCATCTTATTTAAAAAAACACATCCACCAACGTCACTCTGGAACTAGCTGTTAGATAGCTTATCTGACTGGCACATATTTATTCCCTGTCTGACTGCCACTCTTAAAGGGAAAATTGCCCAGTGTTTGTTCAGGCCCTTCACTATCCCAAAGAATGTAACTAAGTCTGGGAACTATGTACATTGAGATCAATAGTGCAAATTCATATCCTATCATGCCGATCTTCATTCACTGACATGCTATGCCATCAGGTTAGCCATTATTGTTGTTACCTTTTCCCGTTAGCCCCTCCCCACCCAACCAAAAAAAATGCTAAATGTAATTGACAGCAAACAGAAAAATGAAAATTAGATGTAATCTTATTCTGACACAATTTTCCAGGAAGATTGCAATTAAAGAATGAACACCCTAGATGTTGTTCCAAGTTGCGACTGCATTCCAAAAAGAATTGTAATTATAAAAGTCCAGAGTTCAATTTCAAAGGCCCTTGAACAATGATTTAATGATTTGGAATTGCCATTAAGATTATCCATATGTAAATGCTGATTACATTGTCAAGTAGCTGAAGCCTATCCTTATTTCATAGCCTTTGCACAGTACTGCAAATCTGATCATTTGTCCAAATCTGACCTGAATGTACTTTGAATTGATTCTTTCAAGTCTTTTGTTAAATGTAGACTTGTCAGCTATATGTTTTAGTCATAAAGATCCTTGAAAGTGCATTGCTTGAATGGTGCTTTTCTGTGATTTTTGCCAAAGAAGTGAATGTTTTGACATTTCCTGGAGACCATGGTCCGAATTCAAATTGGAGCTTGAGTTTTGAATGTGGAGTGGGAATGGGAGGGAGTGGGGCAGTGAGCCAACTGGCAAGTTTGCATTTCTGCACCATATGAGACCTGGAGAGATTTTAACTGACATTTTAACATTTTAACATTCAGATTTTAACATTCAGCCTTGGATCTTCAGGTAAGCGTTCTCCAAGGCGGCCTTCACGACACACGACAGTGCAGAGTCGCTGAGCAGAAACTGATAGCCAAGTTCTGCACACATGAGGATGGCCTAAACCAGGATGTTGGATTTATGTCACATTATCAGTAACCCGGTGTAACCCCCAGTAACCTCCACAGCTTGCCTCCTGGGCTTGTGGAATCTCACTAGCTGTTCTGTCTGGAGACAATGCACATCTCTTTAACCTGTGTTGAATGCTCCCTCTACCCACATTGTCTGTACCTTTAAGACCTGGCTGGCTTTAGAGATTCACATTCTAATTAGTATTCTGTAACTTGATTTCTGTGTCTGTGCACTGTTTGAGAGCAGATATCCACTCCATCTGACAAAGGAGCAGTGCTCCGAAAGCTTATGGTATTTGCTACCAAATAAACCTGTTGGACTTTAACCTGGTGTTGTGAGACTTCTTACTGAGATTTTAACTCCCAGGTGTTACTTCCATCTCCAAGTGAGTCAGCGATCCAGTTGTGATGTGAATTGTTAAGTAGCCAGTGGGCGAGAGTGGGATTTTGGATAGCAGAGGCTGTCACAGGGAACTAAAGGAAATGCTCCCGGCATGAAGGTACATGGTTAACGGTTGGATCAGGAGACATAGTTGCGGGCAGGGGAAGTGATAGCAGCTTAGGACATCGTAAGCACAGGCCAAGAGGTGCACTCCTGCTCCTGTAACCCATCAACAAACCACTTTAAAAATGTTGAAACACCTTCCTCGTCTGGTCGGATCTCTGCTGTGGCTCTTTTGTGTCTGCATTTACAGGGCATTAGGACCTATATATATACTTATGGGCCCTTGCTATGAAGAGAGACTTTGTGAAAACAAGGAGTTAAATTGGAGCGGGCAGGAGTGCACCATGAATGGAGAGGTAAGCAATCTGCCTTTATTTTAACCCCCTGTGAACTGTTGCTATTGGGCATCAGGGCTTACTTGCATGCAATAGCTTTAGGCAGTCCATCCTTCTTCTTAAACTGTTGTGGTCAGGAGTTCATGATGAGAGACTTAAAAATCCAACCTGCTATTTAGAAAAAAAATTATTGAATGGGACCTGGGCATCACTGGCTAGACCAGCATTTATTGCCCATCCCTAGTTGCCCTTGAGAAGGTGAGGGTGAGTTGCCTTCTTGAACTGCTGCAGCCCTCAAGAGTAGGTGCACCCACAGTGCTGTAAGGGAGGGAGTTTCAAGACTTTGATCCAGCGACAGTGAAGGATTGGCAATATATTTCCAAGTCAGGATGATGAGTGGCTTGAAAGGAATCCTCCAGGTGACGGTGTTCCCAGGTATCTATTGCTCTTGTCATTCTAAATGGTAGTGGCCATGCGTTTGAAAGTTGCGGCCCAAGGAACCTTGGTGAGTTCCTATAGTGCATCTTGTAGATGGTACACATGGCTGCCACTGTTCATCGGTGGTGGAGGGAGTGGATGTTTGTGGATGCAGTGCCAATCAAATGGGCTGCTTTGTCCTGGATGGTCATAGAGGTTTACAGCATGGAAACAGGCCATTCGGCCCAACTTGTCCATGCCGCCCTTTTTTTTTAAACCCCTAGCTAGTCCCAATTGTCCGCATTTGGTCCATATCCCTCTATACCCATCTTATCCATGTAACTGTCTAAATG
The DNA here is from genome assembly GCF_964213995.1 of Mustelus asterias. Lineage (NCBI taxonomy): Eukaryota > Metazoa > Chordata > Chondrichthyes > Carcharhiniformes > Triakidae > Mustelus > Mustelus asterias. Next base: position 27,219,166 of record NC_135826.1, on the reverse strand, counting down.
CTTTTTAAAGACAAAATTGTACCCGCCTCTACTTCTACCTCTGGCAGCTTGTTCCAGACACTCACCATCCTCTGTGTGAAAAAAATGCCCCTCTGGACACTTTTGTAACTCTCCCCTCTCACCTTAAACCTATGCCCTCTATTTTTAGACTCCCCTACCTTTGGGAAAAGATATTGACTATCTAGCTGATCTGTGCCCTTCATTATTTTATAGACCTCTATAAGATCACCCCTCAGCCACCTATGCTCCAGAAAAAAACGTCCCAGTCTATCCAGCTTCTCCTTATAACTCAAACCATCAAGTCCCGGTAGCATCCTCGTATATCTTTTCTGCACTCTTTCTAATTTAATAATATCCTTTTTATAATAGGGTGACCAGAACTGCACACAGAATTCCAAGTGTGGCCTTACCAATGTCTTGTACAACTTCAACAAGACGTCCCAACTCCTGTATTCAATGTTCTGACTGATGAAACCAAGCATGCCGAATGCCTTCTTCACCACTCTGTCCAACTGTGACTCCACTTTCAAGGAGCTATGAACATGTACCCCTAGATCTCTTTGTTCTGTAACTCTCCCCAATGCCCTACCATTAACTGAGTAAGTCCTGCCCTGGTTCAATCTACCAAAATGCATCACCTCGCATTTGTCTAAATTAAACTCCATCTGCCATTCGTCAGCCCACTTGCCCAATTGATCAAGATCCCATTGCAATCCGAGATAACCTTCTTCACTGTCCACTATGCCACCAATCTTAGTGTCATCTGCAAACTTACTTAACCATGCTTCCTATATTCTCATCCAAATCATTAATATAAATGACAAATAACAGTGGACCCAGCACTGATCCCTGAGGAACACCGCTGGTCACAGGCCTCCAGTTTGAAAAACAACCCTCTACAACCACCCGCTGGCTTCTGTCAAGAAGCCAATTTTGTATCCATTTAGATACCTCACCCTGGATCCCGTGAGATTTAACCTTATGCAACAACCTACCATGCGGTTGGAGGTGGTTACCAACCTACCAGGTGGTTTGGAGAAAAGCTTTGCTACCAAGCTACCTCTCAGCTAAATGATTTCAAACGAATCCAATTACACATTCTCTCCACATCTCACACCAGAAACGAGACAGGTGTCGAGCTTCTTAAGTGTTGTTGGAGTTGCAGTCATCCAGACAAGTGGAGAGTATTCCATTAGACTCCTGACTTGTGCCTTGTAGGTGGTGGACAGGCTTTAGGGTGTCAGGAGGTGAATTACTCACTGCAGGATCCTAGCCTTTGACCTGCTCTTGTAGCCACAGTATTTATATGTTCAGTTTCTGATCAATAGTAATCTCCAGGATGTTGATAGTAGGGATCTTAGCAATGGTAATGCCATTGGCTTTCATGGGGAATGGTTTGATCCTTGTTGGAGATAGTCATTGCCTGGCACTTGTATGGTTGTGTCCCAATGCTGAGTTTCACTAGCTCCTACCTGGGGTACTGGTGAAGATGTTCCAATTCAATGACTCAGGAAACATTGGTGAAACGTTGCTGATGTATATCATCTTTTTCAATCACATGACTGGGTGTTTGTATCTCAACATTGACTGATATTCAACTGTGCCTGTTGCGGATCCGAGTTTGATGGGCTACTGACGGGACCCGTATGCGCTAACTTATAGCAAAGCATCTTGCTTCAATGGGGATCAGGAAGGGGAATAGTGCTGAGACCACTCTGCTAAACATACAAACATATGAAATAGGAGCAGAAGTAGGCCATTCGGCCCCTTGAACATGCTCTGCCATTCATTAAGATCATAGCTGCTCTGTTTGTGTTTTGAATTCCACATTCCCATCTACCCCTTGCTCAACAAGAATCCATCTACCTCCACCTTAAAAATATTCAATGGCCCCCGCCTCCATCACCTTATGAGGTCGCACAGCCCTCGAAGAGAAAAACGTTCTCCTCACCTCTGTCCTAAAAAGGCAACCCTTAATTTTAAAACAGTGCCCCCAGTTCTGTTCTCACCCACAACAGGAAACATCCTTTCCCCTTCCACCTTCTCAAAACTGTTCCGGATCTAATATGGTTGAATCAAGACACTCAAACCTAGCTCTTAGATCAAGTCATTTGCTCTAATACATGGATCCATGTCAACTTTTGTTTGATAACGCTCCTATGAAGCACATTAAAAAATTTTCCCATGTTAAAGTCACAAAGTCAATGCAAGTTATCATTGCTGTTGTTACAAAGCTTTTGTGGAGGCTAAACATATCTGCTGCAAATTAGCATTATGTGATTAAGTTCATATAAAAGCATTTCATGAGGCCATTACAGACATAGATGAATGATTAATTTTGATGAATTAAAATGTAAAAATTACTTTGTGACATGTAATTAAAAATACATTAAAAACATCTTTGAAGAATTACTCATCTCAGCTACATACTTTCAAGATTTTTAATGAAATGTAAATTTATTTAACTAAAATAAATCCTCTAAAATCTATTACTTAAATGCTTTTTCTGTAGAATTTAGGCAAAGAAGTTGTTAATTTATACAGTTCTTGACGACTACATACCCCCATGGTCAAAGGCAGTGTAATTGCTTCAACTGTTGTGATCAGCTATTTGTCACTGGAAGTTTTTCGACAGGTCTTTTCGCCAGGGAGGGGAGTCCAAAACTAGAGGGCATAGGTTTAAGGTGAGAGGGGAAAGATTTAAAAGGGACCTGAGGGGCAACTTTTTCACACAGAAGATGGTGTGCAAATGGAATGAGCTGCCAGGGGAGGTGGTCGACGTGGGTACAATTACAGCATTTAAAAGACATTTGGGCAGGTACACAGAAAGGAAATGTTGAGAGTGCTGTGGGCCAAATATAGACAAATGGGACTAGTTCAGTTTAGGAAATCAGGTTAGCATGGACAAGTTGGGCTGAAGGGCCTGTTTCGGTGCTGTATATTTCTATGGCTCTATGACTAATAGAAAAGCAGAGCTGTGAACAGATCTTTCTGAACTATCAGGACCAAAAAAGTTAAAGTTACAAACCCAGCACTGTAAAAATGAAAGCAGAGATAGAAATTGGGGTCTGAGAAGTGTTTTGGCAGAAGGGCTTCAGACGCCAGATAGTCAAGGCTTAAAAGCCATGATTTTCTGAGCAATTCATAGAACCTCTACAGTACAGAAGAGGCCTTTTGGCCTATCGAGACTGCATCGACTCTGACAGAATATCTAATCCAGGCACTCTCCCCAGCTCTGTCCTCTTAACCCCACACATTTTCCATGGCTAATCCATCTAACCTACACATCTTGGGACACTAGGGGCAATTTAAGATGGCCAATCCACCCAACCTACATGTCCTTGGACTGTGAGAGGAAATCGGAGCACCCGGAGAAACCCACGCAGAGACGGGAAGAATGTGCAAACTCCACACACTCACCCAAAGCTGGGAATTGAACTCTGGTCCCTGGCGCTGTGATGCAGCAGAGCTCACCACTGGGCCACCCCCTTGCTTTGATTTTCCTCCCCTTTGGACACTGACCAGGCGGATTGTGGCTGAAGCACACTCTACCTGACATGGACTGACCCTGGATAAAAGCAAATTACTGCGGATGCTGGAATCTGAAACCAAAAGAGAAAATGCTGGAAAATCTCAAAGCTTTGACAAAGGGTCGTCTGGACTCGAAACGTCAGCTCTTTTCTCTCCTTACAAATGCTGTCAGCCCTGCTGAGATTTTCCAGCATTTTCTCTTATGGCCTGAACCTGTTTGGACTTCCAGCTTTTATGACGATAATGATAAATATTGGCCAGGACACTGGGTCTCCCTGCTCTTTGTTGAAACAGTGCAATCAATCTTTTATGTCCTCCTAAGACAGCAGGAGAGGCCTAAGTTAAACATCTCATCCAAAAGTCGGCCTCCTATACAGCACTCCCTTAACATTCAACTGGAGTGTTAGCATAGAGTGGGACTTAAATGGACAATTACCTCCTGACTCACAGTTGAGCATGCTACCCATTAAACTACAGCTGACAATTTGGTGAATCTTCTAATCTACACTTTTGTTTCAGTCTTGTTCATTTTAACCTTGCAATATGGTTGACTCTTAGCTGCCCTCTGCAATGGTGTGGCAAGTCACTCAGTTCAAGGGCAATTAGGGATGGGCAACAAATGCTGGCCTTACCCACATCCCATGAAAGAATAAAGAAAAAAATCTCTAAATGATGTATGGCCCAAATCAAATTGCCCCTTTACATCAACAGCAACTTTTCAGGAGGGAAGCGAGATAGTGAGACAGAGGATTTGGGGAGAAATTCCATAGTTTAGGACTTTTTAACATTTTACAGATCTGAATTATGCTTCTTCTCAACCTTCTTTCCCAAGTGGAAGCAAGGTCAGCTTCTATAAGTCTATTCCTGAGATCCACACCCTACAATTACCCAATTTATTTTTCTTTGAACCCAATCCAACATATCAATGACCAAACATTACAAAGGACAATAGCTAACAGTTAATAAATTACTAAGTAATAATCATATCTAACCATTTAAATTAATCTACTCTAAATATTGTTTGAAGTCAGCTATTAGATTGGTGGTTCAAATTTATTTTAAGATGTTGTCTTCATTTCAATGTGCCTCAGTGAACTTTAATTGAAAGTTTCTTTATATTACTTTATTTGATTTATAAGTGTTCTGATGTTGTTTGAAAATGGAGGCAATGAGTGATATAAAACAAAGTGTGCCATCTATTTTATAACGCTGAGTCAGAATGCATGTTGTATGCTGTAACCTCTCTCAGAGTATGGAAGCCACTTTGAAAAGCAACGCTAGATTAATGGAGTATTTAGTTCCTGGTATATACATGACTGCTCCAATGGCCACTTCTGCTTGACTATAAGACTCAAGGCAAGATTGCCCATTGAAGTTGGTGGATAACTTCATTATTCCCAATGAGAGCATTGAGAATTTTAATTGGTGTGCATTTCTGCATTATTCCAGACACTTCATTTTGCAGACAAGTTTTTCCCATAATTATCTTAATTGCTGTATTAAAAGTTGCAGTTTGCAAAGTTTTGAGATTGGAAATCAGTGAAGTGAATTACATGAATTAGATAAGGAGGAAAATCGTGGGTGCAACACCTTAGGTGCCTCGAGCAGTTTATGCACACCCCTTTTTTTAAACCTGATTTTACCACTTCCAGTCCAGTTGTTCAATCTGGTTGGTTCAGGGCTCCACAGTTGCTTTCCCTGTTTACTCAGGTACCATAAGAACGCAAGAAATAGGAACAGGAGCAGACAACACAGCCCAGTGAGCCTCCTCCGCCCCCCCCCCCCCCCCCCCCCGCCCCCCATTCAACACAATCATGGCAGATCTTGGGCTTCAACTTCATTTTCCAACCCATTCCAATGTCGCTTAATTCCCTGAGAGACCAAACATCTGTCTAGCCCAGCAAATGTATTCAATGATGGAGCATCCACAGCCCTTTTGGGTTAAAGGATATCAAAGGTTCATAACCCTCTGAGTGAAGAAATTTCTCCTCACCTTGGCCCCTTATCATGAGACTATGCCCCCATGTTTTAGATTTCCCGACCAATGGAAAAGTCTCTCAGCATCTACCCTATCAAGTTGTAGGTTGCAAGGAGATCACATCTCATACTTCTAAATTCCAGAGAATGTACGCCCAATTTACTCAGCTTCTCATCATAGGGCTCATCCTGGGTACCAATTTAGTGAATCTTCATTGTAAAGACTCCAATGCAAATATATCCTTTCTTAAATGTGGAAACCAAAGCTGCTCTCGATGTGTTCTCTTCAAAACCCTATACAACTGTGGCAGACCACGTTTCCATCACCACAACGTTATCCCCTTGCACTTTCAGCAACCTGTCCTGGAAAAGATATTAAAAACAGGAACGTACAAGAGACTCTCTCATATCGAATGTCATTTGATGCCCTCTCACATCAAATATGGCCCCATCTATAGCATGCATATATGCAAGTACAGGTTTGTGGCTTGACAAGAATAAAGTAGCAAATATAAACAAAAATGCTGGAAATAATCAGGCAGCATCGGAGAAGGGAGTTGAATTTTTGGCAGAATTGCAGACCAGTTTTAACAATCTGGCAGAACAAAATGAAGGAGATAGTCATCCACTCCAGGAAGTGTAGTGGAGGACATGCCCCTGACTACAACAACGGGGGACGAAGGTGAAATGGTCGAAAGCTTCAAGTTTCTAGGTGTCCTGATCATCAACAACCTGTCCTGGTCTCTCCAAGCCGACGCTATAGTTTAGAAAGCCCACCAACGCCTCTACTTTCTCAGGAGGCTAAGGAAGTTTGGCATGTCCGCTATGACTCTCACCACCTTTTACAGATGCACCACAGAAGGCACTCTTTCTGGTTGTATCACAGCTTGTTTTGGCTCCTGCTCTGTCAAGATCGCAAGAAACTACAAAGGGTTGTGAATGAAGCCCAGTCCATCACGCAAACCAGCTTCTCATCCATTGACTCTGTCTGCACTTCCCGCTGCCTCGGCAAAGCAGCCAGCATAATCAAGGACCCCACGCACCCCAGACATGCTCTCTTCCACCTTCTTCCGTCAGGAAAAAGATACAAAAGTCTGAGGTCACGTACCAACCGACTCAAGAACAGCTTCTTCCCTGCTGCTGTCAGACTTTTGAATGGACCTACCTTGCATTAAGTTGATCTTTCTCTACACCCTAGCTATGACTGCAACACTACATTCTGCACTCTTTCCTTTCCTTCTCTATGTACAGTATGTTTTGTCTGTGTAGCACGCTAGAATCAATACTTTTCACTAATACACGTGACAATAATAAATCAAATGAAATCAAATCAGTACTAATGTGGTGTTTCATTGTCAGAGGTGCCCTCTTTTGGATTAGACATTAAACACTTAAACATGCCCTCTCAGCTGGGCGTATTTCGAAGAAGAGGAGGGGACTTCCTCCTGGTATCCTGGAGAATATTTATCCCTCAATCAAAAGTAAAGTTTTTTTTAAAGTTTATTTATTAGTCACAAGTAAGGCTTACAAAAACCACTGCAATGAAATTATTGTGAAATTCCCCTAGTCACCACACTCCGGCATCTGTTCAGGTCAATGCACCTAACCAGCGCATCTTTCAGACTGTGGGAGGAAGCCAGAGCACCTGATGGAAACCCATGCAGACAACATGCAGACTCCGCGCAGTGACCCAAGCTGGGAATTGAACCTGGGTCCCTGGAGCTGTGAGGTAGCAGTGCTAACCATTGTGCTACCATGCTGCCCCCTATGGTACTGCTTTCTCTGGTGCATCTTCACCATGACAAAAACAGATTATCTGGTCATTATCACATTGTTGTTTGTGCAAGTTTGCTATGTGCAAATTGGCCGCTGTGTCTCTGACATTACAACAGCGACTGCGCTTTGAAAAGTACTTCAATGGCTGTAAAGTGCTTTGGAACATTCTGTGGTTGTGAAAGGCAGTATATAAATGTTCTGAAGAAGTCATGCAGACTTGAAATGGTAACTTTACTTCTCTCTCCATAGGAGCTACCAGACCTGCTCAGTTTTTCCAGCATTTTCTCTTCATATTATATAAATACAAATCTTTTTAGGGAAGGACAGAAGCAGGGGGAGGGACAGAACAAAAGGGAAGAGGAAAGAAGCAACATTTAATGACTGAAAAGAAGAATGACAAGGCTCGAATAAGCACATCTGAAATGAAAGGATTCGGATATTTTCTTTGTCATGGACGGCCAAGCAGACAAACTAGTGGATGTACAGGAAAGCTGGTGTTAAGAGGAACTTGTTTGACGCAGTGTCATCCAAGAAGCTTGAATATTTTGGACATGCCACATGAACAAGAGGGGAGTGTCTGGAAAACCCAAGATGGCACGGATGGATAATAGCAGGATGTGGACTGCGTGGCCTCTCTACTGGACAGGCAGTGAGGGCAGTGGAGAATGGAAATCAGAGGAGAAAAGTTGTTCTTGGTGCGGCCAACCCTTGGAACTAGAACAAATGAAAGGCAGATGTTATGTATTGTAAAGTAATGCATCTCTGTGTGATTAGTCGCATTAACATGCTTTGGCACCACCAGAGGCAGTCACAGGGTTCTCTCTCTCTTCCATCTTAGACTGTGATGAAGCAACACCTATCTCAATAAACTCTGACTTGTTGGTTAAGTGTGGATCCACACAGTGTGGATACACAGGTATCCATATAGTGTGTACACCTATTCCTTTGCTCTTTGCTGTAGAAGAGGCCTAAGCCCCAAATAGCAACAACAAAGTAGCAATTCAGCAGGGGAACAGTGCTCAAAAGCAGGAATTCATTTTTTAATTTTTACTCCGTTCTTAAAGTTACAAAGCTGGTTCTCAGAGTGGACACAGCAAGCCTGAATTCATCTCCTTGCTTACTCCAAAAACAAAATTCAAATTGAATCCAATTCATGGTCCCCACAAGATCCAAGTTGACAAGATAAGGCATTGCACCCAACCTTGGGCTTGATCTGAGCTAAAAGGCCGAGAAGCTCGAGAGGTGGACAGGGCTGCATGGTGGCACAGTGGTTATCAATGCTGCCTCACAGCGCCAAAGACCCAGGTTCGATTCCCGGCTTGGGTCACTGTCTGTGCGGAATCTGCACATTCTCCCCGTGTCTGCATGGGTTTCCTCCGGGTGCTCCAGTTTTCCTCCCACAGTCTGAAAGATGCGCTGGTTAGGTGCATTGGCCATGCTAAATTCCCTCAGTGTACCCAAACAGGGGCCAGAGTGTGGTGACTAGGGGATTTTCATAGTAACTTCATTGCAGCGTTGATGTAAGCCTACTTGTGATACTAATAGATCATAGGATCCCTACAGTGCAGAAGAAGGTCATTCAGCCCATCAAGTCTGTACCGACCACAATTCTACCCAGGCCCTATTCCCGTAACCCCACATATAAGAAAAACCAAGCAATGTGCCTTAATGACTATTGGCTGGTGGCTCTGACATCCATCATTATGAAGTGCTTCAAAAGGTTAGTCATGGCACAAATCAATTCCAGCCTACCGGACTACCTGGATCCACTACAGTTTGCCTACTGCCGCAACAGGTCCACAGCAGACGCCATTTCCCTGGCCCTGCACTCAACCTTGGAACACCTAACACATAACAAGGACACCTATGTCAGACTCCTATTTATTGACTACAGCTCAGCCTTCAACGCTATTATTCCCATGAAACTCATCTCCAAATTCCGTGGCCTGGGCCTCGGCACCTCCCTTTGCAACTGGATCCTGAACTTCCTAACTCACAGACCACAATCAGTAAGGATAGGCAACAACACCTCCTCCACGATAATCCTCAACATCGGTGCCCCACAAGGCTGTGTTCTCAGCCCCGTACTATACTCCTTGTACACCTATGACTGTGCGGCCAAATTCCCTTCCAATTCGATTTTCAAGTTTGCTGATGACGCCACTATAATGGGTCGGATCTCAAACAATGACGACACAGAGTACAGGAATGAGATAGAGAATCTGGTGAACTGGTGTGGCAACAATAACCTCTCCCTCAATGTCAACAAAATGAAGGAGATTGTCATTGGCTTCAGGAACCGTAAAGGAGAACATGCCCCTGCCTACATCAATAGGGACGAAGTAGAAAGGGGCAAGAGCTTCAAGTTTTTGGGTATCCAGATCATAACAACCTGTCCTGGTTCCCCCATGCCAATGCTATAGTTAAGAAAGCCCTACTTTCTCAGAAGACTAAGGAAATTCGGCATGTCAGCTATGACTCTCAGCAACTTTCACAGATGCACCATAGAAAGCATTCTTTCTAGTTGTATCACAGCTTGCTATGGCTCCTGCTCTGCCCAAGACTGCAAGAAACTACAAAAGGTCGTGAATGTAGGCCAGTCCATCACGCAAACCAACCTCCCATCCATTGACCTGTCTACATTTCCCGCTGCCTCGGCAAAGCAGCCAGCATAATTAAGGACCCCATGCACCCTGGACATTCTCTCTTCCACCTTCTTCCTTCGGGAAAAAGATTCAAAAGTCTGAGGTCACGTACCAACCAACTTAAGGACAGCTTCTTCCCTGCTGCTGTCAGACTTTTGAATAGACTTACCTTGCATTAAGTTGATCTTTCTCTACACCCTAGCTATGACTGTAACACTACATTCTGCACTCTCTCCTTTCCTTCTCTATAAATGGTATGTTTTGTCTGTAGAGCGCGCAAGAAACAATACTTTTCACTGTATGTTAATACATGTGACAATAATAAATCAAATCAAACCAAATTATTTACCCTGCTAATCCCCTGACACTAGGGTCAATTTAGCATGGCCAATCAACCTAATCTGCACATCTTTGGACTGTGGGAGGAAACCAGAGCACCTGGAGGAAACCCACGCAGACACGGGGAGAACGTGCAAACTCCACACAGACAGTGACCGGAGGCTGGAATTGAACCTGGGTCCCTGGCGCTGTGAAGCATTGCCCGTTGGCAACAGTGGTTAGCACTGCTGCCACCAGGGGTTTAAATAAACTTAAAACTTATTTGTGGGCAGACGTTTCTTTTGGGCAAATTAAATGAACTAAATTGAACAAACTCGGGGACAAGACAAGAAGGGCAGCCCTCAGAAAGAAGGGAAAAAGCTGAAAGAAAAGACAAAGCAGAAAAGAAACTTCAAACATGAAATCAAAGTGTGATTAAGGGAGATCAATAATACACCCCAGTCTCTGTGGAGGATGTGTGGGCAGGCAGGTGAACAGCAGACGTGCATAGCGCGTTTCACTGTATCCCAATACAAGTGACAATAATAAAGCAAATCAAATCAAAACTGAAATCAAATCAAAAATGAAATCAAATATCAAATCAATCATCAAATGAAATATATCAAATCAAATATCAAATCAAATCAAAACTGAAATCAAATATCAAATCAAATCAAAAATGAAATCAAATATCAAATCAAACATCAAGTGAAATAAATCAAATATCAAATCAAATATCAAATCAAAACTGAAATCAAATATCAAATCAAATCAAAATGAAATCAAATATCAAATCAAATCAAAAATGAAATCAAATATCAAATCAAATCAAAAATGAAATCAAATATCATCTCAAAGCAAATATCAAATCAAACATCAAATCAAAAGAAATAAATCAAATATCAAATATCAAATTAAATTAATATCCAAGGTGAAAGGGCAGGTGGTTAACCTTTGACCCAGATACTTTCAGCTGAGGCTGCAGAACCTGGCTGTGGATTGCGTCACGTCCGCCACCGGAAGCGTCTGTCACTTCCACCGCCGCCGCCGTGCGGGCTACGTCACATCCGGTAAGGGGCGCTCCGCTTTTGGTCGTCGCCAGCAATGGAGGAGCAGGATGTGAGCTGACGGAGGAGCCATCGCCAAGCAGACACCCTCTGTCCCCCCACTCCCTCACCGCGGCTCCGTGTCGCCCCGGCACCGGCCCATCCAGGCGGCCCGGCTCTCAGCATGAACGGCCTGTCGCTCAGCGAGCTCTGCTGCCTCTTCTGCTGCCCGCCCTGCCCCAGCCGCATCGCCGCCAAGCTGGCCTTCCTGCCGCCCGAGGCCACGTACGCCGCGGTGGCCGACGAATCGGGCAGCCGCTGGAGCCTGCGCTTCACCGAGCGCGCCGAGTGGCAGTACGGCCAGCGGGAGCTGGACTGCACCGACATCTTCCTCATCCGCACCAGCCGCGGCAACAGGATCGCCTGCATGTTCATCCGCTGCTCGCCCAGTGCCAGGTAACCGGCCGACCCCCGCCGCCTCTCTGTCCCCCTCCTCAATACACTCACTATCCCCCTCCTCAATACCCCCACTATCCCCCTCAATACCCCCACTATCCCCCTCCTCAATACCCCCACTATCCCCCTCCTCAATACCCTCACTATCCCCCTCCTCAATACCCTCACTATCCCCCTCCTCAATACCCCCACTATCCCCCTCCTCAATACCCTCACTATCCCCCTCCTCAATACCCTCACTATCCCCTCCTCAATACCCCCACTATCCCCCTCAATACCCCCACTATCCCCCTCCTCAATACCCCCACTATCCCCCTCCTCAATACCCCCACTATCCCCCTCCTCAATACCCCCACTATCCCCCTCCTCAATACCCTCACTATCCCCCTCCTCAATACCCCACTATCCCCCTCCTCAATACCCCCGCTATCCCCCTCCTCAATACCCCCGCTATCCCCCTCCTCAATACCCCCGCTATCCCCCTCCTCAATACCCCCGCTATCCCCCTCCTCAATACCCCCGCTATCCCCCTCCTCAATACCCCCGCTATCCCCCTCCTCAATACCCCCGCTATCCCCCTCCTCAATACCCCCGCTATCCCCCTCCTCAATACCCCCGCTATCCCCCTCCTCAATACCCCCGCTATCCCCCTCCTCAATACCCCCGCTATCCCCCTCCTCAATACCCCCACTATCCCCCTCCTCAATACCCCCACTATCCCCCTCCTCAATACCCTCACTATCCCCCTCAATACCCTCACCATCCCCTCCTCAATACCCCCACCGTCCCCCTCCTCAATACCCCCACCGTCCCCCTCCTCGATACCCCCACTATCCCCCTCCTCAATACCCCCACCGTCCCCCTCCTCAATACCCCCACCGTCCCCCTCCTCAATACCCCCACCGTCCCCCTCAATACCCCCACCGTCCCCTTCCTCAATACCCCCGCCGTCCCCCTCCTCAATACCCCCGCCGTCCCCCTCCTCAATACCCCCGCCGTCCCCTTCCTCAATACCCCCGCCGTCCCCCTCCTCAATACCCCCGCCGTCCCCCTCCTCAATACCCCCGCCGTCCCCCTCCTCAATACCCCCGCCGTCCCCCTCCTCAATACCCCCGCCGTCCCCCTCCTCAATACCCCCGCCGTCCCCCTCCTCAATACCCCCGCCGTCCCCCTCCTCAATACCCCCGCCGTCCCCCTCCTCAATACCCCCGCCGTCCCCCTCCTCAATACCCCCGCCGTCCCCCTCCTCAATACCCCCGCCGTCCCCCTCCTCAATACCCCCGCCGTCCCCCTCCTCAATACCCCCGCCGTCCCCCTCCTCAATACCCCCGCCGTCCCCCTCCTCAATACCCCCGCCGTCCCCCTCCTCAATACCCCCGCCGTCCCCCTCCTCAATACCCCCGCCGTCCCCCTCCTCAATACCCCCGCCGTCCCCCTCCTCAATACCCCCGCCGTCCCCCTCCTCAATACCCCCGCCGTCCCCCTCCTCAATACCCCCGCCGTCCCCCTCCTCAATACCCCCGCCGTCCCCCTCCTCAATACCCCCGCCGTCCCCCTCCTCAATACCCCCGCCGTCCCCCTCCTCAATACCCCCGCCGTCCCCCTCCTCAATACCCCCGCCGTCCCCCTCCTCAATACCCCGCCGTCCCCCTCCTCAATACCCCCGCCGTCCCCCTCCTCAATACCCCCGCCGTCCCCCTCCTCAATACCCCCGCCGTCCCCCTCCTCAATACCCCCGCCGTCCCCCTCCTCAATACCCCCGCCGTCCCCCTCCTCAATACCCCCGCCGTCCCCCTCCTCAATACCCCCGCCGTCCCCCTCCTCAATACCCCCGCCGTCCCCCTCCTCAATACCCCCGCCGTCCCCCTCCTCAATACCCCCGCCGTCCCCCTCCTCAATACCCCCGCCGTCCCCCTCCTCAATACCCCCGCCGTCCCCCTCCTCAATACCCCCGCCGTCCCCCTCCTCAATACCCCCGCCGTCCCCCTCCTCAATACCCCGCCGTCCCCCTCCTCAATACCCCCGCCGTCCCCCTCCTCAATACCCCCGCCGTCCCCCTCCTCAATACCCCCAGCCGTCCCCCTCCTCAATACCCCCGCCGTCCCCCTCCTCAATACCCCCGCCGTCCCCCTCCTCAATACCCCCGCCGTCCCCCTCCTCAATACCCCCGCCGTCCCCCTCCTCAATACCCCCGCCGTCCCCCTCCTCAATACCCCCGCCGTCCCCCTCCTCAATACCCCCGCCGTCCCCCTCCTCAATACCCCCGCCGTCCCCCTCCTCAATACCCCCGCCGTCCCCCTCCTCAATACCCCCGCCGTCCCCCTCCTCAATACCCCCGCCGTCCCCCTCCTCAATACCCCCGCCGTCCCCCTCCTCAATACCCCCGCCGTCCCCCTCCTCAATACCCCCGCCGTCCCCCTCCTCAATACCCCCGCCGTCCCCCTCCTCAATACCCCCGCCGTCCCCCTCCTCAATACCCCCGCCGTCCCCCTCCTCAATACCCCCGCCGTCCCCCTCCTCAATACCCCCGCCGTCCCCCTCCTCAATACCCCGCCGTCCCCCTCCTCAATACCCCCGCCGTCCCCCTCCTCAATACCCCCGCCGTCCCCCTCCTCAATACCCCCGCCGTCCCCCTCCTCAACACCCGTCGCCGTCCCCCTCCTCAACACCCGTCGCCGTCCCCCTCCTCAACACCCGTCGCCGTCCCCCTCCTCAACACCCGTCGCCGTCCCCCTCCTCAACACCCGTCGCCGTCCCCCTCCTCAACACCCGTCGCCATCCCCCCCTCCTCAACACCCGTCGCCATCTCCCCCTCCTCAACACCCGTCGCCATCTCCCCCTCCTCAACACCCGTCGCCATCTCCCCCTCCTCAACACCCGTCGCCATCTCCCCCTCCTCAATACCCGTCGCCATCTCCCCCTCCTCAATACCCGTCGCCATCTCCCCCTCCTCAATACCCGTCGCCATCTCCCCCTCCTCAATACCCGTCGCCATCTCCCCCTCCTCAATACCCGTCGCCATCTCCCCCTCCTCAATACCCGTCGCCATCTCCCCCTCCTCAATACCCGTCGCCATCTCCCCCTCCTCAATACCCGTCGCCATCTCCCCCTCCTCAATACCCGTCGCCATCTCCCCTCCTCAATACCCGTCGCCATCTCCCCCTCCTCAATACCCGTCGCCATCTCCCCCTCCTCAATACCCGTCGCCATCTCCCCCTCCTCAATACCCGTCGCCATCTCCCCCTCCTCAATACCCGCCGCCATCTCCCCCTCCTCAATACCCGTCGCCATCTCCCCCTCCTCAATACCCGTCGCCATCTCCCCCTCCTCAATACCCGTCGCCATCTCCCCCTCCTCAATACCCGTCGCCATCTCCCCCTCCTCAATACCCGTCGCCATCTCCCCCTCCTCAATACCCGTCGCCATCTCCCCCTCCTCAATACCCGTCGCCATCTCCCCCTCCTCAATACCCGTCGCCATCTCCCCCTCCTCAATACCCGTCGCCATCTCCCCCTCCTCAATACCCGTCGCCATCTCCCCCTCCTCAATACCCGTCGCCATCTCCCCCTCCTCAATACCCGTCGCCATCTCCCCCTCCTCAATACCCGTCGCCATCTCCCCCTCCTCAATACCCGTCGCCATCTCCCCCTCCTCAATACCCTCCCCGCGGCACCACCAGCCCCCCTCCCGGCTGCACCCCTTGCCGTGTTTTCCCCCCTCCTCAACACCCCTAACCACCCCCTCAATACCCTCCCCGCGGCACCCCTCTCCACGTCCCCCCGTCCTCAACACCCCTCGCCACCCCCCTCTTCAACACCTTGTGGCCCCCCCCCTCCTCAATAGTCTCCCTGCGGCACCCCTTGCCGCGTGTCACACACACACACACACACACACACATCGCAGCACCCCTTGCCATGTTGTGCGGCCCACCCCCCTGGGCACCCTCGCCATGTGTCCTATTCTCCCGTTCCACTCCCCCCCCCCCCCCCCCCCCCCCCCCCCCCCCCCCAAATTTGCAGATGATACAAAATTTGGTAGGCAGCTGAGATACTTTAGCGTGATTTCAGTGGCACAGTGGTTAGCACTGCTGCCTCAGTGCCAGGAACCTGGGTTCATTTCCTGGCTTGGGTCACTGTCTGTGAGGAGTCTGCATGTTCTCCTTGTGTTTGCGTGGGTTTCCTCCCAGTCGTGCATTGACCCGAACAAGTGCTGGAGTGTGGCAATTTCGCAGGGCAATCGGGGAATTTCGCAGCAACTTCGTTGCATCATTGTGAGCCTTAATTGTAACTGATAAATAAACTCTAACAATTTGAACAGGCTAAGTGAATGGGCATATGCATGGTGGATACAATATAATATGGACAAACGAGGTTATCCATTTCGGTAGCAATAATAAGGCTGATTATTATTTGAATGGGTGTAAATTGAGAGAGGTGGACACTTCGTAAGACCTTGGTGTCCTCGTGCATCAGTCACTGAAAGTAAGTGTGCAGGCAGTAAAGAAGGCAAATGGTATGTTGGCCTTCATAGCGGGAGGATTTGAGTATAGCGATAGGGATGTTTTACTGCCATTGTACAGGCTGTTGGTGACCTGGAGTATTATTTGCAGTTTTGGTGTCCTTATCTGAGGAAGAATGTTCTTTCTATAGGTGCAGTGAAGGTTTACCAGGCTGATTCCTGGATGGCAGGTCTAAGTTGTTTAGGATTATATTCATTGGAGTTTAGAAGAGTGTGAGGGGATCTTGTAAAAACAATTTTCTAACAGATTCAGAAAGTATGTTCCCGATGGTGGGGTAATCCAGAACTGGAGTTATAGTTTGATGATAAGGGGTAACCTCTTAGGACTGAGGTGAAGAGAAATTTCTTCACCCAGAGGGTGATGAATGTGTGGAATTAATTCACTCCCACAGAAAGTAGTTGGGGCCAAAACATGTGACATCAAGAAGAAATTAGATACAACCCTTCGGGGATCAGGATATTGAATTTGACAATCAGCCATGATTAAAATGAATGCCGGAACAGGCTCGAAGGGCCAAATGGCCTACTCCTTTTATTTTCTATGTTTCTATGAAGGATTAAAATTATTTGCATGGCGAGTACTTGGCACGAGATGTTTTCTAATCTTTTCTCTGAAGGTATTATTCCTTGATACATTGTGGTTCCATGGGCAAGAGTACCTTGCTTAAATGGATGTTATTCATAGGCATGGAAACCATTTCCCCCCCAGTCTTTCGGAATTTGTGACCAATTGTGATTTCTTGTTCACTGTTTTAGCTGAGGTCAGTCCAACAATCAAATCTGTCTCCTGGTCAAGGTGGCTTAGTTTTTCACTAAAAATTCCAGGAGTCACCGCAGGAATTCTATGAATGTTAATTCAGGAACATTGGTCATTAAAACTTGTTCATTTCGACTTTCAATAGCACAATTAAATATTCATAAAATCAAGCCATTATGTAATCTTAGGCTGGAACTGACATGGGATTGCACTTTTATGTTCAGATTGATCAGTGGTGATGGGGGCTAACATTCTGCAATTGCGTTTGGTGGTGTTACTTGCTGAGGTTGTCTTGAGGAATATGTTGCCGTTGCACTTTGTGTGGCATATAGATCTTTTGACTTAATCCTGTTAGAACCCACTATTCAAGCACTGAATTTGTTGGTGAAAGTCAGTAGCTGCAGTTGTTGCCCTTTGGGCCATCATGATTTGTTTGAAGTAACTTCCATTATATTATAGCAGTAAATTCCTAAGGGAAGCTCGACCATCCCTTGATCAAGAAATCTTCCCATCATTCAGCCATTCCAATGAAGCAATTATTGTATGGTAATTGAATCAAGCCTAAACAAATCTATTTTAAGAAACTGGTCCCCTCAGAGTCCTTAATTAAAGAAAATGTAACTGCTGCCATTTTAAATGCAGAAAGAGCATCCATTGAGATGCTAAATTGGTAAGTGCAGTTGGCTTAATTGGGTGAATTGACGAAGAAGCAGTGTCTGTTGGCTTGTCGCTTTGATTTGATTTATTATTGTCACATGTATTAGTATACAGTGAAAAGTATTTCTTGCCTGCTACTTGGACAAAGCATAACATTCATAGAGAAGGGAAGGAGGGCATGCAGAATGTAGTGTTACAGTCATAGCTAGGTTATAGAGAAAGATCAACTTAGTGCAAGATAAATCCATTCAAAAGTCTGATGGGAAGAAGCTGTTCTTGAGTTGGTTGGTACGTGACCTCAGACTTTTGTATCATTTTCCTGACGGAAAAAGGTGGAAAGAGAGTATGTCCAGGGTGCATGGGGTCCTTAATTATGCTGGCTGCTTTTCCGAGGCAGCGAGAAGTGTAGACAGATCAATGGATGGGAGGCTGGTTTGCATGATTGACTGGACTTCATTCACGACCTTTTGAAGTTTCTTGTGGTCTTGGGTAGAGCAGGGGCCATACCAAGCTGTGATACGACCAGAAAGAATGCTTTCTATGGTGCATCTGTAGAAGTTGGTGAGAGTTGTAGCTGACATGCCAAATTTCCTTATTCTTTTGAGAAAGTAGAGGCATAGGTGGGCTTTCCTAACTATAGTGTTGGCGTGAGTGGACCAGGACAGGTTGTTAGTGATCTGGACACCTAAAAGCTTGAAGCTCTCGACCATTTTTACTTTGGCCCCATTGATGTAGACAGGGGCATGTTCTCCACTACGCTTCCTGAAGTCGATAACTATCTCCTTTGTTTTGTTGACATTAAGGAAGAGAGTATTGTTGTTGCACTAGTTCACCAGATTCTTTATCTCTTTCCTATACTCCGTCTTGTCATTGTTTGAGATCCAACCCACTACAGTGGTGTCATCAGCAAACTTTAAAATCGAGTTGGAGGGAATTTGGCTGCACAGTCATAGGTGTATAAGGAATATATTAGGGGGCTGAGGTCACAGCCTTGTGGGGCACTGGTGTTGAGATAATCGTGGAGGGAGGTGTTGTTGCCGACCCTTACTGATTGAGCTGGCATGGCTAGTGTTGTTAAGCAAATGCTCTTCAACAAGTATTTATATTGTGCTTTTAATGGAGCAAAATGTCCCACGGTGCCTCATGGGAGAGTCACCAAGCAAAATAAGAGAATTTGACATAAGCCGCATATTAGGTCAACAAACCAAAATGTTGGCCAAAAAGGAAGGTTTGTGGAGTATCTTAAAGGAGGGAGGTAAGGAATAAAAGTGAAAAGTTGTAGTGAGGTTTTTCCAGAGTATGAATTGTTGAATGGTTTCAAGAGAGAGATAGACATGTTTCTAATTTTAAAAAAAGAGGGATTTGGGGAACCGGTGGGAAGGTGGATTTGAGACCAGGGAGAGATCAGCCATGATCTGATTGAATGGCGGAGCAGGCTTGAATGGCTGAGTTTGCCTACTTCTGCCCCTAATTCCTGTGTTCCTAGATGGAAGCTCCTTTAGCAAAGTGTCCATTGTTGTCAACAATGCTGGGGAGATGAGGTGGCATAGCAGGAGTATCACTGGTCTAGTAATCCAGAGACCCAGGCTATTGCTATGCAGGCGGGGGTTCAAATTCCACTCTGGCAGCTGGTGGAATTTAATTCAAATAAGGAATCTGGACTGAAAAGCTAGTCTCCATGATGACCATGATTGTTGTAAAAGCCCATTTGGTTCATATTCTTTATAGAAGGAAATCTGCCATCCTCACCTAGAATCCCTACAGTGTAAAAGGAGGCCTTGGGCCTACACCAACGACAGTCCCCCCCAGGCCCTATCCCTGTAATCTCTCATATTTATCCTGCTAATCCCCCTGACACTAAGGGGCAATTGAGCATGGCCCATCAACCTAACCCACACATCTTTGGAGTGTGGGAGGAAACTGGAGCACCCGGAGAATGTGCAAACTCCACACGTACTCACCCGAGACTGGAATTGAACCTTGGCCCCTGGTGCTGTGAGGCAGCAGTGCTAACCACTCTGCCACTGTGCTTCCATCTAGGAACACAGGACTTAGGGGCAGAAGTAGGCAAACTCAGCCATTCAAGCCTGCTTCGCCATTCAATCAGACCATGGCCAAAATGTGACCCAAGCCCACAGCAATGTGGTTGACTCTTAACTGCCCTCTGAACTGAGTGACTTGTTCAGCTGATTCAAAGGTAATTAGAGATGGGCAACATATGCTGGCCTTGCCGACAACGGCCATATATCATGAAAGAATAAAGGAACTGGAGAGTAGGGATATCTCGAAGGGTTCTGTGGCTGGAGGAAATTACATCAATATGGAGGCTTGAGGCAAGGAGAGATTTGAAAATAAGGAAGAGTATTTCAAATTTGAGGAGTTGCTAAATAGGGATACGATGTAGGTCAGTGACCACAGAGGTAATTGGTGAACAGGAATTTGTGAAAGCTGGGTCATGGGCAGCAGACTTTTGGATGATCATTAAGTTTGAGAAGAACAACTTTGGAAGGCTGCTCGGGAATGCATTGGAATAATCAACTGTAGATGAGGATGAAGGTCTGGAGCAGGGCCAAAGTTGGGCAATGCCACAAAGGCGAAGGAGATAGGTAGTCTTCATGACATAGATATGCGGTTGATAGCTCATCTAAGGCTCTGGCATAACACCAAGGTTGTGAGGAGTGTAGTTCAGCTGTAGATTATTGTCAAGGACGGTGATTGAGTCTAGACAGTGGCTTCAACCTTCCCAATGTTTATTTGGTGGAAACCGTGGCTCATTCAGTACATGATGGTGGATTTTGACACAGTGAAGGTGTTGAGAGAAGTGAAGTCGATCTGGTTGTCAGCGCACATGTGGAAATGGACTGTTTTCAAATGATGTTGTCCAGCAGCAGCATGTAGATGGATCCATGGCGGACACTAGAAGTAGCGTTGGAGTGGGAAGAGGAGCTATTCTGATTAATTCTGTCTATAACTGGATAGATAATGCAGTCCCATCAGCTGGAAAATGGAGAGATGTTGGAGGTTTGTCTGATCAATCATGTTCAAGGGCAAAACCGGTAGTTTACCTTTGTCACAGTGACATTAGTACCATGACAGGATCAAGAAGCCTAATTGGAGGGATTCAAACATGGAGTTCTGGGATAGCTGTGTATGATTTTGGGAGATGACAAAACGTTCATGAACTTTAGAGATTGGCCGGTAGCTTGTAAGGATGGAAGAGTTGAGAGGTTTTTTTGTGTATTTGTGTGATGATGAATTTGAAAGAGGGGGCAGTGAGAACCACTGTCCATATCAGTTTGCATGTGGGCCTGGAGGGGAAGTTGGGTGTTGAGCAGTTGAGTGGGAAAACTGTTGAGGAAGCAGGAGGCATGTCTCATGGTCCAGTTTGGAGAGGGCGTGAAGGGGAATGGGAAAGAAACGAGATAAAGATTCAAGGCTGAGCAGAACCTTTACAATAAAAGAGAAACAGAGCAAACAGCTGATTCTATCTCAGCGGCATAGAAATCCATGTGTTCCTCGCACATGTTGGAGGAACGGTGGAGAGTATTTAAGAAGGTAGTTTGCTGTTGATGAACTGAAGTCAGGGTGATCTTTGCATTCCAGGATGATCCTGGAATAGTGAGCAGTTTTAACAGATGAGCAGGGCATGATGTGGCCAGATCTGATGAATGGCTAAACCAGTTGTCCACCATATCGTTCATGTCTGCATCCCTGGAATTTCGGGGAGTGGAGATCAAGGTCACACTGGGGTATAAGCTGGGTGAGAGTGAGGAATGGTTTTAATGAGGGTTCAGGGATGTTTGGGTACAGTATTCATCATTTTAATTGGAAAAAATGAAATGGACAGATTGATTCTTTTAATTTATTCTTGAAAGACATCCTTTGTCTTTAGGCAGCATTTACAAGCCTTGTCCTTCATAATATGTGAGGTGTTCACCAACAATTGGGTGCAAGCAGAATTAATTGATAATCAAATTGATTTTTTATGATTTAGTGACACAATGGGAAGGGATTGTTTCAATTAATTGCATGGTTGAACCAAGCTTAAGTGGGCACATACAGCCAGGTTTGGAGGAGCTGCAAGCTATAATTGAGATGTCAGAATATGGCATTTTATGATTTAACAGAGGTGTTTATTAAAATTCTGAATATATTGTATGTCAATTCACAAATCTAACTATTTTTGGGAGTTGGCTGAATTGTATGGTCTTGCCTTTACAGTACTGATCTTCAGGAAGCATGGCTCGGTGTGTTTTGGTTAGGTGCATACAGTACTGATTAGCATTTATACAGTGTTTTAAGTCTATGAATCTTGCGTGCTTTACAAATGTATGATTTTAAAAGTACAATGATTGTTGCTGCAATATCCTGCAGAAAACAAAATGACCAGTTTATCTGTTTTCTTGGTAGCAATTGTTGAGGGAACAATGTTGGCTGGGATGCAGAAAGAATTTCTTGGAAGAATTAATAATCCTGAAGGACTAAAGGCAACATAAATTACACACAGTAAACTATTATTTTTAGCTATCTAACCAGAGGTTGACTTTGTTAAATACTGGAATGTCATGGTTAAGATTCCAGTCGTCTCTTCCAAGTTTAGCTTTGAGGATGAACAAGTATTTTTGGTACTCCTATTCAATTGGTGTTGTACATCTTGTTTGGGTGACCTATGTCCAACTTGAAATCAAATAGTTGATTCTCTGCTGCTTGTAATGGAGTAAGAGTTTTAACAATACCAGGTTAAAGTCCAACAGGTTTATTTGGTAGCAAATACCATTAGCTTTCAGAGCGCTGCTCCTTCGTCAGATGGAGTGGAAATGTGCTCTCAAACAGGGCACAGACACAAAATCAAGTTACAGAATACTGATTAGAATGCGAATCCCTACAGCCAGCCAGATCTTAAAGATACGGACAATGTGGGTGGAGGGAGCATTAAGCACAGGTTAAAGAGATGTGTATTGTCTCCAGACAGGATAGCCCGCAAGTCCAGGAGGCAAGCTGTGGGGGTTACTGATAATGTGACATAAATCCAACATCCTGGTTTAGGCCGTCCTCATGTGTGCGGAACTTGGCTATCAGTTTCTGCTCAGCGACTCTGCGCTGTCGTGTGTCGTGAAGGCCGCGTTGGAGAACGCTTACCTGAAGATCAGAGGCTGAATGCCCGTGACTGCTGAAGTGTAATGGAAGCACTGATTCAAATCTTAACGTCCATGATGGCAGAAACTATTAGAAATGGAAGATGAAAAAGCGTTACTGAGTGTGTTTAAATATTTAAAGCATGAAAGTTCTTCACTAAAACATCAAAACCAGAGAGATGTATGTAACATTTTATGTCTAATTTAGGAAGCAAATGCTTTGAATTGGAAATTGACTGCGATTCACAGTTGAGCATGCCCGCTGTAAGGTTGCACCACTGTTTGGGGTGGGGGGGGGGGGGGTCAGGATTAATCTGACCCTTTAAAATGATGCTTAGAGTCATGTTGGAGCTTATGACACTTAGCTGAGGAAATGGATAAATGAATATGTCATGGGTGCTTCGCTACCAGTTTAGACGCACCAACAATTTGCTTGGCAAGCCTGGCTCAATCCAGTAGATGAAATAGCTGCAAGTTTGGTCACAAAGCTGTTCAGTTGAGAATATTTAACTTGATCTGTGATTAAAGAGTCATTAATCTTTTTGTGTGTCTGCAAAATACCATTCTTAAAAAGTAGAGGTTCGCCCATTTCAATTATGGAGTATTTTTATATATCCTGTTTGTTACTCCTTGCTAGGCTGGGGTTCCACCTGTACTGGTTGTCCTTTGGTGCCTCCTCGAATTGATATTTTTATATGAACTTTTAAGATATGTTGGCTGGACATTCGTTTATGGGGCAATATCAAGGTTGACCTCAATCCTGACAACCCACTCCTTTCCCAACAATGGGGCAGCTTTACAGCGGGTGTGCTCAACTGTGAATCTCCAGGACAATTTTCCAATTCAAAGCATTGGCATCCTGAGTTAGGCATGGAATGTGCTGTATTTCTCCGGTTTTGATATTTTAATGCAGCCAGCCCATAGATGTCGTTTTCCAGCCGAAAGCAAGTGTTAGAGAAGTCTGATCACTTCACTGTAAAGTATCTATTTTAAGTTTTTAAGATATATCGTGCCAGAATAATAAACGTGTAGTGGTGGAACTTGGCAGAGATCCAAGTTGAAGGTCAAGATTCTGTTGATGATGCAGTGGTGCATTCCCATTATTTTGCAGTGACACTACACCAATGATTTAATTGTCATGTGACAGTATGCGTGAATGCTCCTCCGCTGTCCAGAACTGCTTCAGCGTAGTTACATTATGCACAATAAATAGTAAATCAAGGATATTTGTTTATTTTAATTGATCTACTGGATATCAGTAACAAAAAATAAAGACATTCTCGTAATAGGCTGATTTGAAGAGCCTGGTTTGATGTAACCGTGGATTTTTTTTTTGTCCTTGCAAAACTTAGCACTTTTGTGCCGTAAAAGTACTCATTGACGCACATTTGTTTTCCAACTTCCATTTGTAATATTTTCTGTGTATTACTGGAGCTTGGTACTGCCTGATTTGTGAAAAGGCATTTTCTGCTGTTAATTGTACAGCAGAGCAGGAAATAATTAAATGGGGCCATTTTTACATTCCAGGTACTTTAGAGAGGGTTCACTAGGTTAATTCCTGGGATAGAATGGGTTGTCTTATGAGGAAAGGTTGAGCAGGTTAGGCTTATACTCATTGGAGTTTGGAATGAGACTGAAACATAAGATTTGAAACATAAGATTCTAAGGGGGCTTGGCAGTGTAGGTTATGCTGAGAGGATTTCTCCCTTCAGGGAAGAGTTTAGAACCAGGTGACACAGTTTCAAATAAGGAATCACCCATTCAAGTTGGGGACAAGGAGGAATTTCTTAAAGAATCGTCAATCTTTGGATTCTTTACCCTAGAGTTCAGTGCAGGCTGGGAGTTAGATTTTTTTGTAGGGAATGGGTGGGCAGGCAGGAAAGTGGTGGTGAGTCCACAATCGGATCATCAGTTACCTTATTTGAACGGGAGAGCAGGCTCGAGATGCAAATGGGAAACTCCTGTTCCTTTTTATGCTCTTATGTTGCTGTGCAATGATTCCTGCTGGAAAGTGGAGATCCGGGTGGGAATGGTCTTGCTGTGCAGCACTCTTCAGAGAATCCCAACAGCACAGAAAGAGGCCATTCAGCCCATCGAGTCTGCACCGACCACAATCCCACCCAGGCCCGACCCCCACATATTTTACCCACTAATCCTTCTAACCTACGCATCTCAGGACACTAAGGGCAGTTTTAGCATGGCCAATCAACCTAACCCGCACATCTTTGGACTGTGGGAGGAAACCGGAGCACCCGGAGGAAACCCACGCAGACACGAGGAGAATGTGTAAACTCCACACAGACAGTGACCCAAGCCGGGAATCGAACCCAGGTCCCTGGAGCTGTGAAGCAGCAGTGCTAACCACTGTGCTACCGTTTCATTGACACTTGTGCAAATGTTCATTGCCTAGACTGTCACGTTTGATTACAAGTGAAGTCTCAGAGGACAGACAATGTCTGTGTCACAACAGAAGACATCCCTGCCCTTGATGATGTCTGATGTCTTGACTCTCTCACTCACATGCCACTCTCTTAACTGGAATTGAAGATTTTCTTTTTCTTTTTCTTGAAAGCCTTTTCAGATGTTTTAATTTACTGCAAAACAGATGGAATTCATGTGACACAATAATTAGGTAAAGGATAGAATGCGAACCTGTGCAGAGTCAGACTTTAGATAAAACTCCACAGGCATAAGTTAATACAGAGAATCTAAGGATATGTAGTCTTGACTGGAGCAGCAGAGAATACATGGAGCACCTGTACACAATTTTCTGGATGATGTATATTCAAGACAATTCTTGTGATACAGTGAGTTATTTTGATGAGTTTTGTCATGGTGCATTGCTTTCCTGAAATTAGGACGAGAAATCTGCTCTCATTCTGGATTTAGTGAAGTGGATTTAAGACCTTGTGGAATTTTGTGGGTGTGGAATGGAGAGGGTGAAGTCCTGTTCTGTAACTATGCGGGTGTTCCTCTGCAGCACCAGTTGATTGGGGTCACAGGCTCAGAGGGCTGTCTGTCACTATTTCCACAGTTCTTCAAAACAGTCCATTAATTAACTATTATGTGTAAAATAACTCTTGCAAACATAAAATGTGATTGGAACTGTTTGCTGACTTTGAGAGTAAATGCCGACCCTTCCTGTTTGGGCTGGATGGTCTGTCTCCATCTTTTGATTTGATTTATTATTATCACATGTATTTGTATGTAGTGAAAAATATTGTCTCTTGTGTGCTACACGGACAAAGCATACCACACATAGGGAAGGAAAGGAGCGATTGCAGAATGTAGTAAGAACATAAGAACATAAGAAATAGGAGCAGGAGTAGTCCATCTGGCCCTTCGAGCCTGCCCCGCCATTCAACAAGATCATGGCTGATCTGAAGCGAGTCAGTTCCACTTACCCGCCTGCTCCCCATATCCCCTAATTCCCTTATCGATCAGAAAACTATCTACCCATGATTTAAACATATTCAACGAGGAAGCCTCCACCACTTCAATGGGCAGAGAATTCCAGAGATTCACTACCCTCTGAGAGAAGAAATTCCCCCTCAACTCTGTTCTGAACCGGCCCCCCCCTTATTTTGAGGCTGTGCCCTCTAGTTCTGGTTTCCCTTCTAAGTGGAAAGAATCTCTCCACCTCTACCCTATCCAGCCCCTTCATTATCTTATATGTCTCTATAAGATCACCCCTCATCCTTCTAAACTCCGAGTACAGACCCAATCTGTTTAATCTCTCCTCATAAGCTACACCCCTCATCTCCGGTATCAACCTGGTGAACCTTCTCTGCACTCCCTCCAAGGCCAATATATCCTTTCGCAAATAAGGGGACCAAAACTGCACACAGTACTCCAGTTGCGGCCTCACCAGTGCCTTGTACAGTTGCAGCAAGACCTCCCTGCTTTTATATTCTATCCCCCTCGCGATAAAGGCCAACATTCCATTCACCTTCTTGATCACCTGCTGCACCTGCAGACTGAGTTTTTGCGATTCGTGCACAAGGACCCCCAGGTCCCTCTGCACAGTCGCACGATGTAATTTTTCTCCATTTAAATGATATTCCAATTTACTATTATTTCTTCCAAAGTGGATAACCTCACATTTGCTAACGTTATACTCCATCTGCCAGATCCTCGCCCACTCGCTCAGCCTATCCAAATCTCTCTGCAGACTTTCCGCGTCCTCCACGCAATTCACTTTCCCACTCACCTTCGTGTCATCAGCAAACTTGAATACCCTAGATTCAGTCCCCTCCTCCAGATCATCTATGTAAATGGTAAACAATTGAGGCCCCAGCACCGATCCCTGCGGCACGCCACTGGTCACCAACTGCCAACCAGAAAAGCACCCATTTATCCCAACTCTCTGCTTCCTGTTAGATAGCCAATCCCCAATCCACGCCAACACCTTACCCCTAACTCCGTGTACCCCAATCTTCTGCAGCAACCTTTTGTGAGGCACCTTATCGAACGCCTTCTGGAAATCTAAAAACACCACATCCACCGGTTCCCCTCTGTCAACCGCACTAGTGACATCTTCATAAAAGTCCAGAGTGTTACAGTCGTAGCTACAGTGTAGAGAAAGATCAACTTAATGCGAGGTAGGTCCATTCAAAAGTTTGACAGTAGGGAAGAAGCTGTTTTTGAGTCGGTTGGTACGTGACCTCAGATTTTTGTATCTTTTTCCCTGATGGAAGAAGGTGGAATGGAGTATGCCTGGGGTGCGTGGGGCCCTTGATTATGCTGACTCTTTTTCCGAGGCAGTGGGAAGTGTAGACAATGTCAATGAATGGGAGGCTGGTTTGCATGATGGACAGGGCTTCATTCATGACCCTTTGTAGTTTCTTGTGGTCTTGGACAGAGCACGAGCCATACCAAGCTGTGATACAACCAGAAAGAATGCTTTCTATGGTGCATCTGTAGAAGTTGATGAGAGTTGTAGCAGACATGCCAAATGTCCTTAGCCTCCTGAGAAAGTAGAGGCGTTGGTGGGCTTTCTTAACCACAGCGCCCGCATGGAGGGACCAGGACAGGTTGTTGGTGATCTGAACATCTCAAATCTTGAAGCTCTTGGCTATTTCTACTTCATCCCCATTGATGTAGACAGGGGCATGCCTTCCACTACACTTCCTGAAGCCGATGACTGTCTCCTTTATTTGGTTGACATTGCCGAAAAGATTATTGTCGTCGTTCCAGTTCACCAGATTCTCTATCTCTTTCCTGTACTCCGTCTCGTCATTGTTTGAGATCTGACCCATAGAGATGGTGTCATCAGCAAACTTGACAATCTAGTTGCAGGGGAATTTGGCCATACAGTCAAAGGGGTATAAGGAGTATAGCAAGGGGCTGAGAACGCAGCGTTACGGAGCACTGTGTTGAGAATGATCGTGGAGGACATGTTGTTGCCTATCCTTACTGATTGCGGTCTGTGCGTTATGAAGTCTAGGATCCAGTTGCAGAGGGTGGAGCTAAGCCCCAGGCCACAAAGTTTTCAGACGAGTCTTGTAGGAATAATGGTGTTAAAGGCTGAGCTGTAGTCTACGAATAGGAGTCTGACATAGGTGTCTTTGGTATCTAGGTATTCCAGGGTTGAGTGTAGGGCTAGGGAGATAGCCTCTCTGTGGATTTGTTGTGGCAATAGGCAAATTGTAGTGGATTCAAGCAGTCTGGTAGGCAGGAATTGATTTGTACCATGACTATCTTTCGAAGCACTTCATAATGATGGATGTCAGAGCCACCGGACAATAGGCATTAAGGTGCACTGCCTGGCTTTTCTTTGGTACTAGATCTTGTACATTCTATAAATTTGTGTACTTTCATCAACCCCTCTCATCAACTCTGGTTTATATTTATTTTTTTGATTAATCAGTTGGAATTACTGAAACTATTACTCTCGTGGTTTCCTCCCATAGTCCGAAAGATGTGTTGGTTAGGTGCATTGGCCATGCTAAATTCTCTGTGTACCCGAACAGGTGCGCTGGAGTGTGGCGACTAGGGGATTTCACAGTAACTTCATTGCAGTGTTAATGTAAGCCTACTTGTGACGCAAATAAATAAACTTTAAAAACTCTTCTGGGGTGAAGTCTGAGAACCATGGTGAATGTATTTTGCTCTCACTATCAGACCTGGACAGATTTTAAATGTGGAATGTAATGTGTTAATCTTTTTATTCATGTCCTTTTGGAGTTCTGCACTCTTCCTTAAACTGCTGATCTCGTCTCGCCAGTACTCAACAAGTTTTGGGATCATTGCTCTTTACTAGAGCAAAGCCCTGTGAATAAGCACCTATCTGCTGTCTGCTTCAGAGTAAGTGCTGAATGCATGCAATATTACTGCCGTATCGCTTGAATCAAAGGGTTCTAAAAATATAACTATGCATGTTGCGATAAGTCTCAGCAGCAGGTCCCAGAGCAGGTGACTGCTTGTATGATCCGTTTTAATTTCTTCCTTCCAGTAAGATGGTGACAAATATGTAGCACTCTTTCCTGAGGTTAATCTGAAGAGCGACTTAACCCTTCAGTTCTACTGTGTACTAGCCATGTCCTTCCTGTTCTACGAACAGAACAGTGCTGATCTATTTGGCTGATTTGAGATGTTTCCAGTATGATTTACTTCATATTGCGTTCAGTCCTGTCGCCACTTAGTTGGAAATTTAGCTGGTGTTTGCTCCCAGAGATCACCCCCGCATCAGGGAGCTGTTACCGTGGTAACTGCATAGACTGTTTCAGATTGCTGTGAGACTAAGTCCACCCCCTCAATTTTTTCCCCCCTCAACTTGATGACTCAGCCCTTTAATTAACAGCACCACCCCCGTGACTTATACCCACGCAGTGCCCAGTGCCATCGTTCTCTGAGCATTGCAAATAAATGCACAAGGAAAATGTAACTCCATGATTAATGAGTGCCAGCATCAAATTATACTGTCTTGCCACTTAAAGGAATGAGTCATTACATGGTGGTGAGGGATGTGTAATGGAATTATCAGAAAGTCACAACCCGAAAGATCCATAATGGTACCAAAGCGATTATGATCCAGATGCAGACCTTTAAACCTGGTACCGACCATGGGCGATATTGAAAGTAATTTTTTATTTTCCAATTTTTGTCCCTGTTCTTCTGGAAACATTGACATGTGGAGGGTCCCATGATAATGGCCACTCTCCAGTACCTGGTCTAGGTAACCATTATTCTTAGGAACCTACACAGTTTATATCAGTTTATGTTGATTGTGTGTTGTGCCTTGCAGCTGACCCAATCCTGTCCATCCTTGATGGCCCCACACACGCCTTACAGTCAGGGGAATTGGTTAGCGATCAGGAGTGGGTATCCCTGCTGTGTTTACCTCACATCCTTTTCCCAGGTGATGTTGAATGCCTACTAGTGCTAGCTGTGCAGAGGGGTTCTATTGCAAGTAGAGAATGAATGTTCACACTTGGTCAGCCGATGTGAGCGGCCCACAATTTTCGCGTGCAAGGCTGTATGTCCTATGCATGCAGCACGATTACATATTTCATACATGCACTGTGCATATACGGGACTGTAGGTATTGATGTAGCTGAATTTAGCAATAGATACCAGAACAGCAACATCTGGGTTTAAGATCTTTTCTAGTACTATAGTATTTTAATTAGTTTGAAGTATTTTTTTATTCTGCTTATTGACTTGCAGTTTGCCAGTGCTGTGGGAAATGGAATACCTTTCTGCTCTGTGTGATTGGAACACTTTGAGCTGTATCCCACCCGAGTTAATTACTGGTGGATTCGGTCTCTAGGTGGAAGTATTGGGAATAATTTGATCGATTATTAGTTGCACATAGTGCCCTTATCTATAAACTAAATAAGCCTGGGTTAAGCATAACACATTGGTCAGAGCATAACAGTTCTGCATGAAGTATCTTTTATTTACAGAATTGGAGGAACATTTGTTATTGCACATTGTGTTTCTAAGCCCTTAGTTTCTCCAACTGATATTCTATGCTAGCAGTTCAACAACTGAAGTAAGATTAAGTGACTTTTATTCCGCTGCAGTAAAGATGCTCTAATCTCATCAGGGTTTTGGTAGAACCTGTTCAAACCAATGGATACTCATTCAGTTGCCGTTCAGTTTGCTCACAACCTGATTCCAACCTGCCTATACAATCCACTTGAATCACAAAAATACACACATTCTTGACTGGCCTTGCAGATTTATGCTGGTGCTCTGAATGCCAAACTATTTTCTTTGATTTCTCTCAGCACTCTCATATTGTCAGCATCTAACACAGTCCGTCTGTTCCAGCTTCCAAATGATTATTTTTGTATTGGCTGGGTGTGTTAAATTTGAATGGTTAACCATGAGAATTGCTTTCAATAATCATGTATATTTTCAGTTATGAAAGTGCTCCGGTCACTGGTCAATGAATTTGGAAATCTAGTGGTGTAATTAATGTTTGCATTTTTAGTGAACACTCAGATCAAGTTAACTAATTTGAGTATCATGCATTTTAACATATTTCAGTACTGAATTTAAGTGACTGGATGAATTGGATGCAGAGGATTTGTTTGGTTGCTTAAATTAGTGGAAATGTTGTCTGATTTTTGAGTTGACTATTCCTGCTGGATAGACTCGTTCCCTTAGTCTGTGAGTGATTGCAACTGAGTTGTCAGAAGGGGTTCGGTGCACTGTTCCAGGCAATTGGTCTCCTGCTTAGTCATGGAGTCAGCGGAGGAGGAGTCTCGGTCTGCCTGGCCTGTCCATCTATCCTTCCTAAGGATTGTGTTACAGAGATTAATAGGAGAGGGCCATGATGGAATGATATGTACATCAAAAAAATTAAATCTAAATCAGAAAAATATTTTTTTCATGCCAAGACGACATTTTGGTGCCAGTTTCCACAACTGCAGAATACTTGCTGCCGCACTTGCCCTGGGTAGTGAAACCAACCGTATGCAGTTTAAAGCATTCTTATGCAGAGTACTGTACTCTCAGAATAAAGCTTACCATGCAGATTCTCTGTGTCCTTTTTAGATTGACAAAGCAAGGCCTTTAGGAATATCTGGAATAGCGAGAAATGTTCATGTCAGCATGCTCCTGTTTGAAACACTCCAAAGTGATGACTGAGGGTGTTTTGTGTTCTTAGTACTGTAGTGTTATTTTTACAGTTTCAGGATCACACATTTTGAAATACTTCATCAGTGAAAATTGATACTCTTCTGATGCCGCAGTGTACTGTATGTGTACAGAATAAAGTTTGGCATACATATTCATTTCGTTAAGACCCTCTTTAAACCCACCTTTGCACAAAAAATTGGTTATCCCTCCTAATATCTCCTCCTTTGGCTTGAGATCCATATTTGTTTACATCTCTGAACCGACTTGGGTTATTTTTCTAGGTAGTTATATAAATGTAAATTTTTGCTTTCTTATCTATCTTGTCCTCCCTTTCTTTCTGCCATCTCTCCCTCTCTCCCTCTTGCTCCCCTATCTCTGAAACACTTGCAAAGGAGTGATTCATACACAGGTGGAATTTTAAGTTTGTACTACAAAGCAACTTTAAATAGTGGTGTGCTTTGTGACGCTAGTGTGTCTTTAAGAAATGTATTTTTAATCATGTTTTCTGCAGTTATAAGTCGGCCCCGAGCTGTCTGCTTAGAGGTCCTTTTACTGCTGCTTAAATGATTTGAATGGGGTTTTATTTTTACTCTGGGCCTCGTATATTTCCTGGGATTTTCATGGCCCTAAATTGTTGGAGAAAGAATGATGACAGTCAGGTGACAGCAGTTCTTTCAGTTTTGGGCTGCTGTTTTAGTTAGTTAGTTTGGACATCAGACCGCAAAGCAGTGTTTGTGTTTCTCTCCCTGTATTGTAAATTCTGCTGGCTAGCTAGAAGCAGGTGGCCTTGCCTTCCTGGAGTGAAAATTCTGTTATTGGTGGTTTGCTGGCTAGTAACTAGAGTGTCTTTGTCTCTCGAAGTGGTTTGCTGGGAAAAGCTAGTGGCCAGCAGTTGCATTATCTCTATCTCGAGGTCTGCTGGAAGTTACAAGGCTGGGAAGTCAGAATTTCAATTCTCCAACCAAAGGACTAAGTTCCAACATCCCGTGAGCATCCTTATTTTCTGTGTTAAACCTGTGGCAGGTGTATGTCTTAAGGAGGTTTGTTCGGTTGGAACATTTCATATGTTTAAGGTTTATACAATATCATGGTTACTTGTTTTTCTTGTTTGTAATCGGTAAAAGTTATTGCTATATGTTAACTATATTCTGAAATAAACTGTTTGGTAAAAGCTCTCTAGTGGGTCAGTTGAATCATACCCGAAGTGAAATATCTGATGATCACCCTAGCCAAATTCAGATTGCAAAATTTATGATCCAGGCGGACTTCATAAAATACTTTGGAGTTTCTGACTTGAATTATAACAGCTTGCACATTTCAGCTGAAAATCTAAAATTCCAATCCGTTTGGAGTTTGTAAAACAAGGTGCAGCTATCATTTGCACGTACGTGTGTTGTATCTGTAACTTTTATGAAGAATAATAAATAATGGCTGTCGGTGACAAGGTCACACCCCTAAACTTTCAGTTTGTGTGAATGTATGTTGGTACATCAGATTTTATAGTAGGATTTTTAAGGGCTCCCTTTTAAAGTTGTTACTGTACTTCAGAATATCCTGGCATATTGCTTTTCTGCGGACTTGAAAAGAAAATCATGTAAAATTAATTTTGACAAACCTGGTTTTGTATCCTTTCATGAATTCCTCAAATAAGATCTGATGGATGTTGTTTCTCCTTGGTTCTGACTATGCTTTTGATACAATTGAGCATCAGCCTGTCAACCTGGACCATTGCCAATTCAAATTGTGGCTTCTTTTTCTTCTCTCGTACATCTGCCTCTGTTCACCTGTTTCTCATCTCTCTCTATCCACCCCCACCTCCCATGCAAGACAACATGAACGTAACACTAGCTACATACTGTTGAGTGAGATGAAAAGAAAAGCTAAAACTTGGATATCAAACCGGAGTTATTACAAGTGCAAATGAAAAACGTCACCTTGGAAAGGGGCTCCATGGTTGAGAATCAGGAGGAATGAAATGCTAGGTGACTACATTTAATTGTCAGTGATGGTCCTGGGTCATGCATGGTTGTTGAACCTCAATAATCCAGCCTCCAAAATCCCACTGCTGCTTTTGGTCATTCTACTTATTTGCTTATTTGTCCTGTTTGTATGTTGTGACTGAAAGTTTGAAAAGGCCTGTTGTCGATGTTAGTACCTCACTGGTGGCTAGACCCTAAATCAGAGCACCAATATCCATTTATACCAGGTGTCTATAAATTTTACATGTATGGCTTTAAGGCTCCATGGTATGCACCTCAATGAAGACATTCCTGCAGTGTATAACTTTGTAGCAATAGTCTTACTGTAATTCCCAAAGAGCCTTTTGAGTATATTGAACCAACTCCACAAATAGAGCTCCAACCAAAATTAGCGAAGGTGACTTATTTCTGTGCATTTATAATCTATCGTGTTTACTAGAATAATTAAATAGCTGTCTGTGTAAACCCAAACTAGCATGAAGCACAAAAATAAAAGCACAAGACTCTGGATGCTGGAACTCTGAAATAAACAGGAAATGCTGGAAAACTCAGCAGGGTCTGGCAGTATCCATGGAGAGAGAAAACATTATACAGACTCGACATGAATTCTGTTTCCATCTCCACAGATGCTACCAGACCTTCTGAGTTTTTCCAGGGCCTTCTGTTTTAATTATGAAGCATGATTTTTTTTAAAAATGCATTCAGGACTCTTTGAACCTTGAACATATGAATGCTCCCGAACAATGTACCCTCCTGTTCAAAATCAAAATATTGTGGATGCTGGAAATCCTATGGAGAAGGTTAATGTTTCAGGTCAAGGATCTTTCTTCTGAACACTGTTTCTGGAGCTATTATTTCTAAGAGCTACATCTTTCACACCATGTGTTTTTTGGCTTATTTCTAGGGGCATTAGCAAGTAAACCATATGGGAATTGCAGTGTTGGTCTGTATAACTCGTTAGGCCTAGTAATGAGTTACCTTCCAGAGCCAGGGAGGAACGTCACCTAGTGAAAAGGTTTTGCATCAGGAGGAAAAGGATTACTTGTGGCAAAGATAAAATTGAGGCTGCAGTTTGATTCTGGCTTAGGTTGGGATGAGTTATCAGCCGAGTTTAATAGATCTGCTGCAGTGAGGTTTCCGCTTGCCTGGCTGCCACTCTTCTTTCAGAATTAGGGCATGTCTAGGGCCAGAATGGGAAATTGTGGACTCTATTGCTGCTTTCTAAAGCTGACCTACAGTGAAACCCAGGCATAATAGGAACTAGGTAAATCAATAGGTTGGTGTTTAATTAAATCGTAAGTGTTTACTTGGGTTAATTGGTAGCACACTCGCAAGAGTAATCGGTAGGAATGTATTTTTTACTGAGACAACCGTGTACAAACTGTACAAAAACCAAGTGTATAGTTGATCAGGTTTCATTCTGAAAATGCAAAACCAACCTGAGCTGTACCAGATTTTTCTGTTACACGTTTCAGTGAAACTTGGTCTATATATTACAATTACTATTGGTCTAAAGAGCATGTTTGGTATAAGTATTTGATAATAGGAATTCAAAGATGTTGCAAACAATATTGTGGTTATTTATTCGCTCTGTCAATCTGATGTGGATACAAAATTAACATCAAACACCCAAATCTACCAAAAAAACACCATTCCTTAATGACCTTGGCAATCAGTGATGTAAATAGTACATTTTGCAGACTGTCAGCAAACAGTTAAAAGGTTTGTGAGGGTGGACAGGCTTTGGGAAGCTATGAGGTGAGTTACAGCTTCTGATCTACTTTTGTAACCATGATATTTATATGTCTGGTTCAGGAAAAGTAATTGATGAAGCAGCTGAAGGTTCAGGATATTACCCTGAGGAACTCCTGCAGAGTTATCCTGGGACTGAAATTATTGACCACAAACAACCACAACCATCTTTCTTTGTACTAGGCATGACTCCTAACAGTGGGCCAAAATGTGGTAGATACGCAGTTTAACACGAGTATTATCCATTGTAATCAGAAAAATGGAAAGGCAACTTATTATCTAAAATGGAGAGGGATCTGTGTGCCCTCGTTCATGAGTCGCAGAAAACTGGTATGCAGGTAATAAGGAAAGCAAATCGAACTTTGGTATTTATAACTATAAAGGAATAGAGTGCTAAAGTAAGGAAGAGCAGTCTAGAACAAGAGGCCATAGTTTTGGGATAAGGGGTAGATTTAAAACAGATGAGAAACTACTTCTCAAGGGTTGTGAATCTGTGAAATTCACTATCCCAGAGTACGGTGGATGCTGGGACATTTGTGCAAATTTGAAAAGAGATTTTTATTGCGTAATGAGTCGAAGGGTTATGGAGAATGGGCAGGAAAGTGGAGTTGAGGCCCAGATGAGGTCAGCCATGATTGTATTGAATGGCGGAGCAGGCTGAATTGCCTACTCCTAATTCTTATGTTACCTTGTGTTATTCCTGTGCAGGAAGCTGACTTGTGGTAAAAATAGAAATGAAAGCCTGGTGCTGTCTGTGCTGGGGCCTCCTGCAGTTAGAATATTTTTTTAAAAGCTGAGTTTTTCACTCCTGTCAGATTTGGGTGGGAGTGTTAATTTTATTAAGAGTATACTGAAAGTACAATGAACAGCCAGGCTTTGCTACATGGTAAATTTGGAAATACAAGAATTGGAATAATCCAATAAAGCACATCCCCCTCTAGCACCTGTATTATTGATTTGGAACCTTGCCAACAGTTCTAACGGATACCGTTTATATTTGGGACTCGCATCCTGAACCTGGTGTTGAATAATGAGGAATTGAGAGAACCACAAACCGTCACCTGAAAATCTCTCAAATTTTATTGGTGCATTTTATTTTCCATTGTGGCATTACTATCGTGTACTATAGGGCGGCCACATCTGAAATGACAAAATTCAGGCTGTTTCGTAAGGTGACCCCCTTTCAATCACTCTGCCCCAGTTCCTGCCATCAGTTGTCAGACATACAAATGATCCTGCAAATAGATTAATAATGGTGCCTGGCAATACTCTCAATCCTCTGGGCTTCAGAAGCTGCTCTAGTTGTCATGTACCAATTAGAATGTGCTTGTAGCAGGGAGACTTTACATCCCAGGAATGTTGTAGTCCTGCTCCTTGTTGTGACTCCAGTGGGGGAAAGAAAATTTCCCAATGATTCTTTTCCTCCAGGTTGCTCATGGGGCTGTCCGGGAAATTTTGACCCCGTGTTAACTAATATTGCTAACCGATTTGTGTCCCGGGGTGCTGTCCCTCACCCCTTCAAACCTGCCATCACCATGTGTCTAGTCAAAAAACATAGCTTTGATCATCTCTGCCCTTGCAAACTGCTGCCAATCTCCAAGCTCCATTTCTTCTCTAGTCTTTTAATATGTTGTTTCCTCTCCTTTGCTATTCTTTCCTCCAACTCTGCTTGAATGCCTTCAGTAAGGTTCTGCTCCTGCCATGGCAGTGGAATACCCTTGTCAAAGTCACATTCTGTGTGAGGGTAACTGAGAATTTATCTCATCGTCCTTCTTGATCTGCCTTCAGCCTTTGACGGGGTTGGCCACACCACCCTCTTGTGTCATCCACCTGAATTGGACTGCCCTTGCTTGGTTCCATTCTTATATTTCTAAAAAAATGTTAATAGGATGTCGGCGCTGCTGGCTTGGCCAGCACTTTCTACCCATTTTTAATTGGTCTTGAGAAGGTGGTGGTGAGCTGCCGCCTTGAACCACTGAAATTCTGTGTTTGGAACAAGCTGCAAGAGGAGCTTTGGACATTTTGTAGATGGTACACACTGCTGCCAATCTACAACAGCGGTGGAGGGAGTGAATGTTCAAGAGGATGTATGGGGGGGATCAAGATATTGAATTCGATGACCGAGATGAATGGCGGAACAGGCTCGAAGGGCTGAATGGCCTACTCTTCCAGTTTCTATGTGTGAGGTGCCTATCAAGTGGGCTGCTTTGTCCTGGGTGGTGAGGAGCATCTTGAATGTTGTTGGAGCTGTACTAATCCAGGCAAATGGAGAGTATTCCACCATAGTCCTGACTTGTGCTTTGTGGAGGGTGGACAGGCTTTGGGAAGCTAGGAGGTGAGTTACAGTCTGCATAATTCCCAGCTTCTGATCCGCTTTTGTAACCATGATATTTATATGTCTGGTCCAGGAAAGGTAACTGATGAAGCAGCTGAAGATGGTTGGGTTCAGGATATTACCCTGAGGAGCTCCTGCAGTGATGTCCTGGGACTGAGATTATTGACCACAAACAACCACAACCATCTTCCTTTGCACTTGACATGACTTCTAACAGTGGAGCGTTTTTCCCCTGATTCCCACTGACTGAAATTTTGCTAGGTCTCCTGAAACTGTCAAATGCTGCCTTGATGTCAAGAACAGTGGTGTAAACCCCAGGATGTTGACTGAGGAGGATTCAGCAAAAGTAATGTCATTGAACGTTAAGGGACGATGGTTAGATTCTCTTGTTGAAAGTAATTGCCTGACACTTGTGCGGCATGAATGTTACTTATCACATCAGCCCAAGCCTGAATATTGTCTGGGTTTTGCTGCATTTGGACACTGACTGCTTCAGTATCTGAGGAGTTGTGAAACATAGAATCCCTACAATGCAGAAGGAGGCCATTTGGCCCATCGAGCCTGCATGGACAACAATCCCACCCAGGTCCTATCCCCATAACCCCACGTATTTACCCTGCTAGTCCCTCTGACACTAAGGGGCAATTTACCATGGCCAATCAATCTAACCTACACATCTTTGAATGCTGAAATGGTGCTGAACATTGTGCAATTATCAGTGAACGTCCCCAGTTCTGACCTTTTGCTTGAGGAAAGGTAATTGATGATGCAGCAGGAGATGGTTGGATTCAGTATACCACCCTGAGGAACTCCTGCAGTGAAGTCCTGGGACTGAGATTATTGACCATGGATAACCACAACCATGTTTCTTTGTACCAGGCGTGACTCCTAACAGTGGAGAGTTTTCCCGCCGATTCCAATTGACTGAAATTTTGCTAGGTCTCCTGACACTCAGATGCTGCCTTGATGTCAAGGGCATACACACTCGCCTCACCTTTGGAGTTCAGCTCTTTTATCTATCTTTGGGCCAAGGCTTAACTGAGGCCAGGAGCTGAGTGGCCCTGGCGGAACCCAAATTGAGTGTCAGTGAGCACATTATTACTAAGCAAGTGCCCTTGATAGCACTGTCAATTACATTTTCTATCACTTTGCCAATGATGTAGACTGTTGGGGTGGAAATTGGCTGAGTTAAATTTGTCATGCTTTTGTATACAAGACATACCTGGGCAATTTTCCACATTTCCAGGTAGATGCCTGTGTTGTAGCTGTACTGGAACAGCTTGGCTAGGGCACAGCCAGTTCTGGACTGCAAGTCCTCTGTACCATTGCTGGAATGTTGTCAGGGCCCATTGTCTTTGCAGTATCCAGTGCCTTCAGCCAGTTCTTGATTTCCTGTGGAGTGAACCGAATTGGCTGGAGACTGGTATCTGTGGTGCTGGGGACCTCGATGGAAGGCAAGATGGACCATCCACTAGGCATTTCTGGCGTAAGGTGGCTGCAAATGCTTTGGCCTTGTTCTTTACACTGATGTCCTGGGTTCCTCCATCATTGAGGATGAGAATACTCGTGGAGCCACCTCCTCCAGTTAATTGTTTAATTATCCACCATCATTCATGACTGGATGTGGCTGGACTGCAGAGAGATCTGGTCCTTTGTTTGTGGGATCACTTGGCTCTCGTGCTGCTTTCGCTGTTTGGCAGGCAAGTAGTCCTGTGTTATAGCTGCACCAGGTTGACTCTTTTAAGTGTGTCTGGTGCTGCTCCTGGCATGCCCTCCTATGCACTTCATTGTACCAGTTGTAACCACAGTATCACCTGCAGTGATTTCTCTTCCTGTTCTAGCACCATTGCTTTGGAGTCCCCAAGGATCTAAAATTGGAATCCCTCCTATTGCTATTTCTCACCTATGTCCTGTGTCTCAAAGACATCATTCAAGATTGTAATGCCAGGTCCCCTGCAAATACTGATGATGGCCAACCCTACCTCGTTACAACCTCTCTCAAAGCGTCTTAAAGCCATTGCACCACTTCTGATCCCCTTGGCCAAGCTTTTGGTCACCTGTCTCTGATTTGTCCTGCTACTTGTCCAGTATCAGGTGCTGAATGGGCAGAAATTTCCTTCAAGTTTATATTGCCTAGACCAAAGCCATTGTTTCAGTCTTTATCACAACAGCGATTTATATTTAAATAGCATCTTAAAGAAAATGAAATGTTCTAAGGAGCTCCACAGGATATAAAACAAAGTATGGCACCTGGCCACATAAGGCGATATTAGCTCAATGACGAGAAGCTTGGTCAAAGAGGTTTTAAGCATTGTCTTAACGGGGGAAGAACATAAACATAAGAACATAAGTAGGAGCAGGAGAGAACCACGTGGGCCCTCGCATCTACTCTTGTCATTCAGTACGATTGTGATTGATTTCCAATTTCAGCTCCAACTTCCACCCCACTGTCTATACCCCTTGATTCCTTGAGACTAAAAGTCTGCTTGTCTCAGTCTCAAGTATGTTCCATGATGGCGCATTGCATCGACAACCCTCTGGGGTAAAGATGTCCAAAGATTCACAATGCTTTGAAGAAATTTCTCCTGGAGAGTGTAGACATCTCATCCTCTTCATCACAAAACCTTCTTTTGTCCACGTCTGTAAATTAGTCTGTCTCTGCCCTGAATCAGCTCAGCTGCTGATCCCATTGTCAATGCCTTTGTTGCCCTTGGACTCGATTATTCCAGAGTTCTCCTGGACCATGCACTCTGCTTAAACATTATCCAAAACTGCTGCCCATATGATTTACACACAATCCCAGACATAAGTAACCCCTGTGCTCATTCACTTACGTTGGCTTCCTGGTTTGGCATTGCCTTGATTTTAAAATTAGCCCTTTATTTTCCGATTCCTCCATGGCCCCTCCCCTCATCTTTTTAACCACCTCCAGCCCTGTTAACTTTTGAGACCTCGGTGTCACTTTAATTTGACCGCTTGAGCATTCCCAATTTCAAATGCTTCACCATTAGCAGCCATGCCTTCAGCTGCCCAAGCTGTGTTCTGGAATTCCCACCCTATGGTCTGTGTTTCTTTAACATGCAGTTAAAACCATTGCACCACTTCTGATCATCTTGACCAATCTTTTGGTCACCTGTCCTGATACCTCTCCACGTGGTTTGGTAAAGATCCTGTGGAACACCTCGAAGAGATTTAAACTACGTCGAAAGGATTATACAAACACAAGTTGGTGCTGTAACATGTATATCCTTACTGTACATGTCCGCAAGTCATTCTGGCACTTAACGAACAGATAACAGACAGAAAGTTGTCTGTTAAATTTTAAGAGATTAGCTCTGAATCTAAATGTCACAAATCTACTTGACTTGAAGACTTGAGTATTTTTCTGAATTTGCTATTTGATTTCAGGTGACTCATTCAGGCACCTGATGTATGTGTTGTGTTGACTGAAAGACTCAAGAACTGAACCTTAGTTGACCATTTAAACATAGGAATACAAAGAACTAGAAAAGATGATTATGATCCATTTGGCAGCTGACATTTGTAATGGCTCCATGAATGTCAGTTACAGTATGGCACCAGCATCTATAAACTATATTGTTTAAAGTTTATTTATTAGTGTCACAAGTAGGCTTACATTAACACTGCAATGAAGTTACTGTGAAAATCGCCTAGGCGCCACACTCCGGCGTCTGTTCGGGTATGAGGAGGGAGAATTTAGCATGGCCAATGCACATAAACAGGATGTCTTTTTGGACTGTGGGAGGGAACTGGAGCACTCGGAGGAAACCTACGCAGAATGGGGAGAATGTGCAGACTCCACACAGACAGTGACCCAAGCCAGGAATTGAACCCAGGAGGCAGCAGTGATAACCATGGTGCTGCCCCACGTGACTTGAAGATTGAGACTAAATTCACTATAAAGACCTTTTGATTATGCTGCACAGCTTGTGTTGCTTTGCAATAAAAATG
The DNA here is from genome assembly GCF_964213995.1 of Mustelus asterias. NCBI lineage: Eukaryota > Metazoa > Chordata > Chondrichthyes > Carcharhiniformes > Triakidae > Mustelus > Mustelus asterias. The sequence goes on along the minus strand of NC_135826.1, from coordinate 27,177,222 downwards.
CTGCATTCTTTGGAGTAGCAAACTGTAAATTTCTATCCATTGTGCTTTTTTGGGGAAAAGTATGTTAGTGTATTCCCGCAATCACTGGCCAGCTGTCAATTTGAAAGCTTTACTGCCTTGTACAAATAAGCGATTAAACCTGGTAGCTACAAAATGGAATCTTGTTAATTGGGTGGATTTTCATTGAGTTATGTGGATCTTAAGCCCCATGAATTGATGCGCTCCATGGTATAGCACCATTGCTGCCCGTCCACTTTATCATGTTGATCCAGGTCCTAATGTGTAGCAGGGTGTATTCTTGAAAGTTTAATCACAAGATGTCCTTGTACCAACTGCTCTATGCTCTCCAGTGGCCCCCTAATATGTCCAATCTCTGGGTGCAAAGCCTTCTCATATCAATTGGAAAGTGAAAAGACTTTTCAGAGCCCAGTTGGATGATTCTTGACCAGCAGTCAAACAGCCTTTTCTTGCTCAACTTCAATTTGTAAATAATAAGTAAGATTTTTAATACCTCTGCTTTTTTTCCCCCGAGTTCTGCAGGGTTGACTACCCTTACCTAGTGGTGTAAAATATTCTAGGGTTATAGGTAGGTCTAGACGGTAGGGATGAGTTCGGCACAACTTGTGGGCCGAAGGGCCTGTTTGTGCTGTAGTTTTTTCTATGTTTCTATGTTACCTGTTTGTTTATGGTCTTTAATGCCTAGGTATAATCCTGTTGTGTCAAAAATCAATTTTTGGAAAATTTTACCATTTTAAATAAGGTTCCTTTCAACATTTTTATTTATTCTACAGGTCCAGTGCACTGTGGTAACATTTGCTTTTTGATTTCCTTGCCTCAATGATGGCATCAATAAATTGACTTGACCAATTTGTAAATGTGTTTTATTTTGTTTTCAGGTTCACCCTTCTCTTCTCCCATGGGAATGCAGTGGACTTGGGTCAGATGAGCAGCTTCTACATTGGACTGGGCACCAGAATCAACTGTAACATCTTCTCCTATGACTACTCAGGGTATGGAGTCAGCAATGGAAAACCTTCGGAGAAGAACCTGTACGCTGACATTGATGCTGCATGGCAGGCATTGAGGACCAGGTATATTTATCAGATGTTTCACTGACCATTGAAAGCATTCTTTACTCGTATTGCAATTTCTCATCTTACTGTAATTTGCATATTTAGCTCCTTGCTTTGTAGGCTTTAAGGTTCATTATGTGTCTGACATATTTGGGTACTGCAGAAAACATGAACTGTATAACTGTATAATCCCACAAGTGGTAGTGTTGAAATATCTGTACAAAAGCAAAATATTGCAGACGCTGGAAATCGGGAATAAGAACAGCAAACATTGAAAATAGTCAGCAGGTCATGCAGCATCGGGGACAGAAACAGCGTTAATGTTTCAGGTTGATGGCCTTTCTGGTGGGGACCTGATCTTCAGGACGTCCCAAAGATTTCTTCAGCTAAAGGATTACCTCATGAAGCTTAGGCAATGTTGTTACATGGGCAAACAAAGCAAACCAATTTGCAACTGCTTCTGGTAGAACTTTTTGAGAAATGTTGTCCAGATTGCTGAGGTGGTTCCCTGATCTTCTCTCGAGTAGGATCGTGGAATCTTTAATATCCATCTGAACAGGCACACCGAAACTTGGTTTTGCATTTCACTCAAAGGATGGCACTTTTGTGTTATATGGAAGAGTTTGTCTAGATTACGTACTCAAATCTGTAATGGTGCTTGCACACGTAACACAAAAACATAGAAGATAGAAGCAGGAGGAGGCCATTTAGCCCTTCGAGCCTGCTGCGCCATTTTTTACGATCATGGCTGGTCATCCAACTCAATAGCTTAATCCTGCTTTTTCCCCATAATCTTTGATCCCATTCGCCCCAAGTGCTATATCCAGCTGCCTCTTGAATACATTCAATGTTTTGGCATCAACTACTTCCTGTGGTAATGAATTCCACAGGCTCACCACTCTTTGGGTGAGGAAATGTCTCCTCACCTCCATCCTAAATGGTCTACCCCGAATCCTCAGACTGTGACCCCTGGTTCTGGACTCCCCCACCATCGGGAACATCCTCCCTGCATCTACCCTGTCTAGTCCTGTTAGAATTTTATAAGTCTCTATGAGATCCCTCATTCGTCTGAACTTCAGCGAAAACAATCCTAAACTAGTCAATCTCTCCTCATACATCAGCCCCGCCATCCCCGGAATCAGCCTGGCAAACCTTCGACCACGACGTGACCTACTTAGGTAAAAGTACTGTTATCACAATTTTGGGAATTTGCGCTAGATATTTTCTCATGTTCAGCATCATTGGCATGCTCTGAATCCTTTGATTCACAGTGCTGCTTTTCCCAGGATTGTAGCACAAGACCCTTCGTCCATAAGCTAACTAACTATTGATGTACTGCAAATGCCACCATTTGGGTTCCCCTCCTCGTGTCGAATTGAAAATACTCTCAATTCAAGCATGAATTCGAACTGGTATTTGGTTTATTTAACTCGCATAAATGAGTAGTATATAGTTCTCAGTGATAATGTTCAAATCTCTACACAGCTCCTTGATAGTGAACACAAGTTCCAAATTCCATAAATGTCGGTTCATTTCTCCAGCTAAGCTACTTAAAGTTAAGCTAGCTCAGGTATTTCACATACAGGAATCTTCTGCTGCTGGCTGCTAACCTTACAACTCTGTGTCAGAAGGAGAGAGACTCTTTTCTGTCTTCTGTTTTAAGTCTGTATGTCATGTGAGTTTCATAATTAACTCTGAATGAATAAACCACACACATTGACTGGAGATAAAGGCGAAGACGGAAGAGTAGTCTCAGTCTTGCCTTGGAAATTGGAATTGATGGAAAAAAATTTTTAAAAATCACCTTGCCCTTCCCGTCACTCCATTTGTGGTGATTTTATGAGCTCAAGTGAGAGAGGAGTAAGTCTATCTTCTGTATCAGCTTGTCATGTGTTTGCTTGATATTCATACAAATGCAGAGACAGACTGGTATGTAACAACTTATATTTATATAGCACTTTTAATGTAATAAAACAGCCCAAGGTGCTCCACAGGAGCATACTAACATCAGTCCAGATGCCCAAAAGCTTGGTCATATCATGGATTTTTAAAGGATTAGTAAAAAAGGAAAGCAAGGTAGAGAGCCAGGGAGGAATAAGGAGGAAATTCCAGAGCTTAGGGCCTGGGCAACTGAATGCATAGCCCTCAATGATGGAGCTATTAAAATTGAAAGTGTTAAAAAGGTCCGAATTAGATGAGCAGAAATATCTTCGAGATTTGTGGGTCTGAAAGGGTTACAGAGGGAAGGTGGAACATCGAGGGATTTGTAAACAAAGGTGAGAATTTTAAAATTAAGATGTTGCTTGACTGGCAGCTAATGTAGGGCAGTGATTGCAATGTTGATAGGTGAATGGGAATTCATAGAATCCCTACAGTGCAGAAGGAGGCCATTCGGCCCATCGAGTCTGCATCGACCACAATTCCACCCAGGTCCTATCCCCGCAACCCCACGTAATAGAACATAGAACATAGAAAGCCACAGCACAAACAGGCCCTTCGGCCCACAAGTTGCGCCGATCACATCCCCACCTCTAGGCCTATCTATAGCCCTCAATCCCATTAAATCCCATGTACTCATCCAGAAGTCTCTTAAAAGACCCCAACGAGTTTGCCTCCACCACCACCGACGTCAGCCGATTCCACTCACCCACCACCCTCTGAGTGAAAAACTTACCCCTGACATCCCCCCTGTACCTACCCCCCAGCACCTTAAACCTGTGTCCTCTCGTAGCAACCATTTCAGCCCTTGGAAATAGCCTCTGAGAGTCCACCCTATCCAGACCCCTCAACATCTTGTAAACCTCTATCAGGTCACCTCTCATCCTTCGTCTCTCCAGGGAGAAGAGACCAAGCTCCCTCAACCTATCCTCATAAGGCATGCCCCCCAATCCAGGCAACATCCTTGTAAATCTCCTCTGCACCCTTTCAATGGCTTCAACATCTTTCCTGTAATGAGGTGACCAGAACTGCGCGCAGTACTCCAAGTGGGGTCTAACCAGGGTCCTATAAAGCTGCAGCATTATCTCCCGACTCCTAAACTCAATCCCTCGATTAATGAAGGCTAGTACGCCATACGCCTTCTTGACCGCATCCTCCACCTGCGAGGCCGATTTAAGAGTCCTATGGACCCGGACCCCAAGGTCCTTCTGATCCTCTACACTGCTAAGAATGGTACCCTTCATTTTATACTGCTGCTCCATCCCATTGGATCTGCCAAAATGGATCACTACACACTTATCCGGGTTGAAGTCCATCTGCCACTTCTCCGCCCAGTCTTGCATTCTATCTATGTCTCGCTGCAACTTCTGACATCCCTCCAAACTATCCACAACACCACCTACCTTGGTGTCGTCAGCAAACTTACCAACCCATCCCTCCACTTCCTCATCCAGGTCATTTATGAAAATGACAAACAGCAAGGGTCCCAGAACAGATCCCTGGGGCACTCCACTGGTCACTGACCTCCATGCAGAGAAAGACCCCTCCACAGCCACTCTCTGCCTTCTGCAGGCAAGCCAGTTCTGGATCCACAAGGCTTTAGATCCCCTGACTTTAATGGGCAATCCCACCCAGACCTGTTTCCTGTAATCCCAGATATTTACCTCGCTAATCCCCCGCACCTACACATCTTGAGACATGAAGGGGCAATTTAGCATGGCCAATCCACCTAATCTGCACATCTTTGGAGTGTGGGAGGAAACCGGAACACCCGGAGGAAACCCACGCAGACACAGGGAGAATGTGCAAACTCCACACAGTTACCCAAGGCTGGCAATGAACCAGGTCCCTGGCGCTGAGGCAGCAGTGCCAATCACTTGGTGTGAGTAAGAACACCAGCAGCAGAATTTTGGTTAAGCATTGGATTAGTTGAGTCTAAAGGTAACCAAGTGCCTGAATGAGTGTTTCAGCAGCAGATGAGCTGATGCAGGCATGAAGGTGGGTGATGATGCTGAGGTGTAAATAAGTAGTATTGTTGATTATGTGGTCAGAATCTCATCCTGGCGTAGATAGGACACCAAAGTTGTGAACAATCTGTCTTGGTCTCCGATGTTTGCCAGGGAGAGGGATGGGGATTGTAGCTGGGGAATGGAGTTTGGCCTGGGGACCTAAGACGAGGTAAAAGCAAAATGCTGTGGATACTGGAATCTGAAACAAAAACAGAAAACGCTGGAAAATCTCATCAGTTCTGACGGCATCTGTGGAGAGAGAATGGAGCCAAAGTTCTGACAAAGGATCATCCAGATTTGAAATGTTGGGTTTATTCTCTCTCTACAGATGCTGTCAGATCTGCTGAGATTTTCCAGCATTTTCTGTTTTTGACCTAGACGATGTCTTTTGTCTTCCCAATTTTTAACTGGAGGAAATTTCTGCTCATTCAGTATTGTATGTCAGAGAAGCAATCTTGCATTTTAAAACCAGGATTTCCTTTTTTCTCTGGAACCAATTTGACTTGTGATTCATGGCAATGCATTCATTTTATAACACTCTATTGCAAATTGGTGAGCATGTCCATTGTTATTACTACTTGGTACTTGCAACAAAGGCGAATGTGTATTCAATGGGGGAAGTCGGCCGCACACATTGAGCTAAGAGATCTCACCTAAACTAGAGCACTGATGGGTAGTGAGGTGGACTTCTTTACCACTCATTCAGTTATGGTGCCGTGCATACAGCGTTTTGTTATAATACAGCATTAATTGTGACCTTTGATAGGGTAGTTGCAATCCAACCTAATCTTATAGTTCAATTGGGATTGGATCAATAACTGGATGAGTTATTCTGTTGTGTAACATTTATGAATCCTATGAAGTGTAAATCCAGTGTTTCTAACAAAGGTGCTGATTTGCATTTGCAACGTGTTGCTGTATCTCAAAGGGCAAGTGAGTTTGGAGATTTCCAGATGGCAGTTGTTTGCTTTCTTGCAGACTAACTCCAATTATTTGATTACTATTGTTACCCTGCCATTCTGCAATCTTCCCATGAAAGTGCATGATGCCATTATGCTGAGCTTTTAGTTAAACATTCAATTTAGTAACTATTGACTTTGGCTGTGAAACTGGGTGCCTGGACATCTCTGACTACACCCATTTCTATCCGTACATTAAACAGCACAAAGACACCATCTAAGCTAACAACTGATAATCACATGCAAGAGTTGGAATCGGAAACACTTGGGCCTTGAAGCTCTTTCCACGGTACTTAATTTTGGGGTCAGCTGATAATTTAAGCCCTTTTTTCTGATTGCAAGCACTTAATTGGGAGCGTTTCACTGCGCACTAGCTGCTGCTAAGTCATTAATGCATTCCTTGTAAATGTGATCATTTTGCTGGACCTAACTCGCAGAAGAAAAACTCCCCCTGAGGTATTTCTCTCGCCAGCCCCCATGCAGCAAAGCAAGTAAAACTACAACAGCAGGCGAGGGCTTAGGCAACACTGTTTTCCCCTCCCACCTGTTGGTTCTGAACTGTCAGTTAAATAAAAATAACTTGTTTGAAAGGGTTATTTTAATTTTGAGAACCTTTTCCAACCTTAAATATGACACATTTGTTGTCCCTGATGATGCTGCTGCTAGGACCTCGCTGTTCCACTGATCTGGCCATTCCAGATATCTGATATCAAAAAGATTACAAGTCCAATTTTCCATCCAGCTACTAGGGACACTGTTACCTGCGCTGCATAATATGATGACTCGCTTGTTATGTTAGTGGTGTCATTTTTAATGGCTTCATTTATTCCTTTCCAGCCTCCGGTGCGGTAAAGTTTCATCCTTGCAGATTAATAGCTGCTCCTTCAGTTATGGCCCAGAATAGAGTACACTCTCGTTTAACATTCCATTCAGATATCACAGTGTGAAAGATTTTTGTTTTTCTTACGTGATATTGTTAGTTAGAAAAATAAAATTTGTTTTTAATGGTTGGGTGTTTTATCTGTTCTCATTTTCTTCTCCCTCTGCTTGCTAACCTACATTGGCTCCTGGTCCAGCAATGCCTCAAATTTAAAATTCTCATCCTTATTTCCAAATCTCCCCATGGCCTTGCCTGTTCATTATCCACCGAGGTCTCTGTATAGCTCTGATTCTGGTCTTTTGCTTACCTTTAATTTAACAGTAAATAGTCTCTCAACACCAGGTTAAAGTCCAACAGGGATATGGTCCAAGTGCAGGTCAGTGGGACTAGGCAAAAAATGGTTTGGCACAGACAAGAAGGGCCAAAAGGCCTGTTTCTGAGCTGTAATTTTCTATGGTTTCTAGGTTTATTTGGTAGCACGAGCTTTTGGAGCGCCACTCCTTCATCACTCACCTGATGAAGGAGCGGCACTCTGAAAGCTTGTGCTACCAACTAAACCTGTTGGACTTTAACCTGGTGTTTTGAGACTACTTACTGTGCCTACCCCAGTCCAACGCCGGCAACTCCACATCTTAATTTAATAGCAACACTATTGGAGGTTCCAACTATCCTGGGTCTCTGGAATTCATTCCCTGGATCTCTTCCACTTTCTGCACCTCTCTCCTCAACGCCACACCTTAAAACCTACCTCTTTGCCCAGGCTGTTGGTCACCTGTCCAGTAGCTCCTGATGTGTTGTATTTGTTGAGATAAGTGGCTGTTATAGATACTATATAAATGCAACTTTTTTTCATTATTCTTGGAACAATAAGATGTGAAACCTGTAACTGTGAAGTGTCTACTGATGTTGAACACTCCAACTGATGCATGAAAGCGATGTGAGAAAGGATATTTCACCAACTGCTTTCTGCCTTTCTCTTGAGATCACCTGGAACCTTGAAGGGGATTGGCACCTGAGCTCTGATCCCTTGATCACTAGTACAAGTTTTCTGCACATCAAATGCTATCAGTCAGCCAAACCAGGCATTTGGAGTATGGTAAGCGTAGAAAGGGGCTGAAATAGCATGACCATCGGATAGAAAATACTTGAATATCATGAAAGTGAGAGTTGAAGGGAAATAGTCAAATTCCTTTTATTGCTCAACCCTGTCATCCTTTTTATTGTGGTGACGATTAACATTTATAGAAATTGGCCATCTTGTCTTTGTTTTCTGACATTGATGTATATCTTTGATATTTTAAAAATTGCAACTGTTGTTTACAGGCAGAACTCTTGCTGCCTGCAGCAAGGTGCTCTTTCCCTTCCCTTTCCCTGCTCATTGATTCCAGTGGGATAAAGCCTGTGCAGCTGCGTGGGGAGTTCAAAGTGACTCCTTGCTATATAAAAGAATTACTCAATCATCTAGACATATCCTAGCTGTCTGCTCTTCAAGTGGAAAATAATTACCAAATTATAGTCAGCATGAGTGATACAATCAAAGTTCAAAGGCAGGCCTGTCAATTCTCTGTTCACAGTACCCTTACCTGTGACTAATTATCTAGCAAAAGGTTATGAATTGATTAAATTACCCTATGTGGCCCTAAGATACAGCAGTTGTTCAATCCTTTCCCCACAAGAACCTCTTTGAAGCCTATTCATATTATGTAATCTGGCATTTTATGTCTCCAAGCACTTTAATTGCAACTGAGACACTGTTACACAACAGCTTTCCGTTTTACGATAACCAAAGATGTGCAGGTTAGGTGGATTGGCCATGCTAAATTGTCCCTTAGTATCCCAAGATGTGTAGATTAAATGGTAAATGTGTGGAGTTACAGGGATGGGGCAGGGGAGAGGACCTGGGTATGGTACTCTGTCAGAGATGTGGAGATGCTGGCGTTGGACTGGGGTAAACACAGTAAGAAGTTTAACAACACCAGGTTAAAGTCCAACAGGTTTATTTGTTGGCAGGGAAGGAGATACAGAGGCATATGAAACTAGAAGACAAAAGTGTGGCTTTTGCTACCAAATAAACCTGTTGGACTTTAACCTGGTGTTGTTAAACTTCTTACTCTGTCAGAGAGTCAGTGCAGACACAATGGTCTTAATGACCTCTTCTGAACTGTAGTGATTTTATATTTGCATCTCACTTTGAGATTGTGCGATGTGACAATAGTTATTTTCAAACAAATAAGTTAAAGTTTACTTATTAGTCAAAAGTAGGCTTGCATTCACATTGCAATGAAGTAACTGTGAAAATCCTCTAGTCGCCACAATCCAGCGCCTGTTTGGGTACACTGAGGAAGAATTTAGCATGGCCAATTCACCTAACCAGCACTAGTCTTTGGAGTGTGGGAGGAAACTGGAGCACCCGGAGGAAACCCATGCAGACCCAGGGAGAATATGCAAACTCCACACAGACGGTGACCCAAGCTGGGAATGGAACCCGGGTCCCTGGCGCTATGAGGCAGCAGTGCTCACCACTGTGCCACCATGCCGCCCATCTGTGCAAGTAGGTTGTTGTAATAGACATTGTATAACGTAGCTAACGTGGATTACTTTGGGCAGGTAGTGAGGCATTGAGGGTTAAGGGAGAGGGTATACAGCCTGGCAAAATCTCTTACCGTGCCCATGAAGTCAGTTCTGGCTTGCAGGCGAGAATAGATATTTAAGGTAATGAAAACTCATGTATCTCCACCCTCCCAAATCAGTTGTATGCAACTGAATCTTAACTCTTGAAACAAGGAAAGAGAACCTTGCATGAGAAAGTGACCAGTTTTGGGCTGCTTTGTATGTTAGACAATACCATGCCTCTATGCCCTGTTTTATTGTATTAGTCGTACCATCAAATGAAAAATGAGGTCTTTCACCTTTGACACGTTGCCAGGGGTTGGAGGGAGAGACCTAGGGAAGGAGATACAGAAGCATATGAAACTAGAAGACCAAAGTTGGAAAGAAAGTCTGTCACTTTTTGTTTCATTTTGATGTGATGTGCTTTCAGGTACGATGTAGATTCGGTAGGCTGCACATTTAATCGCTTGGGGCTAAATTAGCTCGTGTCAACGGAGACGTAGGTAGACATTATAATTGCTTTCAACATGCCTGGACTAGGCAATGGAAAAATCAGGCAGGTTTCCAGTCTACATTGATTCCAGTAACGTATTAAGTGCGCATGTGTGGATCGGGATGAGGACAGCATTAGGTCACAACTTTAAACCCCACCCGTCCCTTGATGGAAAGCCGGTGGTGAACCAGTTAAGATAAGGGCAATGATTTACCCGCTCAGAACCCGCTACCTTCCTGGTATGTCTCGATGCTAATTTGAGCAGGATTCCACCCCAAGCTGGCCCAGGCCCTAATCTGCACTTACTTCCAGTTCTAAGCAAGGCTGCTCATCCTGCTTTGTGATTTTCTACTTCTGCTCATTAATCAGTATTGTTTGGAACCAAACTCAGCCAGGGCTCCAGTGAAAACATGATCCATGTATGTGGACTTCCCAGAAGCACGTTTCATGATTTGCAAGCATTCTATCTCTCTGTAAACTTCAGAGACTTGGACAATCTACAACAGGCACCTCAAAACACTGAAGGTGTACTACTAGCAGTGCCCTTCACAAGATCTTCCAAATCTAGAGGCAAGAAAGGTGGTCTAGTAGTGGTGTCCTCTCAAGTCAAACATGCCCAGCATCAAGACCCTAATCACTCAACACCAGCACTGCTGGCCAAGACATGCAGTTCATATGCCTCACACCAGACCCTCGAAGCAACTGTTCTACTCAAAACTTGGTCACCATATGAGACTCCCAGGAAGACAGCGGGAAGACTTCAGGGATGTCCTCGAGGCATCCCTGCAGAGGTCAAACATTCTCGTTAACTCATGGAGACCCTGACTTGTGACCAACTAAAACGGAGAAGGTTCATTTAGAAGGGCAAATTGCAGTTGAGGCACTGCGAGAGTGTGCAAACCTCCAAATAACCTATCTACCCAGCCCTTCAAGCACCACCTACCCTCCTTGTGGCAGAGTATGCAGATTGTACATCAGATTTTTCAACCATCAAACCAGAGTGGAAACAAGTCATCCCCTATCCTGAGGGAGTGCCTACACAGGAAGGAGCTCATTAAAACTGGGGCTTCTGTATAATATTAGTTCCTGGATAATAAAAGAAGTGCTAAACACGTGTTGGCAGTGCAATTTTTTATTTTAAAGCTTCTGGAGTATTTGCAATGATCTGAGCTCCTGTTTGCCTGATTTTATTTTTGTTCCTAAAGGCTTGGGTTTCCTTGATTTCATTCCTCTTCTGCCCCTTTCTCTTCCGCCCCTGCCCATTTTCTCTCATTTACCTATGCATTATCAATTGTAAGATGCTCCTCTACATGAGGGGTCCAGTATAAATTGTTTCACAGCTGAAAGAAATGTGATTGCTGGCAGTTGTGCTCAACTAAGCTTTCAAACTCATTTTCTCCAACAGTAATACTGCAACTCCTACCTCAAATATCTGTCCATGCCCCTGGCTCAGCCCATCTTCGGCCAAGACCCACATTCATGCTTCTGTTATCGCCAGTTGACTATTTCATTGCTTTCCTGGTGAACGTCCCACCTTCTACCCATTGTAAACCCCAGCTCATCCAAAGCTCTGCTGCCAGTATCCTAACTCTCACCATGTTCCTTTTATCTGCTAACACAGTTCTCACTCGGCTACATTGGCTCCAGACCCAGCATCACTTCAAACTTGAAATGCTCATTCTTGTGTTTGAATTCCTCCATGGTCTCAGTCTTCCAATCCCTTTAGAACTACAGAATCTCTACAGTGCAGATGGAAGCCGTTCGGCCCATTGAGTCTACTGACTCTCCGAAAGAGCTTCTCACTCATGCCCTCCCTTCCACCTATCCCCATAACCGTGTGCATTTCCCATGACCAATCCACCTAACCTACGCATCTTGGGACACTAAGGGGCAATTTAGCATGGCCAATTCATGTAACCTGCACACCTTTTAGACTGTGGGAGGAAACCAGTGCACCCGAAGCTATCTTCTGTTACCTTGACCCTGAACTTTTAATTGTCTCTCTAAACCTATGCACCTCAATAGCTCTCTCTTTCCTCTATTAAGGAGCTCCTTATAACCTACCTCTTTGACCAAGCTTCTGGTCACCTATCCCAATAACTTGTTGTCAGATTTTGTCTGATAAAGCTTCTGGGATGTTTTACTATGTTAATGGAGCTATACAAGTGTGAGTTGGTGGTCAATCTGTCAGTAGGATTGTTAATTCTGTGAGAAGAGATGTGCAAGTTAGGGTTGGGAGATTGAAAATGTCAGCCATTTCAGTGAGGTGTGCAAAGGTCAATGCTGTGGGTTTTATCCAACATAAAAGGATGAGATCCTGATGAAATGGGCTTAGGAACTCAATCTGTACAAATCCTTGGACAGTTGTTAATAGAAGCTGGTAATTTATGCCTCAGTAGAGGAAACATTACAAATGTATGGCTGGTAGAAGCATCTATGTAAAAGTAGCAGTGTTTGGAAAGCATAATATTACAATTCAAAAGAGAATGAAAGTTTGAATTAAAATTATAAATCCTGTTCTGGATAAAGTATATGGTGGATGCCACAGAAATAGTTCTTGCCCAGGAAACACATTGGCCATGCTAAATTCTACGTCCGTGTACCCAAACAGGCACCGGAGTGTGGCGACTAGGGGATTTTCACAGTAACTTCATTGCGGTGTTAATGTAAGCCTGGTTGTGACACTAATTAACTAACAAATCTTTGCTTCTGCTTTTAGGAAGAAATTAATCCATCAGCATATTGTCTGATAGCTGGGAAACTGTCTGGGGTATGACAGCCCCTGAAAGTGACTTGTGACATTGAACATGAAGTGAGATACAGAAATGAGAGGAATTGTGTAGCACTCAGTCCCTTTGTCTAAATAAAATTCCTTTTTCATTTGTGTTTGTAGGTTAAATGGTCACAAATGAAGGAGGTAGGATCTCTGGATAATTGGGAGTGTGAAATGCAGCTTGCTCTGGATAGCTCTGCATTCATCTGAATCATTTGCTACTTGAGAAAGGTGGAATCCTCCTCCTCCAAAGTTTTCCTCTCCTGAAAGTCCTGACACTCCATGGAAACTGCTGTTCCCTGAACATATCTAAATGGCCATTCACTGAAGATGACAGCAGTCTGTTCAATAGGGCGAGGGAGAGCTCATCACCCAACATGCATCAGATGGCAATCCCGGCAGATTGCTTTTCAGCGACCCACCCACCCCCCGACCTTTGCTCACTGAAGCCAATTGCAGCACTCTGTGCTAATGCTGACCCCAGCTCAGTTAGCCAGGATCTACCCATTTTCTGCATCTAGTTTTCAGTGGGAGATCGGTGCTCTGCAGTTTCCATCCTGTGGTTGAATTACGAGCTGAGTGACACGTTTATTAGCTGTGCCTTTGGGAAGTGTACCTCCTGTTTATAAATGTACATTTGTACTTTTACCTTTGCATTAGGAAGCCATTATTGATTTCCCCTAAATTATATGATGTGTCAAACAAAACTTTTCCAGCACACTCAAAATAGCAATAATTCTTTAAACTGTATAAGATGCAATAAGTCTATTTATGGGGCGGCATGCTAGCACAGTGGTTAGCACTGCTGCTTCACAGCTCCAGGGACCTGGGTTCGATTCCTGGCTTGAGTCACTGTCTGTGTGGAGTTTGAACATTCTCCTTGTGTCTGCGTGGGTTTCCTCCGGGTGCTCCAGTTTCCTCCCACAGTCCAAAGATGTGTGGGTTAGGTTGATTGGCCATGCTAAAAATTGCCCCTTAGTGTCCTGGGATACGTAGATTAGAGGGATTAGTGGGTAAAATATGTAGGGATATGGGGGTAGGGCCTGGGTGGGATTGTGGTCGGTGCAGACTCGATAGGCCAAATGGCCTCTTTCTGTGCTGTAGGGTTTCTATGATTTCTATGATTTATATTCAGTAATGTTTAGATTATATGCAATTAATCCTGATGAATGCCTGACTATGTAATTTGCTAGAAAACTTGCTGTCAGTGAACCGGGGGCTTGTGCATATGGTAAATCTGAAGCTTGTGTATTTTTTTGGACCACTTTGTCCATCTCGTGACTGAAACACAATATTCTTGTGTAAAGTACCAGAAGCATATCGAGCATCTCAAATGGATGTTTCTGTTAAAATTCAATGGAAGATAGATAGTTACAAATTCAAACAATTCTCATGCTCAAACGGGAGTCAAGCTTAGTAGATAAGGACTAGAACTGTTAAAATGGCATAATCATTAGTGACGAGGCTACTGTTATTAAAGCACAGAGGGCCCTACCCTGCGTTGGAATGTCTTTCTGTTCTGAAGTCTACTGCTTGTCAGGCAATCGTGTACAGAAGTCTGATGTTGCCATAACACCAGCACGTTGAAACTGAGATTTTGTTTTCCATAAAAAGATGTAACAGAGAACTGTCTGCCTCTGTGACGACTGTGTGGTTTTTGGCTTTACATAACAGGATTTCCTCTTCCAGGACTGGTTGTGCTGCCACAAATGGGGCACAACAGTGGCAGAAATACACACAGATCGTGTGACGCCACTTTGCACCCATTTCCAAATACAATTGCCGTTCTGCACCGTCTCTGCTAGAAAGGACTTGAGCTTCTGCTTAAAAATAAAAGCAAATGACTGCGGATGCTGGAATCTGAAACCAAAAGAGAAAATGCTGGAAAATCTCAGCAGCTCTGGCAGCATCTGTAAGGAGAGAAAAGAGCCGACGTTTCGAGTCCAGATGACCCTTTGTCAAAGCGCTTCTGCTTTCTTAGTTTACTGTATGTAGATGACAATGGGAAAGCAGAACCTGCCAAGCTACCCAATATTCCTTTCTTTCTGCCTGTGCCTCCATTGCCTCTGCGTCCAGTAGTTGGGTGACTCATCCCCGGGATAGCAGCAGAAGTTCTGCAGTGAACTGTAGAGGAGAGGGCTTCGGTCATCACGTGTCCTATCTCTCACCTCTCCCATGTCCCAAAATGATGGCGTTTCTTCCATCTTTAGTCTGAAGTGAAAGTTGTGTTTTGATTTTTTTTTTTGGGGTGGGGGCTTTGTACCTCCTTTTTAAGCTGGGTGCTGCAGTACCCTGCTGTATTTCCCTCCTTGGTGACAGAGGTCGAACTGGGTGTTCTGCCTGCACATTTTGCTGAGGACAGGATCATACTTAGCTGTGATAACTTTCAGTCAGCTAGCCACCCACAGCCGCCTCAGTTCATGCAGACAAAATGGTGGTTCTGGGGAAATATTCATGGGTGACTGACATATTACACTGTGTACCCGGGAAAGACTGTGCATTCAGGAGACCAGAGCTGGTTTTCCATAGACATTTGATTGTTAACGGATATATTGTTCAGTTTGGTATCATGTGATATCAGCAACAGCTGGAGGAAAAAGAACAGCTCTGAATTGGGTTGCGACATTTGAATTAATATGAGGATTATAGATAACATGCTGTTGAAATGTGGGATAATTTAAAATTAGGAGCCAGATTGTTGAGGTCAAAGCCTATGCAAAGAAACTTGTGATGCTTCTATAAGATGACGTATTGCTCGAGTACAGGGCACGAGACAGCACAGGATAAGGGCAGGACTCCAATAATTCTTTGTGTTGGCACTGGCGCAGTATTAACAGCTGTCATGTGCACCATGGGACTAAACTGTTGAATTAAGTAACACAGTCTGCTCTGTTTTTTTCTTTTTCCCTCCTAATTTCTCCCTTGTCGTGTTGACTCTTTGCTTAGATACAGTTTTGTTATTACTGGCAGTTATACAACACTTGACACAAGTGGCTGATCTTCTCCCCACCCCACTCCGTCTTTTCCTGCCAGTTTTTTCCCCCTCCCTTTTGTTCTCCTCTGAAAGGGGTGACTCTTGCTGGGATATGATTCCATTAACACTGATATCAATCACGTCCACACAATTGTTTTCCAAAAGTTACTAGCAGATAGCAGTTCAGAGCAGGAACTGTGCCAAAAGGACGCTTTCCTCTCCTTTTGACCCTTGATCGTATCATCAGCACAAACCAGGAAGGGATCGTCTGACCTTGCTCAGTGCCATACCCAGAAGTTCTTTTACACACCCAGCTATCAGGCCAGTTTGTTCTGTCAATTCAGTGTTGTTTAAAATAATAAAATAACACATGTTGCCATGCCTTTTGCACCAGCATTCTTACTGTTCACTAAGGCAGAGTGGTTGGCACTGCTGTGTCTCATCGCCAGGGACCTGGGTTGGATTCTCAGCTTGGGTCACTGTCTGTGCGGAGACTGCACGTTTCCTCCAAGTGCTCCGGTTTCCTCCCACAGTCCGAAAGACATGCTGATTAGGTGCATTGGCCGTGCTAAATTGTCCCTGTGTACCCGAACAGGCGTCGGAGTGTGGCGACTAGGGAATTTTCACTAACTTCATTGCAGTGTTAATGTAAGTCAACTTGTGACTAATCATTACACTCTAACTTTAAACAAGCTGTCCTGATTATTGGTGCATGGAGTTGAGATGTGGTCAAAGATGCAAGTAAACTCCTCTTGATTGACTTGTTTTTCCAATTTCTTCTACACTCCTTCCATTGTGGGTGATATCTTTTCTCTCTATGCCTTCTCTCTCAAATGCCTGACATCGATGGGGAATTAACCATGTGAAGGATCCTTGACAACAACACATCGCTCTGCCACAGTGTGACCTGATACAGTGGAGCATGAAATGGCTGAACCATGCAGAACAGCTACTTAAATGTTTAAATCTTGCACTCACTCAAATGCTGTTTAATTCAAGTATTGTTAATGTCTAGAACTGTAGTGAAATATATTCCTCCTGACAATGAGCTGGTCACGAATGTTTCCTGGGATCTTATCTGTTACTGGTTTCCAATTGTATGCCAACTTGTAGTTATTGTATAGAGGTAAGGGGGGAGCATATCCATGCCATTTCTGGGCCTTTGAATACAACAGATAACTTCCAATTATTAACTGTCCTCGCCCTGTCCCTTTACCCATGGACCAGTCCTTGAACTCGATCAATCTTTTACTGAAGACTCAATCATTTAAAATTAATGTTAATCCACTGTTGGTATGGGTAAGTTAGTTTTTGTTCTCATTAGAGTTTAAAAACATGTTGCCAATTTATAGCTGTGTTCTTGACACGTAGACAAACTTGCTGCTTTTGTGACATTGGCCGGAAACTGGATTCTAGCTCCCAACTCTTTTAGCTTTAAGTGAATACAGTATTTTGGTTGAATTGAATGGCAGCATTGTGATTGGAAATTATGTTAACTGTATTTACACACCGATTTTACTATCAACAGATTGCTCTAGATATCTGTTTTGACAACTGATTTCTTTGAAGCATTCTATGATACAAGAGGAAAATGACCTAAATGTTATATTCTGTTCATCGGATTAGAGAATTTTACCTACACCCTTGGCAGTTAGATAAAGATTAGTTGTCAAAAGAAAAACACACCTCACATCATACTGTGGTATCAACAAATTGTGGAATCTTCCTGCTGATCTAGTCAACAGATTCTCTTTGTGGCTGAGATTAATTATTGGGTGCTGCAGCTTTTCCAAACAAAAGTCAACATCCCAAAACTTGTCATTTTACACACACAACTGACTATACCTGTGTGTAAATTAGTTGGCTTAAGCGTGTGCATTTTTATACTTGCCAGCAGATCTCCCATCAGAAGATAACCTGGAACATTATGTCATGTAACATGCGATCAATTCCACTGTTACTAAACCTATATATTATGTGCACCGTCCTTTTTAAAGCTAAAAAGCCTAATTGCTATAAATGGGTATACACAAGTTGGTTGAATTCCAGTTGGGCATTTTCGAGTTTAAGTCGCAATTGTGTAGGTAAATGTGCCATCAAGTTTACACGTAGTACAGTCTCATTGGCAGCAATGAGACAAGTAGTGTAATTGAGTAACTTGCTAGTGGCATCGTTTGAGGGGGTATATATTAGCCAAACATTGGGAATATTCCTTTGCTCTTTAAAAGAAAATATAACTTTTTTTAAATGTCAATCTGAACAGTCATGTTGGAGAAATGGTTTAAAGGCCTGGATTTTGCAGTCAGGTGAAAGGCACCTTTCACCTATCTTGCAGCAGCCCACAGACCTTTTGAGCAAGCACATTACAGTTCCAAGAGATCATTTCCAGCATGGTATCCTCCTACAGTGAATCTGCGGCTTCTCGGAGCAGCTCAAATAACATGACTTTCCAGTTGGATTGAAGAATTCTCATTGAGACCTGCAAATTCTAAATCAGGAAATATGAATTAAGCATTTAATTCTTTGTAAAATCATGCAGAAAAAGTGAAATGGGGAGGGAATGAAAGGTTTGAGAAAACAAAAAAGACTTTAAAACCTTGCACTTTAAAAAATATATATATATATTATTTTTAGAAAACACTCCAATAATTACATTCTAAAGGAATGAGGCTTCAAACTTGTGAAATTGCATTTTAAATATCAGGAGTTGTTTTGCAGTAATTAAGGGTCGTCACAATCTTAAATTAATTTGCACCTGATTGCCATCAGAATATCTCGCCCTTTTTCTGGATTATTTACTATGTTAAGGACTGCTACTTAACGCCCTTGCATTAAGTTGAGTGTTTGTGAGGTTCAAATATAGCATAACTTGCGGAGAAGATAGTAAATCCAGAAACTGCTTCAGTTTTGCTTCATAATAAGGGTGAACTCCGTTCGCCTCACTGTTCTTAACACACAATTTGGGCCATTATCTGCACTTAAAGATGGCACCTCCCTTCGTACTGAACTGAAGTGTCAGCAGTTTAGGTTACGTGCTCAGACAGACTTGTGGAGTGGAACTGAAACCCATGATCATAGAAATCATAGAAGTCATAGAAACC
The DNA here is from genome assembly GCF_964213995.1 of Mustelus asterias. NCBI lineage: Eukaryota > Metazoa > Chordata > Chondrichthyes > Carcharhiniformes > Triakidae > Mustelus > Mustelus asterias. The sequence continues at coordinate 27,158,412 of NC_135826.1, read as the reverse complement.
CTACAGCGCAGAAACAGGCCATTCGGCCCATCAAGTCTGCACCGACCACAATCCCACCCAGGCCCCACCCCCATATCCCTACACATATTACCCGCTAATCCCTCTAACCTACGCATCTCAGGACACTAAGGGGCAATTTTAGCATGGCCAATCGACCTAACCTGCACATCTTTGGACTGTGGGAGGAAACCGGAGCACCCGGAGGAAACCCATGCAGACACGGGGAGAATGTGCAAACTCCACACAGACAGTGACCCAAACCGGGAATCGAACCCAGGTCCCTGGAGCTGTGAAGCAGCAGTGCTAACCACTGTGCTACCGTGCTGCCCTTATCTTAATATGATATATTTTAATGTACATAAATGATCTAATTGGTAACGAATAGAACATCTGCACAAAATGAGGGATACGTTTGATGGACTTGACCTTCGCACTCAGTCACCAAAACAACTTTTAACATTTCAGAAAAAGGTTTCAATACTGATGAAATTCTTTTCTTTTGAAAATATAGAAATGGGAAGAAGTTGCTGAATAAATATCAGCTGCTGTGATTACAGGGCAGGAAGTCGCAAAGTTGTTTGTTCAGTAAGTTGTAATAAAATACGGGGAAATTGTTTTTAAGCTCTGGAGGTGAAACAGGGAAGAGCTACAAGGCTGTTGCCAGAGAATTGAATTATGAAAAATCACTAGTAAAGTCTGGGGGGGGGTCTTTGGGAGTAGAGACTATTCCATGTGGTGAGGACAGTTTGGGTTTTTCATAGAATCCCTGCTGTGTTTTTCATAGAATCCCTGCTGTGCCGAAGGAGGCCATTCAGCCCATCGAGTCTGCCCCGACTCTTGCAGAGCGTCTTAGCCAGGCCCTATCCCCATAACCCCACCTATTTACCCTGCTAATTCCCTTGCCCTATACATCTTGGGACAATTTAACATCATAGAAATCATCATAGAAACCCTACAGTACAGAAAGAGGCCATTCGGCCCATCGGGTCTGCACCGACCACAATCCCACCCAGGCCCTACCCCCATATTCCTACATATTTTACCCACTAATCCCTCTAACCTACGTATCCCAGGACACTAAGGGGCAATTTTAGCATGGCCAATCAACCTAACCCGCACATCTTTGGACTGTGGGAGGAAACCGGAGCACCCGGAGGAAACCCACGCAGACACGAGGAGAATGTGCAAACTCCACACAGACAGTGACCCAAGCCGGGAATCGAACCCAAGTCCCTGGCGTTGTGAAGCAGCAGTGCTAACCACTATGGCCAATCCACCTAACCTGCACACCTGTGAACTGTGCGAGGAAACTGGAGCACCTGAAGGAAACCCATGCAGGCATGGGAGAATGTGCAAACTCCAGTCACCCGAGCTGGAATTGAACCCGGGTCCTTAACGCTGAGGCAGCAGTGCGTAGCCACTATGCCACCCTTTTCCTGGGTGTATGAGAAGTCAAATAGCCTTTTGCTTATCTGTATCTGTCTTATGATCCTGCATACCGTGAAGATTGTGCTGCATTGTTGTACAGAGTGTAAGGTGTGTGTTGTTAATGTGTGCAACTTCCCCAATGTTTTTTAACATTTAATAAATAGTGCTTGTTGTTGAAGGTTAGGGCATTGTTGGTTTGTATCATTTCCCTCTGTCTGGAATGTGAAAGAGTTTTTGTCTGTGGCCCAGTCATAGCACTTTCACATTTGTCAAAATGTCATTATTTCAATCCATACGCAAAGATCTGTGCATATAACTTAGATCAACACTCAACGTGCTGTTATTAGAGGTGTGCTTTCTTGTGGGTTAAAGTTAAATTTGTACTTGGTCTGTGTCCTTGGGTGGATGCAAGAGATCTTTTGGCGTTGATTGAAGAAATGGTACCCTGGCCATCATTTTATCCCTTAAACAGCAGCATTTCTAATGCATAGCTGGACATTTATCCCATTGCCATTTGTGGAGCCATAATGTATGCAAATTTGATGTCACGTATGCCTTTTAAAAATAAAATGTTTTTCAAATTGAACTGTAAGCCATTAAAGAGAAAGGTTGACAGTATGAACAGAAGCCAATGTTCAGTCCTATATCCGTATCAATATCTCACTGCAATACAGTTGGTCCAGTATGATTTCAACTATGCCTACAAGGAGTATGCCCAAGACCCACTCGTGCTAAATGTGTCCTCACTTAAGTTCAGGTTTATGCCGGATAGGGGAGTTTTACTTCGTGTCTGAGATCACTAAATGTGATCTGGCTTGAAGTTGTCCCTAGATGCCCAAAAAATTGAGCAAAGCCCCAAAGTGAGTCTGTTGGAAGAAAATGGAAGCTTCCAACTCCGGTAGTAAAATGTGAACAGAATATTCAATCGTGCAAATCTATAAAATAAATAGAAGTGCCTGGGACAACATTGAAGGATTCGAGGACTAATGTCCTCTCAAACTAAGGATTTAAGGATGTTTCTTTTTGAATACTGTCCAGTTTGAGATTGCTGAAGCCTCTGAAGTGTTAAAAATCTGGTCTCGCGCTCCCACACACATGCTATTCTCCAGATCATTATAAGTGTTACTGGATCGGAGATGAGGATTAGTTTGAGAATTTCCTTTGAAAATGCTGAGGATATGTATAATCACTCCTGGAGGAATCATACAATCGTAATGTACAATGGCATCACTTGAATGTACATTTCAATAAAAATGTATCTGCAGTTTCACAAAATATATAATGTCTGGCTTTGAATTCAATAAAAGAAAATTTGTATGCATTCCTTTTTAACATTTTGGTATTTAAATAGAGCTAATGTATTCTGATTCATGTTATATTTTGAATTGATGTATCATTGGGAATAAATTCCAGCTCTCGCTGCCTCCTATAAAAATGTAGAAATGAGTTTTTTAAAATACTACAGCAAAAGTCTTTATGATCTGGCATGTGTAGGGCTTGGGTGGTGCCAGTTCTTGTATTTTGTATTTGTATTGTATTTGCCAATGGAATACAACACCATTTCTTGTAGCATGAACTCTGGAAGTAAAGAACATTATCCTTTTTATTTCTAATCTTCAATACATGAAAACATAAAGTATAAAATAATATAGTATACAAGTATGGGTTCCACAGGGATGATATGATTGAGGTATATAAAATTGTGAGGGGTCGTGATAGAGTAGACAGGAGGAACATGTTGGCAGTGTGTTCAAAAACCAGAGGTCATAGATTCAAGCCAAATGGCAAAAGAATTAGAGGGGACATGAGGAAAAACCTTTTTACGCAGATGGAGAGAAACTGTTCCCATTTGCAAGGAAGCCAGGAGACCCCCGATTTAAGGTGATTGGCAAAACAGCAATCAATAGCAGAAGGAAAACCTTTTTTTACGCAGTGGGTGGTTAAGGTCTGGAATGTGCTGCCTGAGTGTGTGGCGGAGGTAGAAAGTATGGAGAGTGGGTCTAGCTGAGTTACTCATGCAGAGAATTGGCACAAACACCATAGGCTGCATGGCCTCCTGTGCTGTTAACTATTCTTTGATTTAGCTAACTCTGTCCAAGGTCTGTTGCTGTACTGCCCTGCAACATGTAGAAGTTGTACCTTCCATTAGGAACAAAAAAAATTGGCATGAGTAGAAAACAGGAAATCCCATTCATGCGCATCACTGAGTACCACTGAGTGGGCCTTGCTATTGTTGACACAGTTGAGCACATTGATTATAAAGTTGGCTCATTGTGCCGGGGGAATGCTGCAGTGTTGTCTTTTGGTTGACATGTTACACCAAGGTTCCGTCTGTCTATTCAGATGGACATGTAAATGCTTCCATGATACTATGCTAAGAAGAGCATTGAATTTTCCTTGTGCCCTGGCCAGCAATTATTCCATCTTTGGAACAAATTCATTGGTCATTCATCTTGGTGCAATTTATGCTGTGAACATATTGGATATTACAATAGCTTACAAATCCGTGTGATGCCACCTCAAAAAAAAGCACTTTGGGACATCCTGAGATCACAGAAGACATTTATACAACACAAGTTCTAGATTTCTGGTTATTTTGTTTCCAATTGTAATTGTTGTTGAATTGTGTTCTAAATGCAGTACAAGCCAGTTGTGAGGAGCATTGACCCAAACTACATTTGTTGGATGCAAATATAGCATTAAGTTAATTATGAAAAGACTTGATCTATTTATTGGGACTTGTTAAATGAGCGCCGCTCACGTGCTTGATTTCTTTTCCTTACAGATATGGAATCAGTCCTGAAAACATTATATTATACGGGCAGAGTATTGGTACCGTCCCGACTGTAGACTTGGCTTCCCGGTATGAGTGTGCTGCTGTTATTCTGCACTCTCCTCTGACCTCAGGAATGCGGGTGGCATTCCCAGACACAAAGAAAACATACTGCTTTGATGCATTCCCCAAGTAAGTGCCCCCTGCCATGGTTCAAGTGGAGCTTGTATGCTGAGCTGATTCATTGTTATTTCCCACCTTGTGCCTTTTATAGTGATAACTCAAGGCATCTAATCCTATCAACAAAATGAATGTCTGGAAAGTGATGGTTATGGATAATAAATTGCATGACAAGGCCTACATAACTATGTGGGCTGCAGTTGGTCGAATCAACTGTATATTGTGTTAATTCTTTCATGAGATGTGGGCATCGGTGGCTGGGCCAGCTTTTATTGCCCATCCCTAATTGCCTTTGCGGGGTGCATTTGAGAGTCCACCACATTGCTGTGGATCTGGAGTCACATGTAGGCCAGACAAGGTAAGGATAGCAGATTTCCTTCCCTAAAAGACATGAGGGAACCAGGTGGCTTTTAATGTCAATGGACAATGTTTCATAGTCATTATTAGATTTTTTTAAAAATTCAATTCAAATTTTCACCATCCGCCATGGTGGGATTTAAGCCTGGGTCCACAGAGCATTACCCTGGATCTCTGGATTACTAATCCAGTGACAGTACCATTACGTCACTGTCTCCCCTAATGTGTGACCTCAATCTATAATTATTGCAGAGTAGATATACTACAGTTCGATGTCTGTCAGTAAGTCTAAAACATACTTCATAGGGTTACATACAGCACAAACCGACCATTCTGCCCAACCAGACCAACGCTCCACTTGAGTCTCCTCCTATCATTCTGTATCTATTATCATAACACTTTTCCTTCTCTCATATGTGCTGGTCTAGCCTCCCCTTAACTGCTTCTGCAGAATTTGCTTCAAGCTCTCCCTGTGGTAGCAAATTCCACAATCTCTCCACTCCTTGGATAAACAAGTTTTTTCTAAATTCCCTATTGGATTTCTTGGTGACTACCTTGGATTGATGCTATTTTGCCCTTCCCCATAAGAGAAAGCATTCTCTCTGCATCTATTTTACCAAAACCCTCCAGAATTTTAAAGACCACTTGGGTCACCCTTCAGTCTTTTTACTAAGACCAAAGAGACCCAGAATATCAAACCTTTCCTGATTTCTGGTGGTATTGTAAATCTTTTCTGCACCCTCTCCAGTGTCTCTCTATGGCAACCAATGCTGCGCACATTACTGTTAACAAGATTCAATGCATAACTTCCCTGCTTTTCAATATCCCTCTGGAAATAAAGCCTAGCACTGTACTTGTTTTTTTTTATGGCCTTGATAACTTGTGACACAACTTTGTGATTGGTGTATTTGTACTCTATCTATTTATTCCTCTATCCCTCCTAGATTTGCACCTTCATAAGTGACCTTCACATTTGCTCTACCAAAATGTGCTACTACATTTGTGTTGAGCTTCATTTGCCAATTACTTGCCCATTTTGCAAGTTTTTTAATGTTCTCCTGTAATTCGTTGCTGTCCTCTATATTGACTATCCTCGCCAGTTTGGTGGTGTCCATTAATTTAAAAAGCTGTTTCAGGTTCTAAAGTATAAACCGTAAATATAAATTGTGAGCAACAGTGGTCCGAGCGCTGTATCCCACCTTCTACCAATCTGAATAGTGACCCTTTACTCCCACTCTTCCCTTCAGTTTTGAAGCCAGCCAGCAATCCATTCTGCCACCTGTTCCTTGATTCCGCATTCTCTGACCTTTATTGTCTATTGTTCGACACCTTACTGAAAATGTTTTGAAAATCTAGATAAATTATATCTACATTGAATATTTTGAATGAGAATAGAAAATGGTGGTAAGGCTGGTCAAGCAAGATTTTCCATGCTGACTCTTGATTTTATTTTTCATTTCTTTCATTCAGTATTCTTCTCGTCCCACTTTAGAACAAAGAACAATACAGCACAGGAACAGGCCCTTCGGCCCTCCAAGCCCGTGCCGCTCCTTGGTCCAAACTAGACCATTCTTTTGTATCCCTCCATTCCCACTCCGTTCTTATGGTTATCTAGATAAGTCTTAAACGTTCCCAGTGTGTCCGCCTCCACCACCTTGCCTGGCAGCGCATTCCAGGCACCCACCACCCTCTGTGTAAAATATGTCCTTCTGATATCTGTGTTAAACCACCACACCCCCCCCCCCCCCCCCACCTTGAACCTATGACCCCTCGTGAACGTCACCACCGACCTGGGGAAAAGCTTCCCACCGTTCACCCTATCTATGCCTTTCATAATTTTATACACCACTATTAAGTCTCCCCTCATCCTCCGTCTTTCTAGGGAGAACAACCCCAGTTTATCCAATCTCTCCTCATAAATAAGCCCCTCCATACCAGGCAACATCCTGGTAAACCTCCTCTGTACTCTCTCCAAAGCCTCCACGTCCTTCCGGTAGTGTGGCGACCAGAACTGGACGCAGTATTCCAAATGCGGCCGAACCAACGTTCTATACACCTGCAACATCAGACCCCAACTTTTATACTCTATGCCCCGTTCTATAAAGGCAAGCATGCCATATGCTTAGATTTATTTTCATGCCCAGTTGAGCCCTGATGCTGGATTCAGTCTGTATTTATACTGCAAATGCAGCATTGGGACATAACCAAACCACTTCCCTCCAAAGCTATGTTTGCTACCAATGCCAGTGTACAGTTGTATGTATCGCTGACATCTTTATAGGGGCAATATGTTACATGAACTCTGCTTATTTACTTTCAAGAATGTGCTATGCATTGAAATGAAATGGCTATTAGTACTTTGCAGAACTAAATTTGATTTTGCAATGTCATTAATTCATTGGTCCTCTTTAAACTGAAAAGATAAAATAATGTAACACGTTCTCCAACTGTCAATAAAATGCTTGTGAGCTAGATATTCCAAGCAACCTGCCGACCAAGTGATATGTGGGATTTATGAAATTCACAAACTAAGCATGTTGCAATAACTGAGTTAGGAAGTAAAATGAGTTGGCACGTGCTGGGTAAACTGCAGGCCATTGGATTTTTGCACATGCACGGACTAGTGCACATGCACAGGTAGATATGAGTGACCATTTTACTTTGGCAGTGACAGTGTTCCTCCGGTGCTACAACTGTAGTGTGACTACACCCTTGTGTAAACCAATGCAAAAGGGATGCTGTAAACCACAATCGTTAGCTGTGATAACTTTTCTGCCTGCAGGATTAAGCAACTTCCTACACAAGCACAATGATGGCAAATCAAAGATCGAACCTCCCACACTGAAGGCCCTGCTTCCAAGGCTGGGCTTACAAATTGTTACATTAAAAAAAATTTTTTTTTTAATTTTGGCATAGTAAATCATTGAGAACCAAAGCAAGTTGCAAGGTGATCTTGATCAGATGGCAAAATTGGAATAAAAACACTAGTGGAAGATGGAATCCAATGTGGAGTAATACCATTTTTGTGTTTAGAAATATAATTGCTGTATTTGGGGGCAAAAAATTCAATGTTACAGGAGAGTGGATGTTTGGCTTCCACAAGACTTTTTAAAATCCACCTTTCAAATCGATCAAGGATATTTTAAAGGTAAAATCAAATTTATTTTGAGTTTTGTGGCAGGCGGAATGTAAGGTAGCAAGTGTGATATAATGTTCTGATCTGCTCATAATTCATGGACACACCAGGAGTTGTAATGGGAGAGCCCTTCACAGCTGCCCTTGAACTAAAATGGTCCAGGTGTGTGTATATGATGGCCATTTTAGCTGTCCTGAAACACTCAAGTGGCAAAAAAAATTATTTCCCAGAACCGTATCTGACTTTAGGAATGAATCTAGCATTTGAGAGCCTCAGAATAGATTGGAGTCAGAAAGATGGGAGTCCCTCCAGGTAGAGATTTTCCCTTGCAGGTTCCAGCTGTGTTTGGTCTTGCTCTCTCAACTGTATCTCCCTAGCTACGGCTTTTAGTTACTCTGTGCTATGGGATGCTATTATTTCACCATTCAGATCTCCTTGCTTGACATCCGGGCATCAAAAGTTGCCATTTTCTTAGTGTGAGGGAAAAGGAATTTGCTGTGGTAAGGTTATTTGTGGAACACATTTTAAAACAATCACCAAGTTTTCCCTTCTGGTTTACAACTGACTCCTTTATATTGATTTGGCTCATGTCTCTCTTGGATATTGGTCAAATTCAAATGGGTAATTCTAAATGTGAGCTCCTAATTCCTGTTGCGGACAGGAAGGTGGTTAGTTTAAACAACAATTTCTCCTGTCACCACCCATCCATAAACAGAAAAGTGTTTTGATTTGTTTCCCACTTTATAAGTGGCGTATTTCCCCAACCACTTGGTTTTTGTGGTCCAATTTTCCAATACAGCAAAGGGTGGTTTATTTGTGTGCGCACAAAATGGAAGGCGGGCCACAATGTTGCCTTCACACTCTGTACCGAGAGGGACAGAGAAAATAAGGATTTACAATAGAGACCACTGTGGGTTCCAAAGTCCAGTGAGGTACTTCACGGAGGTCGGTGGGTTGAAAACAGATGCTGGATTATTAATTTTCTGGTGGTGTTGACTTCATGTGATTAGATTGGCATGCAGAGATAAATCAGTCTTGTAAATGATGGTACAGACTTCCAGCAGAAGTAATGTAGATGAGGGTATGAGTCCAACCTAGTCCAGAACTCCTTTGGTATATCCTGCTAGTAAAATGTTAGTAAGAAGTCTCAAGACCAGTAAAATGTTACACAGCAGACTGACATGGCAAACAGCCCGTCAAGGCAATATTACTTGTTCAACAAGCCAAAGGCCTTGTTATGTGACTTTACCTCCACAATGTCTTCAAGGGATGTTTATCCGCTGTTTGGACATTTGTTTTGCGTTCCAGGCTGTTAATGTTTTAGCTATTAATGGGTTAAAAGGAATGTTTGAGAGGCCATTGTCTTAGTAGATGTTCTGTCTCTGCTAGCCAGCTTAGTTTATCAAATACAATAGACCTTCAATGTAGTCCCCTTTGAAGTTGGGCTGTGTAGTCCCCAGGTGATCATTTAATAGCTCCTCATATAACGAGGTGTGAGATTTCCAACGTTGTTAAGTGGGTTGTTTTGTTCTGGGGTCACAGATGGGCATACTTTAAGCCATTCTGAGGATCTTTGCTCAGTTTAAAATTTTAGAAATTGTCATGATGACATCCATATATATTTTGGAAACATGTCCAGTGAGGGGTCTTAGTATTTCACAATCGTAGCAGAGATGTGTTGCTTCTCTTGAAACAGCCTTTCCAGCTTTGACCTTGATGGGACAGAGAGAGGCTTTCTGTTGCAAGCCTATTATTTCTGGACTCTATGGGCCAGTGATGCAGCAGAAGCTCAAAGATCCATCATATAAAGTGAGGCTCCACTGCCACTGAAATAACCAAGGTCAGACCTGTTTATATTTCTAAGGACAGTGACTTTGGCAGAATCTGTCATTTTTAATTATTTCTTTTGGTGACTGCTTGTCTGGGATAAGCGATCATACTTTATAACGATTTTACTGAGTAGGGTGTCTCTAGTGCACAAATCATTAGAAGCTAGTGGACAGGTACAAAAAGCAATCAGAACAGCCGACAGAATGTTGGCCTGTATTTTGATGGGGCTGGAATACAAAGGGGAGTTGCGTGTTTACAGCAGCATCTTTGTGACTTGTGATTTAAGGAACAGTCCACAACTCCACCCTGCGTATGAATAGTCAGAACTGAGTCATGAGATGAGATGCTGAGAGGAACCAAAGCATTTCCCCCGAGGGAGGAAGAATGCCAGGAAAAGACATCTCTGCTTCCTATGCCCAGTTTAAGTACAGCATTGATGAGCAGTGGGAACATGTTCCTATTTTAAATATAGAATGATACAACACACTTGGCCCATCGTGCCTGTGCTAGCTCTTTGAAAGTAATCCAATTAGTCTCACACCCCTAAAAACTCAAGACCTTTTGGTATGATGTGATGACAAATCCCATTCCTTTTAATGTTTTAAACACAAAACATACATGCATATTATGTGCTAAAGTATGTTGCCTAAACCTACTAGCAAGAAGTGCAAGACTGACTAACCTTGTCAGATTTATTTCCCATAGAAACAAACCACCAGTATGTGATATTGCCAAGTGTTTAAATTGAAGTTGCTTGTTTTGCTTTCAGTAAATGACCATTTCTATCTACATATCAACAGATATATTGCTAAGTTTACCTGGGCTTTAAGCCTTGGGCCTTTCTCTGTAAGGTCACCAGATTTATGTCCACTTTATCAGCTTTGAGCTTTGGGAAATGGGCTAAACTTTTACATATACAAACAAGGGTTTATCTTTATTGTTGACTTACTGGCACTTTATTTGTATTGTATACTAATAAAAACATTTTCTGTAATGAGAGCGCTGTTTTCTTTCCTCGGCAGAGTCCAGACAGGGTATCTGGGACTGCCAATATTTGTCAAAGATTCTCAGGAGTGTGTCGTTATTTGTAGAATGTAGGGTCTCTTAAAAATGTTAGTCTGAACACAGGGTCTGGGGAGAAAGCAGGAGAATGACTAACTGAAATGCTAATTTGGAGAGCCAGTGCAGATACGGTGCGCTAAATGCCCTCTTGTGCTGTAACAATTGCAATTTACAGGAGATCCTGACGGCAATGTTTGAAAGCCACCATAATAAATGAATGAGCTGCTTGAAAGAATTGCGCAGTACTGCACAAAAAGTTATTTCCTGAATTTCCAGACTGTTCAAACAAAATGAATCATCTGGGTCATTCTGACACCCTGATTCAGCTGATTGAACCAGTCAGTTGTGATCCTTGAAATTGATATTTGTGATATTAGCACTTTCACATGACATTTCCCTTTCCTACTGTAAGCGAGGTATTAAACCACTTAAAATAGATAGGTAACCCCTCCATTAAAATCATGAACAGTAATTTCTAAGTTGTGATGTTCTTACTGCGGTCACCATTACTTCCTTTGCCCAACTCTCCAGAGACTTGCTGTCTTCTAAACTGATATGCTGGTGTCTACCGTTGACCCATTCTGAACCCCAAAATTCAAATTGGCGCAGCACTTCAGCTCAGAGGCCAGAAGAAGATCACAGAGGATTAGGGTTAAATCGGAGCAGCAGTTTGCCTTGGCCGAGGCGTTCTACTGACATTCAGAGGATGCGGTGGGAGATGGGAGGGGATCAGAACGGTCATGTGGAGCAGGAGGTTGGGCGAGTCAAACAGAAGCAAATGATGTTAATTGTAAGATCCCAGGAGTAGCCCTTGCATCTATCCATCAGGCAGCTATTAGGTTCAAGAATTTGCCGACACCTCGTGGTCTGGTACAATTGTGCAAGTTTGAGGAGTTCCTTCTCTTGCATGATACCAATCTCCTCCTGTTCTCTTTTACGCAGAAATTATTATACATTACTCAAGAGAGTGCCTATTTACATTCATTGGTTAATTAAACACATTTGCAGAGGTGGCTGACACTAATTGGTTCTGACCTCTGATCGCACTGCCCACGAGTTAGTGGTCTCTGCCAAGGTTAGCTGATCTCAGCGCTGAAAGTGTAAGCAGCATGTCCCATCATGTTGTAACACTGTAACATGCCCCAACACAAGTAAAACCTGACCTCAGCACGATTTATCCGGTGAGAAAATGTTAGTGCAAATACATTGTGGAAAATGTGATTAAAAGTTATAAAAAATAAAACTGTAGGCTTCCCACACAGCCCAGGTATCAATGATGGATTAGGGTTGCTCTCAGCTCTTTGGCAGTCACCAGAAACTCATTGCATATGAAAATTATGGAGATGAGTGTTCAGGCTTCCCTCCCTCTGTAGCATAGTTTTGCTCTAAAGTTATATCCCTAGTTAATTAAAAGGGAAAAAAAAGGCACATTTTGGAACCCTGCTTCCTGGGGCTTTCGCATTGAACTTAAAGGTAAGTTGACTAGTTGTGAGTATGACAGATTTGCCTCGTGTTGCTTTAATTACACTTGATCAGTTGTATTTTTTGTAGTGTTGCCCTTTTGTGGACCTCTTGATGCTTTTTGTTATTTCCTTTTTTCACCTCCCACTATTGTGGTCTGTTAACATTCTGGAAGATGAATATTCTCTGGGATTTCCTGTTGCCCTTAGGGAGTTGGAGGATGAGAAGCTTTTAGAATACAGAGAGCCTGATTCTTCGTCAGCCAAAGAGTTGAGTTTTTAGTTAGCTAGGTGTGTCTTGGGAAATCTCTCTGCTCTGCTGCTTTTGTTTCACCAGCAAGGCAGTCTCATAACTTTGCCACCTTCTACAGACCAGGTGCAATATTGGGCCATGACTGGAATAGCTCGTCCTATTGCTGTGAAAATTGCTGCTGTTTTGAGCTTCCCTGCATATGGTTCCTTTGGAGCTGCCTCAACACCAGCTCGACCACTCAGTCTCCACTGGATATATCAGATCCCTGATCTCTGTCAGTATGTATTGCTTTATCACTCTTTCAGCCACAATCCTGCAGTTAAGGACACTGTGCTTTCATAGTGCCTGGATTCATGAGAATGCAGGACCCCAACAATGCAATCAGTGTTGGCATTATGGCCTTCAGATTACTTGTAGCCATTTGCATCCCAACATGGAGGTGGGTGCCAAAGAATTTGCAATGTATTTAGCTTCTGCCAGTCTATAGTGCCACTGTTATCAAGCAATGTCTCGAGTAGATGGTTGGATTGTGGAGACGAGTCCTGCTCCATGTAAATTACATGGCCTGTATGTGTTTGCTGGAGTCCCAGTGCTTCCTTCACCGAAGAATGCGTTTTTGGCTGCTGTGCTCTTTACTGGCACAATCCAGCTGGTTTGAGCAGGAACATTGGGAGGAATGCGAGAATCCCCTAAAAACAAAGGTTTTGGTGGCAAACATTATTCATTTACGCAGGAAAAGAAAGTCCGCTGTCACTGTTCAAAGAGTAACCTATGTGACTGATTAGCACTGTGCACTTTTGGATGGATTACTATATATTTTAGAGACAAAAACCTGCCTTCTTATTAAATGTCACCCGAATGCATACATATTAAAAAACGGACCCACTAAAATACTGAATGTGGGTTTTCACTCCTATTCCTATTACTTCTGCAGACAAGTTGAAATAGAGTACAGAGTTTTGCCCTACATTTGGCCAGTGTCACTAACTTTAAGTATTGTTGAAAATTATGTTGCAAAAGGGGTAAGTTTTACTTCAAGTCATGGTCTATATTCTGACCACCTACTGTGTAACTCTGGCAGATGCCCAAGATATTGTCTCTTATATGGTGGTGACTTAGAGGTCAAAACCATGACTGGAGTCAGGAGGGTATCAGTGCGATGTGCTAATGCCTGCCCATCTACTCACCCATCCTGCGTGGGCCAGCACAGCACTAAGCAAATTGCCTAGCTTTCTGACTGAACTATCACGTGAAGAATATGCATCTGGGTGAGGAGTAAATTTGGACAGGATCAACAGCACCTAGTGAGAGTCATCACCTTAAGTTCACTCCTCTCTCTATAAAGACAAACCTCAAGTAAAATTCATTGACCCGCATTGATTAATTCTTAGTCACACTGAATGAAGTAAGATGTCTTGTATTTTGACGCTGTGACTATTAGTTTTCTTTTTTTTTTACAGCATTGATAAAATCTCCAAAATCACATCTCCTGTGTTGATCATCCACGGCACTGAGGATGAAGTGATTGATTTCTCCCATGGCCTGGCGTTGTACGAGCGCTGCATGAAGGCCGTGGAGCCCCTGTGGGTGGAAGGAGCTGGCCATAATGATATAGAACTGTACAGTCAGTACCTGGAGCGGCTCCGAAAGTTTATCTCATACGAACTGGTAAATGTGCAACGGAATTGAACGGAACCAAGAACAAACATTTTGGAAAGTCTATTTTTTCAGGAGAACTTTGGATAGCGTCGAAAATACAAACACAACCATGATGTTTTTTTTAAATTCACGTTGGGTGCTAGTGCAGGTAAAACTTAGAAGACAGATGTGATGCAGCAATTAGCCTCAAGAACATTGCTAATTACTTACAACCATAGTAAATTGTTAATTTTCTATTTGTATAAAAATTTGTAGGGATGACACCAAAATAAAGTGGAACTTGTCCCTTTAAGAGGCAGGCTGCCTCATGTAATCTCTCTGGTCGTCTTGGCTAAAAGAAGTACTATAATGTATTTTTTAAGTCTTTTTATTTCAAATTATGATGAGTCATTCTTGGGTAGCAGTTTTAAGATGTGATCTAATTCAGAAATAGATAGATAAATTGGCCAAAAAAACCAGAGTAACTACACTGCAAGGCTGTGCTCTTAAAGAGACAAGACTCCATACTATTTCCTCATCCCTTTAATACTGAGAATGTTGATCAGTCATATTGATATCAGCTTGTGATGTATCATACCCTTCCCATACTCCTTTTATGAGCTGGCATCTCTTGGCTCCATTTAAACATACTGAGGGATGTGGAGGACTTTGGGATATTGTATCCTGTTAGCCAGTCATCAGTGTTAAACTGCTTGACTCGTGGCTTATTGGTAACACGTATTAGAAATGGTACAACTGAGCATCATAGAATTGAATCTTTGTTGGAAAAGAATGCCTGAGACAATAATCAATGAAAGCATGATTGTAAAAGAACCAAGGGGAGATATTTTATGTGAGATAAAAAATGCTGAAATTTATTTTATCAACGTGGTTTAGCTTACGGTTGTGAATGTAAAGTGAGTTTAGTAGCCAGCTCAGTGTACCAAAATCTTAAACTTGGTGTTTGCGCATTACTTCTGCCATTCCTGCAGCCAGCAGGTCAGGATTTTTCAGTGTTCATTGGGGTGCATTTGCAAATGACTGCAGCAGCAGAATCTGACCAAATTGCAGCCCAGTGGTGCCTTTCACAGCACAGACTTTGGTGCTTTGAGATTGTTTAGGGTACTGAACTATTCCTCAGCTGCTCGGCAGCAACTTGGTAGATCCAGTGAAGTTTAAGTGTAGCTGCTTGTGGCCTGCGTTTTGTATTGTAAGCTGTCCAGAGCAATCAAGATTAAATGGATTCTGAGATCCATCTCGAAGAAACTTCCCTTGACGGTTCAGTGTGGATAAGTGTACTGCACAGTGTGAAACTGAGCCATACAGACCGGGGAGTGGGGGTGGTGGGGGGTGGTCCTAGGTCTGAGTTTGTGCTGAGTTAGCTGATCTCAGCTGAGATGAGGTAGAGGGGCTAGAAACCCCTCTGTCCCTGGGCGAAAGGAAAAAAAATCAGCGTGGGCTTCCACTCCTGATTGCTATCCAGTGACTGCTGCTAGTTATTGTGTGCATGTTGTTGGTGCTGGGTGAGAACAGGATAGGCTTGACTTTGATTTCCAACTCGTCTCTCTTTTTACCCCCCCCTCCCAACAAGGTCAGCGCTTGCATTTTAGGCTCACAAAGTGATGAATGTTCTGTTGGATGAGGCAAGGGTGGCCAGTGCATGTGGAACTGACCCAGCATGAGCCGGGTGCTTTCAGGAGAGGAAAGGAGAAAACTGGAGGGGTAAAAACTCAAATCCATCTCATATTTACTGACACCCAACAAGATTGATGTCCAGTACGTTATTTTGCAAGGTTGCCAGAATGGTAAACATGGGCTGTAATATAACCAAAATAATGATTATCTGTAAGGGTGTGCAGTAAATCACCGTTTCAAATCTACACTACCGCCTTTTCTATTGTTAAATGAACTTTTTTGTTTTCACAATCTACAAACACTAGGACCTGAAGCAAACTAATAAAGCTGATATTCCACTAATTTATAAATATCAGCAATTAATAGGATTGAATACTCTTTAATCTCTGGAACTGTTAAATTGCAGACAGAAAGTCCAGTACCCAGAATTGTATGGAGTCCACATCCCTATACAATCCAGGAAAGGTACTGGATATGGTTCCCAGTCTGGGCTGAACTAGCTTTTATAGCTCTATTGGGCTAGCAAAGAAAAAAAATAATCCTTTTCTTGATTATTATCCAATTATTGGTAGAATATGTAAATATGTGGACTTTGACTTAAGGGCAGGATCAAGCTCGGTTGTGATGCTCCTCACAGTTGAATAGCCCGATGAAGCTCCCCATCTAGGTTCACAAATGAGGTTCGAATACCAGAGTGTAATCCATGCATGCTTGACATCTTCGGGAAGGGAGGGAACAATTGGACAATGGGGGGTGGGGGGGAGAGGAGAGATTCACCAAATTTAATGAGAATGTATAAGGACTAGAAATTGTCTGAGGTATTAGCAAGCAAGCGCTTAATGTACTTGCAGGGCATTCCTCGGTCTACTATTTTAATTAATTTGTTTGTTTTTAAACAGGTTGACATCTCTGTTAGAAAAGCAGCCAGAGAATCATTACAAATATGTTACGTTTTTTGCATGCTAATATCACAGACAAATTTCTAGACCAAGTAAGAGCCCATGATTCATTTCTTGGTTCTGGTGGGCGTTAATGCTCTTTCTACCCTGCGGTGTTCATATTTTTAATGCCTCCATAATATGTGCATGATAATTATAAATGTGGATATGCCCATTATCAGATGATAGAAATCATTAAATAGAACATTGGTTCTAAGGTAAAGATGTATTTTTTAATTATAAATCTTATTGCACATCTCTAAATCTTTACATTAAATTAGTAGTTAACAAGTGATTGAGAAAAGAAGGGATAAAAATCCTAACGTCTCACTCCATGGTGAGAGCTGGGACTGTGTATCTCACAAATGGACAATCACAGATTGAGAGTACGCAGTTTTGCTGTAAGCATTCCCAGAACATGCTCAGGAGTGGTGCACTTTAGATGTTTCACCCCTAAAAATAATACCTTTTAATGTTGAATAGATAGACAAGCAAAGGTAAAATGGTGCAATCGTCAAAAGTGGTAAAATGGGAGCCAAACGGAGTGGGATTGAATGTAAATGTTAACCAGCTGTGTTAAAGTACTTTTGGTCACTACATGTCATTTTCCCTTTATGCCACTGGATTGTTCTCTATTTTGAAGCAATTATTGTTTGCAACAGCGACAAAAAAAATTCTTTATTGCAACATATTAAATGTATTTAACTGAAAATTTGAAAACAAACTTTGACAAAGTGGTTCTGTCATTTTACTGTGGCATCTCTGACATTGTAAAGCGCACACACTGCTACTGAAGAGTCGTCATACGGAAGAGAAGACTTTCGTCATTGGCTGCTACTTTGCCAATAGACTGCCTTATTGTGCAGTGTTAACTCATTCTTTATGGAGGATGATATGATCCAATTAGAGACCGGTAACTTTTTGTTTGCAGCAAAGTTTGAAATCCCAGTTACCCACTAAAGTGAATAAAACCACAAGATTCCATGAATTTAAACACAATAAACTTTATTATGTAATGGTAAAAAAAAAGCAATCTACAATATCTATCTTTAACATTCAGAGTTAACATGAGGTAAATATTAATTAACAGGCAAGTTGTGGTAGAGCACATCAAATTGCACAGTAAATTACAGATGCAACCAAGACACATTCTACGGATTTCTGAGCAACTCACCCAGGCATCAGTGACCACAGAGTCACGAGGTCTTGTTAAAGCTGTCTTCCCCGTGAAGGATTTCAACTTCACTTTTGAAGATCTAGCCTCTGAATTCCCTTGAAAGACCCTCCAACTCAGACTGTCTTAATGATTGCTCAGCTTCCAATGGTTCAGTCACTTCTCCTGAGCCTTTGTTTTGTGGGATTTGCGAAGCTACACTTCTGCCTCTTGCCAGCACAGTTCCAACTCTTTCACTGGCACTGCCCTGGGTTTCCCCAAACTCCAGTATCCTGGCTACACTGAGCCAAAAATAGCTCTCCAGGACTTCTGAGCTGCAACAATTTGGAGCCAGTGATCTATTGGATTGCACTGGAAGGGACTGGGAGTATCCAGGCATTTCTCTGAACCATAGCACCTTTATTGGTAAGTGTGATGTGGAGATGCCGGCGTTGGACTGGGGTAGGCACAGTAAGAAGTCTCAACACCAGGTTAAAGTCCAACAGGTTTATTTGGTAGCACAAGCTTTTGGAGCACTGCTCCTTCATCAGGTGAATGAAGAGTTGGGGCATATATATGCACAGACTCAATTTACAAGGTAACGGTTGGAATGCGAGTCTTGTCCAGGGACTTGTCCTGACTTGAGACAATTTACAGCTCTTTAACCTGTGCTTAACCCTCTCTCCACTTGCATTGTCTGTATCTGTAAAGTCCTGATTACCTGTTAAGACTCGCATTCCAACCATTATCTTGTAATTGAGTCTGTGCCTATATATGCCCTGTTTGTGAACCCAACTCTTCACTCACCTGATGAAGGAGCAGCGCTCCGAAGGATTGGTAAGTGTGTTCTTGCAGACTCTCGGTCTCGGCCTTTTGGCTAAGATCAAGTGTAGTATGGATCGGCTGCACTTGGTTGAGGCCATTAGGTTACACTGAAGCTTCATATGTTTAATATGAAGCAATTTTTAAAAGCGGCATCTCGGCCTTTTGGCTAAGATGCAAATGAGCTCAAGTCTTGGAGGAGGAACCTCCCCCTTCTCCAATCAGCTTGGCTCATGTAGATCAGGCCCAGGACAGGGTGATTTGGTCGCTTGCCCTGTCTTGTCAGCCTGGATCTGAAATGTCTCAACTTGTTGAGACTCTGAATTGGATTTGATTGAATTGGAAAAGTATAAAAAAAAGTGTGTTCTTGCAGACTCTCCTACAGATCTCCTGAGCTACACTCTCCACTTTGAAAAGTTGACTTATCAGTGGTACTGAGTGAAGGGTGCCCTCGAGTTGTATTACGCTGTTGAACAGATTGATTGGGATCTTAGCTGTAATATTTGGAAAATACGAGGAACATTTATAACAAAGTAGCTGACGCTTTTCTATGCACCATCTGACCACACTGGCCAAAGGTCTTATAACCAATTTGGAACTGCAGGTAATTACCATAATAGATCTGGCCTCTGGGAGCTATCTGAATGCTAATCTATCAGGATAAAAATCCAAAGAGCAGCAAGCAGCTACGGCTCCAAATCCCTTGACTGGATTATTCCTCCATGTTATGAAATGTGATGTATGTCCATGCTTTTGGTTAGAAAGATGTGCCAATGCAGTCATGTAGTGAGCTGTGCTGTCCATCATGCTCGTTGAGGAGGCTGTGAGGGCTGCTGTCTATTTCAAAAGAATTCACTAGCCATTTGCCTCAGGATTGTCCCCCTGGTGATGGAGAATTTGACTTAAAGTTATCATGCCGGCAAAGGAAGTTTCTTCCAAGTCAAGATCAGGAATACTACAGGATACTGACAATGAATGAGCAGCCAGCCTGACCCACTCATGGATCCTAGACAGGTAGGTAGACCTGTTATTGTAGGATGGGATTCCTCCTACTCAATATTTCAGTCTTGCAAGCTTCATTATGGGGTTGGATGATACAAGTTGAACAAACTAATATGGTTGGGGATGGGAACCGGAGCAGCAGGTCAGTATGTAAGGAGAAGAAAGAGGTCAGAGGACAATCGGGCACAGCCAGTTTAAGTTTAAAGAATGGGGCAGAAGTACAAATGGCGTACTGAATAAGTCAGGAGGGAGAAACAATAAAAAGGTGCTGAAGGATAAGAGTGTACAGCCAAAGTTAGAATTCTTTACACCAATGCAGAGAGTGTAAGGAACTGAGCTGCAGGCACAGATTCAAGTCAGTAACTCGGACATGGCTGCACAATGGTCAGGACTGGGAACTAAACATATCAGGTTATACGGCATGCACGAGGGATAAAGAAAATGGCAGGAGAGGAGTAACAGTTCTGATCAATAACAGAATCACTTCTATGGTGAGGGAGGATGTAATAAGGGGAAAGCATCCAGTAGAGACCCTATGGGTGGAACTGAGGAACCATAAAGGAGCCAAAACCACAATGTGTCATATATAGACTACCTGGTAGTAGCCAGAAGTGTTGGATGGTATAAGAGTTGCAACCTCTGCAAGACGTGTTGGATCATCGACACAGATGCCATCATTTCACATGAGAACACCATCTACCAGGTACACGGTACCTACTCTTGCAACTCGGCCAATGTTGTCTACCTGATATGCTGCAGGAAAGGATGTCCCGAGGCATGGTACATTGGGGAAACCATGCAGACGCTACGACAACGGATGAATGAACACCGCTCGACAATCACCAGGCAAGACTGTTCTCTTCCTGTGAGGGAGCACTTCAGCGGTCACGGGCATTCAGCCTCTGATCTTCGGGTAAGCGTTCTCCAAGGCAGCCTTCACGACACACGACAGCGCAGAGTCACTGAGCAGAAACTGATAGCCAAGTTCCGCACACATGAGGACGGCCTAAACTGGGATGTTGGATTTATGTCACACTATCAGTAATCCCCACAGCTTGCCTCCTGGACTTGCAGAATCTCACTGGCTGTCCTGTCTGGAGACAATACACATCTCTTTAACCTGTGCTTAATGCTCCCTCCACTCACATTGTATCTTTAAGACCTGGTTGGCTGTAGGGATTCGCATTCTAATCAATATTCTGTAACTTGATTTTGTGTCTCTGTGCCCTGTTTGAGAGCAAATTTCCACTCCATCTGACGAAGGAGCAGTGCTCTGAAAGCTAATGGTATTTGCTACCAAATAAACCTGTTGGACCTGGTGTTGTTAAAACTCTTACTGATTTTAATCTTAACATAGACTGGGAAGGGCAAACAAGTACCTGCCAGAAAACTTACGAATTTCTGGAATGTGTCCGGGATAGTTTCCTATGGCAGCATGTCTTGGATGCAACAAGGGATCAAGCATTACTGGATCTAGTACTGACCTAATTTAATTAGTGATCTGGTTGTTCATGCGCACTTGTCAAACAGTGATCATAACATCGAGTTTAGTGTAGTGTTTGTAAAAGATGAGCAAAGATCGGAAACTGAAATTTTGGATTTAAACAAGGTGAACTTTAATGTCTTTAATAGATTTGAAACTATGCTCGAGGGGAGAACAATTGAGGATATTGGTAGATATTCAAAGGAACAGTTAATGCTATTTAGAAGCAGTCTGTGCCCATGAGAAG
Source organism: Mustelus asterias (assembly GCF_964213995.1). Classification (NCBI taxonomy): domain Eukaryota; kingdom Metazoa; phylum Chordata; class Chondrichthyes; order Carcharhiniformes; family Triakidae; genus Mustelus; species Mustelus asterias. The sequence continues at coordinate 27,137,015 of NC_135826.1, read as the reverse complement.
GAAAAGCTCCGTCTCAAAAAGAAGCAGACAAGAGCTTGTAATGGTTGGGGGACAGCATAAAATTAAAAGAAGGGCCTTAGAAGAATGCAAAGGATAGTGCAGACCTCTCAGAATGGGACAAATACAAAGACTAATAAAAGGCCTCAAAGTGGCTTATAAGACCCGCACAAAGGAATGATGAAAGGAAACTTACAATGGACCATAAATGATAAAAGATTTTATCGTAGCATAAAGGGGGCACAACTGGTTAAAGCACTAATGGCTCACTGTAAAGTTTTAAAGTTTATTTATTAGTGTCACAAGTAGGCTTACATTAACACTGCAATGAAGTTACTGTGAAAATCCCCTAGTCGCCACACTCCGCCGGTTCGGTACACTGAGGGAGAATTTATCATGGCCAATGCACCTAACCAGCACGTCTTTCAGACTGTGGGAGGAAACTGGAGCACCCGGAGGAACCCCACACAGACACATGGCGAATGTGCAGACTCTGCACAGACAGCGACACAAGCTGGGAATCAAACCTCGGTCCCTTGGCACTGAGGCAGCAGTGCTAACCACTGTCGGCTGCCCGGATGGACTGAGGGTGGGAACGTTGTCAGTGATCACGGGGAAATGGCAGACTTGCTGATTGAGTATTTTGCTTCAGTATTCACAGTGGAAAGGGAGGATAGCTTGCCGGAAGTCCCATGGAAACTAACAGAGGATCAGGAACAGGGTTTAAACAGAATTAAGTGAATCATCAATAATGGGGAAACTAATGGACCTGAAGAGTGACAAATCCCCAGGATATGATAGTTTCATCCACATGTATTAAAGGATGTAGAACACATGCCGGTGCCCTAACTATAATCTTTCAGTGTTCCCTAGATTCAGGAGTCATATCCCTGGACTGGAAATTGGCTCATATCACACTGCTCGTTAAGAAGATGATAGGGGAAAACCAGGGACTTTCAGACCAGCTAGCCTAACGTCTGTGGTGGGGAAATTGTTGGAGTCATTTGTAACCCCCTGCTGACCACTATATGGGGGCTACTATTTAAATATTCAATCAACAGGATCCCGAATTCCTAGCGGTTGATGTTGATTTGGCTAATTCCCTGTTTACCCATAAATGTCAGTACTGTAAGTCGGAATATCAAAAATAAATTTAATAACACATATCATTAACAGACATGAAACAGTGAGCTCTGCCTCTCTCTCTCTCTCTGCCTGGAAAAAGCTCTCTCTCTCTGCACTCTACCTCTCCAGCTCTGCCTCTCCCTCCAGCTCTCTTCCTCTCCAGCTCTGCCTCTCTCTCCAGCTCTCTGCCTCTCCCTCTCTCTGCACTCTTCCTCTCCAGCTCTGCCTCTCTCTCCAGCTCTCTGCCTCTCCCTCTCTCTGCACTCTTCCTCTCCAGCTCTGCCTCTCTCTGCCGCTCCAGCTCTGCCTCTGCCTCTCCCTCCAGCTCTCTTCCTCTCCAGCTCTCTGCCTCCTCACTTCCTGGCGCCTTATTTTTTCTCCCGCCCCCAGTGCAATCCCATTGGCCCAGCCCACATCACTCAACCAACAGCATCCTGTTCACAGCACCCACCCTGCAAACAGGACACTGAAGCCCACCAGGGATAAAGAACACTGGTAACTGTCTTCCCCACAAATTTTCCTCAGTCCCTTACATTCTCCCCCCACCAAAAATACAGCATGCCCCCATGCTGAAGTACATGACATAGGACCCAGATAACCAATTACACCATGTACCTTATAGTGTGATGACTGGTATAATAGTGGGTGAAAAGAGTGGTACCTTATTTATACATGACGAGCACTGAGCAAAGGAGTTACACCACCATGTATGACAACTATTGCAGTGTTCAGGAAAATGCCTAGTGGGTGGCGTAGCTGAGTGAACACTTGTATGTCCTACTACTACAGACTTTGCACACGGCTCTCCCAGCTTTGTATAATGGAAACGGTCTGCTGGCTTTCTCTCTCTCTGTGATCTCCTTATCTCTGGTTCTGGATTGGCTATGTTAGATGTGTCTGTAGTGTAAGTGCCCTCAACAGAACTGTCTGATTCTACTTCCCTTTGCTCAGTTACTATCTCTTCTATCACAACAGGTAGCCCTTCTGAAGATTCTGAGCTCGCTGCGACTTCTGTCACCTCTGTAGCATTTGTGGGGGGATTGGACTCTGTAGGCATGACATCCTGTTCCGGTTGTTCACAGATTCCCTCCGGATTGTCAATGATCAAGTCCTCTGGGTAATGTCCATACTCTGACTCTGAGTCTGAAGAGTTTTGATCTCCCAGGGGCACATCAGCTGCGGAGTCATCTTTGTGAACCTCAGGAGTTTGATTCCTTTCTTTTGCTTTTCTGCGCCTGAGGGCTCTTGGAGAGGGAGTAGGCTTTGAGTCAACCTCAGTGCTCAATTGGACCTCTTGTCCCAGGGGCAAAATATGATTTCGGTGCATGACCTTAATGGGTCCCGAACCATCTGCAGGCTTTAGACGATAAACAGGAAGATCAGACATTTGACTCTCAACCACATAAGGATTTGCACTCCACCAATCAGCAAGCTTCTGTTTCCCTTTCAGGCCAAGGTTTCGAATGAGGACTCTATCCCCAGGCTTCAAGCAATGGTAGCGCACTCTCTGGTCATACCTCTCCTTGTTACTTTGGTTCATTTTAGCGGAAGTGGCTTGGGCCAACTGATAGGCTGCTTGCAGCTCTTTCTTCATCTTAGACACATACTGCAAGTGGGAAGTTGTTGAGGTCCCATCCGCTGACACGCCAAAGCAAATGTCCACAGGAAGTCTGGCTTCCCTCCCGAACATTAAAAAGTAGGGCGAATACCCGGTAGCTTCATTTGGGGTACAGTTGTACGCGTGGACCAGATGTGCAATGTGCTGACTCCATTTGGACTTTTGACTGGGCTCAAGAGTTCCTAGCATGTTCAACAGGGTTCTATTGAACCTCTCTGGTTGAGGGTCACCTTGTGGGTGGTATGGTGAAGTTCTTGATTTCCTCACACCCAACATGGTCAACATCTCTCTCACCAACTGGCTTTCAAAATCCCGACCCTGGTCTGAATGTATGCGAGCTGGTAGGCCGTAGTGAATGAAGTATTTCTCCCATAGAGTTCTGGCAACCGTTATGGCTCTCTGATCCTTGGTTGGGAATGCTTGTGCATAACGAGTGAAGTGGTCAGTGACTACCAACACATTGCACACATTGCGGGAATCAGGTTCTATGGAGAGAAAGTCAATGCATACAAGATCCATAGGGCCTGAACTTTGGATGTGGGAAAGTGGTGCTGCTCTCTGTGGCAGAGTCTTTCTCTTAATGCAGCGTTCACATGTCTTGCAGTAGGTCTCTACGTCTAGCTTCATGCGGGGCCAGAAGAATCTGTCACAGACGAGTGCATAGGTCTTGTCAAATCCCAGATGTCCATTGTTGTCATGCAGTGACTTCAGAATCATATGGTGGAACTGCTTGTGGAGCACAAGCTGTCGCCGTAAGCGTAGGTCAGACTGTTTGACTGTCCTGTAAAGCAGACCCTGCTCGATTGACCACTTCCCCCACTCTCGTTTCAGAAGTGTAAGATCAGGATGGTTTGTCTGTATTTGACTTGCTGGTGCCTTCTGATTGACAGCTAGCCATATTTCTCCGATACACGGGTCGCTTTTTTGAGCAGCTTGAAGCTCTGCTGGACTGAAAGTGGGCAGCTGATCAGCTACTACTGCAACGGTATGACAGAAAGCCTTGGGAACTGCAGACACATGAGCCCCTATTTGTTCGATCACACATGGATAGGAGTGTCCTGCTCGTGTGCTACTCGACACCGTCTGACAGAGAGCCCGCACTCCTGGAACTGGGATTTCTTGCCATTCATCATCTGGTGTCATGCTGTCATGTGGACGTCGAGACAACGAGTCTGCGTCAAGGTTATGCCGGCCTGGTCTATACTTAAGGCTAAAGTTGTAGGTGGACAGTGCTGAGAGCCAACGATGACCAGTGGCATCCAGTTTAGCTGACGTTGTGACGTAGGTCAGGGGATTGTTGTCCGTTCTGACTTGTACAGTAGCTCCGTAAAGATAGTCATGTAGCTTATCCACAATAGCCCACTTGAGAGCCAAAAACTCCAGTTTGTGTGCTGGATAGTTTTTCTCAGATGGCAAGAGACTTCTGCTGATGAATGCAACTGGGCGTAGACCATCATCATGCTCTTGGTATAAGACACCACCTAGTCCGTCTAGGCTAGCATCCACGTGCAGAATGTAAGGCTTCTGTGGATCCGCGAACGCCAATACAGGGGCTTTGGTGAGCCGGGTCTTGAGTCCTTGGAAAGCATGTTCGCATTGCTCACTCCACCGAGAGCCAAAGGGTTCAGAAGGCTTGAAGTAAGTCTTGTCAGGTGAGCTTGCAGTCTGACTCCCCTTGGAGCGGGGACGGGGAGGATATCCTTGAAGGAGTCCGTTGAGGGGACGGCAGAGTTTGGAGAAGTCCTTGACAAAGCGGCGATAGTAGCCACAAAATCCAAGGAAGGATCTGAGCTCTGTCACCGTTTGGGGTCTTGGCCAGGAGACAACAGCCTCTACCTTGGATGGGTCCGTCGCTATTCCGTCTTGCGACACTACATGTCCAACGTAGGTGACAGAAGTCTTGCCAAACTGGCACTTGTCAAGCGACAGCTTCAGACCTTCTTCTTGGAGCCGGTCAAGCACTTTGAGCAACCGCTCCTCGTGTTCTTCGAGGGTTCGTCCAAACACAATGAGATCATCCAGGTACACCAACACCTCCAGAAAGTTCATGTCGCCAACAGTATGTTCCATGACTCTCTGAAAAGTGGCCGGTGCTCTGGAAATTCCCTGAGGCATGCGTTCGAACTGATAAAAACCCAACGGGCAGATAAAAGCAGTCTTCTCCTTGTCAGCCTCACTCATGGGTATTTGATAGTACCCGCTCCTCAGGTCGAGGACTGTGAACCATTTACTCCCAGACAAGCAGTGAAGAGCATCTTCTATCCTTGGGACAGTGTACTGATCCGGTATTGTTCGAAGGTTAAGGGTTCGGTAGTCCACGCACATTCGTACCTTCCCTGACTTCTTGCGTACGACGACTATTGGCGATGCGTAGGGACTACGCGATTCAGAGATGATGCCATGGCTTTGTAGTCCCTGTAGGTGCTGACGCACATCCTCAAAGTCAGCAGGCGACAAACGACGTGATCTCTCTCGGAAGGGCCTTGCATCCTTCAGTCTTATTTCATGTCTGGTGCTTTTAGAACAACCTACATCCCACTCGTGCTGAGAGAAAACCTCTTTCCTCTCCATCATTTTCTCACAGAGACGCCTCCTTGCCTCCTCTGGCATAGGAGAGGCTCCAAAATCAAAAGAGGAAGGGGTCAGTTCGATTGCAGCTTTATCCGCACACTGTGCCCTCGGCAGAGAAACAGGGGCTACTGGAAAAATATGGGCTACTGGAGTCCCACGTTTCAAGGAGATTTCTCTGGATGACAGGTTCTTCACAGTCACAGTAATGCGTCTGCTGGAAACAACTGATGCAGGATGAACCTCAGGCCTCACCCACAACTCTTCAGGGGAAAAAGTGTCAATAGGCTGATCTGTTAGTGCTAGCTGGTCTGTGAAATCACCAGGAAACTTTGGGAGGCCAGTGACTTTAAACACTTGTCCTGGTTGCAAGGTGATTGGCTTGTGCTGGGTAAACCACACAGTACCATGCTTGTCTACCTCTTCTGTTGTTTCAGACTGGGTGAGTGTCTCATAAGCTTCTCGGAGGACGGGGTGTATGGTCAAAGTACCCAAGAAGCGTTCTCCCGCCTGTTCTTTACAGGACTCAACCAACTCTCTCACTAGCCGGGTATTTGTCCCCACCAGCACGGCAATGTTGTTATCTTTCACAGGGTCAGGACATACTAAGGCCAAAGTGTCAACTGTCTGCGGCACTCCGGTTACAGCGGCAGTGAACTCGAGTTGTATGGACAGGTAGCCATCATATGGGTATTGGTGAGAGCTTAAACCCCATATTTCCAGGTTTTCAAGTGGCTGGAGAGGTAAGTGTTTCAGGTAGGTGTCGTAGAAGTTGCGATACAAAATGGTTACTTGGGAGCCACTGTCAAGCAAAGCTCTTGCATAAACTCCTATTTGCACAGGTACACCAGAGATGGGCCCCACTAATCCTGCAGGTAACTGTTTTGAGCCCTCCTTCGCTGGGGGTGGACAGTGGGTGGAACGTATTTCACACGGAACCAAGCACCGTTCCTTCACATGGCTCCTGAAGTTTCCCTGCTTTCTGCTTGCTTTGATCAGCTTCTGATTCACTTTCCTCAGATCCTCGAGTTCTTTGCACTCTCTCCTTGTATGCCCATCTTGCCCATACCTGTAGCAAAAGATTCCTGCCGGCAGTGGTTTGGACATTTTCACTCAGGGCGACGCGTCCCGAACAGCAGCTTCTGGCGCCTGCTGTACGGACCCAGTCCTTGCTGTCGTACTTTCAGATGTGGGGGTAACTGGAACGGCGCTCAACAGTCTGGCCACCTGAGAAGTCAGTTCCTTTACCTCATTTCATAGGCTGTTCAACTCGGACGTAGCTGAGTACTGCAGTACACTGGCGATGGCTATGGTAGCAGTAGCTTTCACCCCTTCTCTGGCGCTAATCCAATTTTCTTCCTCTCTCACCTCCCGCATCAGCTGGAAGAAGGAAGGGGGTTTGTCCAGGGTGTGGCTCATCCTTACACGCAGAGCAACCATGTCTCGAGTGAGTGCACCCTTGACTAGCTGTTCCATCCGAGCTCGATTCATGTCTGCAGCCGTAATTCCTCCCTTAAGAAGAGCACGATGGAGAAGTTTGTCAAGGCGATATAGAAAAGCAGAGAGGTTTTCTCCTTCATCCTGGTATGTGTGTCTGAACTTGGCCAAGATGTCGGCTCCACTCTCTGTGGTGCCATAAGCTGTGTCCAGAGCAGATAAATATTTGGTGGCGTTAGCAGTGGGAGTGCTAACTTTCAAAAATTGAACGATGTCAGCAGCAGGCCCTTTTAAACTCTCCACTATACGCTGTCTCTTGGCGGCGTCAGTGCATTGCCACTCGCTGATCATCTGGGTAGCCTGCTCCATCCAGGCATCGTATTCTTCCTCACCTGGGGGTACAGGTTTCAGTCCTGAAAACAGTCTCAGCTTTCTGTAGCTAGGCCCATCGGTAGACACTTGGTTGCACTTGTCCACCAGTTTGCCAATAGCAGTCACTAAATCCATGTTCACATCCACTTTGGGAGCTTGATTTTCTGATACTATGGCCTGAAAATCCTCCATCGACTTGCCTTCCTGTTGTAGTAGTAACAACAGCTTTGTATGGAAAGCATCCTCTTCAGGAACAGCATCCTGTGTGACAAGGCTTTCTAGCGTATGCACAGCCCATGGCCCAGCTTCTCCTTCAATACCTACATCTGGAGGTACAGTGTCAGGGGCTAAATCAATGCTAGTCTCCACTAGTATGAACAACTGTGTGCCAGTAGAATCCCCACGGCGACCACAAATCTTGGTGCGACCAAAGACTTTCACTGTGTTTAAGACCCCAGCAATGGTCTCCTCACTAGTATCTATTGGCACATTGCTCAGTAATATGCCACGAGAAAGACTGATATTCTTTTGGCGGCTCCAGTCAGCGGCCTGAGAAAAATCCATTGTCTTAAGTGAGCTGCTAACACTGTAAAACTTTTCCTGTTGTAATTACTGGGTTAACTGTTACTGACTGACAGAAAAAAATTATATTTGACCTTATGGGTAAACAGGAATGATCCCAGCGGTGCCTCCAAAAATGTAACCCCCTGCTGACCACTATATGGGGGCTACTATTTAAATATTCAATCAACAGGATCCCGAATTCCTAGCGGTTGATGTTGATTTGGCTAATTCCCTGTTTACCCATAAATGTCAGTACTGTTAGTCGGAATATCAAAAATAAATTTAATAACACATATCATTAACAGACATGAAACAGTGAGCTCTGCCTCTCTCTGCCTGGAAAAAGCTCTCTCTCTCTGCACTCTTCCTCTACAGCTCTCTGCCTCTCCCTCTCTCTGCACTCTTCCTCTCCAGCTCTGCCTCTCTCTCCAGCTCTCTTCCTCTCCAGCTCTGCCTCTCTCTCCAGCTCTCTGCCTCTCCCTCTCTCTGCACTCTTCCTCTCCAGCTCTGCCTCTCTCTCCAGCTCTCTTCCTCTCCAGCTCTGCCTCTCTCTCCAGCTCTCTTCCTCTCCAGCTCTGCCTCTCTCTCCAGCTCTCTTCCTCTCCAGCTCTGCCTCCTCACTTCCTGGCGCCTTATTTTATCTCCCGCCCCCAGTGCAATCCCATTGGCCCAGCCCACATCACTCAACCAACAGCATCCTGTTCACAGCACCCACCCTGCAAACAGGACACTGAAGCCCACCAGGGATAAAGAACACTGGTAACTGTCTTCCCCACAAATTTTCCTCAGTCCCTTACACATTAATCAAGGATAAGGTAACTGATCACCTCGAGAAATTACAGTTAATCTGGCAGAGTCAGCATGGATTCATGAAGGGTAGGTCATGTCTGACAAACCTCATAGAATTCTTTGAAGAGATAACAAAGACTGTGGACAGAGGCAAGTTGATGGATGCCGCTTTTATGGACTTCCAGAAGGCTTTTGATAAAGTCCCACATAAGAGATTGTTTGCTGAGGTGGAAGCCCATTGAATTGAAGGTAGATTGCTGATTGGATAGGAAATGGGTTGAGCAACACTAAACCGAGAGTTGTAATGATGGATAAGTACTCAAATTGGGAGGGTGTGACTAGTGGTGTCCCACGGGGATCTGTCTTGGGGCCTCAATTATTTACAATATTCATTAACAACAGAGATAATGGCATAAAAAGTCAAATAACCAAATTTGAGGCCGACACTAAATTGGGTAGCATTGGAGATGGTGTTGAGGACAGCATAAAACTACAAGAGGCTATTGATAGATTGGGTGTATGGGCTAAGCTGTTGCAAATGAATTTTAATGTGTTTATATCAAAAAGGAAAGATCAGGGTATTGTTCTTAGAAAGCAGAAAGTTAAATTCACTCGCTGTCCAATGAGATTTGCGGGTTCAGGTGCATAGCTCCTTAAAATGCCTAGAATAGGTGCCGAAAATAGTCAAGAAGACCGATGGAATGCTGGCCTTCATATAGAACCATAGAACCATAGAAAATTACAGCTCAGAAACAGGCCTTTTGGCCCTTCTTGTCTGTGCCGAACCATTTTTTGCCTAGTCCCACTGACCTGCACTTGGACCATATCCCTCCACACCCCTCTCATCCATGAACCCGTCCAAGTTTTTCTTAAATGTTAAAAGTGACCCCGCATTTACCACTTTATCCAGCAGCTCATTCCACACACCCACCACACTCTGCGTGAAGAAGCCCCCCCTAATATTCCCTTTAAACTTTTCTCCTTTCACCCTTAACCCATGCCCTCTGGTTTTTTTCTCCCCTAGCCTCAGCGGAAAAAGCCTGCTTGCATTCACTCTATCTATACCCATCAAAATCTTATACACCTCTATCAAATCTCCCCTCAATCTTCTACGCTCCAGGGAATAAAGTCCCAACCTATTCAATCTCTCTCTGTAACTCAGCTTCTCAAGTCCTGGCAACATCCTTGTGAACCTTCTCTGCACTCTTTCAACCTTATTCACATCCTTCCTGTAACTAGGTGACCAAAACTGTACACAATACTCCAAATTCGGCCTCACCAATGCCTTGTATAACCTTATCATAACACCAACTTTTATACTCGATACTCCGATTTATAAAGGCCAATGTACCAAAGGCACTCTTTACGACCCTATCCACCTGTGACGTCACTTTTAGGGAATTCTGTACCTGTATTCCCAGATCCCTCTGTTCAACTGCACTCTTCAGAGTCCTACCATTTACCCTGTACGTTCTACTTTGGTTTGTCCTTCCAATGTGCAATATCTCACACTTGTCTGCGCTAAATTCCATTTGCCATTTTTCAGCCCACTTTTCTAGTTGGTCCAAATCCCTCTGCAAGCTTTGAAAACCTTCCTCACTGTCTATTACACCTCCAATCTTTGTATCATCAGCAAACTTGCTGATCCAATTTACCACATTATCATCCAGATCATTGATATAAACAACAAACAAAAATGGACCCAACACCGATCCTTGCGGCACACCACTAGTCACAGGCCTCCACTCAGAGAAGCAATCCTCCACAACCACTCTCTGGCTTCTTCCATTGAGCCAGTGTCTAATCCAATTTACTACCTCCCCATGTATACCTAGTGACTGAACCTTCCTAACTAACCTCCCATGAGGGACCTTGTCAAAGGCCTTGCTGAAATCCAGGTAGACAACATCCACTGCCTTCCCTTCATCCACTTTCCTGGTAACCTCCTCGAAAAACTCTAATAGATTGGTCAAACATGACCTACCACGCACAAAGCCATGTTGACTCTCCCTAATAAGTCCCTGTCTATCCAAATATTTGTAGATCTTATCCCTTATCACACCTTCCAATAACTTGCCCACCACCGACGTCAAACTCACTGGCCTATAATTTCCCGGATTTCTTTTGGAACCTTTTTTAAACAACGGAACAACATGAGCCACCCTCCAATCATCCGGCACCTCCCCCGTGAATACTGACATTTTAAATATGTCTGCCAGGGCCCCTGCAAGTTCAACACTAGCTTCCCTCAAGGTCCGTGGGAATACCCTGTCCGGTCCTGGGGATTTATCCACTCTGATTTGCCTCAAGACAGCGAGCACCTCCTCCCCTTTAATCTGTAAAGGTTCCATGACCTCCCTACCTGTTTGCCCTATTTCCGTAGACTCCATGCCCGTTTCCTCAGTGAATACGGATGCAAAAAAACCATTTAGTATCTCCCCCATCTCTTTTGGTTCCATACACAGTCTACCACTCTGGTCTTCAAGAGGACCAATTTTATCCCTCACTATCCTTTTGCTCCCAACATACCTATAGAAGCTCTTTGGATTTTCCTTCACTCTGTCTGCCAAAGCAACCTCATGTCTTCTTTTAGCCCTCCTGATTTCTCTCAAGTAGCTTCTTGCACTTTTTATACTCCTCGAGCATCTGATCTGTTCCTTGCTGCCTGTACATTTCATACAACTCTCTCTTCCTCTTAATCAGTGTTACAATCTCCCTCGAGAACCAAGGTTCCTTATTCCTATTTACTTTGCCTTTAATCCTGACAGGAACATACAAACTCTGCACACTCAAAATTTCTCCTTTGAAGGCCTCCCACTTTCCATTTGCATCCTTACCAGAGAACAGCCTGTGCCAATCCACACTTCCCAGATCCCTTCTCATTTCATCAAATTTGGCCTTTTTCCAGTTCAGAACTTCAACCCGAGGACCAGATCGATCCTTATCTAAGATAGTTTAAAATTATTTATTAGTGTCACAAGTAGGCTTACATTAACACCTCAATGAAGTTACCGTGAAAATCCTCTAGTCGCCTCACTCCGGCGTCTGTTCGTGTACACTGGGGGAGAATTTAGCATGGCACCCTAACCAGCACATCTTTCAGACTGTGGAAGGGAACTGGAGCACCTGGAGGAAACCTACGCAGAGAGAACGTGCGGACTCCGCACAGATAGTGACCCAAGCTGGGAATTGAACCTCGGTCCCTGGTGCTGTGAGGCAGCAGTGCTAACCACTGTGCCACCATACCGCCCAAGGTATGCTGTGGTTGTACAAAACCCTAGTTAGACCCCACTTAGAGTCCTGTGAGCAGATATGGGCACCACACCTTTAAGAAGGATGTTTTGACCCTGGAGGGAGTTCAACGCAGGTTTACAAGAATGTTACCTAGACTTCAGGATCTGAGTTACGAGGAGAGATTAGTCAAATTAGGCCTTTATTCTCTTGAATTCAGAAGATTGAGGGGTGATCTGACTGAAGCCTACAAAATATTTACTGGGAAGGACAGGGTTGATGAGGATAAACTGTTTCCATTAGTTGAAGGCTCTAGAATCAGGGGCATAATCTAAAAATTAAGGCCAAGCCATTCAGGAGAGATGTTAGAAAACACTTCCACATGGTTTGGAACTCTCTTCCTCAAATAGCGGTGGATGCTGGTTCAATTGTTAGTTTTAAGTCTGAGATAGAAATATTTTTATTGAGTAGGGAAATAGAACCATAGAATCACTACAGTGCAGAAGGAGGCCATTCGGCCCATCAAGCCAACACTGACAACAATCTCACCGGGCCGTAACCCCACATATTTACCCTACAAATCCCCTGACACTAAGGAGCAATTTAGCATGGACTGTGGGAGGAAACCAGAGCACCTGGAGGAAACCCAATTAATTTTAACTGGAGGGATATGGGCCTAAGGCAGGTACATGGAGTTAGGTCACAGATCAACCATCATACTGAATGGCACAGCAGGCTCAAGGGGCTGCATGGCCTACTGTGAAGTTTTTCAGTTCCCTCTATTGATAGGTTGCTGGGTTGAACATCTGCCGCACCATTGTTTGCTGGTTTATCAATCTCTGCCTCAGCTTTTCGGAATCTGGTAGATGTGCTCGAATGGGGAGAAATGTGTCAGTCAAACAGAAACGCTGCAGTTTGGCTTGGAGGTTCCAAAATCCTAATTTGTGCCATGCTTAAGGCCACGCTCCAGTGACACAGTACTGTAGCATTGCTGATCCTGTAGTGACAGAATCTGCGACTGTGATTTTCCCACCCACTCAGCTCCTACATTCAGTCGTGTTAAGTGGAAGAGGAGAACAAAGCCTTATTTTCTGAGGCAATTGGCTCTTTCACTTGCTGTGTGGATGTTTAGTTTTATTATTGTAACAAGTAGGCTTACGTTTAACACTGCAATGAAGTTACTGTGAAAATCCCCTAGTTGTCACACTCTGGCACCTGTTCGGGCACACTGAGGGAGAATTTAGCATAGCCTATAGGAGGAAACTGGAGGAATCCTACGCAGACACGGGGAGAATGTACAGACTCCGCACAGACAGTGACCCAAGCCGGGAATCAAACCAGCGTCCCTGGCGCTGTGAGGCAGCAGTGCTAACCACTATGCGCCACCGTGTTGGGTTAACACAGCTGCTAGTTTTGTTCCTTTGCATAATTTTGCAAGAAAATGAAAAGGAACAGCACTGAACTAGAAATCGATTGTCACATCAGAACAGAGATAGGTGAGCCAATGCTTCTGGCAAGGACTGCTTGTGAATGGGGTATGGAGCGCAAAAGGCTTCCTCTCTCTCCTGCTACCAAGCGAGTTGCATTAGGACCTAATTGAGCAGATTAATATTACACGTACAAAAGCCTTCAGGAATTAAGAAATAAGTGTCATTGTGAAAGCAAGACTGAAGAATATAATAAAATGGAGATTAATTGCATTAACGAGACAGCCTTTGGAAGCATTTTGACATTTTAGTGCAGAATAAATCCTCTTATCTGTTGCGATGGTTTTGTAATAGTCATTATGGTTCAACTATTAATTATTGCAGCATACAGTTGTGTATTAACAAATCTGTTCACAAGAAAGCCCAGGCAGAAGTAATATGTTACTTACCTGAGGATATTTACTGTAACAATGCTGATTAAAGAAATGGTAAAACTGCAGCTTCAGTTGCTGTAGAACTTGGTTGTATGATATATTGTGAAAATGCCACAGATTCAGGTTGGGTTACTGCTTTAATTACCAAGCTTGGCAGTCTTTAGGGATTTTCCAACTGGTGTGTATATTATTTGTATTTTTAGCAGCCTACATTTTGTTTAATCGCCACATGCCCTTTTCTAGCATTTTTCTAACCAATGTTTAAAGCTTTTCCAGTCCTTTCTATAATGACAACAGAAAAGTGAGAGCTCTTATTTATAGATAATCTTCACAAGGCCCCAAGGAAAGCCACGGTAAGCAAAAAAAACCCAACCAAAGCCTGTGTTTTGCAATGGGCGCACATCATTAAAATGAAACCCCAACACAGATTCATCCTTCTGTGCACTGAATATCTTTTGGAACTTGCTATTTATTAACTGCCAGAATGATTTTTTTCTTCACAGCTGAAGAAGTGTAGACCCTTGTGTTGGCAAACAACAGCCAAGCTGCATAGAACAAGGCCCCCCAGCACAATTTTGAATGACCAGATAATCCAAGACCACAAGAATGAGGAGTAGAGTTGGCCATTTGGCCCATCTGTTCTGGTGGAGTTAGTTGAGGGATAACTTGGTTGGATAGAATGCCATAAGAAGTTCCTACTCTTCAAATCCTGTTACAGCATCTTGGATTTACCTGAAGCGGGGGATGTTGTGATCCATAACTCCAAAATCTTAACTATACAATTGTTTAAAAGGTTATCCTCACTGCTCTATTGCAGGAAAAGAAAATCAGCTGAGCCTCATGATCCACATTGCGATGACAGAAAATGTGTGTGTGTGTGGACAAGTTGGACTCGTCTTTGATGTTGGATAACCTCCTGGGTAATGGCTACTTCCAGAGAGAATAAACAAGAGAGTTTCAGACCTGTGACTGTAATACCTTTGTTTATTATTCATTCATCGGACATAGGCATTGCTGGCTGTCCAACATTTATTGCACAGCCCTAGCTGCCCGAGGGCAGTTGAGAGTCAACCACATTGCTGTGGCTGTGGAGTCACATGTAGACCAGACCAGATAAGGACAGCAGATTTCCTTCTCTAAAGGACATTAGTGAACCAGATGGGTTTTTCCGACAATCGTCAATGGTTTATGGTCATCAGTAAATTTTTAATTCCAGATTTTTAAAATTGAATTCAAATTCCACCATCTGCTGTGGTGGGATTTGAACCCGTGTCTCCAGAACATGAGCTGAGTTCTGGATTAACAGTCTAGGGATAATACCACTAGGTCATTGCCTTCAATTATTGCACTATTTAGTGCAAGGGAATCATCATCTCATTCCACTAGAGCAACACCTTGAACTTTGCCCCCTCTAGCGTTTCCTACCTGCTCATTTTTAAAACCACTATATGAAATGATTTTTTAAAATTTACTGGGTAATGTTAAGCAGACTGTTGGTGAGCAGTCTACAGAACTGATCCTTCTCATACTTGCACGGCTATGTGTTTGTCCTTGCATTCACTCCAACGGACCCAATTCTAGGTATGAACCTCATCTTTCCCTGCCTTCCTGTGATAACAAGTCGTCGTGTGGTACGAGTTGGATTTAGTTCCTGTAATAATACCTGCTTCAAATCATATGTTTAGCACAGCAGCACTGAGGTTTGGCACAAGGTGAAGCTTCACCATCCTGCTAAAACACAGCAGCTGCTGTTTTCACTATTGCCAATGCATTGCCAATGATGATGATGCATAACCTTTCAGCTGCTGCATCAAATAAAGTAAGAACCTGCATTGATTTAGTGGCTTTTATGACCTCCATCCCAAAGCTTTTCACATCCAATGCCATTCCTTTGGAGATTAGTTATTACTATGTTTATAGAGAAGCACTAGCATAGTGCATAGCAAGATCCCAGATAAATGGCCAGCTAGTGATATTGGTTGAAGAATAAATATTGGGCAGGGTCCCTCATGCATTTCTAAAAATACTGTAGAATCTTTTATGTCCAACTGAGGGCATGTTTTAAACTTTATTCATTAGTCTCACAAGTAGGCTTACATTAACACTGCAGTGAAGTTACTGTGAAAATCCCCTAATCGCCACACTCCGCCGCCTGTTCAGGTACACTGAGGGAGAATTTAGCATAGCCAGTGCACCTAACCAGCACGTCTTTTGGACTGTGGGAGGAAACTGGAGCACCCGGAGGAAACCCACGCAGACACGGAGAACGTGCAGGCTTCGCCCAGACAGTGACCCACGCCGGAATTGAACCTGGGGCTGTGAGGCAGCAGAGCTAACCACTGTGCCACCGTGCAGCTCCTTCATTATGCGTCAGCCTACATTATGTATTCAGATCTCAGAACTGGTGCTCGTTAAGCTCAATTAGAGGATGATACAAATGTTACCAAGGTCACAGTTTTGACCCCTCTACAAGTCCCTCTATAAGGTTGTTGCATTATATTCAAGTCTGTGATAGACTTTTAAAAAATTCATTCATGGGATGTGGGTGTCGCTGCCTGGACCAGCATTTATCGTCCATCCCTAACTGCCCTCCATTTCAGAGGGCATTTGAGAATCAACCACATTGCTGCAGGTCTGGAGTCACACGTAGGCCAGACTGAGTAAGGACGGCAGATTTCCTTCCCTAAAGGACATTAGTGAACCAGATGGGGTTTTACAACAATCGACGATGGTTTCATGGTCATCTTTTAATTCCAGATTTTTATTGAATCACCATTTGCCTTGGTGGGGATTTGAACCTGGGTCCCCAGAGCATTATCCTGGGTCTTTAGATTACTCGTCCAGCCACAATACCACTAGGCCTTGTGCGTGCTGAGGAAATCGAGGGGCATGGGGATCAGGCAGGAAATTGGAGTTAAGATCAAGGATAGGCCATGATCATCTTAGAGGGACAATATGGCCTGGCATGTTCCCATTTCTTATTACGTTCTTGTGAGACTACTTTCACTCAGCCTAGACTAATCACACGGGTTTGGTTATAAATGCATTTACTAGTTAGTAGTTTATTTGAAAAAAAAGTTTTAAGACTGTGAATAAGTTAAATCAGCTTCAGTATCCAAAAAGTCCAGCCCAGTCTTTTCACTGTCTCTTGGTTTAAACTGGGATTTTATAGATTCACTGAGTACAGTGTGTTTAATAATCGCAAACTGGAATGAAAGCTTCAATTAGCTGACTGCTACAGATACGCAGAACCTATTTAAATTGTAACTTTAGATCACATCTCCAGGTAAAAATGCTGTTCGCAAAATCGGTTTGGCTACCAATGTGAAAATCTAATGCAATATAATTTGTTCTTTCTTGCCCAGGATATTCTGGCGGTTGCGAACCAGGTGTGTAGGAAGTGTTTAGTCTTGATTCTCTAGTAGTCACTGAGTGTGGGGAGCAGTCTTGATGGATTATCTGCTCTTTCCTCCCCTGTTATTTTGTAATGTTTGTAAGCATCACATTGAAAATGCAGCTGTGCAGTTGCAATTCTATTTTTAATAGAAAAGACTGCATTTGTATAGTGTATTTAATGCACTTTGGATGTCCCAAAACACTTGACAGCTAATTAATTCCTTTTGAAGAGTAGGTATTGTTATATATGCAAATATAGTAGCCAATTTGGACAGAGAAAAGTGCCAGAAAAGTTAAATGACAAATTAATCTTTTTAAAGTTAAATGGTAAATGTTGAACTCACTGTTCTTCACACTGTGCTTTCATTTCCACCAGAATGAATAAGCAGGGTCTCAGTTTAACATCTTGTGTAGAAGGTCGTACCTCTGGCAATGCATCCCTCTATCTAGTTGACTGAAGTTTCAGCTCATATATAGAATCGCTACAGTGCAGGAGGAGGCCATTCGGCCCATCGAGCCTGCACCGACAGCAATCCCACCCAGGCCCTTTCCCCATGACCTCACATATTTAACCTGCTAATCCCCCTGACACTAAGGGGCAATTCAGCATGGCCAATCAATGTGATGCCACTGTTTAAAAAAGGAGGTAGACAAAAGGCGGGTAACTACAGGCTGGTTAGTTCAACTTCTGTATTGGAGAAAATGCTTGAATCGATCATCAAGGAAGAAATAGCAAGACATCTTGCAGGGGGTAGGGCCTGGGTGGGATTGTGGTCGGTGCAGACTCGATGAGCCGATTGGCCTCTTTCAGTACTGTAGAGTTTCTATGATCTGGATAGAAATTGTCCCATTGGGCAGACGCAGCATGGGTTCATGAAAGGCAGGTCATGTTTAACTAATTTGGTGGAATTCTTTGAGAACATTACATGCGCAGTGGACAATGGGGAACCAGTGGATGTGGGGCATCTGGATTTCCAGAAGGCATGTGACAAGGTGCTGCACAAAAGACTGCTACACAAGCTAAAGGAGCACGGTGTTACGGGTAATGTATTAGCATGGATAAAGGATTGGTTAACTATCAGAAAGCAAAGAGTGGGGGTAAATGAGTGTTTTTCTGGTTGGCGATCAGTGACTAGTGGTGAGCCTCAGGGATCAGTGAGGGACCGCAATTGTTTACGATTTACATAGATGATTTGGAGTTGGGGACCAAGTGTAGTGTGTCAAAATTCACAGATGACACTAAAATGAGTGGGAGAGCAAAGTGTGCAGTGGACGCTGAAAGTCTGCAAAGGGATATAGATAATCTAAGTGAGTGGGCAAGGGTCTGGCAGATGGAGTACAATGTTGGTAAATGTGAGGTCATCCATTTTGGTAGGAATAACAGCAAAATGGACGATTACTTAAATGGCAAAAAATTGCAGCACGCTGCTGTGCAGAGGGATCTGGGTGTCCTCGTGAATGAATCACAAAAAGTTGGTTTGCAGATGCAGCAGATAATTAAGAAGGTAAATGGAATTTTGTCCCTCATTACAAGAAGGATGGAGTTTAAAAACAGCGAGATTATGTTGCAGCTGTATAAGATGCTGGTGAGGCTACACCTGGAGTACTATGTACAGTTTTGATCTCCTTACTTGAGAAAGAATAGACTGGCCTTAGAGGGGTGCAGAGGAGATTCACTAGGTTGATTCTGGAGTTGAGAAGGTTGGCTTATGGGGAGAGACTGAGTAGACTGGGACTATCCTCATTGGAATTCAGAAGAATGAGGGGAGATCTTATAGAAACAGATAAAATTATGAAGGCAATAGATAAGATAGAGACAAAGAGGTTGTTTCCACTGGCAAGTGAAACTAGAACTAGGGGGCATGGCCTCAAAATAAGGGGGAGCAGATTTAGGACTGAGTTGAGGAGGAACTACTTCACCCAAAGGGTTGTGAATCTGTGGAATTCCCTGCCTAGTGAAGCAGTTGAGACAACCTCTGAATGTTTTCAAGGCAAAGATAGATTTTTGAACAGTAAAGGAATTAAGAGTTATGGTGAATGGGCGGGTAGATGGAACTGAGTCCACGAAAAGATCAGCCATGATCTTATTGAATGGCGGAGCAGGCTCGAGGGGCCAAATGGCCTACTCCTGCTCCTAGTTCATATGTTCTTATCTTTGCGCTGTGGGAGGAAACCGGAGAACCCGGGGGAAATCCACACAGACACGGGGAGAATGTGCAAACACCACACAGACAGTGACCCGAGGTTGGAATTGAACCCGGGTACCTGGTGCTGTGAAGTGGCAGTGCTAGCCACTGTGCCGCCCTCCCATATGTCCAGTCTTCTGCAGTATTCAGGCATGAATCAACAACCTTCTAACTCGGAGGTAAAAGTGTTTTCAGTTTGCCAAATTACACTATATTAATAATAGTACACTAAATACAATCCAATGTCTGGTGACAGTCTAGATATCAGTCCTGTTCATTCACATTTCTGAACGATATTCTCCCCTCCCCTTCCCTGAAGCCATGCTGGAGTACAGTGTCATGGGCTCTCTCACGCCAATTAGCTACTGTTCCTGTATGAACCTTGACTAAGTGTCAGCTGATTATATGATTGTTTGGGGTTATATCATAGCTAACCTTGATCATCAGGAGATGTCCCCTTCAATCAGGGAATCTAATAGTGGAACTCCTTAATGATTTTCCTTTCCTTCCTAAACACAGGCATTGAGACTAAATTGTATCAATCCTGCTGCTACCCTGGTCAACACTATTGTGGATTGAATGCAATCCTTGAACAGCGGGGCAGTGGTTAGCACTGCTGCCTCGCAGCATCAGGGATCCAGTTCGATTCTGGCTTCGGGTGATTGTGTGGAGTTGGCACATTCTCCCCGTGTCTGCGTGGGTTTCCTCCGGATGCTCCGGTTTCCTCCCACCGTGCGAAAGACGTGCTGGTTAGGGTGCATTGGCCGTGCTAAATTCTCCCTCAGTGTACCCGAACAGGCATACACTAGAGGATTTTCACAGTAATTTCATTTCAGTGTTAATGTAAGCCCACTTGTGACACTAATTAATAAACTTTAAACATGTGGCATTATTGGTCTGTGTGGTTCAGCTGCAGGAACTGATTGAGTAAATTACAACTCGGCACTATTCTTTTGAAATGAATTTCTATCTGACTGCAACATTATAGAAGTAGTGTAATAGTCAGGACCAGCAACACCAATCTGAGCAGGACCATCCTTCAAGTGAATTTTGTTTTCCTTCGATAGAGTAGGAAATTATCAAAGTTGCTCAGAGCTTTAAAAATTGATTGCAAACTCTTGCAAATATCCAGTAAAGAAATTTAATTGGAAAAATGGATCAAAGTTTTGAATACAAGTTCCACTCCCTAACCAAAGTTTTTACTGGGTGATCACCAAGGCTTCCAATTGCTTGTATATTTTTTTCTGGGTTGTAAAGATTAGTTCGTGTTAAGATTCCCATCTTCTACTTGGTGGCACAGTGGTTAGCACTGCTGCCTCACAGTGCCAGGGACCTAGGTTCAATTCCGGTCTTGGGTCACTGTGTGGAGTTTGCATGTTCTCCTTCTGTCTGCGTGGGTTTACTCTGGGTGCTCTGGTTTCCTTCCACACTCCAAAGATGTGAAGGTTAGGTGAATTTGCCATGCCAACTTGCCCCTTAGTGTCAGGGGGATTAGCAGGGTGGGCTTGTGGGGTAGGGCCTGGGTGGGATTGTTTTTGGTGCAGGCTCGACGTGCCAGATGGTCTCCTTCAGCACTTATAGGGATTCTACCAGATCCAAAGTTGGATGGATTGGAAGAGGAATGAGCAGGAAGTATCGCGGCTCCGAGTTCTAACTTTAACTTTACACAATTGAATAACTAAAGCCTACAGGTCTTCAGACATGAAACTCCAGCATAGTCCTCCATAATCTCCATGCTCCTTCAATTCTAGCCTCTTGAGCATTCCCCATTTTCATCGCTCCATCATTAGCTGCAGTGCCTTCAGCTGTCTATGCCATGGGCTCTTTAATCTCAGTAAGAAGTTTAACAACACCAGATTAAAGTCCAACAGGTTTATTTGGTAGCAAAAGCCACACTTTTGCTTTTGCTACCAAATAAATCTGTTGGACTTTAACCTGGTGTTGTTAAACTTCTTACTGTGTTTACCCCAGTCCAATGCCGACATCTCCACATCATGACTCTTTAATCTCCCCAAGTCTTTGTCTTGCTACCTCTCTTTCCTCCTTTAAGATTATCTTGTATTTTTGACCTCTGGTTTTGGTAGCACCACTTCCCCACCAGTGAAAATATCATCTCTACGTCTTCACTATCAAACCTCTTCATAACCTTAAAGACCTGTGTCAGATCATCTTCCCCGACCAACTGAGCTGAAGAGGGATGAGCAGGGGAAGTCATAAAAACATAGAAAATAGAAGCAGGAGGAGGCCATTCGGCCCTTCAAGCCTGCCCCGCCACTCATTTTGATCATGGCTGATCATCAAATTCAATATCCTGATTCCATCTTCCCCTCATATCACTTGGTCTTCTTAGACCGAAGAGCTATATCTAATTTCTTCTTGGAATCTCACAACGGCCAAGCAATTGGCCCTGGAGAAGGTCCAAAGGTGGTTCATGAGAATGATACCAGGAATGATAAGCTTGACGTATGAGGAGCTCTGAGGACTCTGGGTCTGTACTCGATGGAGTTTAGGGCGGCACGGTAGCACAGTGGTTAGCACTGCTGCTTCACAGCTCCAGGGTCCCGGGTTCGATTCCCGGCTCGGGTCACTGTCTGTGTGGAGTTTGCACATTCTCCTCGTGTCTGCGTGGGTTTCCTCCGGGTGCTCCGGTTTCCTCCCACAGTCCAAAGATGTGCGGGTTAGGTTGATTGGCCAGGTTAAAAATTGCCCCTTAGAGTCCTGTGATGCGTAGGTTAGAGGGATTAGTGGGTAAATATGCGGGGGTAGGGCCTGGGTGGGATTGTGGTCGGTGCAGACTCGATGGGCCGAATGGCCTCCTTCTGCACTGTAGGGTTTCTATGATTCTATGATAAGGGGGGACATCATTGAAACTTACAGAATACTGAAAGGCCTGGATAGAGTGGAGGTGGGGAAGATGTTTCCATTAGGAGTGACCAGGATGCAAGGGCACAACCTCAGAATAAAGGGATGACCCTTCAGAACCCAGATGAGGGGGAATTTCTTCAACCAGAGGGTGGTTAATCTGTGGAACTCATTGCCACAGAAGGCTGTGGAGGCCAGGTCATTGACTATATTTAAGACAGAGATACATAGGTTCTTGATTGGTAAAGGGATCAAAGGTTACGGGGAAAAGGCAGGAGAATGGAATTGAGAAACGTATCAGCCATGATTGAATGGCGGAGCACTCGATGGGCCGAATGGCTTACTTCTGCTCCTATATCTTTTTCAGAATTTTCAGAGCTGGGGGAAAGACTGGGATGTTGGACAGGATGAGTTGCTCTTGCAAAATGGCTACTTTCTGTGCTGGAGCCCCTTAAAACCTACCTCTTTTTGACTATTTCATGGTCATCTCCCCCTATATCCTTGTTTAGCATATATATGTTCTGTACATAATATATGCAAGTTACTGTAAGTGGGGGAAATACAGACTGCATTTGTAATATCACTTTCAGGTCTGCTGTGTATTGGCAAAGTAGCCATAACCTGGAAATCAGACTCTTGGGAGGCACGTTGTGTCTGACACAGCGTGTAATATATTTCCAGTGTGGTGTAAAACTGAGTATTTTAAAATTCCTTCCGTGGTCTATTTTGGATCTCCTGAGCTGTCCATTTATTTACGGTAAGTTATTTTTAAGGTGAGGAGAAAGGAATGTACCAGAGTACAATTATGTAAGGCACATTGCAATTTGCACTCTGCAGTGCATCAGTTGTAATACAACCGCAGAAGGCATTTGGTGTGATGCCCTTTGATAAATTCCAACAATCTCCGAATGGAAATAGACACAGAATGAGTAGGAGAACATCTTTTACAGCGAATTGAATTGAATGTACAGCCATTCAGACCCAACTTGTCTATGTTGACATTTATAGTCCACACAAATCTCCTTTTCCCCCATTCCACTTCATCTAACCCTACTAGCATAAGTTCCATTCCTATATCCTGCAAGTGATTCTCTAGTTTTCCCTAACATGTCACATTATTCACCTCTACTCTTTGAGTTTTGTAATCTTGCCACTCTCTGGGTAAAGAAGTTTTTTTTTCTCTGGGCTCCTTATTGGATATAATGGTAACTATCTTATGTTTTTGACCCCTGGTTTTGGCAGCACCACTTGCCCACCAGTGAAAATATCTTCTCTATGTCTTCCTATCATAGAACATAGAACAGTACAGCACAGTACAGGCCCTTCGGCCCACGATGTTGTGCCGAACCTTTTCCGAAACCAAGATCAAACTATCCCACTCCCTATCATTCTGGTGTGCTCCATGTGCCTATCCAATAACCGCTTGAAAGTTCCTAAAGTGTCCGACTCCACTATCACAGCAGGCAGTCCATTCCACACCCCAACCACTCTGAGTAAAAAACCTATCAAACCCCTTCATAATCTTAAAGACCTCTTGTCAGGTCCCTGCCCCGCCCCCGGCCAGCGAACTGAACTGGAAGGATGAGCAGGAGAAGTCATGCCAATTGAATTATGGAGGGCAGAGCAGAGGCAAGGCAAAGATTTTGAAAAAGCTTTAATGGGAGTTGATCTAAAGCAGTGGTGGGCAATTACTACCCGGGGACACAAGCGGCCCATCAGGGTTCTGAGTTGTGCCCACGAGACATTTTGATGACCGTTGCCCACGTGCAAGATTGCCACATTCCGCTGGTTTCCATCCGACTAGCTATCTTCCAACTGAACTGATGAGCACACAAAGTTAGGGGGAAGTGCTGGGGAAGGATTTGTGAACTATTTAGTTTACCTAATTTGTCAGCCGAGTGTAACCACTACACAAACTAAAGATGTGCTCTGGTATTGAGGAACAGAACAAGAAACAGCATTCACTATAATATCAAACATCTCGTGACAACGAAGCTGGTGTTGAAGTACTGTGAAGTCACCTTATAGTGTGATGCCAGCAAGATGGATCTGGGAGCAACTCAAGGGTGGCATGGTAGCACAGTGGTTAGCACTGCTGCCTCTCAGCGCCTGGGACCCGGGTTCGATTCCTGGCTTGGGTCACTGTCTGTATGGTGTTTGCTTGTTCTCCCTGTGTCTGTGTGGGTTTCCTCTGTGTGGGTTTCCCACAGTCCAAAAATGTGCAGGTGAGGTTCATTGGCTATGTTAAATTGCTCCGTAGTATTAGGGAGATGTCAGGGGGATTAGTAGGATAAATATGTGGGATTATGGATAGGGTCAGGGTGGGATTGTTGTTGATGCAGGCTCGATGGGCCAAATGGCCTCCTTCTGCACTGTAGGGATTCTATATTCTATGAAACTCTGCAGCAAAGCCAGTCAGTCGCATTAGTGTCCAGTGCATTAACTCAGATGGAACAATGCTGTGCTCAGATTGAGTGTGTACCTGGCCATTGAGCATTTTCATCACTACCTGCTTGGGGGTGCCAAACTAACAGTGGAGTCTAACCGCAAGCCCCTTCAAAACATTTTTTCGCAAACCACTACTAAAGTGACTGTAAAGGTTGTAACTTTCTTTGCAGAGATATAATCTGGATGTGACAAGGGAAACAGATGTACATTGCAGACATGCTGTCAAGAGCAGCAATTCCCCTGTGAAGAAAGTTGAGGATGCCACGACAGAATACAACATCTTCCAGCAGCAATTGGACATGATCTGGAAGCTATTAACACAGTATGAAGTCTCACAACACCAGGTTAAAGTCCAACAGGTTTATTTGGTAGCTATTAACACAGCAGAGAATCCGAAAGTCAAACGCCAAAATCAAGTGAACTACCCAACAAGATGCAACTCTACAAGCACTGCAAGAAGTAATGATGAAACAATGGCCTGGGAGCACCAAGGACATGTGGTCACAAGAACATGTTGGGCATACAGATGAATTGACAGCCCAAGATGGCATGTTGCACAAAAGTATCAGCATCATCAGCCCAAAGGAGATGAGAGGAGAGATACTGAAGCATATCCATGCAGCCCATCAAAGAATTGAATCAACTTTGAGAAAGGCAAGAGATTTTTGTATTGGCCAAACATGAGATTAAAGACCACGTTAGCCAGTGTGCTGTGTGCAATGAATACCAAGCTAAACCAGCTAGAGCCATTCATGATGCATGATATCCCAGAGAGACTGTGGATGAAGCTAGGAGTAGACCTTTTCACTTTGGCAGCAACTGATTATCTTGTCACAGTAGACTATATTTGGAGTAATGGGAGTTAGGCTAGCTGACTTCAACAATGCCGCAAGAAATAGTAAAATGGTTGTAAGCCCATTTCAGTCAGGACGGCATTCCAGATATTGTGATGAGTGACAATGGCCCTCAGTTCGCAAGTAAAGAATTCAGCCGACTCTCAGAGGATTAGGAAATTCAGCATTGCACATCTCCGCACAATCCCCAATAGAATGGAAAGCCTGAGGTGGCAGAGAAAATCGCCAAAGGACTCGTCAAGAAATTGAGCAAATCTAGCACTGACAATATACAAGGCAATCCTTGAGTGGAGAAACACGTCAACTGAAGAACTGGAAAGTCTAATGTCAGACTGATGTCACGCTGCTGAAACCAGAAGCAGCGACAGACATGAGGGAAAATGACAACCAGATTTCGATTTGGCAAGACTGCCAACCCATTACAAGAGCTGAACACTGGAGAGCCAGTCAGGATGCAAACCTTCTATGCTGTCAAAAGGACTCAGCCCACATGGAAACCTAACAACGTGTGAGAAATTGTCACCTCAATCATACGCAGTGGGAGTAAATGACCAAATATACCAGCATAATAGCAGGCATATCCAAACACTGAGTGATTTGATTTGATTTATTATTGTCACATGTATTAGTATACAGCGAAAAGTATTGTTTCTTGCGTGCTATACAGACAAAGCATACCGTTCATAGAGAAATAAATGAGAGAGTGCAGAATGTAGTGTTACAGTCATAGCTAGGGTGTTGAGAAAGGTCAACTTAATGCAAGGTAAGTCCATTCAAAAGTCTGATGGCGGCAGGGAAGAAGCTGTTCTTGAGTCAGTTTATACGTGACCTCAGACTTTTGTATCTTTTTCCCGAAGGAAGAAGGTGGAAGAGAGAATGTCCAGGGTGCGTGGGGTCCTTAATTATGCTGGCTGCTTTGCAAAGGCAGCAGGAAGTGTAGACAGAGTCAATGGATGGGAGGCTGGTTTGCGTGATAGATTAGGCTACATTCATGACCTTTTGTAGTTTCTTGCGGTCTTGGGCAGAGCAGGAGCCACACCAAGCTGTGATACAACCAGAAAGAATGCTTTCTATGGTGCATCTGTAAAAGTTGGTGAGAGTCGTAGCGGACATGCCAAATTTCCTTCGTCTTCTGAGAAAGTAGAGGCGTTGGTGTGCTTTCTTAACTATAGTGTCGGAATGGGGGGGGACCAGGATAGGTTGTGGGTGAAGCTTTCCTTCACGGCAATTGGCTGGTTGGGGAGAAGGGATCTCACCATCTCTACTCGGCATGGAACTGTCATCAATCCCAGAGGTCCTTGAGTCCCCAGCAGTGGAAATGGAACAACAATCACCAAGGCAAGAAGAACGGCATTCTCCAACCAAAGAACACCCAGAAGGACAGCCAGTGTGTACAGGTTCCATTTCTTGAGTCCTTTGGTGATTTTCTCTGCCACCTCAGCCTTTCCATTCGGTTGGGGATAGTGCAGAGATGGGTAATGCTGAATTTCCTGATCCTCTGTGAATCGGCTGAATTCTTTACTTGTGAACTGAAGGCCATTGTCACTCATCACAATATCAGAAATGTGCTTAATTTAAAGGTTGTGTGCAATGCATGTGCATTTCCAACTCTTGGTCATTAGCCCTGCAGGTTACTGGAATTCAAGTGCATATTTGACTATTTTTTCTTACATTGCCTGAGGCTTCCTGCCTCTACCACTGCCTCCACTACCCTTGCAGGCACTGAGTACTAGACCCCGCCACCCCAGCATTCTTTGGACGAAAAAGAAACTTCATAACCCCTGTAATTCTTCTGTCAATTTGAAATGTGTGTCCTGGTTATTGATCTCTTTCTAAGGGAAATGGATTCTTATTCACTCTGTCTAGGTCCCTCAATGTTATGCACTTCTATTTAAATGACTTTTGAGCCACCTCTGTTCCAAAGATGAGGAGCCCAGTTTTTCCAACCTTTCCTCACGGCTAAAATTCCCCATTCCTGGCAACGTCATGGTAAATCTCCTCTGTATCCTCCCTGGTGCAATTATTCTTCCAGTAACATGGTGAGCACCCTTCCTGTAATATATTACCTTGCATCTAACCACATTAAGTTGCACCTGCCACCTACTTCCCATTAGACTAACCTGCCTGGAGCTTTCTGAAGTAGTTTACAGTCGATTTTTATATAAAAATAAATATATTAATCAAAATACTATGCATATCACTATTATTGTGTATTGGGTTCGGGATCAAGCAGGAGGATTTTTTTAAATCATTCGTGGGACATGGGTGTCACTGGCTGGCCAGCATTTATTGCCCAGCCCTAGTTGCCCTTGAAACTGAGTCGCTTGCTAGACAGAGGGCAGTTGAGAGTCAACCACATTGCTGTGGCTCTGGAGTCAGGTGTAGGCCAGACCAGGTAAGGACGGCAGATTTCCTTCCCTCAAGGACATTAGTGAACCAGACCGGTTTTTTCGACATTCAGCAAAGGTTTCATGGTCACCAGGTGTTTGTTAATTCCAGGTAGTTTTATCGAATTCAAGTTCCACCATCTGTCGTGACGAGATTTGAACCTGGGTCCCCAGAACATTAGCTGGGTTTCTGGATTGATTAATCCAGTGATAATGCCACTAGGCCATCGCCTTCACAGCCAGTGGCTGTGGTACTGTACCCCAGTATCTGGCAGAAAAGAGCATTAAGTGAAAGTTATGGTCACCGTTAATAATAGTGGGATTGGCATTGTCCAGTCCCGGTCACCTTTGGCTAACAGAGCCTTTTTGACAGTCTGATTATTATTTTGGATGTTCAAGTCCTGCTGTACAGGCCAATTTGCTTTGTTTTGTGTCTGTTCTTGAGAGAAAACAGTTCATGTCAAATTGCCACAGAGTTTAGATACTTGCCTCTGAGTTTAACATCCATGCCATATCTTTCCACTTTCTTGGAGTTTCAGGGACCCGGACTGAGGGGGGGGGGAAATGAAAGATTACTTGAAAGTTCTGCTGCCAAAATCCAAGTTCTCTAACTGTCTGCTTCTATGATTTTCCAAACTGCTTGTAGTGGAGGATTGTTACACTTGGGAGGTTTGTGGTGTGGTATGTACAAAAAAAGCAAAACCAACTGACTGGTGAAACAGACCCTTGTAACATTCCTACACTGCACATGAGGGCTTTTCTTGTTAAATGCTGAAGTTTGCAGTGTTTGCATTTTTCAGGGTGTACTGTGAGTGAGAACACATGTCTCTTAAACATTGCAAAACATCCCACCAGGCACGCTTTCACAATTCTAAGAAAAGGTTAGATATTTTTCCCAGTAGTGAGAGCATCCTTTCCTATTTGTGGGTGGAATTTTCTCTCAGCCTCCGCCCTTCCATTAGAAGTGAATTGGGTCTACATTTTGCCAAATTACAAAGACAACTTACAACACTGAGCTTCACTTGGCATTGTACATAATAGCTAACTGCACTGTATCAATAAAGCAGGAAGCTTTATAAGTGGACGGCACAGTGACTCAGTGATTATCACTGCTGCCTCACAGTGCCAGGGACCCGGGTTCAATTCCAGCCTTGGGTGACTGAGTGGAGTTTGTACATTTTCCCCGTGTCTGTATGGGCTTCCTCCAGATGCTCCGGTTTCCTCCCACAGTTCGAAAGACGGCTGGTTAGGTGCATTGGCCAAGCTAAATTCTCCCTCAGTGTACCCGAACAGATGCCCGAGTGTGGCGACTAGGGGATTTTCACAGTAACTTCATTGCAGTGTTAATGTAAGGTTACCTTGTGACACTAATAAATAAACTTTAAAACTTTGCCAACTACCTTTTTTTCTGTCAACCATTCGCACAAACTGGAGGTGAGACCCATGGTGTGTGAACATACCAATTAAGAGCAGGTGTAGTCCACTCGGCCCTTCTAGCCGGCTCCGCTCCTATGGTTTGTTCCTGTGTGGTTTCAATAGCTGCAACAGGCAGAATGATAGCATCGTGTTTGAGTGCTTACTAATCAATTCCTTTCAGCTGGTGCTTGGGAGTCTCAGCTTGCAATGCAATAATTTCAGAGTTGGGTTAAGAGTTTTATGCTCCCTCTTCTGCTCTTGGCAATTTTCCTCCCAATTCTCTCCCTCCCCCAACCCCCCTCTGCTGATGTCTGTTTTTATATGGCAAGATGTGGAGATGCCGGCGTTGGACTGGGGTAAGCACAGTAAGAAGTCTCACAACACCAGGTTAAAGTCCAACAGGTTTATTTGGTAGCAAATGGTATTTGCTACCAAATAAACCTGTTGGACTTTAACCTGGTTTATATGGCAAGACAGCCCTCTGATAGTTAACCCGAATAATCATTGCCCATTGTGTGAGCTTTTGATTCTGATGTTGGGCTATCCAACATCATAGCTGGCCACGCACACATGTCGACACACGCTGGCTAGCAATTGGAAGTGGGAACCCTGTATGATTTATCCTTTTCTAATTAATGCTAAGCTACTGCTCTGACTGATCTCCGATTACACTGAATGTGACAAAAAATCAAACTGGGACCTTGTTGGTTCAAATCGCTCAACTGCTTCATAAATTCTGAAAAATGTTTGCCCTGTCCTGTATTTTTATATTGGTTTGGGTTTCATTGACCCCCCTGTTGGTGAATTTACTTCCCGATCTTTTTTTCCTTTCTTTCGTAAGGCTTTAGAATCCATAGAATCCCTACAGTGCAGAAGGAGGCCATTCAGCCCACCGAGTTCATACTGACTCTTCACGAGAGCATTTTACTCAGGCTGTACCCCCATAACTCCAGATATATACCTCGCTAATTCCCCTAACCTCCACAGCTTGGGACACTAAGGGGAAATTTTAGCATGGCCAATCAACCCGACCCGCACATCTTTGGAATGTGGGAAGAAATCGGAGCACCCAGAGGAAACCCACGCAGACACGGCGGGGGGAATGTGCAGGCTCTGCACAGACAGTGACCCAAGTTAGAACATAGAACATTACAGCGCAGAACAGGCCCCTCGGCCCACGACATTGCACCGACCAGTTTAAAAAAAAAAACTGTGACCCTCCAACCTAAACCAATTTCTTTTCGTCCATGAACCTATCTACGGATCTCTTAAACGCCCCCAAACTAGGCGCATTTACTACTGATGCTGGCAGGGCATTCCAATCCCTCACCACCCTCTGGGTAAAGAACCTACCCCTGACATCGGTTCTATAACTACCCCCCCTCAATTTAAAGCCATGCCCCCTCGTGCTAGATTTCTCCATCAGAGGAAAAAGACTATCACTATCCACCCTATCTAAACCTCTAATCATCTTATATGTTTCAATAAGATCCCCTCTTAGCCGCCGCCTTTCCAGCGAAAACAATCCCAAATCCCTCAGCCTCTCCTCATAGGATCTCCCCTCCATACCAGGCAACATCCTGGTAAACCTCTTCTGCACCCTCTCCAAAGCCTCCACATCCTTCCTGTAATGTGGGGACCAGAACTGCACACAGTACTCCAAGTGCGGCCGCACCAGAGTTGTGTACAGTTGCAACATAACGCTACGACTCCTAAATTCAATCCCCCTACCAATAAACGCCAAGACACCATATGCCTTCTTAACAACCTTATCTACTTGATTCCCAACTTTCAGGGATCTATGCACACATACACCTAGATCCCTCTGCTCCTCCACACTATTCAAAGTCCTCCCGTTAGCCCTATACTCAACACATCTGTTATTCCTACCAAAGTGAATTACCTCACACTTCTCCGCATTAAACTCCATCCGCCACCTCTCGGCCCAACTTTGCAACCTGTCTAAGTCTTCCTGCAAACTACGACACCCTTCCTCACTGTCTACCACACCACCGACTTTGGTGTCATCAGCAAATTTGCTAATCCACCCAACTATACCCTCATCCAGATCATTAATAAATATTACAAACAGCAGTGGCCCCAAAACAGATCCCTGAGGTACACCACTTGTAACCGCACTCCATGATGAATATTTACTATCAACCACCACCCTCTGTTTCCTATCCGCTAGCCAATTCCTGATCCAATTTCCTAGATCACCCCCAATCCCATACATCTGCATTTTCTGCAGAAGCCTACCATGGTGAACCTTATCAAACGCCTTACTAAAATCCATATATACCACGTCCACTGCCTTGCCCCCATCCACCTCCTTGGTCACTTTCTCAAAAAACTCAATAAGGTTAGTAAGGCACGACCTACCTGCCACAAAACCATGCTGACTATCACCTATCAATTCATTACTCTCCAAATAACTATAAATCCTATCCCTTATAATTTTTTCCAACATCTTGCCGACAACAGAAGTGAGACTCACCGGTCTATAATTCCCGGGGAAGTCTCTGTTCCCCTTCTTAAACAATGGGAATCGAACCCAGGTCACTGGCGCTGTGAGGCAGCAATGCTAACCACTATGCCACCATGTCACCCCACTCCTTGTGAACTGCTTGTGGGCCAGGAGTAACCCAATTTGGGTGGCAAGTACCAATGGTGGTGGTTTTTGCACACCAGATTGTGCTGGCAAACTTGAGGATGATGTTCACTCGTGTCATGGTCTCGAGGAATTCTTTCAGATTTGGTGATGACAAGTTAGGGAGAAGCCAAGGGTCAATCCAAGATCGGTGGGTGTTGGATCATGCCGGACATTTTCTCCACAGAAGGTGATAATTAGCCTGCCGGGTGCACCTTTGAAAGTGAAATGCGGAGACAATGGATTTGGCTGGGTTTGGCTGCAGTCTCCATTTCTGGAGACAGAGTACAGGAACGAGATAGAGAATCTGGTGAACTGGTGTGACGACAATAATCTCTCCCTCAATGTCAACAAAACAAAAGAGATTGTCATCGACTTCAGGAAGCGTAAAGGAGAACATGCCCCTGTCTACATCAATGGGGACGAAATAGAAATGGTCGGGAGCTTCAAGTTTTTAGGTGGCCAGATCACCAACAACCTGTCCTGGTCCCTCCATTCCGATGCTATAGTTAGGAAAGCCCACCAACAGCTCTACTATCTCAGAAGACTAAGGAAAATTGTCAGCTATGACTCTCACCAACATTTAGGAGGGAGGTTTAACACGGATATCAGAAGGACGTTTTTTTACACAGAGGGTGGTGGGGGCCTGGAATGCGCTGCCGGGCAAGGTGGTGGAGGCGGACACACTGGGAATGTTTAAGACTTATCTAGATAGCCACATGAATGGAGTGGGAATGGAGGGATACAAAAGAATGGATTAGTTTGGACCAGGGAGCGGCATGGGCTTGGAGGGCTGAAGGGCCTGTTCCTGTGCTGTATTGTTCTTTGTTCTTTGTATTTACAAATGTATCATAGAAAGCATTCTTTCTGGTTGTATCACAGCTTGGTATGGCTGCTGCTCTGCCCAAGACCGCAAGAAACTACAAAAGATTGTGACTGTAGCCCAATCCATCACATAAACCAGCCTCCCATCCATTGATTCTGTCTACACTTCCCGCTGCTCCGGAAAAGCAGCCAGCATTATTAAGGACCCCACGCACCCCGGACATTCTCTCTTCCACCTTCTTCCGTCGGGAAAAAGATACAAAAGTCTGAGGTCACGTACCAACAGATGCAAGAACAGCTTCTTCCCTGCTGCTGTCAGACTTTTGAATGGATCTACCTTGCACTAAGTTGATCTTTCTCTACACCCTAGGCAAGACTGTAACACTGCATTCTGCATTCTCTTGTTTCCTTCTCTATGAACGGTATGCTTTGTATAGCATGCAAGAAACAATAATTTTTACTGTATACTAATACATGTGACAATAATAAATCAAATCAAAAATATCCAACCAGTTTTGACAGGTCAGAGTTTTACATAATTTCATATCCTGAGTTGAGAGTATTATTGCTGGTGTAAATAGATTTGTGGTGGACATGTTACTTACATCAATGTTGTGTTGGTGTCAGGATACTGAACATGTTGGATTTTTATGAAGATGTGACTAGGGCGGTTGATGGAGGAGAACCGGTGGATGCGGTGTTTTTGGATTTCCAAAAGGCGTTTGATAAGGTGCCCCATAAAAGGCTACTGAAGAAGATTAGGGCACACGGAGTTGGGGGTAGTGTGTTAAAGTGGATTGGGGACTGGCTATCCGACAGGAAGCAAAGAGTCGGAATAAATGGGTGTTTTTCCGGTTGGAGGAAGGTAACTAGTGGCGTGCCGCAGGGATCGGTACTCGGGCCGCAACTATTTACCATTTATATAGATGATCTGGAGGAGGGGACGGAGTGTAGGGTAACGAAGTTTGCAGACGACACAAAGATAAGTGGAAAAGTGAATCGTGTGGAGGACGGAGAAGATCTGCAGAGAGATTTGGACAGGCTGAGTGAGTGGGCGAGGATATGGCAAATGGAGTATAACGTTGATAAATGCGAGGTTATACACTTTGGAGGAAATAAT
This sequence comes from Mustelus asterias, assembly GCF_964213995.1. Classification (NCBI taxonomy): domain Eukaryota; kingdom Metazoa; phylum Chordata; class Chondrichthyes; order Carcharhiniformes; family Triakidae; genus Mustelus; species Mustelus asterias. The sequence continues at coordinate 27,103,309 of NC_135826.1, read as the reverse complement.
AACAAATGGGATTACTATCTCAATGGAAACAAATTAAAACATGCTACCGTGCAAAGGGACCTGGGGGTCCTTGTGCATGAGACGCAAAAGCCCAGTCTGCAGGTACAACAGGTGATCAAGAAGGCAAATGGGATGTTGGCCTATATTGCGAAGGGGATAGAATATAAAAGCAGGGATGTCTTGATGCACCTGTACAGGGCATTGGTGAGGCCGCAGCTGGAATACTGTGTGCAGTATTGGTCCCCTTATATGAGGAAGGATATATTGGCATTGGAGGGAGTGCAGAGAAGGTTCACCAGGTTGATACCGGAGATGAGGGGTTTGGATTATGAGGAGAGGCTGAGGAGATTGGGTTTGTACTCGTTGGAGTTTAGAAGGATGAGGGGGGATCTTATGGAGACTTATAAGATAATGCGGGGGCTGGATAGGGTGGAGGCGGAGAGATTCTTTCCACTTAGTAAGGAAGTTAAAACTAGAGGACACAGCCTCAAAATAAAGGGGGGTCGGTTTAAGACAGAGTTGAGGAGGAACTTCTTCTCCCAGAGGGTGGTGAATCTCTGGAATTCTCTGCCCACTGAGGTGGTGGAGGCTACCTCGCTGAATATGTTTAAAGCGCGGATGGATGGATTCCTGATCGGTAAGGGAATTAAGGGTTATGGGGATCAGGCGGGTAAGTGGTACTGATCTACGTCAGATCAGCCATGATCTTATTGAATGGCGGGGCAGGCTCGAGGGGCTAGATGGCCTACTCCTGCTCCTATTTCTTATGTTCTTATGTTCTTACTGCCCTGTGGGACCACCATTATTGAGCATTCATGGAAGTGCTCCCCTTGTCTCATAGGTAGATCTTCCTCCTTCTGTTGCTCTGGGACATCCCAGTGAATGCTGCAGATGGTGCCAGGTCTCAATTTGATCTGTGGTTGGTTAGTTAATCTGAGTCCAAATGGTTGGTGAGAGAGTGTGCTGGAATTGGCCACCACAACATGGACTAGGGAGCCAAGATTTTCATAGAGTCATAAAGCTTTACAGCACAGAGAGAGAGGCCCTTCAGCCCATCATGCTTTCCCCAGCCATCAAGCACCTATCTATTTAATCCCATTTTCCAGCACTTGTATGTTTATGGGGTTTCAAGTGCTCATCTGAATGCTTCTTAAATGTTGAGGGTTCCTGCCTCTACCACCCTTTCAGTCCGTGTGTTCCAGATTCCCACCACCCTCTGAAAAAGGTTTTCCTCAAATCCCCTCTAAAGCTCCTGCCCTTTACCTTAAATCTATGCCCCCAGGTTACTGACCCCGCTACTAAAGGAAAAGTTCTTCCCTGTCTACCCTATCTATGTCCCTCATAATTTTGTTCACCTCAATCACCTCAGCCTTCTCTGCTCTATATCCTATAGAACGGCAATCAGAACTGCACATAGTACTCTAGTTGTGGCCTAACGAGTGTTTTTTACAGCTCCGTCATTATCTCCCTGCTCTTATATTCTACGTCTCAGTTAATAAAGGCATGCATCCTATATGCCTTCTTAACCACCCTTTCTACCTATCCTACCTTTCGCTAATGCATGATACTCTATGAATGGTATGTTTTGTCTATATAGCGTGCAAGAAACAATGCTTTTCGCTGTATCCCAATACATGTGACAATAATAAATCAAATCAACTCCTGACTGGAAGTGTGCACATGATTGTTGAGTGAATGTTGGATCAGCTTAGCTGTGCAATACCTCCCATCGTTTTATACATTGCTAAAGGCTCAAACACACAAACTGACCATTTCATCCAAGTTCCCAAAAAGAGTCTGATGTTTGTGGAATTGTGTACCGGCATATCTTGCCAGAAAGTTGGTAACTTGGGCCTGGTTACAGCCCAGTGTTCGATTTTACTGTAAGCTATGATTTTCCCCATGAACTGACAAATCAGAAGGGCAGGTTCAGGCTCAGCTGCACATCCTCCTCCCATTCCCTCACTCCCTCAAAGGAGGGAGAAAAATAGACTCACCGAGTTCCATCAAACATGGAATAGGCTGGTGAGAATTGCCAGAGTCTAATGACTTCAATCAAGCTATTGAGATTGGCCTATTGGAGTATGAATTCCCTGAGCAAGGATCCGATTGATGGGCCAATTAGGGAGTCTTTGCCTTGTACTTAACTGGGAGTGTCAGTTCCTCTGACACCCCCAGAGGTAGACTGCTAGCACTCTGTGTACTGCTGTTAGAGTTTGTAAATAAAGGGATTTTGGTGAAGGGACTTCTGCCTCCATATTACACAGAGACAAGTAACTGTGCAGTTTTCTGGCAATAACGCAACGCAAGGTAGCCTTCCACAAAAGCTACAAAGACAATTCGTTTCCCACACAGTACATCAACAATCTTTCTTCCCAAGGACAATCCCACAGTGGACCAAGCTGCCAAAGGGAATAGTCACAGCCCCAGTCACTTCAAATCTTTAGATTATTTCAATGTAAAAGTTTTCATTTTCGGGGCTACCATTTTAGCAATTCATGTCCCTGGTTTAGCTAGCACTACCCAAATAAATGCTGGCGGAATATGGTTATTAGTCAGTGATGCCCACAAAAGCACCCAGAAGCTTTGGAAACGTAGAGGGTAGTTAAGAGCTGGAGACCCCAGTGAAAAGGATCTCCCACCAAAATTTACCTCCCCACCTCAACCCGCTCCCTACTTTTGTACCCAGGGAAATCGTCACTGAATCAATTCAGGAATATCTACAAACAGATCTGTCCTGTTCCAATTTTGTGTAGCCTGAACTTTAGAAATAACTGACTTATTATTGGATAACTCAATAAATTGGAAATGACTGACTTGTCAAGTCAGAGAGGTTTACAGCATGGAAACAGGCCCTTCGGCCCAACTTGTCCATGCCACCCAGGTTTTACCACTAAGCTAGTCCCAATTGGCCGCGTTTGGCCCATAGCCCTCTATACCCATCTTATCCATATAACTGTCTAAATGCTTTAAAAGACAAAATTGTACCCGCCTCTACTACTGCCTTTGGCAGCTTGTTCCAGACACTTGCCACCCTCTGTGTGAAAAAATTGCTCCTCTGGACCCTTTTGAATCTCTCCCCTCTCACCTTAAACCTATGCCCTCATTTATTAGTGGATTACTCAATAAATTGGAAATGACTGATTTATTAGGGGATAACTCCTCAATAAAGACACTGTCTTGTTTGTACCTGGTGTCTGAGATATAAGCAAATTCATGGGGCTGAGAATACATGCTCTGTGATATGGCTTTACTTTGCTACCTAGGTGCATCTGCTCACAGATGTTGACCTCTCCCTGTGTTGACCCTGGATTATCAGAACGTTTTAATGCTGCTGTTTTTGATTTGATTTATTAATGTCACATGTATTAACATGATGTGGAGATGCCGGCGTTGGACTGGGGTAAACACAGTAAGAAGTTTAACAACACCAGGTTAAAGTCCAACAGGTTTATTTGGTAGCAAAAGCCACACAAGCTTTCGGAGCTCTTAGCCCCTTCTTCAGGTGAGTGGGAATTCTGTTCACAAACAGAGCTTATAAAGACACAGACTCAATTTACATGAATAATGGTTGGAATGCAAATACTTACAACTAATCAAGTCTTTAAGAGACGAAACAATGTGAGTGGAGAGAGCATCAAGACAGGCTAAAAAGATGTGTATTGTCTCCAGACAAGACAGCCAGTGAAACTCTGCAGGTCCACGCAACTGTGGGAGTTACAAATAGTGTGACATGAACCCAATATCCCGGTTGAGGCCGTCCTCGTGTGTGCGGAACTTGGCTATCAGTTTCTGCTCAGCGACTCTGCGTTGTCGTGTGTCGCGAAGGCCACCTTGGAGAACGCTTACCTGAATATCAGAGGCCGAATGCCCGTGACCGCTGAATGCTCCCCAACAGGAAGAGAACAGTCTTGCCTGGTGATTGTCGAGCGGTGTTCATTCATCCGTTGTCGCAGCGTCTGCATAGTTTCCCCAATGTACCATGCCTCGGGACATCCTTTCTTGCAGCGTATCAGGTAGACAACGTTGGCCGAATTGCAAGAGTATATACCGTGTACCTGGTGGATGGTGTTCTCACGTGAGATGATGGCATCTGTGTCGATGATCCGGCACGTCTTGCAGAGGTTGCTGTTTGAACAACCGCACAACCTCAAACAGACCATTGTCCGCAGCAAACTACCCAGCCTTCAGGAGAACAGTGACCATGACACCACACAACCCTGCCACAGCAACCTCTGCAAGACGTGTCGGATCATCGACACAGATGCCATCATCTCACGTGAGAACACCATCCACCAGGTACACGGTATATACTCTTGCAATTCGGCCAATGTTGTCTACCTGATACGCTGCAAGAAAGGATGTCCCGAGGCATGGTACATTGGGGAAACCATGCAGACGCTGCGACAACGGATGAATGAACGCCGCTCGACAATCACCAGGCAAGACTGTTCTCTTCCTGTTGGGGAGCACTTCAGCGGTCACGGGCATTCGGCCTCTGATATTCGGGTAAGCGTTCTCCAAGGCGGCCTTCGCGACACACGACAGCGCAGAGTCGCTGAGCAGAAACTGATAGCCAAGTTCCGCACACACGAGGACGGCCTCAACTGGGATATTGGGTTCATGTCACACTATTTGTAACTCCCACAGTTGCGTGGACCTGCAGAGTTTCACTGGCTGTCTTGTCTGGAGACAATACACATCTTTTTAGCCTGTCTTGATGCTCTCTCCACTCACATTGTTTCGTCTCTTAAAGACTTGATTAGTTGTAAGTATTCGCATTCCAACCATTATTCATGTAAATTGAGTCTGTGTCTTTATAAGCTCTGTTTGTGAACAGAATTCCCACTCACCTGAAGAAGGGGCTAAGAGCTCCGAAAGCTTGTGTGGCTTTTGCTACCAAATAAACCTGTTGGACTTTAACCTGGTGTTGTTAAACTTCTTACATGTATTAACATACAGTGAAAGGTATTGTTTCTTGCATGCTATACAGACAAAGCATACCGTACATAGAGAAGGAAAGGAGGGAGTGCAGAATGTAGTGTTACAGTCATAGCTAGGGTGAAGAGAAAGATCTAACTGAGGTATATAAGATGATAAAAGATATGGATAAAGTAGACGTGGAGTGGATGCTTGCTCTTGTGGGGCAGTCTAGGACGAGAGTCATAGTCTTAGGATAAGGGGTAGCAAATTTAAAACAGTTGAGGAGAAACTACTTCTCCCAAAGGGTTGTGAACCTGTGGAATTCACTACCCAAAAGTACGGTGGATGCTGGGACGGAGAGTAAATTTAAGGAGGAGTTAGACATTTTTAATTGGTAATGGGTTGAAGGGTTATGGGGCGAAGGCAGGAAAATGGGGATAAGGAGCATATCAGCCATGATCGAATGGTGGAGCGGACTCAATGAGCCTAATTCTACTCCTATACCTTATGAACTTAATACGTGGTAGGTCCATTCAAAAGTCTGACGGCAGCAGGAAAGAAGTTGTCCCTGAGTCGGTTGGTTCATGATTTCCGACTTTTGTATCTTTTTCCCAATGGAAGAAAGTAAGTCTGGGGTGTGTGGGCACCTTGATTATTCTGGCTGCTTTTCCGAGGCTGCGGGAAGTGTAGACAGAGTCAATGGATGTTGTGTTGCTGGTGGCTTGTAAATTGCCCCCTGCTACTTTGACCCCATTGTCCTCTGTGTGATGGGGTAGGAGGAGGGAGGGGGAATAAGACAAATGACGTTACATCAGTGTTTGAATAAAACTCCACAGGGGCAGTTACGTTTTCCTAAACGCAGCTGATTGTGAAGCTGCTTCTTTCACTGGTGGTATTTCCCAACTTGGACGGGATGTTCATGCAGCAAAGCAATGGTTAAAAAACCCATTGTGTCAGCCTCAATGTTTCAACTGCTTCCACCCATCAAGAGTTTATTAGAGGTCAGCTAAAATCCTGGGATTGTCAAACTCAACCTGCGAGGAAAAACTGTGAAATTCACTCCAACAACAACACTCAAAACCAAAGGACAACTATCTCCTGGGATTAACTCTGCAGCTGTTTGGTTACAAAGAGGTAACCTATGTGGTAGGCACACAGCGATCCAAAGTGACTGACATTTTAAAATAACTTCTCAGAAATCAAATCTCCTTCGTGGAGTGTTTTAAATGAGCAGGGGTGGCATGGTGGTTAGCACTGCTACCTCACAGCTCCACTCACCTGATGAAGGAGCAGTGCTCCGAAAGCTCGCGATTCCAAATAAACATGTTGGACCTGTTGGGAGATTTCTTACTACAGCTCCAGGGACCCGGGTTCGATTCCAGCTTCGGGTCAGTGTGTGTGTGGAGTTTGCATGTTCTCCCCGTGTCTGCGTGGGTTTCCTCCGGGTGCTCCGGTTTCCTCCCATATTCCAAAGATGTGCGGGTTAGGTTGATACGCCGTGCTAAATTGCCCCTTAGTGTCAGGGGGACGAGCAGGGTAAAAATGTGGGGTTATGGGGTAGACCGGGTTGGAATTATTGTCGGTGCAGGTTTGATGGGCTGAATGGTCTCCTTCTGCACCATTGGGATTCTATGATTTACCGATGTTTATGTAGAATGCAATGAACAGACTGCAGACAAAACTAATATAACAGCAGCTAAAAGATTCAGCAATGATCTATGAATCCCACACAATTGGCAGGTATTTCAATTCCCTTTACAGATGGATCATTTAAATATGTCATAATTAGTTCCACTTTTTTTTTGCTGTCTTCTTAATTTATTCGCATAGATGCCTCTTCCAGGCTGTTCAGTGGCCTGTACTAGATTCCCAATATTCACCACAAAAATCTTAAATTGTTTCCCCTTTTCCATATCTTGATGTCCTTAATTTTAGTTCTACAAATGAAGCAACGCTCCACCTTAACCTGTCGCTCCAAAATATTTCATCACCACTGCGGTTAAATCAGGCTCCTGTGATTCAAAATAAACTTAATCGCTCATTCACCTTTAATTCCAGCAGCTCATTACCACTGATTTTCGGCTGTTTGTGTAAAATATTCCTCGACGGTTCATTAGGATTTTCCCTGGGCCTTTTTTAAATTCATTTGTGTGACATGGGCGTTGCTGCCCGGCCAGCATTTATTGCCCATCCCTATTTGCCCAAGGGCAGTTGAGCGTCAACCACATTGCTGTGGCTCTGGAGTCACATGTAGGCCAGACTGGGTAAGGATGGCTGATTTCCTTCCCTAAAGGACATTAGTGAACCAGATGGGTTTTTCCGCCAATGGTTTCATGGTCATCAGTAGATTCTTAATTCCAGATTTTTAAAATTAAATTTAAATTTCACCAGCTGCCATGGGATTCGAACCCAGGTCCCCAGAACATTAGCTGAGTTTCTGGATTAATAGTCTAGCGATAATACCCATTAGGCCATTGCCTTGGAGTTGCTTCACTTGCTTTGTACAGTGCAACACAGAACCACAGCAATGTAGTTGACACTTTTTTTTATTCATGGGATGTGGGCGTCGCTGGCTGGGCCAGCATTTATTGCCCATCCCTGAGGGCATTTAAGATTCAACCACATTGCTGTGGCTCTGGAGTCACATGTAGGCCAGACGAGGTAAGGGCGGCAGATTTCCTTTCCTAAAGGACATTAATGAGCCAGATGGGTTTTACAACAATCGACAATGGTTTTGTCGTCATCATTAGACTTTTAATTCCAGATATTTTTTATTGAATTCAAATTTCGCCATCTGCTGTGGTGGGATTTGAACTCGTGTCCCCAGAACATTATCTTGGGACTCTGGATTATTAGTCCAGCGTCAATACCACTGTTAAAAAATGCCCTCAGGGATGGGCAATAGATGCTGGCCCAGCCAATGTCGCCCACACCCACATCCTATAAATGAATAGATTTTAAAACATCAGTTGTAGAGAAATGAGTGGATTCCATTGTGATCAGAGAGTGACTGAGCACTACAAACCAAGAGCAGCAAAGCCAGGAGAGTCTATGTGGATTGGTGAGTCCATGTCTGACTGAATCGAGTTGGATGTTTTGAGGCAGTCACTGGCATGGTGGATGGAGCAGTTCTTTGGATATTAAGTGACGATATGGTTCTCCACACGTAGGGAGCTTTCTTCAAAGGAATAAAAGCTGGTGGGGGTAATTTGTGAATTATCTGCTGTGGTGTGCAGTCTCCAAAGGTGCTGGCTTCAATGGAAACAGAGGTGCAACTCCATAGCCACAATTTTCTGACCATTGGTTGCTGTTAATGAGGCTCCAGCTCCATCTGAGAAAACCTCACAGTGCAGCAGCAGGAGTTATTTTTATTATTAATTGCTTTTCATGTCCAAGGCAGATTAATTGGTTGAGTCCAGAGACGGCGCATTTTGAAATGTTCCCTTCTAGATAAAAGTGTTTCATTTCTCCAGGGTTCGAGTTCAATAATGAACCTGCGAGATGTCGGCAGCATAGCGCTGAGCGGACCACTATGCATGCACCGAGCTGTCCGTGTGGAGATTGGCACGTGCAATGTGCCCCTCTCACCCCACCCCGATCCCGAATGCTGGTCTCCTGGACCTCCCTGGGCCAGCCCCATTCTCCCCACCCCGGACCAACCCAGACCCGCCCCCCTCCCCATCATCTCGATGGCCAACCCCGATAGCCCTCACTCTTCCCCCTCCACCACCACCAATCTCCTTGCAGAGTGGTAGCAGTTCGTCCCCATCCCCTTGGCACTACCTGATGCCCAGTGGAAGACACTAGTGAGCCCGGAGAATACCGTCCCAGGCCCGCTAATCATATTGAAAGTCGGATTTCAATATGCTAATCAGCTCCACGCTGATTTCCGGCGTGGAGCAGATGACGCCAAAAACTTAGCCCGGGCAATGCGCAGAAGTCTGGGTGCCCAGCGTGAACTCCGTGAAGTGGCCGCCATTGGTGTCTCTTGACCTGCTGCGCCACTCAGGCAGAGCAACGACATAGAAACATAGAAGATAGGAGCAGGAGGAGGCCATTTGGCCCTTCGAGCCTGCTCTGATGTTCATCACGATCATGGCTGATCGTCCAACTCTAGCCTAATCCTGCTTTTTCCCCATAAGCTTTGATCCCATTTGCCCCAAGTGCTCTATCCAGCCGCCTCTTGAATACATTCAATGTTTTGGCATCGATTACTTCCTGTGGTCATGAATTCCGGGCTGGGAGAATCCCGGCCAACTCTTTTCACTGTATCCCAACACACGTGACAATAATAAATCAAATCAAGGTATGACTCAGACAGATCTATTTTCTGTTGCTTCTTGTTGAGACTGGAGATCTTTGATGATGATTTGTGGAAATGAAGGGATCTGATCTTGTGCTTTAACTGGAGATTAGGAAAATGTGACTGCGCTGTTGGAGATTTCTTGAAGCTGGTTGACTTACCGAGCACTGTCAAAGTAGGGCTATTACTTAGTGGTACAGTCAGTGTAAAACTGTCCTCAACTCATGAGAACAAACACACTTGACTGTAAAATATACAATACACAAGTGCTTCTGAAATATGAGTGGAGCTTTCTTGTAACCTTTATTGTTCAGTCAAGTTATTTTCATCAGGTATCCAATTTTCTGCCAATACTGGAGGAGAATAAAGCATAACCGGATTCTGTGGTTACCAAAAATAAACCACCCACTGACATTGTATGCATAATAAGTGATGTGACCAAATGTTCATTACCAAGGTCTGACTCACTCTGTGGATTCTTGGATCGTGCTGAGTGTTTCGCCTGAATATACAAGTGGCCAGGTGGCATTTTGGGGTGCCTGGGTTTTCCCAGGAGTGGAAGGGTGAACGGTGTCACTGTTTTGGCGCAGTTTCAACCACATCTCCTTGAGCCGAATCTATTTAGCTATTCTGTGTGAACTTCCGTCTGCCCAGTAGCCTCCTGTGGGAATCTTGCGCAGTGGGAGGTTTGGTTTCTCTGCTGCAGCAGCCATTTACAGGGATCTAAGAATTAAAATCGGAACAGGAGACGACCATCTTGCCCCTCGCGCCCGCTCTGCTCTTCAATATGATCGTGGGTGATCGTTTGACTCGGCTCAACTTTCCTGCCTCATCTCTCGAGTCCTCGAGGGATTAAAAATCTGTCTCGACCTTGGATAAACTCAAGAGTCAGAGGTTTGCAGCATAGAAACAGGCCCTTCGGCCCAACTTGTCCATGCTGCCCTTTTTTTTTAATGACTAAGTTAGTCCCAATTGCCCACATTTGGCCCATGTCCCTCTATACCCATCTTACCCACGTAACTGTCTAAACGCTTTTTAAAAGACAAAATTGTACCTGCCTCTACTACTACCTCTGGCAGCTTGTTCCAGACACTCACCACCCTCTGTGAAAAAATTCCCCCTCTGGACACTTTTGTATCTCCCCCCTCTCACCTTAAATTTATGCCCTCTAGTTTTAGACTCCTCTACTTTTGGGAAAAGATATTGATTAGCTGATCTATGCCCCTCATTATTTTATAGACCTCTATAAGATCACTCCTAAGCCTCCTACGCTCCAGAGAAAAAATTCCCAGTCTATCCGGTCTCACCCTATAACTCAGTGATGGAGCATTCATGGCCTTCTTGGGTAACAAATTCCATAGATGAGCTCTGAAGAAGGATCATCCAGACTGGAAACGTTGGCTCTATTCTCTCTCCAAAGATGCTGTCAGACCTGCTGAGATTTTCCAGCATTTTCTGTTTTTGTTCCAGAGGTTCACAACCCTCCAAGTGAAGAAATTTCTCCACCTCATCTGGGTCCTAAACAATCAACTCCCTAATCCTGAAACCAGGTCCCTGTGTTCTAGATTCCCCAGCAAGGGGGAACAATATTTCCGTGTCCAGCCTATCACGCCCCTTCAGAATTTTCTATATCTCAACAAGATCACTTCTCATTCTCCTAAACTCCAGAGAATATCGCCCAATGTACTCAGCTTCTCATCATAATGCAACCCTCTCCCTATGTATCAATCTAGTCAACCTCCACTGCACCTTCTAGAACATAAGTTAGTTCTTTCTGAGATATGGAGACAAGGACTGCACTCTGCCCCAGAGCGAAGCCCTGTGCAATTGTAGCAAGAATTTCTTGTTCCTTACTCCGATCCCCTTGCAATAAAGGCCAACATGCCAATTGTCATCCTGATTTTTTTTTGCTGCACCTGTGCACTCTCCAAACTCCTTGTACAACACAATGGCACAGTGGTTAGCACTGCTGCCTCACAGCACTAAGGACCCATGTTCAATTCTGACCTTGGGTCACCGTCTGTGCGGAGGCTGCACGTTCTCCCCGTGTCTGCGTGGGTTTCCTCCGGGTGCTCCGGTTTCCTCCCACAGTCTAAAGATGTGTGGGTTAGGCTGATTGGCTATGCTAAATTGACCCTAGTGTTAAGGGATTAGCAGGGTAAATATGTGGGGTTACGGGAATAGGGCCTGGGTTGGATTGTTATCGGTGCAGGCTCGATGGGCTGAATGGCCTCCTTCTGAATTGTAGGGGTTCTATGAGTTCACACTGAACAAATCCCTCTGAACATCAACATTTAGAAATTTCATACCTTTGAAATACTTTTGATTCTTACCACCAGAGTGAATAAACTCACACTTGCCCATGTTGTACTCCATCTGCCACCTGTTGTCCGCTTGCTTAAAGAAGTTGCAGAGAGATGTAGACGGCTGATGTTCTCCTTGCAGCCTATGTTCCAACCTAGTGCTTGTATTGTCAGCACATCTGTACACGTTACTCTCCATCTAAGTCATTAATGCAGATTGTAAATAGCTGAGGTCCTGAATCATGCAGCGTTCCACTAGTTACACCCTGCCATTGTGAAAAAGCCCTGTTTACCCCTACTCTCTGCCTCCTGTCCATTAACTAATCCTCCATCTATGTTAATATATCATCCCCATTTCTACGAGCCACCCTTTCCCAATGCTTATTAAAGTTTGGTGTGGCTCCCAATTAAATGCCTTTTGAAAATCCAAGTATACTACATCTCTGGTTCTCCTTTATCTATCCTACTAGTTACATCCTTAAAAAACTCTAATGCTTTACATGCACAATTTTCCTTTCATAAAACTATGTGAACTCTGTCTGATCACACTTTGAAGTTCTAAGTCAAGATGCCCTTCGAGTCGTAGAGGTTTACAGCATGGAAACAGGCCTTTGGTCCAACTTGTCCCAATTGCCCACGTTTGGCCCATATCCCTTTATACCCATCTTACCCATGTAACTGTCTAAACACGTTTTAAAAGGCAAAATTGTACCTGCCTCTACTATTACCTCTGGCAGCTTGTTCCAGACACTCACCATCCTCTGTGTGAAAACTTTGCCCTCTGGACACTTTTGTATCTCTCCCCTCTCACCTTAAACCTATGCCCTCTTGTTTTAGACTCCCCTACCTGTGGGAAAAGATATTGACTATCTAGTTGATCTGTGCCCCTCATCATTTTATAGACCTCTATAAGATCACCCGTCAGCCTTCTACGCTCCAGAGAAAAGAGTCCCAGTCTATCCAGCCTCTCCTTATAATTCCAACTATCAAGTCCTGGTACCATCCTCTAAATCTTTTCTGCACTCTTTCTAGTTTAATCATATCCTTTCTGTAATAGGGTGACCAGAACTGTACACAGTATTCCAAGTGCGGCCTTACCAATGTCTTGTACAACTTCAACAAGACATGCCAACTCCTGTATTCAATGTTCTGATGTGGAGATGCCGGCGTTGGACTGGTGTGGCCTTTGCTACCAAATAAACCTGTTGGACTTTAACCTGGTGTTGTTAAACTTCTTACTGTGTTCAATGTTCTGACCAATGAAACCAAGCATGTCAAATGTCTTCATCACCACTCCGTCCACCTGTGACTTCACTTTCAAAGACTTAATAAAAAAAATTCTGGCACATTCCCAATGACAGATGTCATGGTGAAACAACCCTGCGAGGAGATAGCAACAAGAGCAATTGTACACCGCACAGAAATATAGCGAAGCAAAATGAGGGAAGAATTTACATAAATGAAAATCCGACCAAATTAAGGCTCCCTAATGTTTCAATGTACTAAATAGATGGCAACTATACAAGCTAATGAATGTTTTGCTTGTGTTGACTGTTGCTTTAAAGTAAAGTTTATTTATTAGTGTCACAAGTAGGCTTACATTCACACTGCAATCAAGTTACTGTGAAAATCCCCTAGTCGCCACACTCCGGCGCCTGTTTGGGTACACTGAGGGAGAATTTAGCATGGCCAATGCACCTAACCAACACGTCTTTCGGACTGTGGGAGGAAACCGCAGCACCCAGAGGAAATCCACGCAGACGCAGAATGTGCAAACTCCACACAGACAGTGACCCAGGCTGGAAATCGAACACGGCTCCCTGGCGCTGTGAGGCCGCAGTGCTAACCACTGTGCCACCGTGCCATCCCATTGTCTGAGTGCTTTGCTCTATGCAAAGAACTCAGGCCACCATATAGGGAAGATGGTGGTGTGGTGGTAATGTTATTCAATTGGTAATCCAGAGGCTCAGGCTAATGCCATGGGAGCATGGGTTCAAATCCCACTATAGCACCTGGTGGAATTTAAATTCAATGAATAAATCTGGAGTGTAAAGCTAGTCTCAGTAACGGTGACCACTTAAAACTATCGAAGATTGTTTAAAAAAACCCATCTGGTTCACTAATGTCCTTTAGGGAAAGACACTGCCACCCTTACCTGGTCTGGTCTACATGTGACTCCAGACCCACAGCAATGTGGTTGTCTCTGAACCGTCCCTCTGATGTGGCCCAACAAACCACTCTGTTCAAAGACAGTTAGGGGTGAGCAGCAAATGCTGGCCTTGTCGGCGATGCCAACGTCCCATGAAAGAGTAAATAAAAAATAGCTCTCAGTTGCTTACCAAGCATGACTATATGACAGTTGGAACTTACCGTGGAAACTCTTGTCACACCGACAGCTTTAACAACACCTTACAGCATGGTCCCTGTTCCTTACGCATGCTTGGCTACAGCATGGACACTTGGTTGATGTAATGTTGAATGTTCTAACATTTCACCCTTTTCTCTCTGCTTGCAAGCAATGCAGCAATGACGGATCTCTCTCTCTCCTGTTCCTTCTGCTTGTGAATATAGGATCCTTACAGTGCAGAAGCAGGCCATCTAGCCCATCGAGTCTGCACTGACAACAATCCCACCTCGGCCTTATCCCTGTAACCCCACTAATTTACCCCACTAATCCCTCTAATCTACGCATCCCAGGACACCTAGGGTCAATTTAACATAGCCAATGCACCTCACCCGCATATCTTTGGAGTGTGGGAGGAAACCGGAGCACCCAAAGGAAACCCACGCAGACACGGGGGAGAACGTGCAAACCCCACACAGACAGTGACCGAAACAGGGAATCGAACCGAGGTCCCTGGAGTTGTAAGGCAGCAGTGCTAACCACTGTGCCACCGTGCCGTCACGGGCAAGAGCCCAGATATTAAAGCAGAGTTGAGGTGGGGGTGGGGCGGGGTGGAGGTTGACAAGTGCACAACTTCTTGGGAATGGTTGAATTCAACTGGAATGTCCAATTATCATTTTATTTATGGACTTTGTGTTTGTGTGTGAGCAGGCGGAGCTGTGTAACATGATATCAATCTGACTATTTCAACAGCCAGTTCACAGAGACAATAGAGACAGCTTGGAATTTTCTAGATTGTATTGAAATAAGTAGAAACAGAGATATGGAAAGGAGGCAGCCAAAGACCACAGCCTGGATGATCTGATGGGTGCAGCAAGGGTAAGTGAATTGAATCCTGTTTCCCAGTAATTGGAATAAGAAATCTGCAGTCGCTGCAGAGGTGTGGCTGGAGGTGGTGTGAGAATAGATTGATATAGTTCAGTCGTGCAACTGTACAAATGTTGAAATGTGCACGATTTCAGGCGATCATCTTTGATTAAGTGCTGAAGTCAAGTTAACTTTCTGCTTTAGACATGTTGTGGAAATGCCGGTGTTGGACTGGGGTAAGCACAGTAAGAAGTCTCACAACACCAGGTTAAAGTCCAACAGGTTTATTTGGAATCACGAGCTTTCGGAGTGCTGCCCCTTCATCAGGCGACTCACCTGATGAAGGGGCAGCGCTCTGAAAGCTCGTGATTCCAAATAAACCTGTTGGACTTTAACCTGGTGTTGTGAGACTTCTTATTCTGATGTAGAAGATGAGAGATGCTGTGACATTTTACCATTCTCACCATCTCTAATACAGAGCGAGGCAGAAATGGCCCTTATCTCCAATATCTCCACTTCCAATATGGCGACCTTTGATCTCTAGGACAGCGTGTCAGACCCTCGCCCTCTCCCTTGTACTCCGTGCTTTCTTCTCCTGAAAGGGTGGCATGGCAGACCCTATGAGTGGCAACGGATGCATTGCCTTCTCTTCTCCAGGGCCTTTCCATAGAGGAGCAGCAGCACCTGTCCTTTGATGACAAGGATTCCTTCCTGTTGAAGGTGGACAACCCAGGACCTGTGGTGCCAGACAGTGGTGCAGTTACTTCAGAGGGATCTCATCAGGTGAATCGCACTTCACAGGTGAGTGCAGCATGGAGGCATGCTCGGAACAGCTGTGGGGAGTTCATGCCAGGGATCTGTAAGACCATAAGTTATAGGAGCAGAATTAGGCCACTCGGCCCACCATTCGATCATGTCTGATATGTTTCTCAGCTCCATTTTCCGGCCTTTTCCCCAAAGCCTTTGATCAGACTGAAGCCACAGAGGTTGCACCCTGTAGAAGTCCCAGAAAAAGAAAACAAACTGGGTGTTTTTGAAGAGTTGTAAATATATTTAAATAAATGTATTCCTTTGCAATACATTCCCATTCTTGAATGGGGAGTGCCGATTCCGCTTTTCATTTGTTTGTTGCTGAATATGAAGACTCGGAATTGACTGAGACTAACTGATTAACATGCAACAGGATGGATGCATGGTTACAGAAGTGGAGGGGAAAGAGTTGTTATAGTCAGTGGTACCTGTGCATCTGTGGGCAGGCAGCCGGAAGCAGGTGGCATGGTGGTTAGCACTGCTGCCTCACAGCTCCAGGGACCCGGTTCGATTCCCAGCTTGGGTCACTGTCTCTATGGAGTTTGCACATTCTCCCCGTGGCTCTGTGGGTTTCCTCCGGGTGCTCCAGTTTCCTCCCACAGTCCAAAGATGTCAAGTTAGGTGGAATGGCCATGCTAAATTGTCAATTAGTGTCGGGGGTATTAACAGGGTAAATATATATGGGGTTGCAGGGATAGGGCCTGGGTGGGACCATTGTCAGTGCAGGCTCGATGGGCCAAAAGGCCTCCTTCTGCACTGAACAAAGAACAAAGAACAATACAGCACAGGAACAGGCCCTTCGGCCCTCCAAGCCCGCGCCGCTCCCCGGTCCAGGATTGAATCCTGAATCCGGGATCCCCGCCCAATTTTCCAGCCTATCTACATCCTAATATCCTATCCACCGAGCTGTCCCTCACAGCTACGATGCTTTGTTCATCACAACCTATTAACTCACCCCCACCCCCCCATTCCAGACCATGTGATCTCCAGGGAGAGGCGAAAACCCAGAGTGAAAACCCCAGGGCCAATATGGGGAAAAAAAATCTGGGAAATTCCTCTCCGACCCCCTGAGGCGATCGAAACGAGTCCAGGAGATCACACTGGCCCTGATCAGAAAATGCTTCCCAACCCTATTCATTTCCACTTCTGCTTTACGAACACCATCTGAATTCCCTGCCCCCGAGACAGGTTCCCAACTATCCGCAGTCTCGCTCGGTACTGAGGGATTCTACGATTCTATGAAGTAGGAATTTAGTGCCTGCTCATTCAGGCACTATGGTCATGGTAGGGTATTTATGTACCTCCAAGCTAATGCAAACAGTCCATCTGTCATTAGCTGTGTAACTGAATACAAGACCCTTGCTATGTCTCCCATAGTACCTCAGCAACAACTGGAGACAAAGACATTGAGGGTGGTGGTTGTTTTCACAGTCATTGATAATGTGGGACCATCAGAACCAATCAGCAGCAGGTTGCTGTCCCTGAACTCCTGATGTGATGGCCTCAACCTTTGGGGACTTCTCAAACAGCACAAGGAGGCTGAGTCTCTGTCTTTACGTTAAGTTGATAGTACCTCCTGTGAATTCAACCCCACTATTCCCTTCTCCACTGCTAATGATTCCCATTCTCTTGCTCATCCACTGACCAAATAAAAGCATGATGTGGAGATGCCGGCGTTGGACTGGGGTAAACACAGTAAGAAGTTTAACAACACCAGGTTAAAGTCCAACAGGTTTATTTGGTAGCAAAAGCCACACAAGCTTTCGGAACCCCAAGCCCCTTCTTCAGGTGAGCTTGAAGAAGGGGCTTGGGGCTCCGAAAGCTTGTGTGGCTTTTGGTACCAAATAAACCTGTTGGACTTTAACCTGGTGTTGTTAAACTTCTTACAAATAAAAGCAACCATGGACGGCCCGGTGGCACAGTGGTTAGCACTGCTGCCTCACAGCGCCAGGGACCCGGGTTCAATTCCGGCTTTGGGTGACTGTCTGTGTGGAGTCTACACGTTGTTCCAATGTCTGTGTAGGTTTCCTCCAGGTGTTCCAGTTTCCTCCCACAGGCCAAAGATGTGCAGGTTAGGTGGATTGGCCATGCTAAATTGCCCCTTAGTGTTCAAAGACGTGTTGGTTAGTGGGCTTAGCCATGGTAAATCCGTGGGATGGGTGGAGAGGGGAGATGCTGTCAGACCTGCTGAGATTTTCCAGCATTTTCTGCTTTTGTTTCATATCCCAGAGGGAAGTGAGAAAGCAGTTGCAGGAACTGAACCTTTATCTGGATTGGGTTTCCTGACCTTTAGCCACCTTGATAAAACGATACTCAATTCTCTCCCCGACCTCTGAGAAATCTGCGCAGCTGTTCCTTCCAAACTGGGGGCTCCAAATCATAGTATAGGAGCCAGATTAATGACCAACCCAACTCTCTCCATGATGGGATACTCGGAAAACCCTCCACCCTCAAAACAACAAGTGCTTGTGCCCAATGGGTTAGGGTCGTACTTGACGGATGAACCTCTCCTGCCCTTCTTGGGGAAAGGAGGTTAATATTAAGCCCAAGTTCTCCATGGAAACCCTACCCAATGTGCCATCCACAATTGGTAAAAGCAGGCTGAATCAGAAGGGTTGAATGGTGTCAAGGTGACTGACACCAACGGGTTTAAATAAAGTTCACTTCTGCTGGTAAGCATGCTTCAGAGGCATGTCTAGCCCAGAGATTCAATCTCACAAATAAGATGGCACAGTGGCATAGTGGCTAGCACTGCTGCCTCACAGCACCAGGGACCCGGGTTCGATTCCCGGCCTGGGTCACTGTCTGTGCGGAGTCTCCACGTTCTCCCCGTGTCTGCATGGGTTTCCTCCGGGTGCTCCGGTTTCCTCCCACAGTCCAAAGATGTGCGGGTTGGGTGGATTGGCCAGACTAAATTGCTTCTTAGTGTCAGGGAGACTAGCTAGTGTAAATGCATTGGGTTATGGGGATAGGGCCTGGGTGAGATTGTGGTCAGTGCAGACTCAATGGGCCAAATGGCCTCCTCCTGCACTGTGGGATTCTATGATTCTCCATTATGTATTTCCATCCAGTCATTAATCTTCTGATCCAAACTTATCAGTATGAGTGGATACTCCCAGCTAGAGTTTCCTGTGGTGAGATTAGAAGTAGCCATATACCATCAGATCTGCATGTTACATTGCCTGGTGCTAGCTGACATTACACGGGAGGTTTGGAATTTCTATGTGGGTTTAGTTAGCCAGGAAGCATTGATAGCAACAGGAAAGTGTGTTTTTCTATTTCTTTAATGTTCCCCGCCTCAACCTTTCACAAATTACAAATCTTCAAACGATGACAATTTATACTACAAAAGAAAAAGGTGCTGATTGGTTGGCAAGTTGGCTGATTGGCTGAGGCATTACCATGGAGAAACCAATGGGGGCCAATAGGCTCCGCAAGCTCCTGGGTAATTCAACAAAGGTACAAGGCTTGAACTGACTCCTTTTGTTTGCAGTGAACACACCCCGGGGTATGAATGGATGTCGCTTCCGGCAAGCATAAATGAACAAGTTACCAGCTCAACTGGTTATCGTAACTTGTTAATGTAACACACTTCGAATTGTTTAGTAAGTGTTGCCCAATTGTAGAATCATATCTAACAATAGCCTTTTTGTTTGGAGTTTTTTCAAGCACGGGCTAGTTGCTCTGCCTGTTACGAAACACTGGGGGAATATGTTTTTTGATTCAACCAGCCCATTACTGGAATGTACGCAGCTGGCATCACTCCAGCACCGAAACAAGACGTTGCTAAATTGTGTGATAGGCAGGACGTCTTTCTGGGCTGACAGCAGCATCCTGTTTGTGGAAAATACCGCACGGGTAGCTTCAGCTGCATGTCTCTTTTTCTTAAAGTTTATTTATTTATTAGTGTCGCAAGTAGGCTTACATTAACACTGCAATAAAGTTACTGTGAAAATCCCCTAGTCACCACACTCTGGTTCGGGTACACTGAGGGAGAATTTAGCATGGCCAATGCACCCTAACCAGCATGTCTTTTAGACTGTGGGAGGAAACCCACACAGACACGGGGAGAATGTGCAAACTCCACATAGACAGTGACCCAAGCCGGGAATTGAACCCGTGTCCCTGGTGCTGTGAGGCAGCAGTGCTAACAACTGTGCCATTGTGCTGCCCTTTTCAGCAATATTCAAATTCTTTACCGTTTGTTTAAATTACAAATAATTCACAGGATCACCCTCTGTTCAAAACTTTGCACTCCATTCACTCTCAACTTCACTGGCATTCTGAGCTCCAGTGAGCTGGTTTCAAAATTCTCACCCTCAATTTCAAACCCCTCCGTGGTTTCCCCACACCCCATCTTAGTAATCTCCTTCAGCCCCTTGTTCCCACATCTACTTTCAACTTCTAACACTGTCCGAGTCCTCACCTGAACACCCCCTCCTCTCTACCAGTGCAGCATAATGCCTCAGTCTCCCACACTCTCACCTCCCAATTCCCTATCTAAAACCTTCACCAAAGCCTTCTCTTTAACTGGATTGTTAGGCCCCAACCTAACAATCCCTTTTTCCAAAAGAAAAGATGCTGGAAAATCTCAGCAGGTCTGGCAGCATCTATAAGAAGAGAAAAGCGCTGATGTTTCGAGTCCAGATGACGCGATGTCAAAGGGTCATCGGGACTTGAAACGTCAGCTCTTTTCTCTCTTTACAGATTTTTTTAAAAATTCATTCATGGGACATGGGCGTGGCTGGCTGGCCAGCATTTATTGCCCATCCTTAGTTGCCCTTGGAGGGTAGTTGAGAGTCAACCATATTGCTGTAGGTCTGGAGTCACATGTAGGCCAGACCAGATAAGGACAGCAGATTTCCGTCTCTAAAGGACATGAGTGAATCAGATGGGTTTTTTCAACAATCGACAATGGTTTCATGGTCATCAGTAGATTCTTAATTCCAGATATTTTTTATTGAATTCAAATTCCACCATCTGCCGTGACGGGATTCGAACCTGGGTCCCCAGAACGTTAGCTGAGTTTCTGGATTAATAGTCTAGTGATAATACCACTAGGCTATCGCCTCCCTGCTGAGATTCTCCAGCATTTTCTCTTTTGGTTTCAGATTCCAGCATCCGCATAATTTGCTTTTATCCAATCTATTTTTCCAGTCTTTCATCCTGGTCAGTATTGTCTTCTTGAGGATTTCTTTGAACATGAAGAAAGGTTGTAGAAATATAAATGGCCACTCAAGTGAATTGTAAAGACCTTGTGACAGCAGGAGATCAAAGCAGGAACATTTCTAGAACCCAGACCCAAAATTACACCCTCAACCAATGGCAAAAACAAGATTAACTGGTTATTTCTCTCTTTGATGTCCTCGTCTATAAATCACTCCATTGGTCTCACTCTATCTCTGCAGCTTCCTATTCTATTCCAGTGGTTCCCAACCACTGTTCCCAACTGGTGCTCCATGAAGACCCCCCAAATTCCTGCAATTAAACTAAAACTAACCTTCATCTCCAGCTCTGTGATCAGCATCTCCAAGACCCGACAAATCTTGGGGCCTCTCGCGCATGTGCCGACTGGGAAAGAGCTGCACGTGCGCGGTTTAGATTTTTTATGTTGGTCAGGCCCATACGCTTAACCAATGGGGCTTGGAGCTGAAGACAAAGGTCCCCATGCGCCTGCACAAAAAAGCAAAAACTCAAAGGGTGCAAAAACCCTGGGTGAAACGAGAGAGACAGGGAGAGGTTCAAGAAAACAGGTGCGAGGACAGGGAGGAGTTAAAAATGAAGCGACCAGTAAGGGAAGAAGACAGAGAAAATAGGAGGAGTGCCTCAAAGTTTTTTTATTGTGTATAGTGTACTTTCTCAGAAGACTAAGGAAATTCAGCATGTCCGCTACGACTCTCACCAACTTTTACAGATGCACCATAGAAACCATCCTTTCTGGTTGTATCACAGCTTGGTATGGCTCCTGCTTGGTATGGCTCCTGCTTGGTATGGCTCCTGCTCTGCCCAAAACCGCAAGAAACTACAAAGGGTCGTGAATGTAGCCCAATCCATCACGCAAACCAGCCTCCCATCCGTTGACTCTGTCTACACTTCCCGCTGCCTCGGAAAAGCAACCAGCTTAATCAAGGACCCCTCGCATCCCGGACATACTCTCTTCCACCTTCTTCCATCGGGAAAAAATACAAAAGCCTGAGGTCATGTACCAACTGACTCGAGAACAGCTTCTTTCCTGCTGCCATCAGACTTTTGAATGGACCTACCTTGCACTAAGTTGATCTTTCTCTACACCCTAGCTGTGACTGTAACACTACATTCTGCACCCTCTCTTTTCCTTCTCTATGAACAGTATGCCTTGTCTGAATAGTGCGTAAGAAAGGATGGTTTCTATGTTGCATCTGTAAAAGTTGGTGAGAGTCGTAGCGGACATGCTGAATTTCCTTAGTCTTATGAGAAAGTACACTATACACTATAAAAATAGTGCGCAAGAAACAATACTTTTCACTGTATCCCAATACATGTGACAATAATAAATCAAATCAAATCAGGTGTGTGTGCCATGACATATAAAAGATTGGGAACATAAAAGGTTGGGCCTGGCCTATGTCCTTCAATCGCCTAAATCTATCCTCTTGTGTACTTCCCTTTGTCGATCTGCTCCACAAAAATTATTTGGTTAATTTTATCATTTAATCCTGGCTGATCGCCCACATTTTACCCTCCAGAAACTTGGTCTCGTCCAAAACTCTGCTGCCCGTATCCTTACTCAGCACCAAGCTCCGTTCAGCCATTACACCTGTGCTCAGTGACCCACGTTTCCTGATCTGGCTGTGTCTCGATTTCAGGTTTCTCATTCCGGTTTTCAAACCTCTCCATGGCCGGGCCCTTCCCAATCTCCCTCAGCTCCTCCAGCACCACAACCTTTGGTGAATTCTCTGCTCCTCAAATTCTGGCCTCTTAAACATCAGCCCCCAGTGCCAGATGTGTCTTCAGATTTTAGGTCCTAAAGTCTGGAATACCCTCGCAACAGCTCCCCATCTCTTTACCGCATCTTCCTTTAAAGCTCCTTAAAGTCTGCCTCTTTTAGTGATCTGCCCTAATATTATTTGGCTTGATGCCTTGGGATGTTAAAGGAGCTATATGAATACAAGTTGTTGTTAAATTGGTCAGTTGTTTTGGACTCCACCTGTCCTGTTGGGCAAGATTGAGTAGAATGTACACGTCACAAGTCCAATCTAGTTTAAAGTTTATTTATTAGTGTCACAAGTAGGCATACGTTGACACTGCAATGAAGTTACTGTGAAAATCCCCAAGTCGCCACACTGCGGCACCTGTTCGGGTAACCTGAGGGAGAATTTAGCATGGCCAATGCACCTGTCTTTCGGACTGTCAGAGGAAACCAGAACAGTTGGAGGAAACCCACGCAGACACGGGGAGAACATGCAGACTCCGCACAGACAGTGACCCAAGTCAGGAATTGAACCCAGGTCCTTGGCGCTGTGAGGCAACAGTGCTAACCACTGTGCGACCGTGCCGCCCCTATCCGGTGTCTCCTGGAATGGTTTAACAAGTACTGGAGGGACCCTCTCACAATGGGGTTGACTGAATTGAGAAGGTGAATGAGGAAGTGAACTTTGCCCCCGTGCGTTTGGGGAGGGGGTGCTGCCATCCAGCTCCCACCTACAGGCGTGAACGTAAATCTCGCGCTTGGTGTCTGCTCGTTCTGTGGGAAGTGATGTGGGACATTGGCTCTGTGGAAACAGCTAAATGAAAGCACATTGCTGCCGTTGAGATCATTTGCACGGCGCTGGTGTTAAATATGCAGTGAAACACCACCGGTGCTTGCTGCTGATGGAGAGACCACAGGGAGCAGCTGGTAAACTCTTCAGGCATCATACACTGATATAAGGAAATAAAGTCCACTTTATTAAAAATGTAAAAGAAAACTCAGCAGCCAGTCCCTCAGTTTGAAAAGATGAAAAGGAGTTCATTTTTACTGTCGGTCTGTCAATATTAACAATCTGTTGGATGGCATTAATCAGTGCTTGGGAAATAAGCTGTGCTGTGGGGAGCCCTATCCTCTGAGCAGTCAGAGTGGGCAATGTAACTGAGCTTCCCTGATTCTGTACGAGCTACACTCAATGTTACAACTGAACAGAAACTGTCCCTCCACCTGGCGAACTATAGTGTTGGAAAGTTTGCATTGTTTGACAGTTTGCGTTAAGTGCGCTGATCCCGTTTGTCACAGCGGCTCACTCGCTACCAAAGCAAAATATTGAGGATGCTGGAAACCTGAATTTAAAAGCAGAAAATGCTGGAAATACTCAGCAGGTCTAGCAGCATCTGTGGAGAGAAAAGCAGAGCTAACCGGGGCGATCTTGAGCTCACGCTCACTGTCTGTGCCAATGTCGGCGGCGGCTCAAGATCCGCAAGTTGCAGTTCTCGCCGGAGAGTTTGTGATTTTGGATCTTCCCCATTCCCTCGCCAGCGACACCATCAGGTCCACGCCCATAACAGGCATTAACCTGATTTACATGAACTGAAATGAATTTTAATGTCATTAAAACCCACCTCCTCACCCACATATTGATCCCCTGCCATATATTGACACCATGCCAACAGGTTGGCGTGGTTTAGAACAGGCTCTCACAGACGTGAATCTGTCATGGGGGTCTCCTGGGGGAGCAATGGTAAGTATAACTCCGGGGATAGAGGGGCATGGCCAGACAATGTCATGGCAATGTACCCTGGCACTGCCCCATGGCCCAGGTTGGCATTATCCGCTTGGCATCATGCCCATTCCAACCTGAGTGCCACCCTGGCAGTGCCAAAGGGGTGGCCCCGGTGGGAACCTCTTGGGGTGGGGTGTTGGGATTCATTTAGATGCGGTGGTTGTCGGGAGCAGATGGAAGGCATGGTTGGCAGTTGGGGGTGGTGGGGTAGATGAGTGCCAGCTCAGACTCAAAGGTGGAGGTTGTAGGTAGGGACCGATGATTGGGGGGGGGTGGGGAGAAGGGGCCGATGATTGAGGGGGGCAGGGGGGAGAAGGGGCCGATGATTCGGGGGAGGGGGTGGGGAGAGGGAGAGAAGTGGCCGATGAATGGGGGTTGGGGGTGGGGCCAATATTCAGGGGGTCCAAAGGTCAGGGGAGAGGAGCCTGTGACACCTATATGGTGGGCTCAGGTTATGATTGAGGTGCTCTTTAAGGATGGCACCCCGAGCTCTGTGCAGCCGGGTTTTGCCAGTGTGTTGAGGTCCTGCCCCCTATACGCCCCCTGGATTTTTTTGGGCACAGTATCATAAGATCTGGAGAGAAATCCAACGCATTCTCGCTGGAAACAACGCTCTGCTGTTTTTTGGTAAGATTTAGCCCAGAATTTTGAGTCCAATTTGACACCTCTTCAGGAGCAAAGAGTCATTGTTAACCCGAAGCATTAACTCTGTTTCTCTCTCCACAGATGCTGCCAGACCTGCTGAGAATCCCCACTTTCTGTTTTAATTTCACACAATCAGCAGTTGGAATGATGAGTAAGTCTTTGCACCTCCTTGAATGGACTTCCAGGAATCATAGAATGCCTACGGTGTAGAAGGAGGCCATTTGGCCCATCGAGCCTACACTGACAACAATCCTACCCAGGCCCTATCCCCTTAACTCCACGCCTGCTAGTCCCCCTGACACTAAGGCAATTTAGCATGTCCAATCAACCTAACCTGCACATCTTTGGACTGCGGGAGGAAACCAAAGCATCCGAAGGAAACCCACGCCGACACTGGGAGAACATGCAAACTCCACACAGACAGTGACCTGGGCTGGAATTGAACCCAGGCCCCTGGCCATGTGAGGCAGCAGTGCTAACCACTGTGCCACCAGGAAGCTCTGGAAAATCCGCGAATTATAAATAAGCTTCGTCATTCTCGCCCTTTTAAAAGGAAGATCGACTTATTTTTCTAATTGGTTCATCAGCATCATGTCTCAAAGACCAGGGAGGAAGACACCAACCAACTGAAGATACTAAAACAACAACTGTCACTTATGTAGCACATTTAATGTGGCAAAAGGGACTTCTTGGGAGAATCAGACAAAATCTGCCACTGAATCACACAGAGACTGGCAGAGCTGGGAGGTAGGTTATAGGGAGTGCCTTAAGATAGAAAGGTAAAGAGGTGGAGAGGTTTTGAATGTTGTTAGATAAACCTCACCACCCTAGAACCACAGGGAGGAAGTCGGAGGATGGACGGGAAACCTGATTTGCATGAGAGATAATAATCAACATTTGAAATACAGCAAAGTATTCTGAGCTGGTCGCATGCCACTGGCTATATTTAGAACTTCAGAAAATAACCCTTTCCAAGCTGTACCAGATATTCCTCACCAGGAGGGCATTATACAAGGTAGGGGCTGGAGGTAACAAAAGCACAAGTGAGGTAAGCCCAGGAATAGTGGCTGGAGATACCAAGCCTGGGTTTACAAGACTTGGAGATTATAAGAGGAAGCAACACTGGGGGGCTCTTAGTTTATCTCTGCATCCATAGTGGCCGACCTCATCATAACCGCTAACAGCACAGAGGAGCATTAATGCCTGCTTTTGCTCAGCTGCCACTTCCACATTCAACAATTGTGTGCCATATCGGACTCGATAGGCTGAATGGCCTCCTTATGCACTGTATGGATCCTATAATTCTAGGCTGGTATGGTGGCACAGTAGTTAGCACTGTTGCCTCACAGCGCCAGGGACCTGGCTTCAATTCCAGCCTCGGGTGACTGTGTGGAGTTTGCGCGTTCTCTGTGTCTGCGTGGGTTTCCTCCGGGTGCTCCAGTTTCCTCCCAGACTCCAAAGATGTGCAGGTTAGGTTGATTGGCCAATGCTAAATTGCCCCTTAGTGTCAGGGAGATTAGTGGGGTAAATGTGTGGGGTTACAGGGATAGGGCCTGGGTGGGATTGTTGTTAGTGCAGACTCAATGAGCTGAATGGCCTGTTTCTGCACTGTAGAAATTCTGCGATATAGATCAGGCTTAATAACAGTGTGCATGTGCAAAAGGGCAATTGTGCACACCATTGTGCACACCATGGGTGATACGGTGACACAATGGTTAGCACTGCTGCCTCACAGCGCCAGGGGCCCAGGTTCAATTCCTGGCTTGGGGCACTGTCTGTGCAGAGTCTGCATGTTCTCCCCGTGTCTGCGTGGGTTTCTGCCGGGTGCTCCAGTTTCCTCCCACTGTCTGAAAGACGTGCTGGGTAGGGTGCATCGGCCGTACTAAATTCTCCCTCAGTGTACCCGCACAGGCGCCGGATAGTGGCAACTAGGGGATTTTCACAATAGCTTCTTGCAGTGTTAACGTGAGCCGACTTGTGACACTAATAAAATTAACTTTAACTTTAAAATAAAAGCTAGCAGTGCACCTTCTGGAAAGTAGTGAGGATTGTCTAGTGCTGTGTGTAAAGGGTTATTTTACTGAAATTCTAAATATACTTACTGGCGGGAGGCCAGCTCAGAATACTTTGCTCTATTTCAAATGTTGGTCATTATCTCTGATGTAAATCAGGATTCTTGTTCCAACAAAGAGGCGCTGCCATTTCATTTGCTTCCTTTCAGCAAGACCCAAATTAATGGCGTCATCTGAATAAATAACCAATAAAATATGATGTGCAAGTGTCCTAGCAACCACAAGCAGGGCCATTGTGACAACTATTTGTGACGGCCTAGCTTCTGAATTAAATATATATTTTCTGCGATCAATCCATTTACCCTTTATTCAGAAGCAGTTATGTAACGTGTATCTACTTTCAGTGGCCTACACAATCAGCTTTATTCAGTTAATGTTTCCCTGCATTTCAGACACCTTTCACTTACCTCTCTCTGTTGCGATGATACAGCCTCTGTAAGCTGTTCTAAATGTTAGCTGGATTAGGGGTTTATATCCAATGTATATTGTCAATGATGTTCCCATCATTTTCCGGCTCTGTGTTGGATAATGACTGCACACTGCGACTGGATCCTGAACTTCCTAACTCACAGACCACAATCAGTAAGGATAGGCAACAACACCTCCTCCACGATCATCCTCAACACCGGTGCCCCACAAGGCTGTGTTCTCAGTCCTCTACTATACACCTCATACACCTATGAGTGTGTGGCCAAATTCCCCTCCAATTCGATTTTCAAGTTTGCTGATGACACCACGATAGTGGGTCGGATCTCAAACAATGACGAGACAGAGTCAGGAATGAGATAGGGAATCTGGTGAACTGGTGCAGCAACAATAATCGCTCCCTCAATGTCAACAAAATGAAGGAGATTGTCATCGACTTCAGGAAGCGTAAAGGAGAACATGCCCCTGTCTACATCAATGGGGGCGAAATAGAAAGGGTTGACAGCTTCAAGTTTTTAGGTGTCCAGATCACCAACAACCTGTCGTGGTCCTCCCATGCCGACACTATACTTAAGAAAGCCAACCAACGCCTCTACTTTCTCAGAAGACTAAGGAAATTTGGCATGTCAGCTACGACTCTCACCAACTTTTACAGATGCACCATAGAAAGCATTCTTTCTGGTTGTACCACAGCTTAGTATGGCTCCTGCTCTGCCCAAGACCGCAAGAAACTACAAAAGGTCATAAATGTAGCCCAATCCATCACGCAAACCAGCCTCCCATCTATTGACTCTGTCTACACTTCCTGCTGCCTCGGCAAAGCAGCCAGCATAATTAAGGATCCCAAACACCCCGGACATTTTCTCTTTCACCTTCTTCCTTTGGGAAAAAGATGCAAAAGTCAGATCACATACCAACCAACTCAAGAACAGCTTCTTCCCTGCTGCTGTCAGACTTCTGAATGGATTTACCTTACATTAAGTTGATCTTTCTCTACACCCTAACTATGACTGTAACACTACATTCTCGTTTCCTTCTCTATGAACGATGTGTTTTGGCTGTATAGCGCGCAAGAAACAATACTTTTCACTTTATGTTAATACATATGACAATAATAAATCAAACCAAACCAAACTAGCTAACAACACTCTCCCAACAAGAGTATCAGTTTTTGACTTTTCAAGAAGCTCCCTCCCCACCCCTCCACCGCTTAAAGTTCAGTCAATAGATAAATGTGCAACCGAGTGTGTTTTTTGAAGTTTTAAAGTTAAAGTTTATTTATTATTGTCACAAATAGGCTTATATTAACACTGCAATTAATTTACTGTGAAAATCCCCTAGTCGCAACACTCCGGCACCTGTTCGGGTACACTGAGGGAGAATTTAGCATGGCCAATGCACCTAACCAGCACGTCTTTCGGACTGTGGGAGGAAACCGGAGCACCCGGAGGAAACTCACGTAGACGCTGAGAGAATGTGCAGACCCCACTCAGACAGTGAGCCAAGCCAGGAATCAAACCCAGATCCCATTTATATGTGTAGTAGAAGGGTCTGGTATCTATAGGGTTAATGTAGCACTGAGTACAGTACCACCCACACTGTAATGTAAGAAGTCACATGATCTGGACCTAGTGGTGTTGGCCACAGATGTGTTAAGACATTGGTTGGAGATTGTTCTACATCTTTAGTGTATATTTTATATAGTTACAAGCACTTACAAAGACTTGCTGTTAATATTCAGAAGAATATGAAGGTTTCTTTAACAGTTACGTTCTGTGACCAATAATAAGCACCTACATGCTCTAACCACAGTACACTCCCAGATTCTCTATTCTACCTCTGATGTAACCCTTATTGTGATGCAGTTCCATGTGCGCACATCCTAGTTCCTTCAAGGATTAATTCGGCATGTGCAAGTCCAGACATGGAATTCTAATCCTGTCCCGTTTGCATTGAGTGTTGTTGTAGGAATAATATTAACAACGATTTCAACATACTTTGCATTAAGAAGGAAAAATCTGAACTCACTGAACAGGAGAACAAAATGGGCAAGGGAAGATGAGAGTTTGAGCCAAAGATCAGGGCTTTGAGAAAGCGTGGAGAAACAAAGGGGAAAAGGCGAAGGGGCAAGCAATGTTGTAGAGGTGGAAAGAAAATTACCTTAATAATGGAACTAATGTGGCAGAGTTTCTGTCTGAATGGCACACCCATGTTGATCCACCAGAAGGAACTCTTCACATGTAGGCAATAAAATAAAACAAGACTTATTCCACCTTATAAATCAAAGAAAGAGGTTTAATAAAGAAACTTCATTACTCCAACACTTGCGGCCTCACCCTAGGCTATTCCAAGCTCCCACAAACCCCAGCAGCTTCTTACTTATACTGAGTCAGCTGACCACCACATCATTTGTCATTGATTATCTGGTTTACTGGGTCAGCTGACCCTTACAGCATGTTACCATCGGTCACACTACAACAGGTCCAATGTTATCATTGGTTACATTCGAACGGCCCTGATCCCAAACCCCCCGCCCCGAGGGGACAACCACTGAAGTTGACAGGGTCAAGGACAGAGATGTGAACTTTGTGATTGGAATCAAAGTGGAAGGCTTCACTTTTGATAGCATTAAGCTGAAATAAATTTTGAGCTCATCATGTTTTGTCTGGCCTGGCATTGTGAGAGTGTGCCAGCAGTATTTGGATCAATGGTAGAGGCGGAACAAAATCAAGCCCGTGCCTGTCAGCATGTATATTTGCTTTCCAGCGGGGTCCAATCCAAAGCAGACGCAGTGGCTGATTCCCTCCTCCCGAAGGGAGGATGTTGTTCCTCAGTTGCTGCCTGCCATGATCAGCTAAATCAGCACACACGGTTGTCAAATCAATCTCTCCCTGCCAACTATTTGTTCAACTTTGCAAGACAACACAACCAAGACCGATCCTCACACAATGTGAATGTCCCTGCCCCTCCAACAGGGGACATTGAATAGGAATCAGGAGCTGGACATTTTGGCTGATTTGAACTTCTCGCAAGCTCGTGTTTTCACCAGCATTGACCCAGAATCAGATCCGGCATCTACAGTTTAATGTCACACTCTGGTGGCACGATGGCACAGCGGTTAGCACTGCTGCCTCACAGCTCCAGGGACCTGGGTTCGATTCCCAGCTTGCGTCTGTGTGGAGTCTGCACGTTCTCCCTGTGTCTGCATGGGTTTCCTCCGGGGACCTATTTTCGATTCTCAGCTTGCATCACTGTCTGTGCGGAGTCTGCACGTTCTCCCTGTGTCTGCATGGGTTTCCTCCAAGTGCTCCGGATTTCTCCCACAGTCCGAAAGACGTGCTGGTTAGGTGCATTGGCCATGCTAAATTCTCCCTCAGTATACCTGAACAGGGGCTGGAGTGTGACGACTAGGGGATTTTCACAGTAACTTCATTGCAGTGTTAATGTAAGTCAACTTGTGACTTACATTAACTTTAAAATAAATGTAACTCCACAGTTTTGTAAATTTTTATCTTAATTTTCAGAAAATAATAGATAATACAGGTAAAACCACTGGGATTAGGTAGAAGTTAACATGAGAAAATACTAATAATGATGTTTATTATTTCATCTCCTCAGGTAACTCCTACTGATGTCCAGTTCCACAGGCATCAGCAGACCAAGTGGCTAACCTTCATCCCTGTGGACAGACATTGAAGGAATTAGTCTCCCTGCCTGTTTACAGATCAAGAAATTAATTAAGGTCGAAGCCTTAAGATCAGAAAAAATTAAAGACTTACATTTATATGGTGCATTTCACAGTCTCAGGTCAGGCCAAGATGCTTTACAACCTATGAGCTACTTAAAAAGTGTAGTCACTGTTTGATGCGCTATTCAGACACGAGGCTTGAAGCTCAGTAAATGAAAGGCTTTTATTTACTGTTAACGAAGCTACCAGAACTTATGTACACTATCCCAGACTGAAGGGGGTCCCGGCCAGAGCAGGGACTCTTATACCCCTCCCAGGAGGCGGAGCCCGACTGGGATGTGCCACAACACTACAGTACAAAGGTGTAACAACCCCACCCTAACCCCAACAGCAACAATAGCACAACCCAACAGTAACATATGTACATCCTTGTAGTCCTGGCCAGCCCATGGCTCAGCACTATCCAGTGGGAACCAACGATGGTTCACCACATTCACCCCTCCTTTGAAAACAAAGGCCGGCGGGGTACAAAAAGACAGAATAAAGTGTCAGCAGTCTATAAATTCAGACGGTCAGGGGGACCGCACCGTCGTTGTGACCTCCTCAATACCGGCGGTGACACCGGAGTAGGCACTTGCGGTGGCGTTCTCCCCAAAACGGCGTCCAGCTGTTCTTCCACGGACTCACAGGCCGGTTGACCCTGAGGTGACGGTAGTGCAGGGGATCCTGACACGCCCTGCAGTGGCGACCATCTTCTGGGCTCAGGCAAGCTGTACATGGGAGTAAAATGGTTAAGCAATGGTCCCGATGTTGCCCGCGCCGTGTCCGGGGAAGAAATAAGAGATAAAGGGTTTGTTACTGGGGGTATGGGAGCGACAGGGGTTGCTACGTCTCCTGCTGGCGCCAGGTCTCGGATCGAGACCGTGTCCTCTTGCCTGTCAGGGTATGCCACATAGGCATACTGAGGGTTGGCGTTGAGGAGATGGACCTGTTCGACCAATGGGTCGGACTTGCGGGCCCTTACATGTCGCTGCAGGAGGACGGGTCCTGAATACGTCAACCAAGACGGTAATGAGGTCCCCGAGGAAGACTTCCGAGGGAATGAGAACATCCTCTCGTGGGGAGTAGCATTGGTTGCCGTACACAGGAGGGAGCGAATAGAATGGAGCGCATCAGGGAGCACCTCTTGCCAACGGGAGACTGGAAGACCTTTTGACTTCAACGCCAGTAAGACAGCCTTCCAGACTGTAGCATTCTCGCGTTCCACCTGTCCATTACCCCTAGGGTTGTAACTCGTGGTCCTACTAGAGGCAATCCCGTATGAGAGCAGGAATTGCCTCAAGTCATCGCTCATGAACGACGAGCCCCTGTCGCTATGGATGTAGCTGGGGTACCCGAACAGGGTAAAAAGATCACGGAATGCCTTGATCACCGTGGCAGCGGATGTATCAGAGCAGGGAACAACAAAAGGGAACCGAGAGTACTCATCAATGATATTGAGGAAGTACACATTCCGATCTGTTGAGGGAAGGGGGCCCTTAAAATCAACACTCAGTCTCTCGAAGGGACGAGTGGCCTTGACTAAATGTGCCCAGTCAGGTCGGTAAAAGTGCGGTTTGCATTCCGCGCAAACCTGACAGCTCCTTGTTACCGACCTGACGTCCTCCACCGAGTAAGGCAGGTTGCGGGCTTTTACAAAGTGGTAGAGCCGAGTGACCCCAGGATGGCACAGGTCATTATGGAGGGCGTGCAAACGGTCCTCCTGAATACTAGCGCATGTTCCACGCGAGAGGGCATCCGAGGGCTCATTGAGTTTCCCTGGACGATACATGATATCATAGTTATAGGTGGAGAGTTCAATTCTCCACCGCAAGATCTTGTCATTCTTGATCTTGCCCCTCTGCGTGTTGTTAAACATGAACGCCACGGACCGCTGGTCCGTGATCAGGGTGAACCGTTTTCCCGCCAAGTAATGGCGCCAGTGCCTGACGGCCTCCACAATGGCCTGGGCCTCCTTTTCCACCGCTGAATGCCGAATTTCGGGGCCTTGGAGGGTGCGGGAAAAAAATGCGACAGGCCTGCCCGCCTGGTTAAGTGTGGCGGCCAGGGCGAAATCAGATGCATCGCTTTCCACCTGAAAGCGGATGGACTCGTCTACTGCGTGCATCGTAGCTTTCGCAATGTCGGCTTTCAATTTATCGAAGGCCAATCGGGCCTCTGGCGTTAAGGGAAAAGTCGTGGACTTAATGAGCGGACGGGCTTTGTCCGCGTAGTTGGGAACCCACTGCGCATAATAAGAGAAGAAGCCTAAGCATCTTCTCAGTGCTTTTGCACTAGTAGGTAAGGGAAGTTCAGCAAGGGGGCGCATACAGTCTGGATCAGGGCCAATGACCCTGTTTTCCACTACGTATCCTAGGATGGCTAAACGGCGCGTACGAAATGCACACTTCTCCCTGTTGTAGGTCAAGTTCAGGCGAGATGCAGTGCGTAAGAAGTTCAGGAGGTTTGTGTCGTGGTCCTGCTGGTCATGGCCGCAGATGGTGACATTATCCAGGTACGGGAAGGTAGCCCGCAGCCCGTTCTGGTCCACCATTCGGTCCATAGCACGCTGGAAGACCGAGACCCCATTGGTGACACCAAAGGGAACCCTGAGAAAATGATACAAGCGACCATCCGCCTCAAAAGCCGTGTATTGTTGGTCCTCTGGGCGAATGGGGAGTTGGTGGTAGGCAGACTTGAGGTCTATGGTGGAGAACACCCGGTACTGCGCAATCTGATTGACCATCTCAGATATGCGCGGGAGGGGATACACATCCAGCTGCGTATATCGGTTAATGGTCTGACTGTAGTCAATGACCATCCGGGGTTTGTTCCCGCTCTTGACCACCACGACCTGCGCTCTCCACGGACTAGCACTGGGTTGTATGATCCTTTCTTTGAGGAGCCGCTGAACCTCAGATCTAATGAAGATCCGATCCTCAGTGCTGTAACGCCTACTTTTAGTCGCGATGGGCTTGCAGCCTGGCACAAGATTCTGAAACAAGGAGGGTGTGGTGATCTTCAGCGTCGAGAGGCTGCAGGCGGGGCGCGTTGGGTAATTTGGAGGCTGCTGCTGTTTTCCCACTGCCAGTGAAGGGAGTGGCCCACCATACTGTAGGATTACACTCCTCAAGTGGACCATGAAGTTTAGTCCGAGAAGTATTGGCGCGCAAAGATACGGCAACACAAGGAGCTTGAAGCGCTCGTAAACTGTGCCTTGTACTTTCAAGGTTACCACGCAACTCCCTAGCACGGCAACAGACCGGGACCTTGATGCCATAGAGATTGTCTGTTTGGCAGGTTGAATCTGGAGTCCACACCGCTTCACAGTGTCTGGGTGGATAAAGCTCTCAGTGCTCCCGCTGTCAAACAGACAATAAATCACGTGGTTATTTACCTGGATATTCATCATAGATCTGTCGAGTCTATGAGGCTTGGCCTGGTCCAGGATGATCGACGCCACCGTTGGTTCATGAGCGCCACTGCAGGCAGCTGAAATCGATGCGGAGGACCCCTGCTGGTCGTTCGTGGTCAGTGTCGACCAACATGGCTGCCCCCATGAATCGCACGTGGGTGAGGGCGCCAAACTCAGCGACCCCTGGTGGTCATACTCCTCCAACTCCGTCGACCATAATGGCGTCGTCCTGGTCTCGCATGTGGACGAACCCCGCGATGACTTCGATGATGAAGACCCAAGCTCTGAAGAATCGCAGGCCGCACTGCCGTTCCTGGGTTTAGATCGGCATACTTTTGAATCATGCCCTTTTTTACCGCATGCGGTGCACAATACAGCTTTAGCGGGACACTTTTGCCGGGTATGCTTCGCTCCTCCACAGAAGTAGCACCGCGGGCCGCACGGGGCTGCAGCCGTCGTCTGGCCCGAATGGGAGCACGCCATTACACAGCATTTCGAACCCGAGGGACGAGGAGGGATTTGCGACTGCTCCTGCCACGTTGTCTCCACGTGGTCCTCCGGATATAAAACTAAGCTCTTGGAAGCCAACTCGAGCATCTCTGCTAACTCGATGGCCTGGGTAAGATTAAGGTTACCCTTCTCCGACAGTTTAAGTCGAATGTACGACGATCCGACCCCGGCCACAAACGCATCTTGGGCGAGGTCGTACATGCTCTGCTCAGCCGACACAGCTTTGCAGTCACAGCCCCTGGCTAGCTGTAGGAGCTCATTGGCATAGTCCTCCATCGTTTCGCCAGACTGCCGTCGTCGAGTGGCTAGGAGGTAACGAGCGTGTATCTCGTTAGGTGGTTTGGTATAGCGCTTCTTTAGAAGCTCGAGGGCCTTAGGGTAATTAGTGGCCGCACGGATCGCGAGGTAGACAGTGTCGCTTACCCTCGCATGGAGGACCCGGAGTCTGTCATCATCAGTGGTGACCGCTGCGGAGGCTGCCAGGTAGTCTTCGAAACACTTCAGCCAGTGGTCGAAGGTGTTAGAAGCGCCCACCGCACGTGGATCTAGCGTAAGGCGTTCCAGCTTCAGAATTTGCTCCATACTCTCTCTCTTTTTTTTCGACGAGAGTTTAACGACAGTAAATAAAATTGATGCGCTGTTCAGACACGAGGCTTGAAGCTCAGTAAATGAAAGGCTTTTATTTACTGTTAACGAAGCTACCAGAACTTATATACACTATCCCAGACTGAAGGGGTCCCGGCCAGAGCAGGGACTCTTATACCTCTCCCAGGAGGCGGAGCCCGACTGGGATGTGCCACAACACTACAGTACAAAGGTGTAACAACCCCACCCTAACCCAACAGCAACAATAGCACAACCCAACAGTAACATATGTACATCCTTGTAGTCCTGGCCAGCCCATGGCTCAGCACTATCCAGTGGGAACCAACGATGGTTCACCACACTGTTGTAATGTAGAAATGGGGCGGCACAGTGGTTAGCACTGCTGCCTCACAGTGCCAGGGACCTGGGTTCAAATCCCGGCTTGGGTCATTGCCTGTGTGAAGTCTGAACATCCTCCCCATGTCTGCGTGGGTTCCCCCCAGGTGCTCCGGTTTCCTCCCACTGTCCGAAAGACATACTGGTTAGGTGCAGTGGCCGTGCTGAATTCTCCCTCAGTGTACCCGAACAGGCACTGGAGTGTGACGACTGGGGGATTTTCACAGCAATTTCATTGCAGTGCTAATGTAAGCCTACTTGTGACAATAGTAAATAAACTTTAACTTTAAGCATGGGAGACAATTTTCACACGTCCACAATCAGATAAATGAACAGATAACATTCTTACTGATGTTGGTTGTGTTCAGGTCAGAAACGCCAAAGTGTTTTATGAAGTCCGCCTGGATCATAAGTTTTGCACTTTGAATTTGGCTGGGGTAAGCATCAGATGTTTCACTTCAGGTATGATCCAAATGACCCACTCGGGAGCTTTTATCAAACAAAGTTTACTTAAGAATATAGTTAATTGTATAGAATGAAAATTAGCAAGAACTTTTACCAATTACAAACAAGAAAAAAAACCCATGATATTGTATAAACCTCAACAGCTAAATACCGTTCCATCCAAACAGATCCCATAAACAAAACCCTTGCCACAGGTTTAACACAGAAAATACCAATGCTCACTTGATGCTGGAACCTAGTCCCTTGGTTGGATGCTGCAATTCTCTTGATACACTCACAGTCAAGCTTGAAGTCAGAACAGCTTCCCAAAACACCAGGGGGATAGAGACTCTAGGCACTCGCTAAAAAAACACCAATTTTCACTCCAGGAAGGCAAGGAGCCTTGCTTCCAGCTCGCCAGCAGAACTCACAATACCAGGAGAGAGAGGAAACATTGCTTTTCAGTTTGATGTCCAAACACCTTCGAAACTAAAACAGCAGCCAAACTGAAAATGAAGCAATTCCTATTACCTGACCTGTCGATCATTCTTCCCCCGAACAATGCAGGTTCATAAAGAAATCCCAGTAAGTAACTAAGGCCCAGAGTAAAAATGAACCAAACCCCATTTAAACCATTGAAGCTGCAAAAGAAGGACTCCTTGCAGACAGGTCAGCAACAGTGAAAAAAACCAAAGCTGCTTAACTACAGAGCATATGATTTTTAAAAAAGCATTTCTTAAAGGCGCACTAGCGTCACAGTTGAGGAATAGTTTTTAAAGTTTATTTATTAGTGTCACAAGTAGGCTTACATAACACTGCAATGGAGTTATTGTGAAAATTCCTTAGTCGCCACACTCCAGCGTCTGTTCGTGTACACTGGAGGAGAATTTAGCATGGCCAATGTGATGCACCATCAATCGAGCAAAGACTAGTTTGTATGCAAGAACAAATAGGCTTTTATTAGCAAAAGACTTGGAGCACACCCATGCCGATGAACTGGTCCAGACTGAGGCAGGGAGGTGGGGAGCAGTCACCTTTATACCTGGACCAGGGTAGGGAGGAGTCTCGGGTAGGGCTGGCAGGGATGTGTCCAGGCATGTCACATATAATAAGTATAAAGTTACTGATGTCACATGTCACATGTAATAAGCTAACGGTGGTTTACCACACAATGCACCTGACCAGCACAACTTTTGGACTGTGGGAGGAATCCAGAGCACCCGGACGAAACTCTCGCAGATATGAGGAGAATGTGCAAACTCTGCGCAGACAGTGACCCAAGATGGGAATCGAACCCAGGTCCCTGTCGCTATGAGACAGCAGTGCTAATCACTGTGCCATCGTATTGGCCAGGACACTGGGGAAAGCTCCCCTTCTCTTTGAAGCAGTACAGCAGGATTTTCAAGGCCAGCTGAGGGGGCAGACAGAGAAGGTTTAACATTGTAGATTTAAAAACTTACCCTTTTCCCGAGGCTGCTGAAGAATGCTAGGCGGAACATGCTCAGGCGCACTAAATCCAACTGTAACGAACCCACCATCACCCTGCCTGAGATCAACTTGCTAAGAGCACACCTGACACTTCCTTGGCCTGGACGATGGCACCCCATCAATGTTGTTGTTACCCATTGAGCCATTAAGTGCCAATTCCCTCATCACAGCACATTACCAAGACCGCAAGAAACTACAAAGGGTTGTGAACGAAGCCCAGTCCATCACACAAACCAGTCACCCATCCACTGATTCCATCTACACTTCTCGCTACCTCGGGAAAGCAGCCAGCATAATCAAGGACCCCACGCACCTCGGACATACTGTCGTCCACCTTCTTCCGTCGGGAA
This sequence comes from Mustelus asterias, assembly GCF_964213995.1. Classification (NCBI taxonomy): domain Eukaryota; kingdom Metazoa; phylum Chordata; class Chondrichthyes; order Carcharhiniformes; family Triakidae; genus Mustelus; species Mustelus asterias. The sequence continues at coordinate 27,064,969 of NC_135826.1, read as the reverse complement.
GTCTGAAGCAAGATAGCAGAATCAAGCTTTTTCCCTATTGTCATCAGACTTTTGAATGGTCCTATCATATATTAAGCTGATGTTTCTCTTCACCCTAGCTGCAATATTATATTCTGCACCCTCCGCTTTTCCTTCTTCCCTATGTACTCTATGAACGGTATGTTTTGCCTGTATAGCGCACAAGACACAATACTTTTCAGTGTATCACCGTACATGTGACAATAATCAATCAAATCAAATCAAATCAATGATTGGCTCCATATTAATTACTTAAACAATCCAAATCAGATGGTAAGAAAGGTGGTCTAACAGCAATGTTCTCTCCCTAGCCAACATTCGCACCATTGAGGAGCAAATCACCCTGCTGGGCAGGGTATGTTATTCATGTACTTTACACCAGACTCCCAGAACAACTGCTCTACTTGGAACAGGGCCACGGCAGGGACCTCCCAGGAGAACAATAGAAACACTGGAGGGATGTCCAAAGAAAGGTTCAACGTCCCTGCTGGCCAAGAGGAGCCCCTGGCCCACAACTGAACAAAACAAAGATGTTTCATTCAGGAAGGCACTGAACACCGAGAGGGACCTCGTCAGGAAAGTGCAGAGGCAAGGTTGTGAAAAGTAAGTAAAGTAAAGTTTATTTATTAGTCACAACTAAGGCTTACATTAACACTGCAATGAAGTTACAGTGAAATTCCCCTAGTCGCCACATTCCGGCATCTGTTCAGGCCAATGCACCCTAACCAGCACGTCTTTCAGAATGTGGGAGGAAACCCGAGCACCCAGAGGAAACCCACACAGACACGGGGAGAATGTGCAGACTCCACACAGACAGTGACCCAAGCCGGGAATCAAACCCGGGTCCCTGGCGCTGTGAGACAGCAGTGCTAACCACTGTGCCACCGTGCTGCCCGTATAGTGTCCCTGTGGCGTCGGGGAGGACGTACAAACCTCCAAACAATCCATCCACCTGACTCTCCAAGCACCGCTTGTCCCACATGTGGCCGGGTCTGCAGAGCGTGCACTGGACTTATCGCCCATCTCCGAAGCCACCGAATCGGAATGGAAGCAAATCGTCCGCAATCCCGAGGGGCTGCCTCAGATCAGAAAAAGAACTTAAACAATAAGTAATCTTATCCTGGTGGGAAACTAATGCAATTGGTTGAATGTTATTTTACATCCCACTGATTCTATCCTGCGTCAATGTGAATGGAGAATGAAATAAGACTGGGTACAAACCTGCATTCAGCTGAATCCTATCAGTTCCCAATGGCTGGTTCAAATTCAAATTATCCCCATAATGTTCATATTAAAAGTACCAGCTATGCTGTTACTTCCCCCACTTCTAATCACTTCTCTCCTGAAAGAAGCAACTCATACTGGGAAACAAAGAGTAGGTTTTATATATATTATCTCGAGTTTTCTCTTGTTCCTGTGTTATATATCAATCTCTCAATCTCCAATGGCATAGCTGTGGTTTCATAGAGTCCCTACAGTGCAGAAGGAGGCCATTCGGCCTACTGAGTCTGCATCTCTCCGACAGAACATCTTATCCAAGCCCACCCCCCCTTACCCCACGCATTTACCCCGCTCGTACCCCAATTTACACATCTTTGGACACTAAGGGACAATTTAGCATGGCCAATCAACCTAACCCGCACATCTTTGGACCGTGGGAGGAAATTGGAACACCCGGAGGAAACCCCCGCAGACACGGGAAGAATGTGCAAACTCCACACAGACAGTCACCCGAGACCAGAATTGAACCCGGGTCCCTGGCGCTGTGAGGCAACAGCACTAACTACTGTGCCACCGTGCCGTCTCTCTAGCTTCTTCACTGAGTTTTAATTCTGTTTGGTTTTTTAATTGATTAATAAACAACCTTTTTTTTGTCAGGAGCCCTCGGCTACCATGCCCTGGAACTTTGAACCTTAGAATGTTCCACGTTTTTCTCTCATTGGGATGGATCTTTTGGGTTTATTTAAAGTGTGGTGTGTACATTGTAATTCCTCATCCACCCATCAGATGTCCCTGGAGAAATACCTCAGTCAGTTGCTGTGATTGAAAAATCTTTAAATGGAAAGTTGTACTACATAAGAGAAAACACTCATGCTGCTGTATTTGTTATTTATTATTATTTAGTCATATTCTTTCTTTTTCTAAAACTCATGTGACGCCTCATTTTCCTTCATTTGACTCATTGTGATCTTCCTCTGAAGAGAAAGTTGCATTGCATCCTTCCTTTGTTAGTATTGTGAATTGTGAGGACAGTGTAGAGCTTCAGAAGGACATAGCCAAGTTGGTGGAGTGGGCAGAGAGGTGGCAGATGAAGTTCAATGCGGAGAAGTGCGAGATGATGCATTTTGGTAGGCAGAACAAGACAAAACAAGAGACAATATAAAGTAAGGGGTAAAATCCTAAAAGGGGTGCAGGAGCTGAGGGACCTGGGTTTATATGTGCAGAGATCACTGAAGGTGGCAGGACAGGTGGAGAGAGCAGTTGATATAAAGTACAAGAGCAAGGAGGTTATGCTGAACTTATACAAGACTTCAACTGGAATATTGTGCACAGTTCTGGAGGCCACACTACAGGAAGAATGTGAATGCATTGGAAAGAGAGTTTACAATGGTTCCAGGGATGAGAAACTTCAGTTGTGAGGAGAGATTGGAGTGGTTGGGACTGTTTTCCTTGGAGAGAAGAAGGCTAAGAGGAGATTTAATAGAGATGTTCAAAATCATGAGGGGGGCGGACAGAGTAGATAGGGAGAGACTGTACCCATTCATAAAAGGATCAAGAATGAGAGGGCATGAGATTCAAAGTGATTTGCAAAAGAAGCAAATTTGATGTGAGAAAAAATGTTTCCACACAGTGAGCGGTTCGGATCTGGAATGCATCCCCTGGAAGTGAGGTGGAGGCAGATTCCATCGAGGCATTCAAGAGGGCATCAGATGATTATTTGAATAGAAACGATGCGCAGGGGTACGGGAAAAAGGCAACAGAATGGCACTGAGCCATAATGCTCATTTGGAGAGCAGGTTAAGACACAATGGGCCGAATGGCCTCCTTCGGTGCAGTAAAAATTCTGTGATTCATTTAATCACTCTCTTCAGATTGTAGAACAGGTACAGATGCAAATGAAAAGTTGGTAAGGACCTTGTCCTAAGCAGTGGCGCATATCATAATCCTCTGGTGGCTGAGTTTCCATCTTACCTCCCCTGACCCCTCAGTTGAAGCATCTACAGCTCTGTTGGGAGTGGTGGCTAGGACTTGGTTTGGCACTCAGGGAGGACTTGATGTTAGAGTCTGTATTTATTCTTTAGAAGCCTGCTTCTTTCCTCCAGAAATAATCAGATTTTGTGGCATTTTAACCCTTATCCCTATGTCGTTTACCACTGGTTTCTGTGGCTATGACTCATCTTTCATTCCCTCGCCCTGCAGTATCAATATCTCTCACTTTCTCTGCCTTTTAGCTTTAATAAAGGGTCATCTGGACTCGAAATGTCAGCTCTTTTCTCTCCTTACAGATGCTGCCAGACCTGCTGAGATTTTCCAGCATTTTCTCTTTTGGTTTCGGTTACCACTTCTGCCTGCCTTCAGTAATGATTGAGATTTATATCGCGAAGATCATTCACTTGCACACATCATTCACCGGCCTTGGATGGACAAGTTGCTAAAAACAAAAGGACAATTAAACTCAGCCAGGTTCCCAGTCAGAAGGAGGAGGAGGGGGAATGGTATTCACTTGGGAGGCGGTGACATAGTGGTATTGTCACTGGATTAGTAATCCAGAGACCTAGAGTAATGCTTTGGGGACTTGTGTTCGAATCCCACCACAGCAGATGGTCAAATTCAATAAAGAAAAATCTGGGGTATTAAAAGTCTAATGATGACCAGCTATTATCGGCACGGTGACACAGTGGTTAGCCCTGCTGCCTCACAGCGCCAGGGACCTAGGTTCGATTCCCGACTTGGGTCGCTGTCCGTGCAGAGTCTGCACGTTCTCCCCGCATCTGCGTGGGTTTCCTCCGGGTGCTCCGGTTTCCTCCCACAGTCCGAAAGACGTGCTGGTTAGGTGCTAATTTCTCCCTCAGTGTACCCGAACAAGTGCTGGAGTGTGGCGACTAGGGGATTTTCACAGTAATTTCATTGCAGTGTTAATGTAAGCCTTGTTACACTAATAAATAATAATAAATAATTGATTGTTATAAAAATCCATCTGGTTCACTAATGCCCTTTAGGGAAGGAAATCTGCCATCTTTACCTGGTCTGGCCTCCATGTGACTTCAGAGCCACAGAAAATGTAGCTGATACTTAACTGCCCTCTGAAATGGCCTAGCAAACCACTCAGTTCTAGGGCAATTAGGGATGGGCAGAAAATGCCGGTCTTGCCAGCGACACCCACTTCCCCTGAATGAATAAAAAAAACTTCTGGGTCCGAACTCTTGTGGGTTTATCTCACGGTTGGAGTCTTAATCACATTTTAGCTTCCAAATGATTGAAATTTGTTCTTTGTGTTTGATGAGATCAGAGATATTTTCAAACTTCTGTAGTTACCTTTTTTGGTTGTTGAGGTTGGAAAATGGCTCATGATTAGACTTTCCTGAGTGCATGTTAGAAGAGTTTGCTTTTTAAATATTGTCCAATCTGTAATAAAGAAAGGACATTTATATCATGCCCTTCACAACCTCAGGAAGCCCCAAAGCATTTTACACCAATAAAGTCATTTTCGCACAGCAGGCGGCATGGGATGGCGACATTGCACACACCTCCCCCCCCACCCCCCCCCCCGCTGGATTAACGTCAGCTGGAAGAAAACACTAGAACAAGACTGCCCCCATTATAGAGATTGGGAGGTGTGGTGAACCATCGTTGGTTACCACTGGGGGTTGTTATTATGTTACTGTTGGGCTAGGGTGTTGTCACTGTGGGGGTTGTACAATGTTGTTGGGTTAGGGTGTTTACCTGTTATAAGTGTTATTATGGCACATCCCGGTGGGGCCCCGCCTCCGGAGGAGAGGTATAAGACCCTCTGCTCCGGCAGGACCCCTTCAGTCTGAACTGGTGTATTCGTGTTAGTAGTTCCATTGTTAGACAATAAAAGCCTTCAATACTGAAGCCTTGTTCCACGTGCTTGATTGTCGCGCATCAATTTTATTGTCTAACAGAAAACTCTCAGCTGTACAAAAAAAGAGTATGGAACAGATCTTGAAACCAGATCGTCTGGCGCTGGACCCACGTGCGGTCGGTGCCGCTAACACCTTCGACCACTGGTGGAAGTGTTTCGAAGACTACCTGGCTGCCTCTGTAGCAATTACTACAGACAGCGACAAACTCCAAGTCCTCCACGCAAGGGTAAGCGACACGATTTATCTCGCGATTCGTGCGGCTCCCACTTACCCGAGGGCCGTCGAGCTCTTGAAGAAACGATACACGAAACCACCCAACGAGATACACGCTCGTTACCTCCTCGCTACACGACGTCGGCAGTCGGGCGAAACCATGGAGGACTACGCCAATGAGCTCCTGCAGCTTGCCAGAGGTTGCGATTGTAAAGACGTATCAGCCGAACAATACATGTACGACCTCGCCCGAGACGCGTTCGTAGCAGGGGTAGGGTCCTCGTACATCAGGCTTAAATTACTGGAAAAGGGGAACCTCGACTTGACCCAAGCGATGGAGATGGCTGAGATGCTGAAAGCGGCGTCGAAAAGCTTGGCGCTGTACCCCGAGGACCACGTGGAGTCAACGTGGCAAGAGCAAGCCCAGCTCCCTCCTCGCCCCGCAAACCCGCGCTCCCAGATCGATCCGACGACGGCGGCAGCTCCAGGTGGCCAGTGATGCTATTTTTGCGGTGGGGCCAAGCATCCACGGCAACAGTGTCCGGCAAGAACGGCAATCTGCAGCCAGTGCGGTAAAAAAGGCCACTACGGTAAAGTCTGCAGGTCGAAGTCTAAAAACGGCAGTGCAGCTTGTAACCCTCCAGAACGGAGACAATCTCCTTCGGCGTCGCAGTACCCATGAGGTCCGACCACGTGCGAATCCAGGACGGCGCCATCGTGGCTGACGGAGGAGGAGGAAGACCACCAGAAGTCGCTGCGTTTGGCGCCCTCGCCCACGTGCGATTCATGGGGGCGGCCATCATGGTCCACGACGACTAGGAGCGACCAGCAGGGGTCCTCAGCATCAACATCGGCGGCATGCAGTGACGCCCAGGGGCCAACGGTGGCGTCGATCTCCCTGGACCAGACTAAGCACCACAGGCTTGAGAATTCAATGATGGATATAAAGGTAAATGGTCGAACTGTGAATTGTCTGTTTGACAGTGGGAGCACCGAGAGTTTCATACACCCTGAAACTGCTAAAAGGTGTGGACTCCGGGTTCTCCCTGCCAGGCAGACAATTTCCATGGCATCACGGTCCCGGTCTGTACCGATCCAAGGACGATGTATGGTAACTCTAGAGGTACAGGGCACAATTTACGAGCAATACAGGCTCCTTGTGTTACCTCACCTTTGTGCGCCAATTCTCCTCGGACTAAATTTTATGGTCCACATGAAGAGTGTGATCCTACAGTACGGTGGGCCACTCCCTTCACTGGCAGTAGGGAATCAGCCGCAGCCTCCAAATTGCCCAAAGCGCCCCGCATGCAATCTTTCCACTCTGAAAATCACTACACCATCCCTATTTAAGAATCTGGTACCAGGTTGCAAGCCCATCGCTACTAAAAGTAGGCGTTACAGCGCTGAGGACCGGATCTTTATTAGATCTGAGGTTCAGCGGCTCCTCAAGGAAGGGATCATACAGGCCAGTGCTAGTCCGTGGAGAGCGTAGGTCGTGGTAGTCAAAAGCGGGAACAAACCTCGGATGGTCATCGACTACAGTCAGACCATTAACCGTTATACGCAGCTGGATGCGTATCCTCTCCCGCGCATTTCTGATATGGTCAATCAGATTGCGCAGTACCGAGTGTTCTCTACCGTAGACCTTAAGTCCGCCTACCATCAACTCCCCATCCGCCCAGAGGGCCGACAATATACGGCTTTTGAGGCGGATGGTCGTCTATACCATTTCCTCAGGGTTCCATTTGGTGTCACCAATGGGGTCTCGGTCTTCCAGCGTGCTATGGACCGAATGGTGGACCAGAACGGGTTGCGGGCTACCTTCCCGTACCTGGATAACGTCACCATCTGCGGCCATGACCAGCAGGACCATGACACGAATCTCCAACACTTTCTGCGCACCGCATCTCGCCTGAATCTGACCTATAACAGGGAGAAGTGCGTATTCCGTACGCGCAGGTTAGCCATCCTCGGATACGTGGTGGAAAACGGGGTCATTGGCCCTGATCCAGACCGTATGCGCCCCCTTTCTGAACTTCCCGTGCCCGCTAGCACGAAAGCACTGAGGAGATGCCTCGGGTTCTTTTCGTACTATGCACAGTGGGTCCCCAACTACGCGGACAAAGCTCGTCCGCTCATCAAGTCCACGACCTTCCCACTTACGCCGGAGGCCCAATTGGCCTTCAAGGCTTTGAAAAGCGACATTTCGAAAGCCACGATGCACGCGGTGGATGAATCCATCCCTTTCCAGGTGGAGAGTGATGCATCTGATTTCGCCCTGGCCGCCACACTAAACCAGGCAGGCAGGCCCGTCGCATTCTTTTCCCGCACCCTTCAAGGCCCCGAAATTCGGCACTCAGCGGTGGAGAAGGAGGCTCAGGCCATTGTGGAGGCAGTCAGACACTGGCGCCATTACCTGGCGGGGAAGCGGTTCACTCTGATCACGGATCAACGATCCGTGGCGTTTATGTTCAGCAACACGCAGAGGGGCAAGATCAAGAACGATAAGATCTTGCGGTGGAGAATTGAGCTCTCCACCTATAATTACGATATTATGTATCGTCCAGGGAAGCTCAATGAGCCCTCGGATGCCCTCTCGCGCGGAACATGCGCCATCATGCAGGAGGACCGCTTGAAGGCCCTCCACAATGACTTGTGTCATCCTGGAGTCACCCGACTCTACCATTTCGTCAAAGCCCGCAACCTGCCCTACTCGGTGGAGGATGTCAGGTCAGTGACGAGAAGCTGTCGGATTTGCGCAGAATGCAAACCACACTTTTATCGACCAGACCGGGCACAATTGGTCAAGGCCACTCGCCCTTTTGAGAGGCTGAGTGTGGATTTTAAGGGCCCCCTTCCCTCAACGGACCGGAACGTCTATTTCCTCAACATAATAGACGAGTACTCCCGGTTCCCGTTTGTTGTCCCCTGTGCGGACACGTCGACTGCCACCGTCATCAAGGCATTCAGTGAGCTTTTTACCCTGTTCGGGTACCCCTGCTACATTCATAGCGACAGGGGCTCGTCGTTCATGAGCAACGACTTGAGGCAATTCCTGCTCTCATTCGGGATTGCCTCTAGTAGAACCACGAGCTACAACCCTAGGGGTAACGGACAGGTGGAAAGGGAGAATGCTACAGTCTGGAAGGCTGTCCAACTGGCACTGAAATCCAGGGGCCTTCCAGTCTCCCGTTGGCAGGAGGTCCTTCCAAATGCGCTCCATTCTATCCGCTCTCTCCTGTGTACGGCAACCAATGCTACTCCCCACGAGAGGATGTTCTCATTCCCTCGGAAGTCGTCCTCGGGGATCTCATTACCAGCCTGGTTGACGTACCCAGGACCCGTCCTTCTGCGGCGACATGTGAGGGCTCGCAGGTCCGACCCCTTGGTCGAACCGGTCCAACTCCTCCACGCCAACCCTCAGTATGCCTATGTGGCATATCCTGACGGGCGAGAGGACACTGTCTCCATTAGAGACCTGGCGCCCGCAGGGGACGTAGCAACTCCTGTCGCTCCCATACCCCCTGTCACGAATCCCCTACTACTCATTTCTTCCCCAGACGTGGCGCGGTCAGCACCGGGACCAGTGCATAACAGTTCTACTCCCATGTACAGCTTGCCTGAGACTCGGAGATCGGCGCCACCACCGAAGGTTCCAGGATCTCCTGCACCATCGCCTCACCAGGGCCAACCGGCCCGGGAGTCCTTGAGGGGACAGCCGGATGTTGTTTTGGAGAGAACGTCACCGCAAGCACCTGCTCCGGTTTCGCAACCGGTGTTGAGGAGATCACAGCGACGGTGCGGTCCTCCAGACCGTCTGGACTTGTGAATTTTGTACATATGACCTGTTTTTTTTTGCACCCCGCCGGCCTTTGTTTTTAAAGGAGGGGTGAATGTGGTGAACCATCGTTGGTTACCACTGGGGGTTGTTATTATGTTACTGTTGGGCTAGGGTGTTGTCACTGTGGGGGTTGTACAATGTTGTTGGGTTAGGGTGTTTACCTGTTATAAGTGTTATTATGGCACATCCCGGTGGGGCCCCGCCTCCGGAGGAGAGGTATAAGACCCTCTGCTCCGGCAGGACCCCTTCAGTCTGAACTGGTGTATTCGTGTTAGTAGTTCCATTGTTAGACAATAAAAGCCTTCAATACTGAAGCCTTGTTCCACGTGCTTGATTGTCGCGCATCAGGAGGCAAGCTAACCTGATTGAGAGTTGGACTTCTGCCCCTCATTGGAAGGAATTTCCATCCTCTGGAGCTGCCAGCCAATCTGATTGTCAGCGCCAAAGCTTATAGGTTTGTACAGCACAGAATGAGGCCCTTTGGTCCATCGTGTTCTTATTTCATAGGAAATAGGCACAGGAGTAGGGCATTCAGCCTCTCGAGCTGGCTCTGCCATTCAATAAGATCGTGGCTGATCAGTGGCCTAACTCCATGTACCTGCCCTAGGCCTATATCCCTTGATATACCTGCTCAATAAAAATGTTTCTATCTCAGGCTTAAACCTAACAATTGAACCAGCATCCACTGCCGTTAGAGGAAGAGAGCTCCAAATCACCACCATGCTCTGCGTGTAAAAGTATTTTCTAGCATCTCTCCTGAATGGCTTGGCCCTAATTTTTAGATTATGGCCCCTGGTACTAGAGCCTTCAACGAGACTCATAGAATCCCTACGGTACAGGAAGAGGCCAAGTAGAGCCAATGTTTCGAGTATAGATGACCCTTCGCTCTGACGAGGGGGTCATCTGGACTCGAAATGTTGGCTCTATTCTCCCTCCACAGATGCTGTCAGACCTGCTGAGATTTTCCAGCATTTCTCTGCAACCATTGTTGATTGTTGTAAGTACCTATCTGGTTCACAAATGTCCTTTAGGGAAGGAAATCTGCCATCCGTATCCAGTCTGGCCTACATGTGTCTCTAGAGCCACAGCGATGTGGTTGGCTCTTTATAAAATGGGGATCATTTCAGGATAAAGAAAGGATAATGTTAGGAGATGAAGATAAATTGTAGAGTGGCGAAAAGAATAAAGACACATATGATGGTCTGGACTGGCTGAGATATTCTCTTTTCATCAGCTTCATCAACTATGGGCGGCAGGGTGGCACAGTGGTTAGCACTGCTGCCTCACAGCGCCAGGGACCTGAGTTCGATTCTGGCTTCGGGTGACTGTCTGTGCGGAGTCTGCATGTTCTCCCCATGTTTGCGTGGGTCCAAAAATGTGCAGGTTAGGTTGATTGGCCATGCTAAATTGCCCCTAGTGTCAGGGGGGTTAGCAGGGGAATAGGGCCTGGGCGGGATTGTGGTTGGTGCAGACTCAATGGGTCGAATGGCCTCCATCTGCACTGTAGGGATTTTATGATTCTATGAACTTTCAAATTGTGAGTGCTGTTGTCCCGGTTTCAGGGTGAGGTGTGAATCGACAGCCTTCACACCGTGCTGCTCACTTATATCCAGACTAGACTGCAGTTATCTGGACTGCTTCACATCTGTACATAATCTATAACTCTGGCAGCGAACATGTTTGCAATCCTAGTCCAGAGGGAAATTGTGCAATTCTGGGAAAGTCGCCACTTCTCTGAAACAGGAGATTAGCACTTCAATGTAAAAATTTCCTCTTTTCATTCAGCTTCCAATAACTGCCGAGTTTAGTAACTTAATACTGCCTGGTGCATGAACAAACGCAGTTGGGATTGTGACCTGGGTGGACCATCCTGTGGTGAGTTGAACATGATCTTGTAGAGTAAACGTGAACCAGACTGTGGTTAGCCTGTTTAAACTGACGGCGAGGTGTTGGAGAAGACTTCATGAGGATGTTCCCTTCTGTCGGATCTGTTGGACAGTTTGGCTTTTGGGTACTGACAAAGTATTGGAATTGACAGCACAGAACACCTTAGCTTGCAATTTCCCCCTTTCCCTTAAAAGATGCAGTAATCTCTGCCTCAACTCTGGGACGGCACGGTGGCACAGTGGTTAGCACTGCTGCCTTACAGCGCCAGGGACCCAGCTTCGATTCTGGCCATGGGTGACTGTCTGTGTGGAGTTTGCACATTCTCCCCGTGCCTGCGTGGGTTTCCTCCGGGTGCTCTGGTTTCCTCCCACACTCCAAAGATGTGCGGCTTAGGTTGATTGGCCATGTTAAATTCCCCCGAGAGTCAGGGGGATTAGCAGGATAAATGTGTGGGGTTACTGGAATAGGGGCTGGGTAGGATGTGATCGGTACAGACTCGATGGGCCAAATGGCCTCCTTTTGTACTGTAGGGATTTTATAATTCTATGATTCTAACTATTTCCTTTGATGAAGCATTCTGTGCTCCAGTAAAAATCTGTGTTAAATTTCTCCTAACTCTCTCCTCACTCTCTTACAGTTGGTGGGTGAGATCTTACAACCTCGCTCATCCTGAAACTAAAATCCCGCCCGAGGTCAATGAACCTTTCCATGGTCCACCCCTCACCCGCTCTGATTCCCGTGGTGGGTGGGATTGTAAAATTCCAGCCATAGAGTCACAGAAGGAGTGCAGAAGGAGGCCATTCGGCCCACCGAGTCTGCACCGACCACAATCCCACCCAGGCCTTATTCCCGTAACCCCACATATTTACTCTGCTAATCCTGACACTAGGGTCAATTTAGCATGGCCAATCAACCTAACCCGCACATCTTTGGACTATGGGAGGAGACCGGAGCACCCGGAGGAAACCCACGCAGACATGGGGAGAATGTGCAAATTCCACACAGACAATGACCCTCGGCTGGATTTGAACCCAAGTCCCTGGTGCTGTGAGGCAGCAGTGCTAACCACTGTGCCACCGTGTCACCCATGGGTGACATGGAAACCTACATTACAATTGAGGAGTCATGTCTGAGCCGGAAGCTCCGGGTTCGAGTCCCACCCCAGGATTTGATGGCCAAAGAAGGTTCGTTCATAACGCGGCCAAACAGATTGAGTGTGTCAACCTGTAAAATATGTTAAAACACGCCAATGTAAGGCACCTGGTCAGCCACACTTGATGCAGAGTGGTGCCCCTTAAGCTATAAGCTCTGGCGAAAGACAAGCAACCTGTTCCAGGAATTACCAGGCACTCACCTGATGAAGGAGCAGTGCTCTGAAAGCTCATGCTACCAAATAGACCTGTTGGACCTTAACCTGGTCTTGTGAGACTACTTACTGTGCCTACCCCAGTTCAACGCCAGCATCTCCACATCAGGAATTACCAGCTTTGGAAACAGACAAAAGTCTGCCTTAGTGCCCCACCAGATGTTGGAAGAGAATGGGATGGATGTATGAGATCATAGAGGATCGCGGTCCAGAGCTCATCTGTCGGGCACTAGATAAATGAAGACAAATGTAAACCCACATTTTAAAAATGAGTTGGCCTTTTAGCCTTAGAGCAAAGCAGAAGTTTTACATTGACTTACATTCGGGGGCCAGAAGCCTGCACTGTGAGGGAGGCAGCGATATTGGGCAGCGATATTTCACGAACTGGCCGGTTAATGGCTGGAGGTCCAGCATGCTGTCCAGTTTAGACAGGTGATGGACTCTCGAAGCTGGTGGGCCAATAGGAAGATCTCCAGTGTGAAAGAAGCAGAAGGCTTTCTTTCCAATTGAGAGAGAGGGCACCTCTACGGTACTGGCAAAGCAGCCTGAGATCCATGCCCACTCGTTCTAATCCGGCCCACATCCACACCTTAAATTCACAATCCCCACCCGCACCCACCCACCCCCCCCTCCCCCACCCCCACCACCACCCCCCACCATTTAGTCGTGCTACTTAGACTATTGTGGGTAGTAAGTGTGTAGATAATTCCATTGCAAATACACCCCTCACCATATTGGATATGGACAATGAGGAAATGTCCTTTACCCAGGCCTGAAGCAGACCATTGGCACAAAGCGACTGTTGGCAGCTTCCTTTTGTAGGATTGGTTTATCCCAAAACAGCTCGAGGGATCTCCTGCACCAAAAAAGGTAAATGAATTACCTGAATGCAGGAGGAGGAGTACTTCACCTGACCTTACATTGAGGATTCAATCTCCTATTCCGACTCCAGCCCCCACTCTCCTCCCTGCGTTACCGATTACAGCCCCGCACCCCTCTCTGTGTAACCAATAACAGGCCCGCACCCCTCCCTGCATTACCGATTACAGCCCCTACACCCCTCCCTGTCCTTACCGATTACAACCCCACACCCCTCCTTGCGTTACTGATTACAACCCCGCACCCCTCCCTGCGTTACCAATAACAGCCCCAATCTCCTCCCTGCCTTACCAATAACAGGCCCGCACCCCTCCCTGCATTACCGATTACAGCCCCTACACCCCTCCCTGTCCTTACCGATTACAACCCCACACCCCTCCTTGCGTTACTGATTACAACCCCGCACCCCTCCCTGCGTTACCAATAACAGCCCCAATCTCCTCCCTGCCTTACCAATTACAGCCCCGCACCCCTCCCTGTGCTACCGATTACAGCCCCTGTCTTTACCGATTACAACCCCGCACCCCTCCCTGCATTACCGATTACACCCCCACACCCCTCCTTTCCCTTACCAATTACAGTCCCCATTCCCCTCCCTGCGTTACTGATTACAGTCCCCATTCCCCTCCCTGCGTTACCAATTACAGCTCTTATTCCCCTCCTAGCCTCTTCTGCCCTATCCCTGCCTTTTCTAACTCCAGCCCCCACACCTGTTCCCCACTTATTGCCACTGATCACAATCCCCTCTCTACATTAAAGCAGTTTAAAAGCAGCACTGCCACCCTAATGACAGGTATAGAGGGATATGGGCCAAATGCGGGCAATTCGGAATAGCTTAGTGGTAAAAACTGGGTGGCATGGACAAGCTGGGCCGAAGGGCCTGTTTGAATGAAGTAAACCACTATGACTCTAGAATGGTAGATGCGCATTTGGAAGGTTGTGTGGTGTCATTGGTGCCTGGAGCCAGGCTTTGTTTAAACTGAGAAATACAGGCAGCAGAGAAACACTGGCAGTTGGCGACACTCTGCTTTCAGACAGAGATGTGGAGACCTGTATAACCTTGTCCTTCTATCCGCACTCTGCAGTAGCGATAAAGGAGGTCAAATAAACTGAACACGTTCCCCCAATGTGAAATCAAACACATTGAAATTGTTTTCCTTTGCCTCTGCTGATTAGGCCGACAAACGTTGTTAAACGGCAACGCGCAGAAAACTGTTAGATCAGATCTGCGTCGCTGCAAGGCTGTTGATTAAGGCTTTATCCTTCACCGCTTGCAGTGATTAAGATAAAACTCAGTGCATGCTTCTTCAGTGCGTGTATTATTTTCCATGCTTCTTAGACGCAGCTTACAACATGTTTACTGTTTCTTTAAATCCTGTCTATCCTAACAAAAGGATTCCATCCCATTCCCACCCCCCAATCAGATTATTCCCAATGTACATTGTGAGTGATTGGAGGGGATGGACTGTAGGGCACGGAGAACTTAATTGGAATCACATTAATTGGAACTGAATTTGGATTCCCTCGTCAAACTGCCCTGACGTCTGCTACCTGTATTATAACTGGCAGATGGGCTGAGCAATCAGCAGCCACAGAAATACTGTCATTATCTCCCTGCTGTAATCACAGTGAGCAGTACAAACAGTGAACCTTTACCCACTCTTCCCTCTATAGATTAGTAAATGTCTTTACCATCTGTCAGCTGTTGTGGGCAAATCCTGTGAGGCCATATCAGGGTTTGCACTAAGTAAATTTCCCAACAAAGCTATTAATTTTCTGAGACTGGATTTGCCAGCTTTTGGCGTTTTGGGTCCAGTCTGGAGTCAGGGACGTTGTTTACTGTAAGATATACATGTTCATTTATAGACAGTGTTTTTGTCTTTTCCTTTTAGTCCTCTGGGCACTGAATCTCCCGAAACCACTGGAAAACATGAAGCTGTTTTCACTTTGTCGCTTCCCACAGAGCAGTGTGGTATTCCAGCATGACTCTCCCAGAATCACAGGGCTTTGCAGCACTAAAGAGGCCATTCAGCCCATTGCACCCATGCTGGCCGTCATTAAGGGTGATTCATTTAGTGTCATTCTCCTTGCCCTTTCCTCAAACCTTTTTGCAAAAATTTTCTTTTTCAAAAGGTTGCCTGCCTCCATCTTTAAAGCTATCATGGATTCTGCTTCCACCGCTGTTTCTGAAATGCAATTCTTTAAAGTATTCCAGCATTTGATGGACTATCAGCACTCTGAATAAAAGTGAGGTCTCCTAACTCAGGACTGAGGTGAGGAGAAAATTTCTTCACCCAGAGAGTGGTGAATCCATGGAATTGACCACCACAGGAAGTAGTTGAGGCCAAAATATTGTGTGATCCCAAGAAGAAATTAGCCCTCGGAGCTAAAGGAATCAAGGGATTTAGAACATAGAACATTACAGCGCAGTACAGGCCCTTCGGCTCTCGATGTTGCGCCGACCAGTGAAACCAATCTAAAGCCCCTCTAATCTACACTATTCCAATATCATCCATATGTTTATCCAATAACCATTTGAATGCTCTTAATGTTGCTCTTAATATAGCTTAGAAAGCTTAGAAACTTAGAAACCCTACAGTGCAGAAAGAGGCCATCTGGCCCATCGAGTCTGCACCGACCACAATCCCACCCAGACCCTACCCCCATATCCCTACATATTTACCCGCTAATCCCTCTAACCTACGCATCTCAGGACACTAAGGGGCAATTTTAGCATAGCCAATCAACCTAACCCACACATCTTTGGACTGTGGGAGGAAACCGGAGCACCCGGAGGAAACCCACACAGACACGAGGAGAATGTGCAAACTCCATACAGGCAGTGACTCAAACCGGGAATCGAACCCAGGTCCCTGGGGCTGTGAAGCAGCAGTGCTAACCACTGCGCTACCGTGCCGCCCCTTGTGCTACCGTGTCGCCCCGGATATAGGAAGGCAGGATCAGGATACTGAATTTGATGATCAGCCATGATCAAAATGAATGGCGGAGCAGGCTCGAGGGGCTGAATGGCCTACTCCTGCTTCTGTTTTCTATGTTTCTAACCTTTCCCTTTGGTGCTGTCCTTAAATCTAGACCCTTTTTATCAACACAAACATCCACAAATGAAAATCAATCTTCCCTATTTACAATATCAAAATTATTTTATACCGTGTTGTAAATTCATGGAATTAGGAACACGGGATAATAACCATTCACAGTCATATAGTGTCTCTAAAGTGGAAAAATATCCCAAGGAGTGGCCTAATGTAAAATAATACTTCATTGGTAATTTTCCCCTAATCTGCCAGCTTTTCTCAACCCTTACTGTACCATGGATAAGTGAGCTTGCCAGGACATCATCCATCTCTGAGGGCTTTCCATGGATTTATTTGCCAAACCGGCTCTTCTGGTTTGATGTGTATACAACCAGTTTTAGCTTTAATAAAAAACAGGAAGTGCTGGAAAAAGACCAGCAGACCAGGCAGCATCTGGGGAGAGAGAAAGCACAGTTAATGGTGTGAGTCCAACACGATCCTTCTTCGGAACAGAGTTCACATTTAGACATTTTAGTTTTAAATTATGTTTGGAGGTCATCCTATTTACAACAAGACAGTTCAAACCCAAAAGAGAGGAGAAAGGAAATTATTTAAAGATGAACATTAGAGCTTAGAGTGAGTGGAAAATAATAACATTGAAATAAATCCATGAAATGATTTAGGAAGAGGACCCAATAGGAGAGGAGTGTAGCATGACAGGCAGATCTTAATTCATAAATACAATTTGTATTTAGTGTTTAGGTTTGTTAATGAATACTACACCAATAGCGTAACATTTACATAACTTTGTTACTGCAGCATCAGTGCTAATCCCGACATATTGGTGCAGGAGCTAAAATTCTTTCTTAAGATGCTCACTCTGAGAGACAGTCACTTCTCAGCCACTGCTAACAGTGGCGATTAAATCTTTCCCTGTATCAATTGTCACACCCAGCCAAGGGTGGCATGGTGGCACAGTGGTTAGCACTGCTGCCTCACAGTGCCAGGGACTCAGGTTCAATTCCAGCCTAGGGTCAATTCTGTCTGTGCTGAGTTTGTACCTTCTCCCCGTGTCTGCGTGGGTTTCCTCCGGGTGCTCCAGTTTCCTCCAACAGTCCAAAGATGTGTGGGTTGGGTGATTGGCCATGTTAAATTGACCCTATTGTCAGGGGGATTAACACGGTAAATATGTGGGGTTACGGGAATGGGGCCTGGGTGGGATGGTGGTCGGTGCAGACAAATGGGCTGAATGGCCTCCTTCTGTGCTGTAGGGATTCTATGAAAACATTTAAAAGTTTATTTATTAGTGTCACAAGTAGGGTTACATTTACACTGCAATGAAGTTACTGTGAAAATCTCCTACTCGCCACACTCCGGTGCCTGTTCGGGTACACAGAGGGAGAATTTAGCACGGCCAATGCATCTAACCAGCACATCTTTGGACAGTGGGAGGAAACCAGAGCACCCGGAGGAAACCCACGCAGACACGGGGAGAACGTGCAAACTCCACACAGACAGTGATCCAAGCAGGGCATCGAACCTGGCTTGAAAGCTAAGAGACCTAATGTCAAGCCTCTGCCAATCCTGTTTCTCAGCTGAATGCCCAAACCGAACAAAACATTTGATACCAGAGAAATGAAATGCCAACTTTGTTATGGATCCAAGAGTTGCCTCAGTTCCCTGCGGCTTTTCCGATCTGCTTTGCCATTGGGAAATCCCAGCTGTTGCCAGTACAGATCAGAAATTTAGGTCATTCCTTCTGTTCGACCTTCCAACGATTAGCCTGAATTGCCAGAAAATTGTGCTGGAAGCGTCAGTCAGGAAAATAATCTCCTTTGGGTTACCGCTACTCCAAACCTGTTCCGATATGAAAGCAGAAAACTGCGGGCGCTGGAATCTGAAACAAAAACAGGAAATGCTGGAAAATCTCAGCAGGTCTGAGGGAATAGAGCCAAAGTTTTGGGTCTGGATGACCCTTCGACAGAGCTAAAGAGAACTGAAAATAGGATGAGATTTATATTGATGTGAGCTGGGGAAAGGGATGGAGAGGTGGAGCAGTAGGGTCTGGAATGAGAGCCAGTGACGTAAATACATTTTGTTTTGTATGACAGCCCAGTAAATGGATTAATGAGATAGGGATCAAGTGGGAAGATGGCTTCTATGTGCCATTTATAATAAAATTCCAAACTGTTCTGGTATCTCACCCGATTGGCTGTGATTCATGTCCAACCTTTGTCAGCACATCACACAGGGAGGTCGTCTCTCAATATCGTTAAAAGTCTAGGGCCTCTCCCTGGAGATCACATGGTCTGGAATGGGGGGCGGGGGTGAGTTAATAGGTTGTGATGAACAAAGCATCGTAGCTGTGAGGGACAGCTCGGTGGATAGGATATTAGGATGTAGATAGGCTGGAAAATTGGGTGGGGATCCTGGATTCAGGATTCAATCCTGGACCGGGGAGCGGCGCGGGCTTGGAGGGCCGAAGGGCCTGTTCCTGTGCTGTATTGTTCTTTGTTCTTTGTTTGTTCTTTGGCTATAATGTGTTTGTCACAATGCCTGTAAGACAATAGTGAGCGACAATGGTGCTAATTGAGTTGTGCAAACTACCTAACACCGTCCAATCAGAACACAGAATTAGTGGGTGCTGACCATGTGACACAACTGACCAATCAGAACGCCACCAGATGCTCTTTTATTTTTATCTCCTCCCTTTGTTGATTTCTGATTTTGAAACTCTTTTCGATGTCCTTCCTCATTTATAAAATTACGTTTAAATTAGAAGCGCAGTCTCCCCATGCGTCTGAGCAAACAGGGATTGAAAAAAGGAGGTCATTCTCAAATGAAGTTAGAGGGTGTGTTGACATGGCAGTGGTTAATGGTGACCTATTGGCCGTAATTTTCCAGCCGTTCACACCCCGCCGCTGCTGCCAGCGAGGATGGAGAATTTGGTGCCAAATCTCAGTTCATTGCAGCGGGATGGGAAAATCCCGCCGGCATGAATGGCCAGAAAAGCCTGGCCACTATCTGCCTTTCTCTCCCTGGCTCTCACCTCTTACATGCGATTTGATTTGATTTATTATGTATTGGGATACAGTGAAAAGTATTGTTTCTTACGCGCCATGCAGACAAAACATATTGTTCATAGAGTACATAGGGGAGAAGGAAAGTAGAGGATGCAGTGAGTTGTTGCAGTCGCAGATAGAGTGTAGAGAAAGATTAGTTTAATATAAGGTAGGTCCATTCAAACGTCTGATGGCTGCAGGGAAGAAGCTATTCTTGAGTTGGTACATGACCTCAGAATCCGTATCTTTTTCCCGACGGAAGGAGGTGGAAGAGAGAATCTTTTTCCTGACAGAGAGGGCAGTCCCACTGGAGTGATTGAGGATGATTTGCTTCCACTCCGGCTGGGTGGGTTCTGGGATGGCTGATCAGTCCAATGCATGGTCCGCACAGACTCTGCCACAAGTGGGGCAGGTGATGTTTGGAGGGTTGGGTTGTTGAGTTGTTGCGCTCTCATCAATTCCTCAACGCTGCCTCTGCGTATTCCCAATGATGTCCCTCAATGAGTTTGGTGAACCATTTTCCGAGTCTTGGGAGCCTTCTCTCGACAAAGGCAGACATCGATGCTGAAATTTGCCAACGCCTCCAGTTCAGCCTCCAGTAATGGAGGGAAAGAGTATTCTTTCCTTGTATCCTGAGACTGAGATCATGTTCCCTCCCTGTGGGGAATAACTCCACCTCTGATACCCTCCTCAATGGCAGAGTGAAGAACAGAATCCCAGCGTTAAGTAATCGTTGCCGCAAATCTATACTCTGCCACCGAACACTGAGAATTCTGACACTGACACCTCATGAATAGTCATCTTTAATTAAACAAGAATGACAAAACTCGGGTCAGATTTATTTGTGGTGTTTGCATGTATCATCTGGAAAAGACAAAATGCATTATAGCACAAAATAGGCACATTACTTGACTACACTAAATACAGGTTGACAACAGCAAATAAATACTAATTAGTTTCATTTGCAGAGTCAAAGAATCTTCCAGCAGAAGAATTCTTTTATTCGCTTGCCTGGGGAAGCAGTTACAGTTTGATGTCAAGACTAACAAACCATTCAACAGCTTCAGCTGACACAACATGAATGCCTGCGATGCCACCACGAATCAATGTCTCAGGATAGAAGTTCAGTGTGTGGATGATGCTCAGACTTGTGTTGCCGGAGTCACAATTACAAATTAGAAAAGCATAGAATAAGTCCATTCAGCTCACTTAGAAAGGGGGCTGACCCTCTCTAAGAGCTATCATGGCACTGCTGCCTCACAGCGCCAGAGACCTGGCTTCGATTCCCAGCTTGGGTCACTGTCTGTGTGGAGTTTGCACATTCTCTCTGTGTTTGCGTGGGTTTCCTCCGGGTGCTCCGGTTTCCTCCCATAGTCCAAAAATGTGCGAGTTAGATGGATTGGCCATGCTAAATTCCCCCTTAGTGTCAGGGAGACGAGCTAGGGTAAATGCATTTGGTTATGGGGATAGGGCCTGGGTGGGATTGTGGTCAGTGCAGACTTGATGGGCCAAATGGCCTCCTTCTGCATAGAGTCATAGAGGTTTACAGCATGGAAACAGGCCCTTTGGCCTAACTTGTCCATGCCGTCCTTTTTTTTAAAACCTCTAAGCTAATCCCAATTGCCCGCATTTGGCCCATATCCCTCTGTACCCATTGTACCCATGTAACTATCTAAATGATTTTTAAAAGATAAAATTGTACCCACCTCTCCTACTACCTCTGGCAGCTTGTTCCAGGCACTCACCTCCCTCTGTGTGAAAAAAATTGCCCCTCTGGACACTTTTGTATCTCACCCCTCTCACCTTAAACTTATGCCCTCTAGTAGGACCTATGTACTGTAGGGATTCTATGATCTTGACAGCTAGGAATTAGTCTTGCTACTCTGTTCCTTTCCCTCTTTCTGTTAGCGTGATTTTAAAAAGATTCTCTGCAATTTTCCTGTCTATGGGGAACAGTTCCATTGGCAGAAATAATTCTTTGGTTTTGCATTCAAGTGATCATTACTTGTCTGTAATTTTTGACACAGTTCCCACAGATTGGTTGTAGACATCCTGGCAGTTGAGCCCATTCCTGGCAGTTGAGCATCAAAGCAGCATTTAACCAAATGTGGCATCAAGGAGCCCTGACAATATTAAATGGGAATCAAGAGGAAAACTCAACTGGTTGGAGTCATGCCTCGCACAGAGGAAAATGGGTGTTGTTGGAAGCCAATCATCCCAATCCTGGACCGTTGCTGCAGGAATCCCTCAGGATAGTGCCTTGGCCCCGACCATCTTCAGCTCTTTCATCAATGACCTTTCCTCCATAATAAGTTCAGAGGTGGGGATGTTCGCTGCTGATTGCACAATGCTCAGTATCATTCGCAACTCCTCAGGTACCGATGCAGTCTGTTCCCATATGCAGCAAGACCTGGACTACATTCAGACTTTGGTTAATAGAGGCAACCTGACTGAGAACATCAAACTGTGTTTACCAAGCCTGTGTGCTCAGCACACCCCTCTGCAGTGGTGAGACCTGGACAACATAGAGCAATAGAACCATAGTATTCCTACAGTGCAGAAAGAGGCCGTTTGGCCCATCGACTCTGCACCAATTCTCCAAAAGAGCTTCCCACCCATCTTTGGGCTGTGGGAGGAAACCAGACACCTGGAGGAAACCCACATAGACATGGCGAAAATGGGCAAAGTCCACTCAAACAGGGGTGGTGGCAGGAAGGGCTCAATGTGGGAATGCCACCCACCAACAGTGGGATGTCAACCAAACTCATTAATGAGCCACTGGAAAACAATTATCCCAACGCCCACCTGAATTGAATGGGGGTCTGCCATGGTTCCTGAAGGCCACTCAAAAAATCCTATCAGATTTGCTTGTGTCCCTCATTGTGTCCATGTCCGATTAAATTCTCTTTACACTTCTTTTGTTCTGACAGATCCCAACACATGGGTCTTCTGCAGCTGGTCTCAACCACCCAACCTAAGCTTCTCAAATGTGTTAAAAACATTTGGTCCTTCCAACAGCCATCAGTCCACCTTGTTCCAGTAAACATGATGTTCCAATTCTTGTAGAGTACCCTTTTAAAGATTCCACACTGTGACGTTAGTATTTAATTATAAGTGGTGACAAGAGCGCCTCACACTGGTCATTCTGTCAGCTCAGGGATTACATGTTTCAGTTTGCGGGCAATCTGTACAGAGACCAGCTGCATCACTGAACCACACAATATGGGAGAGCGACACACTTAGGTCATTCTTCCAGGTCACGACCAGTGATACAAAAGCAATTCTAACTGTTTGATTGCCCCATCCCCACTCAATGTCCAATCGAGGGATCCAGGACATTGGAAGTGGGAGGGACGCATTCCTTGCTCTTGTTTCCGACTCCCGGCTCCCACACACTCTGGTGGCCCCTTCCCTATGACGCTCTCCTACCTTACTCACTCATGTCCAAGGATCCAGCTATGGCCCTTGGATTGACTGCGGCATAACCACTGCTCCTGATGTTGCTGCTAGAAATGGTGGTCTGCCAGCCTCTGATTGGATGTCAGCTCTCGGGGCAGGATTTCTGCCCCCCTGGGGGCTTGATTGCGTGGAGGATGCTGGCCAGTTAAATGTCACAATCCAATTAGGGAGCAGTAACTTTTTATTTCATATGGAACAAGTTTAAAATTCCAGTTACCCAATAAGAGAATAAAACCATATGATTCCATGGTTTTAAACAAACAAAATTAACTTTATCATACATATTCAGAAACGTAAAACAATTTACAATATCTATCTTATACTCTAACATTTAGAATTAGCATGAAATAAATATAAATTAACAGGCAAACTGTTATTGAACACACTGCACTGCACATTAAATAACAGATGTGACCAAGACAGATCCCACTGATTTCCCAGCAACCCAACCAGACATCAGTGATCACACTGTGTCACCAAATCCTGTTAAGACTCAGTCTCTCTCATGAAGGGTTTCAACCCTTCACTTTTGAAGATCTAGGGCAGAATGTTTCTGTCCCACCCGTCACAGGAATCACAGCGGGGGGTGGGGAGCGGTTGGGGGGCAACCATGCGTTGGCCTTGGGTGAGATTTTCTGGTCTTGGAGTGAGTGCATCCCTAGTCTCTGAGTTCCTTCGGAAGCCATTCTGATATGAACACCTCAATGATTGCTCCCCTCAATGCTTGAACATGGAGAAGTGGTGGTAAAGTGGTATAGTCATTGGGCTGGTAATCTAGAGACCCAAGATAATGTGTCAATGTATCAGCAATTGCATCCTTTGTCAATTACAGTGGTACACCAATTGCGTTGTTAAAGACAGGTGGCTCCACCTCCAAAAGAGCATAGATGGACACAGCTGGGAGTAAGGAGGCAGATAGTGACTGTTACAATGCTGAGAATAAACTTATTTATGGTTAGAGACAAGCTTCAGACTTGTTCCTTCACCATATACTATTTCTGGAATTAACATAATGCTCCGGGGATCTGGATTTGGAACCCAGCATTGCAGATGGTGGAATTTGAATTCAATAATAATCTAGAATTAAAAGGTCTAATGATGACCATTGTCGTAAAACCCCATCTGGTTCACAAATGTCCTTTGGGGAAGGAATTCTGCCACATAAGAACATAAGAACAGAAGAAATAGGAGCAGGAGTAGGCCATCTGGCCCTTCGAGCCTGCCCCGCCATTCAACAAGATCATGGCTGATCTGAAGCGAATCAGTTCCACTTACCCGCCTGCTCCCCATAACCCCTAATTCCCTTATCGATCAGAAAACTATCTACCCGTGATTTAAACATATTCAACGAGGAAGCCTCCACCACTTCAATGGGCAGAGAATTCCAGAGATTCACTACCCTCTGAGAGAAGAAGTTCCCCCTCAACTCTGTTCTGAACCAGCCCCCCCTTATTTTGAGGCTGTGCCCTCTAGTTCTGGTTTCCTTTCTAAGTGGAAAGAATCTCTCCACCTCTGCCCTATCCAGCCCCTTCATTATCTTATATGTCTCTATAAGATCACCCCTCATCCTTCTAAACTCCAACGAGTACAGACCCAATCTGTTTAATCTCTCCTCATAAGCTACACCCCTCATCTCCAGTATCAACCTGGTGAACCTTCTCTGCACTCCCTCCAAGGCCAATATATCCTTTCGCAAATAAGGGGACCAAAACTGCACACAGTACTCCAGTTGCGGCCTCACCAGTGCCTTGTACAGTTGCAGCAAGACCTCCCTGCTTTTGTATTCTATCCCCCTCGCGATAAAGGCCAACATTCCATTCGCCTTCTTGATCACCTGCTGCACCTGCAGACTGAGTTTTTGCGATTCGTGCACAAGGACCCCCAGGTCCCTCTGCACAGTCGCACGATGTAATTTTTCTCCATTTAAATAATATTCCAATTTACTATTATTTCTTCCAAAGTGGATAACCTCACATTTGCTAACGTTATATTCCATCTGCCAGATCCTCGCCCACTCGCTCAGCCTATCCAAATCTCTCTGCAGACTTTCCGCGTCCTCCACGCAATTCGCTTTCCCACTCACCTTCGTGTCATCAGCAAACTTGAATACCCTACATTCAGTCCCCTCCTCCAGATCATCTATGTAAATGGTAAACAATTGAGGCCCCAGCACCGATCCCTGCGGCACGCCACTGGTCACCAACTGCCAACCAGAAAAGCACCCATTTATCCCAACTCTCTGCTTCCTGTTAGACAGCCAATCCCCAATCCACGCCAACACCTTACCCCTAACTCCGTGTACCCCAATCTTCTGCAGCAACCTTTTGTGAGGCACCTTATCGAACGCCTTCTGGAAATCTAAAAACACCACATCCACCGGTTCCCCTCTGTCAACTGCACTAGTGACATCTTCATAAAAGTCCAGTAGATTCGTCAAACACGACTTTCCCTTCATGAATCCATGCTGCGTCTGCTTGGTCGAACCATTCTTATTCAGGTGCTCTGTTATTTCCTCTTTAATAATGGACTCTAGCATCTTCCCAACTACGGACGTTAAGCTAACCGGCCTGTAGTTACCCGCCTTTTGTCTACTTCCTTTTTAAAACAGCGGCATAACAGTAGCTGTTTTCCAGTCAGCCGGCACTACCCAGAGTCCAGCGAATTTTGATAAATTACTACTAACGCATCTGCTATTACCTCAGCCATTTCTTTCAGTACCCTAGGATGCATTCCATCCGGGCCCGGGGACTTATCTACCTTCAGTCCTATTAGTCTACCAAGCACCACCTCCTTAGTAACAGTAATTGTATTAAGGACCTCCCCTCCCACCAACTCTCGATCTCTAATATTCGGCCACCCTTACCTGGTCTGGCCTACATGTGACTCTAGAGCCACAGCAATGTGATTAACTCTAAAATGGACTAGCAAGCCACTCAGTTAGGGTGTAACTACACCCTTGGACTGCAGTGGTTCAAGTAAGCAGTTCAAGACCACCACCTCAAGGGCAATTAGGGCAATAGATGCTGGCTTAGCCAGCGAAGCCCACATCCTGTAAATGACTAATAACAATCTCCTCCCTGAGACTACAGTCCATGGGATTCATAAAGCTACATTCCTGCTTCCAATTACCAACTCACTTCCAACTGCTATGACCAAGTGACGAGGGGTGAAATTACTCCTCTATTCTCCCACTCCAAGGTTGACTGTACTAGGATAAGCGATGCACTTTGCCAATTCTATATGGGTCTCCCTATTTATGCCTTTAGATTGTAAAGAATTAGTCAGACAGGTTTATTGAAAGTACTTCCAGGTGCACGAACACACACATGCACACACATGCACACCAATATGAATGGCAGGGTAAAGGAATAAGATTATAGGATCTTACAGTTCATGAACAATTAAACAAAGGGGATATGGTAAGCTGTTCCTTGCCTTGTCTCAATGTGCTGATTCCACGTTGTTGCCACTTTATTCAGCTGTCTTCCTTGTGTGGCATGGAGCAGATTTCCATGGCTTTTCCAAAAAGCTCTCGATTCTCAGTAGATTTCTCTTCTCAGGATAGTTATTTTCAAAAACTAGGCACAGCACTCCTGAGAGAGAGGGGGAGGCACAGCAGTCACACAGCTTCAACACAGTACAGCATTGCATTTTGTTCTCACTCCCTCTTGGTTAGGGGTCCTTATAGTTCCTTGTTGTCTGTATATTCCAGAGTAATTCTATTCATGCAGTTATTGTTTAAGAACAGACAATTGCATTTTGATGTCTCACCTCAGAGGCATTTGAAAAGTCTGAGGGTGGTGTGAACCAACAGGGGATAGGGTCTTTCATGCCGCCTAAGGGGATTTAGTTATTGTGTTTTTCATCCGACTTACATAGAAACATAGAAAACTGGAGCAGGAGGAGGCCATTCGGCCCTTTGAGCTTGCTCTGCCGTTCATTATGATCATAGTTGGCCATCCAACTCAATAGCCTGATCCTGCCTTCCTCAATATCATTTGATCCCCTTTGCCTCTAGTGCTATATCCAACTGCCTCTTGAAAACATTCAATGTTTTGGCCTCAACTACTTTCTGTGGCAGCAAATTCCACAGGCTGACCACTCTCTGGGTGAAGACATTTCTCATTTCTGTACTAAACTGTCTCCCTGTATCACCAGACTGTGACCCCTGATTCTGGACACCCCATCAGGAACATCCTCCCTGCATCCACACTGCCAAGTCCTGTTAGAATTTTATGGAATTTGATGAAATGCGAAACTGCAGTCATCATCACTAGAGTCCCAGTTTTTAAAAAATCCAGCCAGAAAAGGAAAAACTAGAAACTGTATCTTTAAAAGTATATCCTCATAACACATAGCGTCTTCTGCAGCCGCTAACTTCGCTAAATTGGCAGTGCCCCTGGATTCCTCTGAGCTCCAGTCTCCCAGCTGCACTGGGCTATAAATGGCTCCCAAAACATCTCAGAGCTCTAACTGTGTCAGGCATGGAACCAGTAACCTACAGCAGCCTTTCCAGCTTCCCAGGACTTCTCCTGGGCCCTAACTGGACTGAATGGTACCCAAGGTTTTCCTGAGCCCTAACTGGCTGGCGCCTGTTAACAGTAGCTCCTTTACAGCACACGGCCTTTTCCACTGCAGTGTAACACTCAGATTAAATGAAAACCAGAGAACCTTCTTAAGCTCCCCACATCCCCATGGCAAGGTAGCCTTAAGGCTCATCATAGTCTTGCTTTGAAACCAGTGGCTGTCTGCTGTCAGCTTTCCACACTCTGATGTTCAGAAATGGCTTCTCTTTAAACTTCTTTTGTCCTGGCAGATCCCAACATCTCGATCTTCCACAGCTGGCCGCAGCCCCCAATCTAAGCTTCACAAATCTGTTAGAGCTACTTGGTCCTTCCAACAGCCACCAGTCCAGCAGGCCCCAATAAATGTGGTGTTCCAACTCTCGCACTGTTCCCTTTTAATGACTCCAACATGGTGGCATTAGCATGTAGTTACATATAGTGATAGGAGCGCTTTACACTGGCCAGTCACATCCTGTCCGCTCACGTACTACATGTTTCATTTTGCACTTAAGCAGAGACTGGTTGTATCACTGCACCACAACGTATGACAGAGTGACAAACGTAGGTCCTGACCAGTAATACAAAAGCAATTCCAATTGCCCTAAAACATTGCCTCACCCCCAGCTCCCCAGCACCTCAATCCTGAGGATACTGAACCAACAAATTCTGATAGCCAGGGATCTACTGTAATTATGGGTGGTTGTATCAAGCTTGGTATGGCTCCAAAGGGTCGTGAACGTAGCCCAGTCCATCACACAAACCAGCCTCCCATCCATCCACACTTCTCGCTGCCTCGGAAAAGCAGTCAACATAATCAAGGACCTACGCACTCCTACGCACGGGTGGCACGGTAGCACAGTGTTTAGCACTGCTGCTTCACAGCACCAGGGACCTGGGTTCGATTCCCAGCTTGTGTCACTGTCCGTGTGGAGTTTGCACATTCTCCTCATGTCTGCGTGAGTTTCCTCCGGGTGCTCCGGTTTCCTCCCACAGTCCAAAGATGTGTGGGTTAGGTTGATTGGCCATGCTGAAAATTGCCCCTTAGCGTCCTGAGATGTATAGGTTGGAGGAATTAGTGGGTAAATATGTAGGGATATGGGGGTAGGGCCTGGGTGGGATTGTAGTCGGTGCAGACTCGATGGGCCAAATGGCCTCTTTCTGCACTGTAGGGTATCTATGATACATCTATCTATGATACATCTCTCCCACCTTCTTCCATCGGGAAAAAGATACAAAAGTCTGAGGTCATCTCCCAACCGACTCAAGAACAGCTTCTTCCCTACTGCCATCAGGCCTTTAGATTGTATACTCTGCCAGAATAGTGAGAGAGAAGGACCACCATGAAGGTTACCAGATCCACTATCAGTTTTTCCGCTTTGTATCAACCAGTGAGAGGATGTTTTATCAGGTTTGGATAGATTACTGTCCTGGTTACTGCATTGACTCCCCTTTGCGAACTGACACTTATCCGTTACACATTGACTTTAAATGGACCTACCTTATATTAAGTTGATCTTTCTCTACACCCTAGCTATGACTGTAACACTACATTCTGCACGCTCTCCGTTCCTTCTCTATGAACGATATGCTTTGTCTATACAGCGCGTAAGAAACAATACTTTTCACTGTATCCCAATAAATGTGACAATAATAAATCAAATCAAAATGTACAAGATAATGGAAACAAAACCCATGTGATAAGTAAACTATGGATAGAATAGATAGAAACTATGGCAGAAATAGTTAAAGGTGAAGTTGAAAGAGACGTGGACGTGATTAATACAAGATTTAACACGTCACAACACTGAGCAGCAGCAAGAAACAAAGCATATCGAGTGTTATAGAAGTTGGAAGATAAAACAAAGCAGTCTGAAGAATTTTAGCCTTGAAAAGATGTAACAGGGAGGAGACCTTACATAAACACGCAAACTGATTATACAGCAGCGACATAATATTAAAAAAGCCTTGCATTCTTGCAATTCAAAAACCTGTTGTTGCAAATTCTGAGCATCATTCATGTCAAGCTGTTCTGTCAGTTTTACTGGGTGAAGGATAACGTGCGTTGTGGTTTCAGGTGCTGTCTGATAAATAAAGTTAAAGTAAAGTTTATTTATTAGTGTCACAAGTAGGCTTACATTAACACTGCAATGAAGTTACTGTGTAACTTCCCCTAGTCGCCACACTCTGGCGCCTGTTCAGGTACACTGAGGGAGAATTTAGCGTGGCCAATGAACCTAACCAGCACATCTTTCGGACTGTGGGAGGAAACTGGAGTACCTGGAGGAAACCCACACAGGCACGGGGAGAACGTACAAACGCCACACAGACAGCCACCCGAGGCCGGAATCGAACCCGGGTCTCTGGTGTTGTGAGGCAACAGTGCTGACCACTGTGCCACCGTGCGGCTTTGTAGCTTGAGGTTCTGAAATCTCCCAACTCTGAAAAAATAAATAAACTATGAAGAAAGAACCAGAGACAACTTACAGAGAGATGAGACGATTATTTTAGGGTAAGGCCAATATGAAAACACTAGGCATAGGCTAAAACAGACAAAGATAATGGGCACTTTACAGCCTTCCGGACTGAACATTGAGTTCAACAACTCCAGAGCATGAACTCCCCCTTTCAGCTTCACCCCCTTTCCATTTATTTTCCGATTTTCTTTGCTTTCA
Organism: Mustelus asterias; assembly: GCF_964213995.1. Taxonomy (NCBI): domain Eukaryota; kingdom Metazoa; phylum Chordata; class Chondrichthyes; order Carcharhiniformes; family Triakidae; genus Mustelus; species Mustelus asterias. The sequence goes on along the minus strand of NC_135826.1, from coordinate 27,034,864 downwards.
GCTCTGACGAAGGGTCATTCAGACTCGAAACATTGGCTCTATTCTCTCTCCACAGATGCTGTCAGACCTGCTGAGATTTTCCAGCATTTTCTGTTTTTGTGTCAAAGATAATCTGGTTCAGATGACAAGGAAAGGTTCTCCTTGCGAAGAAAGTTGAACGTTTGAACATTCTGGACAGGGGTTGTGGAGACAAAAACCTGAGATTCTTCAGGTGATGTGATTGACGGGAGGGTCTAAGAGTATTTTCTATTCTGGATTGAAGAACTAGGATGGTCCAAATGGTTTTGTTCATCTGTTTTCCTGCAATCTTGTGGCCAAAGACAACCTACAACTGGCATATAGGCCGGAATTTTCTGGCTGTTCATGCCGGCGGGGTCTTCTGGTCCTGCTGATGGTGCATCCTTGCCGCGTGTTTCCTGGCAGTATGGGGTGCAGTCAATAGAAAATCTCATTGACACAACGGGACCAGAGGGTCATGCAGCTGCTTCCCACTGTGAAAAACCGGCTATGGGGAGGCTAAAAAATCCCTCTCCATACAATACTGCTTGAACCCTATTTGTACACGCATGCGCACATGCATGTACATGTACACAAGCACACGTGCACACACTTGCATTAATGCACACACACACGCTCTCCAGCAGAGGTCACTGGACAGCAATCAGGATGGCAAACTCTGTCGTGATTGGTTGCTGCCTCAGACTAAATTTTGGAACATTCCAACCAATGTCCTGACTGGGATCAGTTAACTCGGAACTGAGCAGTGACACGGATTTGACACGTAAACACTGAATCGCTGGGTGAACCTGATGATTGTACAGCTCGATGTTCAGGACTGGAACTAACCATAAAGGAGAAATCGTGCAGAATGAAAATTTAAAGTCAGTTTTTATTTTTGTGTTGAATTTTACAACAAATAAATAAACAGATTCAAAATTGGTTCATTTGTAGGAGACAGAGGGCGATGACAGAAGGCTGCTTTAGTGACTGGAAGCCAGTGTCCAGTGGCGAACTACAGGGATCTGTGCTGGGTCCCCTATTATTCAACATTTACATAAACGACATTGATGACTATGTGGGGGGTAGGATTAGTAAGTTTGAGGGTGACACAAAGATTGGCCGGGTGGTTAGCAGTGAGGCTGAATGTCTTGGGCTACAAGAAGATATAGACAGAATGGTCAAATGGGAAGATAAGTGGCAGATAGAATTTAACCCTGAAAAGTGTGGGATGATACACATTGGAAGGAGTAATTTGACAAGAAAGTACTCAATGAATGGCAGGACACTAGGAATTTCTGTAGAACAAAGGGACCTTGGCGTGTTTGTCCACAGATCACTGAAGGCAGAAGGACATGTTAGTAGTGTGGTGAAAAAGGCATATGGGACACTTGCCTTTATCAATCGAGGCATAGATTACAAAAGCAGAGAAGTCATGCTGGAGTTGTATAGAACGTTAGTGAGGCCACAGCTGGAGCACTGTGTGCACTTCTGGTCACCACATTATAGGAAGGATGTGATTGCACTGGAAGGGATGCAGAGGAGATTCACCAGGATGCTGCCTGGGAGGAACATTTAAGTTATAAAGAGAAGTTGGATAGGCTTGGGTTGTTTTCATTGGAGCAGAGAAGACTGAGGGGTGACCTGATTGAGGTGTACAAGAATATATGGAATATGGACAGATTAGTAAGGAGCAGCTATACCCCTTAATTGAAGGGTCAGTCATGAGGGAACATAGGTTCAAGGTGAGGGGCAGGAGGTTTAGGGGGGATGAGAGAAAAAACCTTTTTACCCAGAGGGTGGTGACGGTCTGGAATGCGCTGCCTGGAGGGGTGATAGAGGCGGGTTGCCTCACATCCTTTAAAAAGTATCTGGATGAGTAGCTGGTATGTCATAACATTCAAGGCCAGGGGCCAAGTGCTGGTAGATGGGATTAGGTGGGAGGTCAGGTGTCGGCGCAGACACCGTTGATGGGCCAAAGGGCTTCTTCTGCACTGTATGATTCGATGATCTCTAACAAAACTCTAAAATATCCGCAGTAAGCTAACTTCGCATCAAACACCAAGAGAAAAAGTTAAAGCATGAAAGATTCCCTTTTAAAGAGAAGTATTTTATCTGTTGCAGTGGGAACATAGTTACCTGATTTACAGAGCGCTGTACTTTTAATGAAACACAACACCAACAATGAATCGTAATGGAAAACAGACAAGTGCGTAGAAATATATTCCCGAACATGCTAAAGGAGATCATTCTTTATTCATTCCTCTCCTGATGTTCTGGCATCTCACCAAATGGACATTCATTGTTAGGTGTCTCTGGGCTATTGAAACATGAATCCCGTGCAATTGATTGCAATTCCAAATTTATAATTGCCTGGAGTCACTTGGAGCAACAACTTGGGAAACTTGCACAAAACAACAGCCATTATCATTAACCTCTTGTTGCAGAGGATCCATGTCATTGTGTTATGAGGTGGAGGTTGATCCCCTTCTGAGAACTAACACCTAACCACTCAAAGAGGAGTACCTCACCAAACAATCTGTAAAAAGTGAGTGTAAAGTGGTACAATCTGCTCTTCAGCAACTTTTAATGGTCAAATCAAAATAACTCCCTGATACTCTCACTAAAATCAACAAGTAACAATTTATTTATCTAACTAACAGTGAGCGCATTAACTAAACTATTTACAAACCAAATAAAACAAGATTCTAATGGAATGCTGTTCCAACAAATACACTTCCCACTCATTATCTAAAATAGAATTTTAGTCACTCTCTAAATTACAACCAGGTTTTGTGTCTTCCGGAATATTCTGTGCCTTCTCTGTTGATTCTTCTTTCTTCTTTGGTACCTAGATGAAACTTTGAGCTAATAGCTGTGAGCTGTGGCAGATGACAGTTGCTCTCCCTGCTCGTCCCACTTCCTCCTTCCTTTTATCCCTGCGATGACACATCAATATTCCCCACAATAGGATTGGTCCCAAGTTGCTAAAACAATCAGATTTAAATTTAATCTTGGTGTCGAAGTGCCTAATTCAAATTGATTGGCTGAATTTTTAAAAAATTAAAAGTCTGAAAGCCTGTTGCCTTGGTGACACTGCTGCTTGGCCTTTCAATACAAATGTTTCATTTTGAGCGCTCCATATGTACTTGCATTTCTTTTAACTTTCTAAGCACAGAAAATGCACCACCTTTTAAAGGGACCATGCAATGCTTTCTCCCCTAGCATTTTACAATGTTACAAACATCAATCTACAATTACTCTACTCAACTTCGCAACAATTGTAAACCTAATGACGCTGGCACTATGACAAAGCACTCGTACCTCTGTGAGCCATGACAGTGAGAGCTGGCAAGCTATGCAGCTGTAAAAGGCATCACAATCCATGCTCAAACTTGTCCTCACCCAAACCTCCGCATATGTAAATTGTTCAGTGGGGTGACTGGGTTGCAAACTGCAGTGGGAACTTTGACTTACTTACTCCTCCAAGATGCAATGGAATCTGTTGTGGCAACTCTGCAATGAACCAGTCCAAAGACAGCAACAGGACAGAAGAAGAGTCGATCCTGAGAATGTGCTGCTCTGGTTAACTCAGTTCCAGGATAAACTCCCTGCAGAACACAGATTCACATTACATAAGAACATAAGAACTAGGAGCAGGAGTAGGCCATCGGGCCCCTCGAGCCTGCTGCGCCATGGCTGATCTTTTTGTGGACTCAGCTCCACTTACTTGCCCACTCACCATAACCCTTAATTCCTTTCCTGTTCAAAAATTTATCTATCCTTGCCTTAAAAACATTCAATGAGATAGCCTCAACTGCTTCACTGGGCAGAGAATTCCACAGATTCACAACCCTTTGTGTGAAGAAGTTCCTCCTCAACTCAGTTCTAAATCTGCTTCCTCTTATTTTGAGGCTATGCCCCCTAATTCTAGTTTCACTCGCCAGTGGAAACAACTTCCCTGCTTCTATCTTATCTATTCCCTTCATAAGCTTATATGTTTCTATAAGATCTCCCCCCATTCTTCTGAATTCCAATGAGTATAGCCCCAGTCTACTCAGTCTCTCCTCATAAACCAACCCTCTCAACTCTGGAATCAATTACAGACAGTAAATATGCAAATAAACAAACATGGACATACTCTCTTCCACCTTCTTCACTTGAGAAAAAAATACAACAGTCTGAGGTCATGTACTAACCAACTCAAGAACAGCTTCTCCCCTGCTGCCATCAGTCTCTTGAATGGAACTACCTCGCATTAAGTTGATCTTTCTCTACACCCTAGCTATGACTGTAACACTACATTTTGCACTCTCTCCTTTACTTTTCTATGAACGGTATGCTTTGTCTGTATAGCGCGCAAGAAACAATACTTTTCACTGTATAGTAATATATATGACAATAATAAATCAAATCAAAATCAAAAAAAATCTTATGACTTAAAAAACTTTATTTGTATCCCACTTAGGAGCATATAGGAATGTAGGACTTGGGAACAGAAGCGCCATTTGACAGGATCATGGCTGATGTGATTGTGGTCTCAATTCCACTTTCCTGTCTGTTCCCCATAATTCTTGACACCCTTGTTTATTAAAAATCTAACTCAGTCTTGAATAAATTCAATGACCCAGCCTCCACTGCTTTCTGCGGTGGGGAATTCCACAAATTAATGATCCTCTGGGAGAAAAAGATTCTCCTCATCTCTGTCTTAAAATGGAGATCTCTTATTCTTAAACTGTACCCCCAAGTTCTAGTCTTCCCCTCAAGCGAAAATATCCTTCCCGTATCCACCCTATCAGATCCCCTCAGGATTGTAGATGTTTCAATAAGATCACCTCTCATTCTTCTAAACTCCAAAGGGTTATAGGCCCAACTGTTCAACCCTTCTTCATAAGATAACCCTACCCCTCATGGGTGGCTCAGTGGCACAGTGGTTAGCACTGCTGCCTCACAGCTCCAGGGACCGGGTTCAATTCTGGTTTTGGGTCACTGTGTGGAGTTTGCACATTCCCTCCCACTAAGAATACTGCCTGCTCGCAACAGCTCAGAACTTTTGGAGTTATCGCAGTATATTGTCATCTGCTGTTGATTGTGGGGGTTCCATTCCCATGAAATCTCGTAAAGGGCGAAATCGCGAAGGGTGAATTTACGCATGTGCAGAGACAGTGCACGCTCAGTGCCCACTTTCTACGTGGGAAGGACATGGGAAAGGTGAGAGTTGAACAGTCTAACATTAGAGTCTAAATCACGGATGAGCAAAGTTTAGGGGCCACAAATCGCGATTTGGTGAACACACACATTCACGCGGGTAAACAAATTTGCGATGGAGGGGGTCGCGAATGACGGGAGTCAACTGTAACTTTTAATGTGGGCGGCACAGTAGCACAGTGGTTAGCACTGCTGCTTCACAGCTCCAGGGACCCGGGTTCGATTCCCGGCTTGGGTCACTGTCTGTGTGGAATTTGCACATTCTCCTCGTGTCTGCGTGGGTTTCCTCCGGGTGCTCCGGTTTCCTCCCACGGTCCAAAGATGTGCGGGTTAGGTTGATTGGCCATGCTAAAATTGCCCCTTAGTGTCCTGGGATGTGTGGATTAGCGGGTAAAATATGTAGGGATATGGGGGTAAGGCCTGGGTGGGATTGTGGTCGGTGCAGACTCGATGGGCCGAATGGCCTCTTTCTGTACTGTAAGGTTTCTATGATTTCTTCTATGATAATCAGTCCAGAATTACAAATGTGTTATCATGTTCAAACTGAGTTTAGAAAACTTACATACGTCTGAGGAAGGCTGAAGGCTGTTTACTGCTGTAGAATTCACTAACTTGATGTTTTCTTCATTTATTTTCTTCTATCCCCTTTCAACCTCTGCCAGGATAATGAGAGAGAAGAACCACTGTGAAGGTCACCAGATCCACTATCAGTTTTTCCACTTTGTATCAACCAGCGAGAGGATGTTTTATCAGGTTTGGATAGATTACTGTCCTGGTTACTGCATTGACTCCCCTTTGCAAACTGACACTTACATTGACTTTAAATGGACCTACCTTATGTTAAGTTGATCTTTCTCTGCACCTTAGCTACGACTGTAACATTACATTCTGCACCCTCTCCTTTCCTTCTCTATGTACAGTGTGCTTTGTCTGAATAGCACGCAAGAAACAATACTTTTTGCTGTGTCCCAATACATGTCAGTGCAGGCTTGGAGGACCAAAGGGCCTGTTCTTCAGCTGTAATTTTCTTTGTTCTTTACATGACAATAATAAATCAAACAAAACCTTACGAGGGGAAGAGAAGTAGAGTTTTGGCAGCAACTCACAGTTTCAGAATACAATATAGTTAAATGAGTTCTTCTAGATATGGCACCTCATGATGTCAAAACATCTCAAAGAGCTTTTGCCACACCTTACACATCTTTTGGAGAATAATGTCTGTTGTAGGAGGAAGTACATTGAATAAATGTCCTATGATGTTACATGACATTCCGAGTGTGTGCCAGCTTCTCGGGTAAACAAACAAATGAGCAACAATCAAATGTGTGCGAATGTTTTAAAGACAGCCTTCGCCACTTTGTTTCTGACCATTTGGCTATACTGACTGAGAAAGTTCATTGAAGACCGTATCACCCTCCTGTGCATCTGAAGCAAGCTGTGTCAGAAAATAAGGCCAAAGTGAAGGGTTAGGAGAATGTTATGAGGGCGGCACGGCGGCACAGTGGTCAGAACTGCTGCCTCACAGCGCCAGGGACCCGGGTGCGATTCACAGCTTGGGTCACTGTCTGTGCAGAGTCTGCACGTTCTCCCCGTGTCCGCATGGGTTTCCTCCGGGTGCTCCAGTTTCCTCCCACAGTCAAAAAGACATGCTGGTTAGGTGCATTGGCCATGCTAAATTCTCCCTCAGTGTTACCCGAACAGGCGCCAGAGTGTGGAGACTAGGGGATTTTCACAGTAACTTCATTGCAGTGTTAATGTAAGCCTTTTTGTGACACTAATAAATAAACTTTAAAACTATAAAGAGATATTTTCCCACAAATAAGACCTTAAATCAGTTAAAAAGTATTTGTTTTTGTAAAAGGACAAAGGAAGATTTTTTTGGTCAGCTTTGTGTCTTACACAGGTGGAAACTCATGCACAATGTGGAACATATCTTGTCTCAAACCATGAACATATCTCACTCTGGGTCCAGAGACCTTGAGAACAGGTTGGCGGTGCAAACACTTAGGAACCCTAAGGGGGAAGGGGTGCTGGTGGGGAGGGAGGGAGGGGCAACCGCAGTTTAACCAGTTAACATCACATCGTTTATCAGAGTATGACTAAACTCCCCACAGTCTGTGGAGAGAGGTGTATCCATCCATCTGGACAGGGGTTAGAATCTCCTCGTGTACATCATAGTGAACAGCACCTCCCATATCCATGCCCTCCATATCTAGAAGGGCAGGAGACACCATCACGTCCAAGTGACATATCATCCTGGCTTGGACACATAGAAACATGGGACTGTATTTAATGCAGGCAGCAGGGGGGGCAGGGGGGTGGGGGGGGGTGGGGGTAGGGGGGGGGAGGGGGGTCTTGTCCACTGGCTGGAGAGCTATGAAGAGCCCCGTGTCGCATTGTTTGAGGAAGGTCATCAGTATGAAGCACCTAGTGACCAGTCGTGGGCCTTGGGCATTTCCTAGGGCAAGGACTCCGGAGTAAAAATCCCACTTCACCCCCTTTCCACACCCGCCCCCCCCCCCCCCGAGGGTCTCCTGACAATCAGATGCTGGCAGCTGTACAGGCAGCGCCAATGGGAATGGTGGCAACTTCGGTAAAGCACACAGAGAGAGCCCTAGGATCAGCATGGGAGCCAGGCCACTGATAGATGAAAGCAGCAGGATGGAGATGTCGGGTGGGGTGGGGGCATCACAATGGTGGGTTAATAAAAAATGGCCCTCCCTGCCTGAGGCCGGGTCCTTCGATCAGGCACTGGGTGCTTTGGAACAAAGGACTTGCCTGGGAGTCCACAAGCAACCCTGGCAAGGTTTGCTTTGGCTGCCCCATCCATCCACCACTGGTTAAATGGCAGCAGAGGTGGAATGAGGCCCTTTGGTGGACATTAATTACCCAGTTGAGGACCTCAATTGGTGGCAGGATGGGAGTGCCCTCCACGAACATTCCCATGGGGGCAGAAGCCCAGAGATGGCGGGATCTGCCACCCATCAAATGCCTCTCTGACTCAAACTTGCCCTTGGGGAGGGCATTAAATTCCACTAATAGAAAGAACCGCTGCTCAGGAGGAGGTCATTCCTTCATTACTGCTTGGTAAAATTCCTGGATTCCTCACCTGGCAGCATTGGAGGAATACTATATCGATAAAACGGTCCAGAATCTTCTCGAGGATGACCAGATAGCGGCAGTAAGCAGCCTTGCCAGTAACCTGAGAGTACAATAAATAAAAATGGCAGCCATGCTCCCACTACAATATCCCTTTGCCTATTGGAAATGTCACCGTCTCTAAGAGATGCACCAACTCCAACCTCTTTAGGTACTTACCTCAGAGCCTTCAGAGGCAGCAGAACTAACACCTCAGCTAATTTACAATTTGGCCAAGAAAGGGTTGTAAAGTAATGGGAAAGCTGAACAGTCCCAAGCTGCTCCCATTGCTAATGGGGAGATTTTGAGCATGAGTCAGGGTTATACTTGTCCGTATTTGTGACAAAGTTGCAAGTCTACTGACGGCAGCAGTTTAAATGAAGGTGTTTTGGTATCAAATGCACTGAAGCATTCTGCAAAGTCTCTGATCTTAGATCACAAACTGGTTTTACTGACTCATGTTGGTTCATGTATTGTTATCGCAATCTCAATACAAAATGCCTCTTTCTGCACAGAAAAGCATGCCATGTTTAATTTGTGTTCGGAACGTCCTTTCCACAGGCTTTCGCTTCTCCCCCCATTTCTAACGCACTCCGACAGTGAGAGAGAAACTTGCTTATGTTTTGTAATCTAGAAGCACAAGGAAGTGCCTGCTGTTACTGATCTCAATGCGCTCCAGTCTCTGGCCTTGCGCAAGATACATTAACCATGTGTGAGCCCCACATAATTGCTAATACTGAAGATGAGAAATGAACTGTTTATAACACTCATGCTAATGCGCCAGAGCACAGTGAATTAGCCTGAGCAGTGCGGTGGTACAGTGGTTAGCACTGCTGCCTCACAGCGCTGGGGAACCGGGTTCAATTCCCCGCCTAGGGTGACTGTCTGTGTGGAATTTGTACATTCTCCCCGTGTCTGCGTGGGTTTCCTCCAGGTGCTCCAGTTTCCCTCCCACGGTCCAAAGATGTGCGGGTTAGGTGGATTGGCCATGCTAAATTGCCCCTTAGTGTCCCAAGGTTAGGGGGATTATGGGGGTAAATATGTGGGGTTATGAGAATAAGGCCTGGGAAAGATGCTCTGTTTGAGAGTCAGTCAAAAGGCCTTCTTCTGCTCTGTGGGGATTCTATGGTAACTCAGCCAACTGTGGTGCGGGTAAAACTCAAAGCTCATCTGCAGCTGGATGATGAGTGTTTAAGTTCTCTGTGTGCCATTGTTTTAAAACAAAGAAAGACTTGCATTTATACAGCGCCTTTCATAACCACAGGACATCCTAAAGTGCTTTACAGCCAATGAAGTAGTTCTGAAGTGCAGTGACTGTTGTAATAGTAAATGATGGTGCGACTGTACAGCATGCATACACTCAGTGAGACATTGCATGGGGGTTTAACTCCCAAGAAACTGGTGCGCTTGAGCAATTCCTCTTCATCCTTCAGGTACCAGGCTCTAAGAGGGCATTGAGGGCCATGTGCTTCCAATAGATGAGCCCATTATGCTTCACAGATTATTACAGTGATTTACCATTGCCCACAGCATGGATGACCGGAAAACTCTCTCTTTTACCGCCTGCCATCAGCCACGTAGAACCACAGAATCTCTACAGTGCAGAAAGAGGCCATTCGGCCCATCGAGATGCTCTTGGGCTCTCTCCAAAAGAGCATCCCACCCAGGCCCTTCCCTCTGCCCTATCCTCATAACCATGTACATTTACCACGGCCAATCCGCCTAACCTGCACACCTTTGGAGTGTGGGAGGAAACCAAAGTATCCGGAGGAAACCACGCAGGCACGGGGAGAATGTGAAAACTCCACACAGACAGTGATTCAAGCCGGGAATTGAACCCGGGTCCCTGGTGCTGTGAAGCAGCAGTGCTAACCACTGAGCAATCCCCACTGAAAGGATTTATAGGCTGATAATCACCCTGTGTAGCCACATTGTGGAAACACCTTCCATGACCATCAAGTCCTGAAGTGGGACTTGAACTCAGAGCTTCTGGTCCAGAAGTAGAGATGTTACCCACTATCCACATCCACAAGCATCCACTCCCTCCACCACCGACGCTCAGTAGCAGCAGTGTGTACTATCTACAAGATGCACTGCAGAAATTCACCAAAGGTCCTTAGACAGCACCTTCCAAACCCACGACCACTTCCATCTAGAAGAACAAGGGCAGCAGATACACGGGGACACCACCACCTGCATGTTCCCCTCCAAGCCACTCACCCATCCTGACTTGGAAATATATCACCGTTCCTTCGCAGTCGCTGGGTCAAAATCCTGGAATTCCCTCCCTAACAGCATTGTGAGTCAACCCACAGCACGTGGACCGCAGTGTGGAAGGCAGCTCACTACCACCTTCTCAAGGGCAATTAGGGATGGGCAATAAATGCTGATAAGCCAGTGAAGCCCATGTCCCACGAATGAGTGAAACAAAACCCCCATACACCCACCGAGGCCTCCAAATCCCCCTCTCCCCCTGCCCCTGCACTGCCTGAGGATTATGAGCACACCTTAACCCGCTCACCAGGATTGCTACCCGCCTTCCCCCTGCATCCCTATGGACACTTTTCCTCTCCATGAAATTGAGAGCCTCCTCCCCCAACATTGACTCCCCTCCCTTCCTGGGATCAACTCCCTTCCCTCTATCCAAATCAAATCCTCTTTCCCCCCACCCTGCGCACCATACACCTCCCCCCAAACCCCCCCCCACCTCCACCACCCCCATTCCATGCCCCCAAGACCATCCTCCCCCACCCTGGGCAAGGATCCATTCTATTCTGCAGCCTCCAGCAAGGGTCGCCGTTGGGCTGGAAGGCCAGTCTATCAAGTGTCTTAATGAGAGAGGTAGAAATCGGTGACATTACACTGACGCTGTAACTCCACAACACGCGGGGTATTCCTAACCACTGGCTTCCCCACAGCTTACCAATTCAAGTCCCCCAAACTCACCACGCTTCCTGGGACAGGCAGGATGGGGGTCAGTCAGGAAAGTTAAAGTCCAGGCCATTATGTTAATATCAGCTTTTACTGAGAGAGACAGTTAAGGGCACGGCGGGGGGGAGAGAGAAAGTAGAGAAAGATGTGAGTACCAGACTTGGCCAAGAGGGAACCTGAGGGAATGTTTGTTCCATTGGACTAGGGGAAGGCGAGGAAGCTGATTGGATAGTCTGAATCTTGGTGACAGAAAGGTCAAAGGGCTCCTCGCACTGGTTACTGGACTTGACGGTGGAGGAGACACTAATAAATAGAGATGGACTGATCATTTTGTTTTGAGTTTTCTATGGGATCTTGCTGGGTAAAAGAAAGAGCTACCACTTTTGTCTACTTAACAAGTCACAGCATTGAAAATGAATTTGATTTGATTTGATTTATTATTGTCACATGTATTAACAGTGAAAAGTATTGTTTCTTGCTCGCTATGCAGACAAAACATACCGTTCATAGAGAAGGGAAGGAGAGGGTGCAGAATGTAGTGTTACAGTCATTGCTAGGGTGTAGAGAAAGATCAACTTAATGCAAGGTAAGTCCATTCAAAAGTCTGACAGCAGTTGGGAAGAAGCTGTTCTTGAGTTGGTTGGTACCTGACCTCAGACTTCTGTATCTTTTTCCCGATGGAAGAAGGTGGAAGAGAGAATGTCTGGGGTGTGTGGGCTCCTTAATTATGCTGGCTGCTTTGCCGAGGCAGCGGGAAGTGTAGACAGAGTCAATGGATGGGAGGCTGGTTTGCGTGATGGATTGGGCTACATTCACGACCTTTTGTAGTTCTTTGCAGTCTTGGGCGGAGCAGGGGCCATACCAAGCTGTGATACAACCAGAAAGAATGTTTTCTATGGTGCATCTGTAAAATATGTAAATGAGTCTTTAGACGTTTTGGGGAAATGCAATAAGGTGCTACATAACTCTAGCTTGTGGCTTAGGGTGGCACAGTGGCACAGTGGTTAGAACTGCTGCCTCACAGTGCCAGGGAACTGGGTTCAATTCTGGCCTCGCGTCACTGTCTGTGTGGAGTTTGAACATTCTCCCCGTGTCTGCATGGGTTTCCTCCGGGTGCTCCGGTTTCCTCCCACAGTCCAAAGATGTGCGGGTTAGGTTGATTGGCCATACTAAATTGCCCCTTAATGTCAGGGGGACTAGCAGGGTGAATACATGGGATTGTGGGGATAGGGCCTGGGTGGGATTGTTGTTGGTGCAGGCTCAATGGGCTGAATGGCCTCTTGTAGGGATTCTATGATTGTAGGATAATGGAAAAAGCTGTTCAACTTGGATTCTGACATTTGACAGAAAATAGCAGTTGCCAAGCTCCCAGTAATTTATGTGTTTTACTAGCTTTCTTCCTCTGATTTGGGATTAAAATATGGGAAAACCTGTAGGTATGGGAATGGTGAAATATCTTTGGACTAAGGATGACAGTGGGTTGCATTTCATTGGTCATCCTGACTCTTTATGAATCAGCTCCAAGGGTCTGTCTGAACAATAAATGTAGGTGGACCATTTGACCATGAGGACCTCCCGAATCAAAGCGGGTTCTCTCCTTCCCCAATGCCTAGACGTGCACACAAATACTTTCACCTCTGTAGTCAAGAAAGATTGAGGGCTATTGTATTGCCCCTATTGTATTGCCAGCTCACTTGAGGCCAGTACTGATTAGGAATGAAATCTGGAACCTTAAATCTGGACTTCAGTCATTCCATATTGAATCATTCTGGACCCTATCAGCCTGAATGTTGAAAATTGACCATTTCTTTATGGGCAAAACTTGCTTGTATGAAGAGGATTATTGCCCCTACTCAGGCTCTGTCTAAATGGATAAAAGAGATTCGACAGTAAGTAAAAATAAAAGGACAACGTTACATAAATATATTCAGTCAGAAATAGCCTCATGTTCGTGCCTTCAATTGATTACTTGCTTATGAAGTGAGACATTCAGTCGTCTTGAGTAGAAATATCTCATGCCTGAGGGGAAGGGCCATGTGACAGTTTTAATCTACTTACATGGAGTTAGCAGGGTTTAAAAGCAGTCATGTGATGTGGTGCTGTCACGTAAGGAAGAACATTGTAGTGCCTCTGGCCAGATTGTTCCGATTTAACCTTTCAATTTCCAAAATCCTTTCTGTGGTTCATTTTCCGAACTGAATTCCAGACAGCTCATACAGAAACTGTTTCCAATCTCAGAAGCCTGACTGAACAGATTCTAAACGCATCGAAGTACAAATATTTGTAATTTTAATTTATAATCCGTCGTTGTTTGCAATTAAATGTGAAGAGCAGCAGCCCTGTTATATCAAGGACAACTTTTGTGTGGGATTGATGCAACTGGGTTTCTCGTGGATCTGTGTGGTATAAAGATCCCAGGATTTTTTTCACAGCAAACACCTGCATTTATGTAGCGCCTTTTATGTGGAAAACGTAGACATACTCTTTACAAGATGAGAAAAGGACACAAAAAGACAAAAGAACAAATGGTTTTTAAAACTTCTTCCATGGGTTGTGGGTGTCACTGGCTGGGCCAGCATTTATTGTCTGTCCCTCGTTGCCCTTGAACTGAGCATTTGTCAGGCCATTTCAGGGGGCAGTTAAGAGTCAACCATGTTGCTGTGGATCTGGAGTCAGATGTAGGCCAGACCAGATAAGGACAGCAGATTTCCTTCTCTTAAGGACATTAGTGCACCAGATGGGTTTTTACGACAGTTGAATAGTCATTGTTAGACTTTTTAATTCCAGATTGTTGGGGAGTTCAAATTTCACCATCTGTCGTGGTGGGATTTGAACCTGGGTCCCCAGCTGATTCCGCCGGGTCCCTGGATTGCTGGTCCAGTGACAGTACCACTACACCACTGCTTCCCCCCCAACATGAGTCATGGTGTGCGAGCTAGGAAAGATGATCTAAAGCTTGTCCTGATGAAAGTTCACACGCTGAAACATTTAACTCTGTTTCTCTCTCCGCAGATTGGGCGGCACGGTAGCACAGTGGTTAGCACTGCTGCTGCACAGCTCCAGCGACCTGGGTTCGATTCCCGGCTTGGGTCACTGTCTGTGTGGAGTTTGCACATTCTCCTCGTGTCTGCGTGGGTTTCCTCCGGGTGCTCCGGTTTCCTCCCACAATCTAAAGATGTGCGGGTTAGGTTGATTGGCCATGTTAAAATTGCCCCTTAGTGTCCTGGGATGCGTAGATTAGAGGGATTAGCGGGTAGAATATGTCGGGATATGGGGGTAGGGCCTGGGTGGGATTGTGGTCGGTGCAGACTCGATGGGCAGAATGGCCTCCTTCTGTACTGTAGGGGTTCTCTCTGATGCTGCCAGACCTGTCGAGTATTTCCAGCACTTTCCATTTTCATTTTATGACCAAGTGCCTGTTTGAAAAGATGGATTTTGAGAAGGTTTTTAAGCAAAATGCAGAAAGGAAGAATTTAGAAGAGAGTTCCTAAGGGTATGACTCTAACAGCTAAATGGTCTGTCACTGGGGCTCAACAAAGGGAAGGCATAATGTACAGAAGTGTCGGAAGACTGAAGACTTTAGTGGAACGGCGGCACAGTAGTTGACACTGCTGCTTCACAGCACCAGAGAACCGGCTTGAAATCTGGCCTGGGGTCACTGTGTGGAGTTTGCATGTTCTCTCCATTTCTGCGTGGGTTTCCTCCGGGTGCTCCGGTTTCCTCCCATAGTCCAAAAATGTGCGGGTTAGGTTGATTGGCCATGCTAAATTGCCCCTTAGTGTCATGGGTCTAGCAGGGTAAATAAGTGGGGTTGCGGGGATAGGGCCTGGGTGGGATTGTGGTCGGTGCAGGCTCGATGGGCTGAATGGCCTCCTTCTGCACTGTAGGGATTTGATGACTTCAGGAGACTGTAGTGACTGAGCAAAGTGGGCCCATGGAAAGAACCAGAATGAGGAGATTTAGGGCGGCACTGCTGCTTCACAGCTCCAGGGACCTGGGTTCGATTCCCGGCTTGGGTCACTGCCTGTGTGGAGTTTGCACATTCTCCTCGTGTCTGCGTGGGTTTCCTCCGGGTGCTCCGGTTTCCTCCCACAGTCCAAAAATGTGTGGGTTAGGTTGATTGGCTGTGCGAAAAATTGCCCTTAGTGTCCTGAAATGCGTAGGTTACAGGGATTAGTGGGTAAATATGTAGGGATTTGGGGGTAGGGCCTGGGTGGGATTGTGGTCGGTGCAGACTCGATGGGCCGAATGGCCTCTTTCTGCACTGTAGGGTTTCTATGGTTTCTATGTTTCTAAATACAATGCAATGGAGGACGGAAAGCAATGTTGCTGTTAAAATTATAGCTGTTTAGCATGGTAAATATATTAATAATCACATACCTTAAACAGAACACAAAAGTTAACCATTGCTATTCATAAAACTCTCTGCAGAAATTAACCCTTGCCTGGGGAGGGCTAAAGAGCCTGAGGTTTGCTCAGGTTTATCAGTCTTGCTTGCTGAAAATACTTGACCTCCATGCCTTGGATACCTCAAGGCTTCATTATCCCTGCACCTTCGTGGCCAGCCTTCCACCCTCTGGAAATTTAAAATCATGCAAACTTTGCTGCCCGAATCCTAAATCGCCCTTCGCCCTCCTGTGCCCATTGATCAATGATCCCAGTCAGGCAAGACCTCAATTTTAAAACTCTCATCCTTGTTTTGAAATGCCTCCATGGCCATACTGCTCTCCATCACTGTAACCTCCTCCAACCCTGCAATCCTCCAAGACTGCTGGGTTCTTCCAATTCTGGCATCTCGCACATCCTGTATTATAATTGCTCCACTATTGTGGACTTTCTCCTTTAAGGGGATGTTAATTAGTTAATTTGTTTAATTAGTTAATTTGCTTTATTGGTAAACTCAAAAGAATATGAAGAGGATCTTGCCCCTGTAAGGAGCTGTAAAGTTGTTAATTAGTTCATTTGTATATTCAAAAGAGCATATGGAGGGACTCCTGGGACACTGGGTTGGTGAGCAGGTAGGACGCTGATATCTGTGAGTAGAGGAACTATCAGGAAAAGGGTTTGTGTCTAGGTTCGTACTTTACCAACTGGCTTGGGATCCATTCTTCATCTGATTACCTGGGAGGGAAGACAACATCAAACAGAAATGCAAAAAGACAAGAAAGGAGATGAGGCTGGAGAGACAAGAAGAGGAGAGCAGGAAGGAGAAGTGACAAGGGAAGGTGGGTTAAAGAGAGGGAAGATAGTCATGACAGGCCCATAAGGCTGGGTGCAGGCCAACAGTGCGAAGAGCTGGGCTCTGACAGAAGCTGGAGACCTGGATGTGCAGCAAAGCTGAAGGTCCAAGCTTCCGTTCAGTGTCAAACAATCAGGAAGACATTGGGCTTTAACCTTGGTGATACATTAGGGTAATGGGGTGGGGCAGTGAAGGTGAGGGTGGGTCACAAAGTGTCTGGGCCCCGGTATTAAACCTTCCACATTTTATCTGTAAGTTGTGCCTTCGACTTAAAAGAATGAAAAGAATATTATTATTCATTTTAGTTCTGATACTCACATTGCTAATCCAAATTAGATTAATTGTACACAGATCATTGGTCAGCTAATTGTGAATCTGTGGAATTTGACAGTTGGATCAGTAGAGTGAAAGAAAGTGAGAATACTGAAGCTTCACACTGGGAGCACAGGGATCTCACAATTGTTCATTTATCGATGTGAACCCATGACAGGTAGTTGTGGGACACGGTTGAGGATTTGACTTGCTAATCTGGCCTTTCTATTTAAGACTGCAGCTCAGATACACCCTGTGGGAAAATGGTCCAAAAGGCGAGGTACATCCTCGGGTCAAATAGAGGCTAATTCCTTTTGCTGTTGGGAGTTCCTCTAGATTAGTGGATACTTGTCCAGATTATATCTGAGTTCAAATACAGGGGATTCGAGAAACCAAGACACTTGCACAGAAAAAAGGTTTCCTTGCCCTTTGGCAAGGTTTGCTTTACCTGAAACTTCCTAAATTCACTTTCCTTTACAAGAATGCACCTTAGCGCATCTTAGATAGAGTAGTGACTTCTAAGAAAGGGGAAATGCAAAGGAAAAATGGAGTGATTCACTTACAAGTGTTGCTACAATTTGCTTTCCTTTCCTCTTTTGCTAAAACTGAAATGTGATTTTTACCAGTCAGTTGCAAATAGAATATCCGATCATGACTATTGGGTTGTCGTCTGTAACAAAAGGAAAGAATGGGGAGGCAATGGCCTAGTGGTATTGTCACAAGACTATTAATCCTCAGCTAATGTTCTGGGGACCCGTGTTCGAATCCTGCCATGGCAGATGGTGGAGTTAGAAATCAATAAAAAAAAAATCTGGAATTAAGAATCTACTGATGACTATGAAACCATTGTCATATGATAAATGCAAAATATTGTGGATGCTGGAATCTGAAACACAAACAGAAAAATGCTGGAAAATCTCAGCAGGTCTGACTGCATCTGTGGAGAGAGAATACAGCCAACATTTTGAGTCTAAATGAATCTTTGCCAGAGCTCCATTGTCGGAAAAACACATCTGGTTCACGAATGCCCTTTAGGGAAGGAAATCTGCCGTCCTTACCTGGTCTGGCCTACATGTGACTGCAGAGCCCCAGGCAATGTTATAGACTCTCAACTGCCCTCAGGCAACAATCCCACCCGTGCCCTATCTCTGTAACTCCACATATTTACCCTGTTAATCCCCCGACACTAAGAAGCAATTTAGCATGGCCAATCAACCTAACTCGCGCATCTCTGAAGTGTGGGAGGAAACCCACGGAGACACGGGGAGAACATGCAAACTCCACACAGACAGTGACCCAAGGCTGGAACTGAACCCGGGTCCCTGGCGCTGTGAGGCAGCAGTGCTGCCCAAATGGAAGGTCATGGGGGAGATTTCTCGTGTGTTTGAGTGAAGGATGTCGGTATCAAAATGGGAGAATTTCCAGCAGAGCTTTAACAATGTGGCTTGTTATCAACATCAATTGTGACCCGCTACTGTGACACTATCAATCCACTTGCAGCACCAAACATAATCATAAAGCCAAATTGCTCAACTCTTCACTACTGAGGGCTGTCCTCAAGAACCCATTCCACAGACAGGCGTCGGGGTGCAAAGGTATTTATTGCAATCTTACTCACTCTACACTGCAACAAGAACTGCCCTCTCAGAGTGGTTCCCGGGCAGATCACCCTACACCCAGGGTCACCTGATCTGTTCCCTTAAAGTTTAAGTGTATTTATTAGTGTCGCAAGTAGGCTTACATTAACACTGCAATGAAGTTGCTGTGAAAATCCCCTATCGCCACACTCCAGCGCCTGTTCAGGTACATTGAGGGAAAATTTAGCATGGCCAATGCACCCAACCAGCACATCTTTCGGGCTGTGGGAGGAAACCGGAGCACCTGGAGGAAACCCACGCTGACATGGGGAGAACGAGCAGATTCCGCACAGACAGTGACCCAAGCCGGGAATCAAACCCAGATCCCTGGCAGCAGTGCTAACCACTGTGCCACCATGCTGCTGGGGTCTATGCTCCAACATACATAACTGAGATGTCCTCCGAATTTATGGGCAGAACCCGCTTTGACTAAGAACAGGACACAGTCTGCCTTTACTAATCCCACACAGGACTTATTACAGCTTGTGAAAGTCGCAGGCCTTTGATTCCAAAGATCTGGCCTGGACTTGAACCTGGGTTCAAGATGCAAAATGACAGTATGGTAACCCATCATCCCGCCCCGCCGTCTGAAATCCCCACTAATCTCAAAATAAATTACACAGCCCACTGTAGCTATTCCTGTTTCAAAACTACACACAAACTATCCCGATTCTGTGGAGTACGGTGCTGTCTAGTTGTGTTTCTGCCTGTATTAGTAATGCACCAATCCTCTAATGATATACCGGGGTGGATTTTAACTCTGAATCGATTGCTGTGGTGAAACCACAAGGGCGAGTTAATTTCCCACTTAGCAGAAGGAACAGGGAGCCTTGATGAGTCTAACTGAAGCACCTCATTTAAATAGTGGAAGTCCCATTCAGAACGAGTGTGAAGAGGACTCGGAGCTGTTGCTAGTGAGTGAAGATTGGGTAGCTATTGGCTGCCTCAGTGTCTCCAGGTAAGCGGGCTTTGGGAGGGAGGTCTGAGTGTGGCAAGGCCATGGCTTAAGCACTGGGCACCTTCAATCCTTACACAGGTATGTGTTGGTCTGACTTGATAAAGTCTTCTTTGCCTATAGACCTACTTCTGCTTAGCAGAAAAGCCAAGACAACCTTCCCTCTCAGGACTTGCATAAAACTGCATCAGGTTCCTGTTGATTGCAAATGACCCTGAGTTGCATAGATTAATGAAATTCCAGCCTGATTTAGGAAAGGTATGTGATATGATGTACGTAACATCACTATCCTATAAAAAACACCACAGGCTCATCTCAATGATCCTTCTGTCCCAATTTTCTTAGAATAAGAAATAAAGAATTTGCAAGGCCATTAATGTTTACTGAGCCACCAAACTGAAATAAATTTAATAAGAAAAGCTGTTTTAAAACAAACTTTCAGAGTCCTCAAGGCTTCAACAAGAGCCTAATGTAGCAGCCACAGTGGATTGTGTATTCACCGGGGCAGGAATTCTTGTGGAATTATGGTCTTTGTGGTGGATCCCTTGCAGGATCTGGATCATCCAGTTGTAACTCATTGAGGCAGAATTATCTCTCTGAAAATTTTGAAACAAAATCATTGAGAATTGTCTCTCTACAATTAAGAGGAAGAGAGAGTTGTATGAAATGTACAGGCAGCAAGGAACACATCAGATGCTCGAGGAGTATAAAAAGTGCAAGAAGCTACTTAAGAGGGAAATCAGGAGGGCTAAAAGAAGACATGAGGTTGCTTTGGCAGACAGAGTGAAGGAAAATCCAAAGAGCTTCTATAGGTATGTTAGGAGCAAAAGGATAGTGAGGGATAAAATTGGTCCTCTTGAAGACCAGAGTGGTACACTGTGTATGGAACCAAAAGAGATGGGTTTTTTTGCATCCGTATTTACTGAGGAAACGGGCATGGAGTCTATGGAAATAGGGCAAACTGGTAGGGAGGCCATGGAACCTTTACAGATTAAAGGGGAGGAGGTGCTCGCTGTCTTGAGGCAAATCAGAGTGGATAAATCCCCAGGACCGGACAGGGTATTCCCACGGACCTTGAGGGAAGCTAGTGTTGAACTTGCAGGGGCCCTGGCAGACATATTTAAAATGTCAGTATTCACGGGGGAGGTGCCGGATGATTGGAGGGTGGCTCATGTTGTTCCGTTGTTTAAAAAAGGTTCCAAAAGAAATCCGGGAAATTATCGGCCAGTACGTTTGACGTCGGTGGTGGGCAAGTTATTGGAAGGTGTGATAAGGGATAGGATCTACAAATATTTGGATAGACAGGGACTTATTAGGGAGAGTCAACATGGCTTTGTGCGTGGTAGGTCATGTTTGACCAATCTATTAGAGTTTTTCGAGGAGGTTACCAGGAAAGTGGATGAAGGGAAGGCGGTGGATGTTGTCTACCTGGATTTCAGCAAGGCCTTTGACAAGGTCCCTCATGGGAGGTTAGTTAGGAAGGTTCAGTCGCTAGGTATACATGGGGAGGTAGTAAATTGGATAAGACACTGGCTCAATGGAAGAAGCCAGAGAGTGGTTGTGGAGGATTGCTTCTCTGAGTGGAGGCCTGTGACTAGTGGTCCATTGTTGTTTGTCATCTATATCAATGATCTGGATGATAATGTGGTAAATTGGATCAGCAAGTTTGCTGATGATACAAAGATTGGAGGTGTAGTGGACAGTGAGGAAGGTTTTCAAAGCTTGCAGAGGGATTTGGACCAACTAGAAAAGTGAGCTGAAAAATGGCAAATGGAATTTAACGCAGACAAGTGTGAGATATTGCACTTTGGAAGGACAAACCAAAGAAGAACGTACAGGGTAAATGGTAGGACTCTGAAGAGTGCAGTTGAACAGAGGGATCTGGGAATACAGGTACAGAATTCCCTAAAAGTGACGTCACAGGTGGATAGGGTCGTAAAGAGTGCCTTTGGTACATTGGCCTTTATAAATCGGAGTATCGAGTATAAAAGTTGGAGTGTTATGGTAATGTTATATAAGGCATTGGTGAGGCCGAATTTGGAGTATTGTGTACAGTTTTGGTCACCTAGTTACAGGAAGGATGTAAATAAGATTGAAAGAGTGCAGAGAAGGTTCACAAGGATGTTGCCGGGACTTGAGAAGCTGAGTTAGAGAGAGAGATTGAATAGGTTGGGACTTTATTCCCTGGAGCGTAGAAGGTTGAGGGGAGATTTGATAAAGGTGTATAAGATTTTGATGGGTATAGATAGAGTGAATGCAAGCAGGCTTTTTCTGCTGAGGCTAGGGGAGAAAAAAACCAGAGGGCATGGGTTAAGGGTGAAAGGAGAAAAGTTTAAAGGGAATATTAGGAGGGGCTTCTTCACGCAGAGAGTGGTGGGAGTGTGGAATGAGCTACCGGATAAAGTGGTAAATGCGGTGTCACTTTTAACATTTAAGAAAAACTTGGACGGGTTCATGGATGAGAGGGGTGTGGAGGGATATGGTCCAAGTGCAGGTCAGTGGGACTAGGCATAAAATGGTTCGGCACAGACAAGAAGGGCCAAAAGGCCTGTTTCTGAGCTGTAATTTTCTATGGTTCTATGGTTCTACATCTGACAGTGGGCCTTATTTTACTATTTTGATTCTAAGTGCTGGGCAGACTTGAAACTGGGAGTGTTTCAGATCCAACTTTTAGACCCGTTCTCAGGCGCCCCCGTACGCACTCTGCCTGAAAAAATATCAGCGATTCCGAATTGTGCTGCACAAGCCTGTGGGCGGGGCTTAACGCGCCCGAAATCCTGCCGCTCTGATCGGCACATCCAACCGCACATGCGCAGAAAATAAAATGTAAAAATGCGGCTCCCCTGCCACATCGCACCCGGGCCAGATAATGCCTCCCCCTGACCCCCACAGATATTGCCCCCACCCCCACAACATTACTGACCCCCTTATCCCCCCCCCCCCATTCCCTCATGCCACCCAGACCAATTGCGGGCCCCTCCCCCCTTTCCCCTCACTGATCTCAGGCAGAGTGGCAGCAGACCCCCCTTCCCTCCCGATCACAGGCAGAGTGGCAGCGGACCCCCTTTTTCCCCCTCACTTATCTCAGCCACTGTTACAGCGGACCCACCCCCCTCACCGCCCCCCCCCCCCCCCCCCCCCCCCCCCCCCCCACAACTGATCTCAAGCAGAGAGCCGTTGGATGCTCAGCACTTACCTCCTCACTAACTGGAGCGTCCAAATCGGACTTTTGTAGAGCATGCCTGTTTTGTGCCGATTCTGGACTGGCGAATGCGGTGGTAAAGGAGGAAGTGCCGGTAAATTTGGGCGTGCAGCCCATTAAGTCAATATAAATGCACGCAAATGCATTTAAATGGCCGTTGCGCCTGCGGATCGCGCTACTTGCCTCATGCCTGAATTTATCAAGATTTCACGCCCAAAAACGGGTGCAACTTGATGGTAAAATCGGGCCCAACATGTGTGAATAACCAGCACTTCATAGACTTGGCGAGGTCTCATAAGTGTGAAATGACCCTGGTATATGTCAATGGCTTGCTAATTAGATTGTTGAGGTTGTTAATATAATTGATATTAACAAACACTCACCATATCATACCAAAAAATGGCAGAGTGCTGATTCTGGTGAGAAAACGAGCGTGTTCTCCCCAGAGAAACCGGTCGGTTTTCCCTCCAGATTCTACCACACTTTGCCAAGGGAAGTCAAGGGGGCATGTTTTACACCGTCACAGAGGGGCCCGGGGCCTAACCATGCCAGCAAAACCCAGCAGTACAGAGTTTATAGTTGATAGGTTATTTATTAGTGTCACAAGTAGGCTTACGTTAACACTGCAATGAAGTTACTGTGAAAGTCACCACACTCCAGCGCCTGTTCGGGTACACTGAGGGAGAATTTAGCTTGGCCAATGCACCTAACCAGCACGTCTTTCTGAGTCTGAGAGGAAACCGGAGCACCCGGAGGCAGAGACATGGGGGGAATGTGCAGACTCTGCACAGACAGTGACCAAGCCAGGTCCCTGGCATTGTGAGGCAGCAGTCTTAACCACCATGCCACTGTATCACCCCCTACTGAGATTGGGGCATCACCTATAAAGGGTGCCTACTCCTGTTCCTATTCCTTAGTTTCTTATCAAAGCACAGTTCTCGATCAATCCCTAACATTTATCCATAAAGTTGAAAGGAGTAGAAATTTTCAACTCAAGAAAGGTTCTAAAATAATGCTGTTTTAATTTTTAGTCTAAATATGTTTTTAAAACTTCTAAAATAAAAACATAAATTTCCAGAAAGACTCCGCAGGTCTGGCAACATTTGTGGAGAGAGAAACAGAGTTAACGTCTCGAGTCCGTATGTCTCTTCTTCAGAGCTGAAGAGAGGAAGAAATGTGATGGATGCAAAACATTCGAATGGCATGCCAACTAGGAAGGAATTAGCAGGCTCAGGATTAATTATGTAAGTGACACGGTGGCACAATGGTTAAGCACTGCTGCCTCACAGCACAAAGGACCTGGGTTTGATTCCTGGGTTTCCTCCGGGTGCTCCGGTTTCCTCCCACAGTCTGAAAGACGTGCTGGTTAGGTGCATTGGCCATGCTAAATTCTCCCTCAGTGTACCCGAACAGGTGCTGGAGTGTGTGGCGACTAGGGGATTTCCACAGTAACTTCATTGCAGTGTTAATGTAAGTCTACTTGTGACACTAATCAATAATTGACATTAACTATGTCAGACAAACTATTTTTCCAAAATATTGCCTACACCATTTGTTACCTGTAGACCATTTTCTTATCGTGCGACATATCATTCTATCATTTAACGCATCTGCATGTTGAATATTGCAGAGAACACAATCTGAATGGACCAGGAACACATGACAGAGCATGAGGTTATTTAATAAAGATCAGTCTTTCTATTACTTTTGATACAGAGATGCAGTAATGCTGTGTTAAATGGATTCCGTGCTGTGCTTTTAACCCCATTTATCAAAAATGCAATGAGGTAACTTGTGTCCGATTTCTTCAGGAAATGTTTGAAAGCTTTATAATGGCCATTTGTCATGCAGAATGCATTTAATTTGCAGTTATATAATTTGTACCATTGAGCAAATATGATGCACAAACAGCATAACAGAAATTATACTTATTTTCGACTTGGTGAATAAAGGGAGGTTATTTTAAGTTATGTTTTGCAGAGGGTTTTTAGTTGCAGGCAATGGAAAATGAATTGCAATGGTAACCTCCATTATGACTGCCTAACTTTCAAACGTACTTTTATCAGACCAACACCAGGAACATTACACAAAGAGAAATAAACATGTTCTACTTAAGAGTTGCTCATTGCATTCTGGATATTAATTTCATCGGATAATGAAAGGAAAATGTAACTGCAGAAGAAGGCAGATCATAAGGTAGTTCATGGGTCACGGAAACTTCAGAGATTTGACTGTTCTGAGGTGGTGGAGAATGCCCCTATTGATGGATTTATTTGGCTTCTTTTGGGTCATGAGACAGGTCTTAAGACGAACATCCTTCCTGGTCATGAGGTTCCAAATTAATTAGAATCGTTAAGGTTTTTTCTTCACATGCTTATCACATGAACAGAGCTAATATAAAAGCCACTGGGCTCAAACAGTTGTCAGCTAACTGGGGCATTTGATTTAACAGCAGGTTCCCTACGTTTGCAAGGGTGCGCAGGACGAAGGGGAAGAAGACAACAGGGACAAAGACAAGACAATAAATAGAATAAACTAAGACTGGAAAAAGGAGACATTAAAAAAAGGAACTTAGTGAAGAAAAGGAAATTTGAAACATGGAATAACATTTCAGAGCAAGAGTGTTTGTTTTCTGTGTTTGAGAGTTCTCTAAATTACATGTAGTGATAATTGACTATTTCTTAACCATACTTTTGATGTGAATTAATGTTTAGCTATCTCAACTTTCCTGTGTTTGTTTGAGCAACCCTCATTTACAATTGTATTCTTCAGTTTGACTCTAGGTCCTCTCTCTCTGCCAAGCGAAAATTGCAAAGAAGAAACGTGACAGACCAAAAAACAAAGAATATGGTATGAGTTTCTCTGTCTCCTAATTGTAAGACTGCGAGCAAAATTATTTCCCCCAACTACAGCAAACGGAGATAAATAATTTCATCAGCCATGGATCATCACAAGGTTTTCCATTGTTCAAGTCAGAGATACTAAATTATAGTAGTTACTTGATTTACATAAATTTTCTTTCTATAACCAAAAAGTTTTATTCGCAGAGTTTCCCAGACTTCAAATACTGTGGAACCTCAGCGACTTGACTGGATCTCATTTGCCCAGGTACTCGTTTTTAATATTGTATATAAAAATGTAACCGGTCCCACATTTAACCTTGTATTTGATGCTGATCATTCCCGAGTAGGATTATGGCGGAACTTGCGGAATGGTGGGGGAGTCCAGAACTAGGGGGGGAGAGAGGGGTCATAGTTTAAGGATAAGGGGTAAACCTTTTAGGACTGAGGTGAGGAGAAATTTCTTCACCCAGAGGGTGGTATTCACTACCACAGAAAGTAGCTGAGGCTGAAACGTTGTCTGATTTCAAGAAGAAATTCGATATAGCTCTTGGGGCTAAAGGATCAAGGGATGGAAGGGGAAGGGGGAGAATCAGGATATTGAATTCGATGATCAGCCATGGTCAAAATGAATAGTGGAGCAGGCTTGAAGGGCTGAGTGGCCTCCTCCTGCTTCTAGTTTCTATGTTTGCAAATGTTCTGTGATATCTGTTGTTACTTAACTGTGGCAGTACTTATTTTATCAAACTATTGTGGTTAGATCTTGTCAGTGGTTCAAGCTGAATATTAGCAAAGCACGTTTGGCATTTTGGAAAAATAGATTTCCAGTATTAAGCAGAAATGTCAGATGTGATTTGCAACTGCAGTGGGTCTATTCATTGATTGATGAGATTAACAAGTGCTAAAGGGAGGCGACTTTGATGAGATTGAACCCAAAAGATATTTTACACAATACCACCTCCCCCCCCCCCCCCCCCAACCCCTTTTCCTCAGATGATAACCTTCAAAGACATACGGGGTTCCATTGTACAGAATGGACACTCCCGAGCAAAATCATGAGTTAATACAGGATATCTCCTGGGGAAAATACCTGCAGTCTAGAAAAGTGATTCCTATCTTAAATGATTAAACCAGATTATGATTCCACGGGATTTGCCTTCATTTTTTTCTTTCCTCTAGTGAAATTCATTGCCACAGAAAGCTTTGGCAGCTCTCTTTGTGAGTGAGACTCTGGTGCCTAAGACAGAGAACGGCAGGGAAATAATTCCAGCGGCCGCGACATTATGGTTAATAAGGAGTGTTGTCATGGAGGACTGGTGACCTCAGGCTGACAGCAGACATGTCAACCCACCTTTTCCTGATGCCATGGCCTTTACTCAAGTCAAGTTGTCTATAGTATGAAGTGCAACTATTGGAGGGAGAAAGGGGCAGTTTCTGTTGACTGTCTTCCTGTAATGGAAAAGTATTCGATTCTGTGTTTTCACAGCATCCGTCAAATCATCAGAGTGTAGAGTACAGAAAGGGAGGAGCTATGTACTTTGTTTACATTGTCATGCGATAGGGAAGCCAAAGTTCATTTGATGTGTGCATGAGGGCGGCACGGTGGCACAATGGTTAGCACTGCTGCCTCACAGCACCAGGGATCCGGGTTCAATTCTCAGCTTGGGTGACTGTCAGCACGGAGTCTGCATGTTCTCCCTGTGTCTGCGTGGGTTTCCTCCGGGTGTTCCGGTTTCCTCCCACAGTCCGAAAGACATGCTGGTTAGGTGCATTGGTCGTGCTAAATTCTCCCTCCGTGTACCTGAACAGGCGCCGGAGTGTGGCAACTAGGGGATTTTCACAATAACTTTATTGCAGTGTTAATATAAGACTACTTGTGACACTAATTAATAAGCTTTAATCATACACAAGTGTCCCCAGGCCTGTAAGTAGTATTCATACTTTATTAATTGCAAGAGGGAAGAAACAGCTCTTTCATCAACCTTAGAAAGCATTACTGTTCTGGACAGATGGGGGAGTTAATTTAACCAGTACTAATTTCCCCATGCGTAAACAGAAAGGTGCATTGATATCTTTATAAGCAGTGGTTTATTTCCCAATCTCTCAGTTTTATGTGATCCAATTTTCTATTAATAACCCCACAGCAACTAGAGATACATAGTGGGATCCCCCTCACCTCGCCACCCCCCCCCCCCCCCCCCCCCCCCCCCGCCCCCCACCCGATAGTGGAAGCAGCTTGCAATTGGCTGCCAGTGGAATCTTCTGGTCTCTGTGTGGCACACCCGTCCCACTGCTGGGGAACCCTGCCTGGAGGGGGTCACCTTCAGTGGGAATGGAAGATCCCACTGGCAGGAAGGGCTGGAAAATCACGTCCAAGGTGAACTCAGTGGGTTAGTTTATTTGCACACAAAGCGTGGAAGGAGGGTCGCAGTGTTGTCTTCCCACTGAGATAGTAAGGAAAGGGTTAGAGAAAAGAAAGATTTACTGTAGGGAGACCATAGAGAAAATAAATATTGTTTCACATGGGTTCCAGAGTCCAGAAACAAAGTCCAATGGGTTATTCCTTCATGAAGCTGTGTAATTCACTTTTCCAGTGGTGTTGCTTTCACATGATGAGTTAGGCACGCAGAAATGAATCAGTGTCGTAGGCGATGGTACAGAACTCCAGCAGATGCAGTGTAGATGGGGCCAGGTGTTCAACCTCTGCCAGAGTTCCTTTTCTGTGATGTTACTGTTTAGATGGTAAACAGCAGTCTGAGCTTTGCAGTTCAGCAAGGCAATATTACTGACTCAACAAGCCAGAGGCCCATGTCACATGACTCCCATCTCTCTACACTGTCTTTGGCAAAGGACGTGTATTCCTTGACTTGGTCCCTGAGATGGATTATATGTCTTGACCATTAAGGATTGAAAGCAAGGTTGCAGAGCCTTTGTTTTAGCAAATGATCCAACTCCTTCTGGCGAGCCTGGATGGTTAAATACAGATGGCCTAGATATAGCTTTCTATGCAGTTGGGCTGTACAGTCCATAAGGAGCTGTTAGTGGCTCCTCAGAGATAACGAGGAATTTTCCTAAAACTGCCTGGTGGCTTCTTTTGTTCAGGGGTCACAGACAGATACAGTTTCAGTAATTTTAAAGATTTTTGCTCGATTTTAAAATGTTTGAAATAGCAATAAGCCTATTTATATTTATTTTATAAAAATATAAAGTACGAGGTTCCTCACATTACTGTTAAACTTTTGTGAATCTTCCTGTGCTAATTTTCTCGTTCTGAACATGTTGACTCCTTGCTGGGGTTTCAAACATGCTCCTCAGCCTTTACTGCACTTCCCCAAACGACCATTGTTAAGGTGTGAACCTCAACAGTGAATGCCAGAGGGTATTTGCATGCAGAAGCATCAAGGCTGAACCTGAACCTACCCTGACCTGATGTCCACATGCTTTCACTCACCAGAGAGATCATTGGCTAATAATAAAGTGTGGGAGCTTGCTTACGTTTTCCCTTCTCTAATCATGGCCTCTATAATATACCTAACAACACTGGGCTGATACCAGCCAATTCAGCACACCGACTGGGAATTGAACCTGTTTCCCCACTGCTCACTTGGCCGTCGGGTGAGTCACTATACCTTCCTTTGGAATGTTTTAAGACCGGGTTCAAAGAATGGTCTTCACACAGTCTGCAGATATATTACAACAGCAATGGTTCTAGTCACAGGTTTGGGAATGAAGCCTTGCATCACTGAATCATAGAATTACAGAATCCTTACAGTGCAGAAGGAGGCCATTTGGCCCATCAAGCCTGCATCAACAATGTTCCCACCTTGGTCCTATCCCCTTAACCCCACGCATCTACCCTACTAGTCCCCCTGACACTAAAGGACAAGTTAGAATGGCCAATCAACCTAACCCACACATTTTTGGACTTGGCAAGTTGCTGCAGTGTAGGTTGCACACATTGCAACTATGGTGGACCAATGGAGGAGGGAATGGACAATTAGGCTGGTGGATGTCAGTGGTTGATTATGATACCGAGTGCGGTAACTCCTGTCTCTGGGAGTTAGGTTCTTCCCATTTCTCTCCAGATAATTCAGCAACCTCTTTCTTTCGTTCCTCCTCTTCCTCTTAGGCATGGTCTCTCGGGTTTGAGGATGACTCGCTGCTGCTCCGATTCACTGGGTTCTGAGGTGACTGATAAACCCAGTGTGCAATTTGCAGACACTGCCACATGTGTCGCAGATGCTGCTTGGAGGGTGGGGTGGATGAGTTGTTGGGAGGTTTGTGCACTCTCTCTGATCCCGTTTCTTCACCTCTGTGTTTCCAATAAAGTCTCTCAATGTGTCCGAACTCCCAGGAACCACTGGGGGTGTTTAACCTCGTGTCTTTCCACTCTTCTGCTGGGAGTCTCCTGCCGTTACCAAGTTCCAAGTAGAGCAATTACTTCGGGAATCTGGCTGATGTGTCTCGCCCAGCGGAGTTGGTTTTGAGTGACTAGTGCCTCAGTGCTGGGCATATTGGCCAGGGTCATCCTTGCCAGACAAGCAGTGGGAAGCTCCCAGTGTTTGGACTGTCCTTAACCCCAAAACTCATCTTCACTTCAGTCCGAGAGTAATTGCTAAAAGGCAACAAAATCTCAATGACTGAGTAAAAAAACAAAATGATCTGAACACAGTGACAACTATAATAGACAGCGCAATGACACCCGTATTATTTTTACCTATAGTAGACAATTCTCATTTTTTAATAGTAGACAATTCTCATTTTTAGCTTCATCAGAATATTTTTAACAGAATGAATAGAAGAGGAAAATGAGAATTTTAAAATTGACTCTGCATAAAAATAACCTAGATAGTCTGAATAAGTATTTATTCTTAAATCTGGGGAGGCGGGGAAAGTAATTTGCTGCATAGCAATTAGGAATGGAAACCTTAGCTTATTAATATCTTCCCATCTATTTCCTAAAGGAGCACATTCTACTACTCTGGCTGAGATTTGAGAATGTAATACCAACTGGGATCAACTAGGAGTCTTCCTGGCATCTGTGAGTTAGTTCCTTACTGGACAGCACATATGGGCAATACAGTGGCACAGTGGTTAGCACTGCTGCCTCACAGCACCAGGGACCCGGGTTCAATTCCAGCCTTGTGTGATTGTCTGTGTGCACGTTCTCCCCGCGTCTGCATGGGATTCCTCCGGGTGCTCCAGTTTCCTCCCACACTCCAAAGGTACGCAGCTAAGGTCGATTGGCCACGCTAAATGCTCCCTTAGTGTCGTAAGAGGTTTAGATTAGTGGGGTAAAATTCGTGGGGTTACAGGGATAGCCCAGGATAAAATGCTCTGTTGGAGAGTCAGTACAGACCTGATGGGCCGAACAGCCTCCTTCTGCACTGTAGGGATTCTATGATTTGTCCACTGAAAATAAGGCAACTGCATGGAACCATTGTAGTTCTTAAATTTTATAGGGCAGAATATAATTGTGTAACATTGTGACATTATATTGGATCCACAAAGTGAAATCTTCAGAACAATTTACAGTTGCGTGACACTTCCTTTCACACATGTGAAAATTCTCTTCTTAATAAAACCTCTAATAGGCGATAGTTTAGTTCAGTGATGCCACTCTTGGCTTTGAATCTGAACATCATGGGTTCAAGTCCTAATTGAGGTTGATGCCTTAGTGCTGTCACTGTTAGATTTAATACGGTCAGAGTTCTTTAGCTTTTTGGATAAGATGCCAAGCAAAGACCCCTCCTGCCTATGCACGTGTATATAAAGTACTTTGTGTCATTTTTTTCAAGAACAGAAGAGTCTCTCAGCCAATATTCGCCCCTCAACTAATTCCAAATGGCTGTCCTTTAATCTCACTGAGGTATCTGGCTGTGCACTAATTGGTTGTGGCATTTGCCTACAGTGATGACCTTCAAGAAAGTAATTAATTGGTTATAGAGGCCTTTGGGATGTGCGGGGTGCTATACGAATGTAAGTTTGTTCTTTGAAACATATTGTACTGGTATTAGCTTGCTTCAATGGTGGCACCTTTGCCAGTGAGTCAGAGAGTGTGTAGGTTCAATTCCCACACCAGAATAATCAAATCTGTTATTCCAGTTCAGAACTGAGGGAGTGTTCCATTGTCAGATGAAATATTAATTCATAAACTCGTCTAACATTCCTCACAGCGAGAAAGAGATTAGGTAGTTATTTTTACTTAGGATCTTGTTCTGGAGAAAGACAGCTTCAAAACCTGCCCATGTAACAATGGTCACTGGAATTCAAACAAATTCTTTGAGTGTAAAATACTTTCAGCTGTCTTCAGATATGGGAAAAGAAGTGCAAATGTTTCTGCTTTCTAAGTTAGATCTGTTTTAGGAAAGAGGATTCAAATAGATTTATGTTTAAAATCTTAACTCTTAGACCATTGAATCTTACAATGGTTAGAGCACAGAAGGTGGCCACTCGGCCTGTTGTGTGCATGCTGGCTCTCTAAGAGCAACTCTGCTGGTTGTTCTGCTCTCCAGTCCTTTCCCTTTCACCCAGCAACTATTTTCTCTTCAGTTGATTATGCAATTCCGTTTGGAAAGCCACAATTAAACCTGCCGCCACCATATTCTCAGGCAGTGCATGCCAGATCCTAACCACTGGCTGCATTTAAGAAAAACCTCTTCCTCAAGTTCCTGTTGCTTCTTTTGCCAATCACCTTAAATCAGTGTCCTCTGGTTCTCAACTCTTCTGCTTGTGGGAACAGTTTTTTTGTCCAGACTGTAATGACTTAAATCAGGCCACTAAGGTTGGCCTATTGGAATATGAACTCCCTGATTAAGGAGTCGATTGATGGACCAATCAGGGAGTCTTTTCCTTGTATTTAACTGGGAGTGTCAGTTCCTCTGGCACTCCCGAAGGTAGACTGCTGACTGATAGCACTCTGTGTACTGCTGTTGGAATTGTAAATAAAGGGATTTTGGTGAAGGGACTTTTGCCTCCGAAGACTTATTACATAGACCCCTCATCGTTTTGAATGCCTCAATTAAATTTCCTCAACTTTTAAAATAATTCTCCAATCTATCCATGTAACTGAAGTCTCTCATTCCTGGAACTCATTCTCGTAAATCTTTTCTGCACCATCTCTGTAGCATTCACTTTTTTATTCATTCATGGGACATGGGTGTCATTTATTGCCCATCCCTAGATGCCCTTGCTCAGAGGGCTGTTGAAAGTCAACTACATTGCTGTGGATCTGGAGTCACATGTAGGCCAGACCAGGTAAGGATGGCAGATTTCCTTCCCTAAAGGACATTAGTGAAACCCAGATGAGTTTTTACGACAATCGACAATTGTTTCGTTCTTAATTCCAGATTTTTTTAAAATTGAATTCAAATTCCACCGTCTACTGTAGCAGGATTCGAACCCGGGTCCCCAGAACATTAGCTGAGTGTCTGGGTTAATAGTCTAGCGAT
Organism: Mustelus asterias; assembly: GCF_964213995.1. NCBI lineage: Eukaryota > Metazoa > Chordata > Chondrichthyes > Carcharhiniformes > Triakidae > Mustelus > Mustelus asterias. Next base: position 27,001,954 of record NC_135826.1, on the reverse strand, counting down.
AATACCACCAGGCCATCGCCTCCCTTCTTAAAGTATAGTGCCCACCACCGCACTAAAATGCTCCAGAGTTTTGAAGTTGAATTGGTGAATGAATGAGTGGGAGGCGACACCAACAGCCTGCCCCCTTCCCACACTCCCTAGTGACAGAGCGACCCTCCTTGTGAGCACTGAGTACAGGCCAGTAACTGGCACGAATAAAGCAGTCTGACTTAAAAGTGGTTTTATTTCCTTTGAAGACAGTCCCAGGGCTGCTACAGACACCCACAATGGTGACTGAGTGAAATTTTACATTCCGCAAACAAAAGATCTGCCGTGTTGTTAAAGGGACAGTCCATCCTGAGTCATGGACTCCATAATTACAGGAAATAAATGGCTGACTAAAAAAGTTCAGTTGAAATTCAGTGCCAAAGAAGAGTCATACACACTCAAAACGTGAACACTGTTTCTCTCTCCACAGATACTGCCAGAGTTCTAAGTCTCCTTGCTGTTTAAGAGTTACCGTGGAGATGCCTACCTAACAACCCTTCCCACATCTACTAATTTGAGAGATGTGGTAGAGTTTGTATCATGCCTTTGTGTGCATCCAAGTAATTACAAATAATGGAAGCCTGCTGTTATGGCCCCGCTTTACCTTTCTTCTGGTCAGGATATGGGATGGGTGATCACTCGTAATCAAGGCAAATAGTCAGTACGTGGAGGTTAGCAATGGTATCAGTGCCCTATGGTGGGGGAAAATGGAATTTGAGAGTATTTTCATAAAGGAATGTTATCAGTGGGCTTTAATGTGTCTCTCAGGGCTTTCCCTAATTTTTGTTGTCATGGCATGGTGGCACAGTGGCATAGTAGCACGGCACGATGACTCAGTGGTTAGCACTGCTGCCTCACAGCGTCAGGGAGCCAGGTTCCATTCCGGCCTCGGGTGACTGCCTGTGTGGAGTCTGCACGTTCTCCCCGTGTCTGTGTGGGTTTCCTCCGGGTGCTCCGATTTCCTCCCACACTCCAAGGATGTGAGGATTAGGTTGATTGGCCATGCTAAATTGCCCCTTAGTGGCAGGGGAATTAGCAGGGTAAGTGCATGGGGTTACGGGGATAGGGCCTGGGTGGGATTGTTGTCGGCGCAGGCTGGCTTGGCCGAATGGCCTCCTTCTGCACTGTAGGGGTTCAATGATGATCTCACCAATCTAAATCTTGCTGCTTTGGGAAAGACTGATAATTAATTACTGTAAGTTACTGGATGGGTCATTCTATGAATAGTCGTGTTTAATCATGTGACTTGTGGACTTCCCTTTGTCATCCTATGCCTGGTGGTTTGATGGGGGCTGGGACGGTAAGGGGATGTTCATCTGTCAATTACTCCATCATTTGCACCATTCTGTCAAAACAAAATGGTTACGGTTGGTTCACTTAACCACAAGTTGCGTCAAAGCATTTTCCTCTTTTTTTTAACATTTGAAGATGTTGGTGGCATAACAGGGTGCGGGATGAAGGCAATTGCAACAGGTCGAACCTCCTCAGAAACTTGTCCCCGGTGATTTCTGAAGCCAAGTGGAATGTAGGTGAATTACTGTAGATGGCAAATGAAGGGCCCAGAGTGTTCCACAGTCATGGAAAGCTAACCAAAGACTGCCAAGTCTGACCAAAGTATTAGAGGGACCAGAATGCATCCTGGGCACACTGCTCAAGTGGTACAGAGAGACAGCTGGTAAGGTCAGCCAATGGGAACACTTATCAAACGTTCCCTGCCTAGACTGACTAAGCCACAGGGGATGTGCATGCGAGCTAACTAGGTATCCAGTGATTCAGCTGGTCTTAAAGGGCTTTTCCTCACTGCATAGCAAGAAAAGATTAAAGCTTTGCTGCTGGCAATTGAAGTTAAGAAGGTCAAGAGTAGGACTCAACCCTACTTTGAGAATGAAACTCTATAGGTCTTACCCAAAGAGGTTGGTTTCTTTATTTCGCATTTGGGGAGGGCGGGTGGGGTGGGGGTTGGGGGGGGGGGTGGATAGTGGTGGTGGGCATTGAGATAGCAGCAGTGTTAGAAGCCGGTTGAAGTGGATTTTACATAATCTTCAATTTCCCTAGATTGTAGGAGCAGCAGCAACAATTTGCATTGATGTAGAGTCAAACGCTGGAATTCTACCGCCCTGCCCGCCACGGGAATCAGAGCAAGAGAGGGGCGGACAATGGGCAGTTCCATTGACCTCGGGTGAGATTTATCAGTCTCGGGTCGCGCGAGGCTGGAAAATCCTGCCCGTAAAGTCAAAAAGCAATACATCATGGAAACAGGCCCTTCTGCCCAACCAGTCCATGCCGACCATGGTGCCCAGCCAGCTAATCCAAATTGCTGGCGTTTGGCCCATATCCCTTCAATCCTTTCCCATCCATGTACCTATCCAAATGTTTTTTAAATGTTGCTATTGTACCTGCCTCAACTGGCAGCTCATTCCACATAAGCACCACCCTTTGCGTGAAGAAGTTGCCCCTCAGGTCCCTTTTAAATCTTTCCCCTCTCACCTTAAATCTATGCCCTCTAGTTTTCAATTCCCCTACCCTGGGAAAAAGACTTTGTGCGTCCATCCTATCTATGCCTCTCATGATTTTATACACCTCAATAAGGTCACCCCTCATTCTCCTACATTCCAAGGAATAAAGCCTTTGGAAGATTAAAAACTTCCCAAGGCCTTTCACGAGAGGCTTATCAAACAAAATTTGGCACAAAGCCACATAAAGAGATATTAAGACAGGGTTATCAAAAGCTTGGTCAGAGAGACAGAGAGGAGACAGGCGAGAGACTTATGGAGGGAATTCCAGAGCTTAGGATCTGGGTATTTCAAGCATAGCTGCCAATGGTGAGCTACGAAAATTTAGGGGTGTGCGAGAAGATAGAATTGGGGGAGTTCTGAGATCCCGGAGGATTATGGGCTGGAGGAGGTTGCAGAGATCGGGAGGGATGGTGCTATGGGGGAATTTGAACACCAAGATGAGAATTGTAAGCTTGAGCTGTGGAGTTGGGATTCGGTGTAGGTCCGGTGAACATTGGAAAAATGGGTGAATACTACTTGGTGTGAAACAAAAACAGAAAATGCAGGGGAGACTCAGCAGGTCTGACAGCATCAGTGGAGGGAGAATAGAGCCAATACTGACAAAGGGTCATCCAGACTCGAAACTTTGGCTCTATTCTCTCCCCCCGGATGCTGTCAGATCCGCTGAGTCTCCCCTGCATTTTCTGTTTTTGTTTCAGATTTCAGCATCTGCAATATTTAGATAGATACCCTACAGTGCAGAAAGAGGCCATTTGGCCCATCGAGTCTGCACCGACCACAATCCCACCCAGGTCCTACCCCCATATCCCTACATATTTACCCACTAATCTCTCTAACCGACACATCTCAGGACACTAAGGGGCAATTTTAGCATGGCCAATCAACCTAACCCGCACATCTTTGCCTTTAACTACTTGGTGTGAGTTATGATAAGGCTAGCTGAGCCTTGTAAAGTAAAGTATATTCATTAGTGTCACAAGTAGACTTACATTAACACCGCAATGAAGTTACCGCAAAAATCCCCTAGTAGCCACACTCCGGCGCCTGTTCGGGTACACTGAGGGAGAATTTAACATGGTCAATGCACCTAATCAGCACGTCTTTGGACTGTGGGAGGAAACCAGAGCACCCCGAGGAAACCCACGCACACTGTGTGGGAGTGAAGTGGGAGGTGGGAAGCCAAACAGATCATTAAAATGATCATAAAGGCAAGAAGGAGAGTTTCAGCAGCAAATGAGCTGAGGGGGACAGGCGCCTTAGTGGAGGAGGCAGTAGGTGCTCTTGGTGGTGGAGAGGTGAGAAAGATATCTTCTGAAGCAAGGATGGGCTATGCTGTGTTATCTGTGGAAGAAGACTCACCGAGCAGCAATGCATGTGACAAAGTATAAGCAAGTTCCAACATTTGAGTTACACACTGTTAGTCTGGAGCCATATAAATTATGCTCGGAAGATCGGTTAACTTGTCTTTAGGAAAAGAGGCATCAAGATTCATTTCCCGCTTGGAGCTGCTTCATTAAGGCAGCAGCACTCAGATACTTTCAAACACTCATATATCTGTGCTGGCTGTAGAATAGATTTCTGCTAACGCAAAAATATTTTTTGATTTGATTTATTATTGTCACATGTATTAGTATACAGTGAAAAGTATTGTTTCTTGCGTGCTGTACAGACAAAGCATACCATTCATAGAGAAGTAAAGGAGAGAGTGCAGAATGTAGTGTTACAGTCATAGCTAAGGTGTAGAGAAAGATCAACTTAATGTGAGGTAGGTCCATTCAAAATTCTGATGGCAGCAGGGAAGAAGCTGTCCTTGAGTCGGTTGGTACATGATCTCAGATTTTATATCTTCTTCCCGACAGAAGAAGGTGGAAAAGAGTATGTCCAGCGTGTGTGGGGTCCTTGATTATGCTGGTTGCTTTGCCGAGGCAGCCAGAAATGTAGACAGTCTGAATAAATGGGAGGCTGGTTTGAGTGATGGACTGGGCTTCATCCATGACTTCATTCACATATATGCATATGTTTCCCATCATTTTATACCACCTTCATACAGCCAGCAAAGCTATTTGCATATTACACATCCTTGGATTCACATAAATGGAATATCGGCCAGGTCCCTTCGTGTCAACGGCCAAATATTTACAGGGAGGAGGGGAGGGAACTGGGGAGTGGGTTGACTTGTTGCGCGGTGGGAAAGTCAATGACAGAAGGACTGTTGGGTCCCCTGCAATCATGGAAGATAAGGACATAGCAGGACGGAGGGAGGAGGGTTTCAGAGGGTGGTAATCAGGAGAGTGGGAGGGAGGCCAAGAATGGGAAGTTCTCCTCCTGACCCACAAGCGGTGCTGCAAAACAATTCTTCTGGCTGCTGCTGAACTGCCAAACTTTCCAAAACCTGGGAAAGCAGTCTGGCAGCAGTTTGGTTTAAATTAGTCTCTTAATTGGACTGTGGGAGCCAAATTTAAACATTATAACTAAATGTCCTGCCTCTCCACAGAGGGACAGAGATATGCCGCCTTCTCGTTGCCGTATAAGTGGCATCATTCGAGGATGCGGCAAGTCACAGGGCCCTATTTTACCATTTTGATTCTAAGTGCTGGGCGGACTTGAATCTGGGAGTGTTTCAGATCCAACTTTTACACCCGTTCTGAGGCGTCCCCGTACGCACTCTGCCTGAAAAAATATCAGTGATTCTGAATCGTGCTGCACAAGCCTGAGGGCGGGGCTTAATGCGCCTGAAATCCTGCAGATCCGATCGGCACCTCCAACTGCGCATGCGCTGAAAAAAAAGATGGAATGCGGCTCCCCTGCCACATCGCTCCTGGGCCGGATAATGCCTTCCCCCGGCCCCCACATACATTGCCCCACCCCCACAACATTACTGACCCCCTTATTCCCCCCACCCACTCGCCACCCAGACTGATTGCGGCCCCCTGCCCCACTTCTCCCCACCAATCTCAAGCAAAGTGGCAGCGGACCCACCTTCCCCCCACCCCGCCACCGATCTCAAGCAATGAGCATCGGATGCTTGACACTTACCACCTCACTAGCTGGAGCGCCCGAATCGGACTTTTGTAGAGCATGTCTGTTTCGTGCCGAACCTGGATGGGCGAACGCGGTGGTAAAGGGGGAAGTGCCGGTAAGGTTGGGCGTGCAGCCCATTAAGTCAATTTAAATGCATGCAAATGCATTTAAATGCCGTCACGTCCGTTTCGGGCGCGGTCCCAATCGTGGCCATTTTCAGGCCTTGGTAAAGGGGGAACCAGTGCGGAGGTGGGCACAGATCGCGCCACTCACCTCACGCCTGACTTTATCAAGTTTTCGCGCCCGAAAACGGGCGCAACGTGAAGGTAAAATCGGGCCCGCAGTCACATTTTGTGATTTTCTTATCTCTTCCTGTCAACCCAGTGAAGCTGCTCCTTCGTAATATAACAGGTGGGATTCTCTGGCCTGCCTTTGGCATTTTTCTCAGCGGCAAGGGGCCCACTCGCTGCTGCCAGAATGCCCTGGTCCTGCCGCTGTCAATGGGAATTCCCACTGAAGCCACCCCACATCGCCAAGAAACCCGCAGCAGAGAATCCTGCTGGCGTGAACAGATGGAGAACTCCGGCCAAAAGGTGCCATTGGTATCGACTTAAAGCAAAAGAGCCGCAGCCACATATAGGCCGGAATTCTCTGGCAGTTCATGTCGGCGGGATTCTATGGTCCTGCCGGCCGCGCACCCCTGCCCGCGGGTTTCCCACCGGCGTAGAGTGACATCAATGGCAATTCCATTGACGGCGGCAGGACCAGAGAATCCCGCCGCTAGCAAACAACGCGCCACCTCCTGCCGGCGGGAAATATGCGGTTGGAAGGCCCCTAACTCCCCAAACATGTATGAACGGCAATGGGCTGGAGAAGCCACACAAACTGTCACCCATTGGGTCAGTGTAAAGAAAACGCCCTGCAAATTCTGGAGATGGATTCCATAGACGGATTGAAGCGTGACCTAGATTAACGACCTCCCCAGAGCTCAGAGCTAGTACTATTCTCAGCTTATTATTTTTATTCACTCGCCCACTCACGCCAACTCAAATTAGAGATTGCATTACTGCAGCAAATAAGAAAACTGGGCCACAGCTAAGACCAGCAGTAATTACAACAAAAACAAAACGGAATAAGCATCGCAGCAAAAAAAAAACAGTCTTACAAATATTAATGCCATTCTTGAGACAAGAATCTTCAAAATGGGTTGCAGAGATTTTTAAGATAATTTTAAGAGGTCTTTAATATAATTCCAACTTGAAATGGGTGCTGAATCACCTTAGTGTGTACTCCTGGTGATAAATGTAGGGAATGTCATCATCAGATCATTAAAATAATTTGTGAATGAGGATATTGCACGATCACCTTTCACACTGAGAAAGCAGCCAGACCACAGACTAGCCATTGTACACCACAGGCTAGCTCTGGCTTTGTATACCACCACATGTAGACATCTTCTTCGATGTCTGAGTAGAAATGTTTTTGATTTGATTTATTATTGTCACATGTATTGGTATACAGTGAAAAGTACTGTTTCTTGCGTGCTATATGGACAAAGTATACCGTTCATAGAGAAGGAAAGGAGAGGGTGCAGAATGCAGTGTTGCAATCATAGCCAGGGTGTAGAGAAAGATCAATTTAACATAAGGTCTAAAGACCATTCTAAAGACTGATGGCAGCAGGAAGAAGCTTCTTCTTGAGTCGGTTGGAACACAAGCTTTTTCCCGACGGAGGAATTTGGAAGAGAGTATGTCCGGGATGTGAGGGGTCCTTAATTATGCTGGCTGCTTTTCTGAGGCCTGTAGTGACAGCTCATGAAGGTCACATCTTCAATAAGCGAAGAAGAAGATACTGATTGCAAAGAGTTGGTCGACCTGCTTTGCTCCTTCTCACTGAAGGCTTGCAAAGTTGGAGCAGTGACTACACAATGTTATGAAACATTTCTGGGCTCAAGGGCTGAGCTAATAGATGGAATGCACCGTTAAGTTTGCAGATTAAAAGTCCTTTGTCCCCAATCACAGAAGTGAGCTAGCCTGTGGTATACAACGCCAGAGCTAAAGAGTCATTAATAAGAAATAAGGATAAATAAGTCAGAGCAGTGAATTTTTGACAAAACCCCACTTGTAAAACATTGGTGAAAGTGTCTCTATTGAAACACATGTTTCTAACAGGTGCTGCCTTCACCATTGCGAGCACATTATGGGATTGTGCTCTCATTTCAATTTAATGAGCTTTGTGTCTGGTGCACGTTGGGTACAGAATATGACACAGACACCCAAGTCTAGGACACAAGCACCCAGTGCAAAGCAGTGTCTTGAACACTGCACAAAACTGCCCCTAGATCAATGTGTTATGCTGACAAAGTCCTCTCAGTAACCATTTCAGTCGAGCACAGCCCTTTCTCAAGAAATCCCACATCCTTCCAATAATCAACTGGTGTTGTTCTTTTCTGTAAAGGGATCACCACAGTTTCCATCGAAGACTTTAAATGTAACTGTGTCATTCCAATGATGAGCTTTGTTTCAATAAATTCAGACTGTGATCTGCTTCAGAAGTTCCTGAACTCTGAAAAGGTGAAAAGTCAAATCCACACTTCAATACTGATACGTCACCAACACTAATTTTATTCAGGAAGAATTGGGCTTAGATATTCAATTTCCCCTCATTTGTTGCTAATTAATTTCCCAAATGTCCTTGAAATGATAAGCATGCATTAAATAACTGTTAATTTGTGGTAAATACTTTCTTCCATCTTCTTCTATCAGGAAAAAGATACAAAAGTCTGAGGTCACATACCAATCAACTCGAGAGCAACTTTTTCCCTGCTGCCAACAAACTTTTGAATGGATCTACCTCGTGTTAAGTTGATCTTTCTCTACACCCTAGCTATGACTGTAACACTACATTCTGCACTCTCTCCTTTCCTTCTCTATGTACGATATGCTTTGTCTGTATAGTGCACAAGAAACAATACTTTTTGCTGTATACTAATACATGTGACAATAATAAATCAAACCAAAAAATCAAATGAATGCAGTTTGAGCAATTAAAACATTGACGCTATTGTACACAACTCACATTGTATTTTTGTAGTGTTATAATCATACCAGTTTCATCTATTGTGTGATTGGAAGGAGGTGAGAATCTCTGCTACAAAGTATGTCCTTTCCTTTATCATAAGAATACCAAGAACCAGCTAAAAGCACTCAACAGTTAATTACATTGACACAGAGTTCTCTGCCCTTACCTGTCTGTAAAAAAAAAAAGCCAGCAACTATCATTTGCGACTCTGATTTTAACCCCGTCATCCCTGATAAGAACTGAGAGTATGGAGTGTGGAAATAGGGGCAAAATACTTATCTCACCCCATTTTGAGCAACACATCTCCCCAGCCAACAGTTTAGCTCCAGGGCTTTGGGAAGAGTAATGGCCCTGTTTTGGCCCAGTGAGGAGAGTTGATCCCAAGAGCATTTGATGTGGGCCTGAGGAGAGTTGATCCCAAGAGCATTTGATGTGGGCCTGAGGAGAGTTGATCCCAAGAGCATTTGATGTGGGCCTGAGGAGTTGGTACTGGATAGCTAAACCGTGAAGTTCAATCCCTGCCCCTTAGACTTGAAGCGCTGCAGTTGAGGGCAATGCCAAAGGGAGCAACCTGGAAGGGAGGGAGTAAAGTTTTACTGGAGACATGGACCCGGGTTCGATTCCCGGCTAGGGTCACTGCCTATGTGGAGTCTGCACGTTCTCCCCGTGTCTGAGTGGGTTTCCTCCAGGTGCTCCTGTTTCCTCCCATAGTCCGAACGACGCGCGGGTTAGATGCATTGGCCATGCTAAATTCTCCCTCAGTGTTACCCGAACAGGCGCCAGAGTGTGGCGACTAGGGGATTTTCACAGTAACTTCATTGCAATGTTAATGTAAGCCTACTTGTGACACTAAAATTAAAATTGGAAGGGAGGGAGTGATTGTGCTGTAGCATCAGCTTCCGGGGCTTCTCTTCCCATTCCCACCGTGGGCAGAATTTTAAATTGCTCTGCCGGTGGCTTTCTAGGCTGGACCTGCCTGTAAAAGTCTTGGATGGCCTTTGCAACGGGCTCCCTCTTGCCCCAACCTCTCCTAAGCCAATCTCCCTGCCCTTGCCCCAGCTGAGGGCCTTAAGTGCCCAATTAATGACCTTAAGGGCTGTTCCCTTCCCTCCTCAATTTTCAGGCTGGCAGGAGGGGGAGGGAGACTGAGAAATGATCCAGCTCAGGCCTCTGGTGGGAAGGGAATGTGGGGGTGGGGTGCCTCCATCAGCAGCTCCTTTCAACATTGGGCACTGCCCCCTCTCCCTCTAAAAGGTCTGTCCCCTGCAGATGCTCCTCCCCCCCCAGTCATTTCCACCAACACCCCCACCACCCCCACTTCCCCCATACCTCACCAGGGCCTCGGCTCCTCTTCCCCACCCCAACAATCTGACTGGCTAGCAGCTCTCTGAGGTGGGACTTCCTCACAAGTGGGGGCTGAAGTCTGACCTCCAGCCAATTAACACTTGTTGGGACATTTGATGGCTGCAGGGCAGGTAGTATTGGCAGGGATGTGTTCTCCCCCAACTCCTTGGAGAGCGAGAAGGGAAATCCCACCATCCTAAAAATCCTGGCATGTGCTAGCTTTCCTGTCCCCCAAGGATTTATCCTTGGTTTCGTCTATTTCTTATCTACATGCTGCCCCTTGGTGACAATATCAGAAAACACAGTCGTAATTTATACAAATATGCTAACGACACCCCCCTCTTGCTTGTTATCATCTCTTATATAAATTTGCCCTCCTTTCCACTGCCTCAAAATGGTCAGACTGTTTTGTCCAATGTCCAGTACTAGGTGAGTAGAAATTTCCTCCAATTAAATACTGGGAAGACCGAAGCCAATGTCTTCAGCCCTCATTACAACGTCCATTCCTATTCCCATTGGCTGCATCCCACTCTCCGGTAACTGTCTGAGGCTGAACCAGACTGGGTGCAACTTGTCTATTTGATCCTGAAACGAGCTTCAGTCGCGACATCACTGGAATTTCGCTCCTGGCCGGGTTGGGAATGCAGAGGTGAGACACTTCCCAGATCCCTGAACATGACCTGGGAAAAAATGGCCCAAAAGTTGGTCAGAGGTTTAGGTCCACTGACTCCAGACTGAGTAGGGAGACTGCCGGGCGCAGAGGTAGGCTGCCCGGAAGAGCTGCCTTGGCTCTCTGAGACTTTGTCAAGGTTTCAAAAAAAAAACCATGGTTGGGATTTTCCAGTCATGGCTGGATATGCTGTGGGAGATTTTATGATCCAGCCAAGAGTCAACTGACTTTCAATGGTGGTGGGTGGACCTGAAAATCCCGCCCAATAAAACAACAGCATCCCTCCAGCCCACACTCCTCTCTACATTCCCCATGCACTATCCGTGCCAACTCATGCCCTGTACCCACCCCTCATAACTCCATACCCTCCTGCCAACCTATAACACTGTACCGATAGCAAGCAATTTTTTTTAACACTCCAGATACTTTTTTAAAAGAATTTAATAGGCAGGATTTTTAAATGCCCTGACAGCTCCCTTTGACCATTGGTTTTTACAGGTCCTCTTGACAGTTCTGGCAACTTCCTTTGACAGGTACTTCTGACAGTTTTGATTTGATTTTGACAGGTCTGTTGACAGTTCCAATGAGCTTGACTGTAATGAGTTTATGCATTTTTTACGCACATTTCTGCCTACTTTTGACAATTCCCTAGGGCATCTGACCTACCCCTAAGAACATAAGAACTAGGAGTAGGAGTAGGCCATCTGGCCCCTTGAGCCTGCTCAGCCATTCAATAAGATCATGGCTGATCTTTTCGGGGACTCAGCTCCACTTACAGAGTGGAGCTGAGTCCAAGAAAATTAAGGGCTCACCATAACCCTTAATTCCTTTACTATTCAAAAGGATACCAACCTTCAGCAAATAATACTCTACCTCCCTCAAAGGTGTTCCGGGACCAGATGCAAGGGAATACCTTACCTCTCCAAAGGAATACCCTGGCTATCCAAATGCATCGATGAATTTCAGACCGGCTTTTACCTGGTCTAAACTGCACAGTCTGAGTTTCACGTTTCACGGATGCAAAAATCAGAATTGTGTGGAGGAAGCTGAAGGTTTAAATGTTGGCTGCCCCCATGAACCGTGCATGCAGGGACCCCAGCCCCCCAGCCCACCCCATTCCTGCCCCCATGAAAATAGGAAATGCCACGTTCCGGGGTGGGACTTAGGATTTTCAACCACTTCTGCTATTTTTGCCATGATGCAGAGTCTCTCCATTAACGTCAGGCCTAAGATTCCATCTATAAGACATAGGAGCAGAATTAGGCCACTTGGCCCATCGAGTCTCCTCTGCCATTCAATCATGGCTGATTTTTTTCTCATCCCCATCCTCCTGCCTTTTCCCCGTAACCCCTAATCCCCTTATTAATCAAAAACCTTTCTATCTATGTCTTAAAGGCACTAAATGACCTGACCTCCACAGCCTTCTCTGGCAAAGAGTTCCACAGATTCACCACTCTCTGGCTGAAGAAATTCCTCCTCATCTCTGTTTTAAAGGATCGTCCCTTTAGCTAAGGTTGTGACCTCTGGTTCTAATTTTTCCGACGTGGAAACATCCTCTCCATGTCCACTCTATCCAGGCCTTGCAGCATCCTGTAAGTTTCAATAAGATCCCCCCTAATTCTTCTAAACTCCAACAAGTACAGACCCAGAGTCCTCAACAGTTCCTCATATGTCAAGCTCTTCATTTCAGGGATCATTCTTGTGAATATCCTCTGGACCCTTTCCAAGGTCAACACATCCTTCCTTAGATATGGGGTCCAAAATTGCTCACAATACTCCAAATGGGGTCTGACCAGAGCCTTATACAGCCTTAGAAGTATTTTCCTGTTCTTGTATTCTAGCCCTCTTGACATGAATGCTAACATTGCATTTGCCTTCCTAACTGCCGACTGAACCTGCACGTTAACCTTAAGAGAATTTTGAACAATGACTCCCAAGTCCCTATGTGTTTCTGATTTCCTAAGCATTTTCCCATTTGGAAAATAGTCTATGCCTCCATTCCTCCTTCCAAAGTGCATAACCTCACACTTTTCTACATTGTATTCCATCTGCCACTTTTTCGCCCACTCTCCAAACCTGTCCAACTCCTTCTGCAGCCCCCCTACTTCCTCAATATTACCTGTCCCTCTACATATCTTTGTATCATCTGCAAACTTGGTAACAATGCCTTCAGTTCCTTCCTCCAAATCGTTAATGTATAGTGTGAAAGGTTGTGGTCCCAGCACTGAGCCCTGAGGCTGCCATCCTGAGAAATAGCCCTTTATCCCCACTCTCTGCCTTTTGCCAATCCTCTATCTATGTCAGGATCTTACCCTTAACATATCCAGATTATTACCCAACATCTCCCCTTCCTTCAGCTTATCTGCTGCTGAAACTCTCATTCATGCCTCTGCTGCCTTTGGATCTGACTATTCCAATGCATTCCTGGCTGGTCTCCCACATTCTACCCTCTGTAAACTGGGGGTCATCCAAAGTTTCACCGATCCTCCCTTTACTCGTACCTAGTTCCATTCAGTTATCACCCCTCTGCTTGCTGGCCTAATTGGCTCCCAGTTAAACAAAGCCTCAGTTTCACCTTTCTCAACCTTGTTTTCAAATAATCCTTTCTCTGTAATCACCTCTAGCCCACAACCCTCCAAGCTATCTGTACATGTCTAACTGTGCCTTCTTGAGAAGTTCTGTTTTTAAATGCTTCACCATTAGCGGCAGGGTAGTGAACTCTCAATTCCCTCCCTAAACCTCTCTACCTTTCTTTCCTCCTTAAAGGAGTTCCTCAAAATCTTCTGGTCCCAGCGCTGTGAATGGGATTTCCGATTGACTGCATCCCACGCCGCTGTGAAATCTACGGCAACGGTGCGCCATTGGTGGGACCAGAAGATCCTGCCAACGTGAACAGCCAGAAAATTTCACCATCTGTTTCTCTCTGCAGATGTCCTCTAAGCCTGCTGAGTATTTTGAGAATTCATAAATCATAATCATAAAATCCTACAGTCGAGAAGGAGGCCATTTGGCCCATCCAGTCTGCACCAACCACAATCCCATCCAGGACCTATCCCCATAATCCTATACATTTACCCTGGCTAGTCCCTCTGACACTAAGGGGCAATTTAGCATGGCCAATCCACCTAATCCACACATCTTTGGAGTGAAGGAGGGAACCGGATTATCTGTTTTATTTCAGAATTTCTACCATTACTTGGCAGTATTTGTTTTTTTTAAATAATTTTTTTACTCCATCCTTAAAGTTATAAAGCCAATGCTCGGAATGGGATGGGTGAACCCAAATCCATTCCTTGCTCCAAAAACCAAATTCAAAATCCAATTGAATCCAATTCAAGGTTCCCATAAGAGAGACAAACAAGATCCAAGATGACAAGATAGGGCATTGAACCCCATCTTGGGCTTGACCTGAGCCTAAAGGCTGAGAAGCGGCAGTATGAAGTAATGATAAACCTATTGAAAACGTTGGTTTAGTCGCAACGGAAGCACTCTGTTAAGTTCTCGGCGCCTCATTTTAAGAAGAATGTGAAGGTGTTTGGAGAGGATGCCAAATAAATTCACGGGTATGGCTCCAGGGATGTAGAACATGGATTATGTGGACAGATTGGAGAGAGTGGGATTGTTCTCCATGGAGAAGATTAAGCGGACATTCATAGAATCATAGAATCCCTACAGAGCAGAAGGAGGCCATTCGGCCTATTGAGTCGACCACAATCCCACCCAGGCCCTATCCCCGAAACCACACATATTTACCCGGCTGATCCCTCTAACATACACATCCCGGGACACTAAGGGGCGAATCAACCTGGACTGTGGGAGGAAACCGGAGCACCTGGAGGAAACCCATGCAGACACGGGGAGAATGTGCAAACTCCACACAGACAGTGACCCAAGCCAGGAATCGAAGCCAGGTACCTGGAGTTGTAAGGCAGCAGTGCTAACCACCGTGCCACTGGACATTAGTGAACCAGACGGGTTTTTCCGACAATCGATAATGGTATCATGGTCATCAATAGATTCTTAATTGCAGATTTTATTTTATTGAAATCAAATTCCACCATCTGCTGTGACGGGATTCGAACCCGGGTCACCAGAACATTAACTTAGTTTCTGGGTTAATAGTCGGGCGATAATGACACTAGGCCATCGCCCGTCCCTTAATTGAATTTAAATTCCACCAGCTGCCATGGTGAGATTTGAACCCCTGTCCTCAGATCATTGGTCGGGACCTCTGAATTATAAGCCCAGTGACATCATCCCCACACCACCATCCCCATTGGCATTCAAGGGAGATGCTCAAAATCATGAGGCACCTGGGAGAATAGGGAGAAACTGTTCCCGTTGGCGGAATCGTATGGCAGAAATTTAAGATGGTCGGCAATGAAAAATACAGAATGGCAACATGGGGAAAAATGATTTGAACACAGCAGGTGGTTAGGATCTGGAATACACTGCCTGAGGGCATGACAGAGTTGTGGCGCTTTGAAAAGATTACTTGAAGGGAAAATATTTGCAGGAGTAGGGGCAAGAGATGGGATAGTATGCTGATGTGAGCTGCCTTTGCAGAGAGCCAGCACAAACACGATGGGCCAAACAGCCTCTTTCTGTCCTGTAATTGTCCAATAGTTCTATGTTGCATACTACAGAATTAACAGGTTCAAGCTGTTTGGAGATTTTGATAGTCACAAAGAACAATGAAATGTCAGTTTACAGTAGAAATTTTAAATATTGCCCAATTTAAATCCTCTTTATTTGGCACATGTCCTTCAGGCAAGAAATGTCATGAATTGAAGGCACCTATCACTTTAACCTTCTTTAACCTTCAATCCCCCAGAAGCCTTTCTGATTTCCTGTTGTATGGGTTGGAATAAAGTGTGTAGTGTGCATTGGTTCCACACGGGGGAATGGAGGAAACAGAGAAGCAATTAAAGAATGAGGCAATAGTTAGTGCTTTAATTAGCTTGAGATCCCACATATTTCAATCACAGGGCCTCCACACTGCACCCATTATACTTTGAACAAACATGGGACCCATTCTGCACACCAAACCACTAATCAATCAGATCACCGCACTGCTTAATATTGCACATTCCAAAATTCGACTAACTAAAGCAAGTCCAAACTCTGTTCATTTCTGTGTTGCTGCTTAAGTTTAAGTTTATTTATTAGTGTCACAAGTAGGCTTACATTAACACTGCAATGAAAATCCTCCAGTCGCCACACTGTTGTGCCTCCCTCAGGTACACTGAAGGAGAATTTAGCATGGCCAACGCAGGTAACCAGCACGTCTTTTTGGACTTTTGGAGGAAACCGGAGCACCCAGAGGAAACCCACATAGACACACAGAGAACGTGCAGACTCTGCACAGACAGGAACCCAAGCTGGGAATCGGACCTGGGCTCCTGGCGCTGTGAGGCAACCGTGCTAACCACTGTGCCAACGTGCCGCCCTGTAATGTGACTGAATGACAAAGAGAGAAGGTTAGACTTTCTCTCATTGGAGATGGGGCATTGCCGAGCTATAAACATTACGTCCCACTTATCAGCTTAAGCCTGGATGTTGCCCAGTTTTTGCTACATACAGACAAGGACAGATTCTTTATCTGAGAAATTGTGAATACAATTAAACACCATGCGAAAATCTCCATGCCTGGCCCTATGAATGAGAGACAGTCATTGATGGCCTCTTACTTTACCTGCAGTCCTTCATTTGTATTACACTAACTATCCACACTCACCAGTTACTTTGTTTTCTTTCTCCTGAGGAATTCTTCAGGGAAAGTTCACAAAAATTGTAATGAAAAGCTTCATTTGCAGTTGCTGTAAATTCTTAACTGCTCCACAGACAGTAGCAATGAAATTGTTCCTATGTTGCAGGCTGCTGTGATGACTTAGTGGGTAAATGAACCTCAATACTGAACCATTGTGATCATAGGAAGGGCCAGCACAGTTGTGGCATGTGGAGTTAGCTCACCAACGCCTCTACTTCTTTCTGGTTGTATCACAGCTTGGTGTGGCTCCTGCTCCGCCCAAGAGCGCAAGGAACTACAAAAGGTCATGAATGTAGCCCAATCCATCACGCAAACCAGCCTCCCATCCATTGACTCAGTCTACACTTCCCGCTGCCTCGGCAAAGCAGCCAGCATAATTAAGGACCCCACGCACCCTGGACATTCTCTCTTCCACCTTCTTCCTTCGGGAAAAAGGTACAAAAGTCTGAGATCACGTACCAACCGACTCAAGAACAGCTTCTTCCCTGTTGCTGTCAGACTTTTGAATCGACCTACCGTATATTAAGCTGATCTTTCTCTACACCCTAGCTATGACTGTAACACTACATTCTGCACTCTCTCGTTTCCTTCTCTATGAACGGTATGCTTTGTCTGTATAGCGCGCAAGAAACAATACTTTTCACTGTATGTTAATACATGTGACAATAATAAATCAAATCAAATCAAATCTCTCTGTAGTAGTGGTACTGCAATTGGCTCAATGTCTTCAGGCTACGGAAAGCAGTTCAATGTTCCCATTCATGATTATAGAACATTGATCCCCTGAGGCAAATCTTATGTTACTAGGGAAGGTTGTGGTGTAGTGGTATTGTCACTGGAATAGTAATCCTCAGGGTAATGCTCTGGGGACCTGGATTCGAATGGTGGAATTTGAATCCAATAAAAATCTGGCATTAAAACTCTACTGATGACCACAAAACCCTTGTCGATTGTCTTAAACACCTATTGGGTTCACTAATGTCCTTTAGCGAAGGAAATCTGTTGTCCTTACCTGGTCTGGGCTACATGTGACTCCAGAACCACAGCAATGTGGTTGACTTTCAACTGCCCTCTGAAATGGCCGAGCAAACCACTCAGTTCAAGGACAATTAGGGATGGGCAACAAATGCTGGCTTTGTCAATGATCCCACAAAAGAATAAAAGAAAATGTCAAGTGAAGAAAGGGTTAGGTACGGTTGTGATGTCTCTATGGGAGATTAGCTTGCTCATTCATTAGAAATTGCCATCTAGATCATTTTAACAGGTTAAAATAATTGGATTACTGCCAGCATTAAAATAAAGTCAGAGAATCTGGAGTTTACAACCTAATGCTTGAAGAATGGCCAGATACCAGAAGATAGTCAGTACTGATAGAATCATAGAATCCATACAGTACAGAAGGAGGCCATTTGGCCCATCGAGTCTGTACCGACCACAATTCCACCCAGGCCCTATTCCCGTAACCCTCATTTATCCTGCTAACCCCCCTGACACCAGGTCAATTTAGAATGGCCAATTAACCTAACCCACACACCTTTGGACTGTGGGAGGAAACCGGAGCACCCAGAGGAAACCCACACAGACATGGGGAGGACGTGCAAACTCCACACAGACAGTGAACTAAGGCCGGAATTGAACCTGGGTCCCTGGCACTGTGAGGCATCAATGCTAACCACTGTGCCACCGTGCTGCCCTGGACAGTATTGTGGTAAGTATTACTAGAGAAGGAGACTATGGAAGAGTATCGAGGAAATAAATAATTTTTTAAAAAATGTTGCTGTGTTCATTTTAGGAACTGTGTCATGAAAATTTAAACTGTACATATTGTACAGGGGCATAGATCAGCTAGAGAGCCAACATCTTTTTCCCAAAGGTAGGGGAGTCTAAAACTAGAGGGAGTAGGTTTAAGGTGAGAGGGGAGAGATACAAAAGGATCCAGAGGGGCAATTCTTTCACACAGAGGGTGGTGAGTATCTGGAATGAGCTGCCAGAGATAGTAGTAGAGCGGGTACAATTTTGTCTTTTAAAAAGCATTTAGTCAGTTACATGGGTAAGATGGATATGGAGGGATATGGGCCAAATGCAGGCAATTGGGATTAGCTTAGGTGTTAAAGAAAAGGGGTGACATGGACAAGTTGGGTCGAAGGGCCTGTTTCCATGCTGTAAACCTCTATGTACACATACACACATACACGCACACTCGAACTCACACATACACATGCACGCACAAACACACACGCACGCTCAGCCACACACACGCACATACACACGCACGCACAGATACAAACACGCACACACACGCACGTACACATACATTAATGATCCCAATATAAAGAATTCTTTTTCATTTATGGATCTCTGCTATAACTGATAATTCTTCCTTGGGAAAGAAATAGTCTAGTCTTAAGTAAATGATATCAGCACGGCGACATAGTGGTTAGCACTGCTGCCTCACAGCACCAAGAACCCCGTTTCAATTCCCGGCTTGGGTCACTGTCTGTGCGGAGTCTGCACATTCTCCCTGTGTCTGCATGGGTTTCCTTGGAGTGCTCCAGTTTCCTCCCACAGTCCAAAGATGTGCAGGTTAGGTGGATTGGCCATGCCAAATTGCTCCTTAGTGTCAGAAGGATTAGAAGGGTAAATACATGGGGTTGCAGGGATAGGGCCTGGATGCGATAATAGTTGGTGCAGGCTCAATGGCCTCCTTCTGCATTGTAGGGATTCTATGATTCGAGGACGTAAATGCCAAATCTGTCATACCATGTGTATCTAGGAGAGTAATTGTGTTAGACCAGTGGACCCAACATATGTGCATCAATCAAGCTTAAATAGAGCTTTGTTCCCTGTAGGAATACAATCTGTTCAGTCATGAAAATAAATATTTTTGGCAGGTCATTTTCAAAGATTCAGCCCAACTATTATCTTAACCCTTGGAACTGTTGGGAGCATATTTTACTCTTTACACAGGATATTTATAGCAACAGCAATGTGGTCTTTACAGAGGAACAAAGTGAAGAATTCGACATTATGAAGGTATAAAATAAACAAATAATGTATGTGTGCCTGTGACATATGTGCTAATACGGATACAAAAAGCATAGATAAGCCCAGAATATATCCTTCTGCTAAACCAGTTTGCGCAGCTTAATTTTATCTGTTTTTTTGTGGGATTGATTTTTTCAGGGTTTAATAAAAGCGTCTTAATTATTAAGTGAAAAGACTTGCGTTTATATGGTGCTTCATCGCATTTAAGAGCAAGCTCTCAAAATTGTTTCACATACAATGCATTTTGATATCATCTTAATCACCATGGAGATGGAGTCAGCTAGAAGAGCCATGTGTCATACGGCCTCATACGCAAGTAATGTGATAATACTGTGACATAATCACCTGTCTTCCCTCAGATGTGTCAAACATGAGGATACGAATGGAGAGAGGAATATCGATTGCAAACAAACAGCTCAATGTCTCCATTTCGCAATGGAGGTAAATTCTACTGATTCACTGAGAGATGTAATTTATATTCGGTGTGAAGGGGAAGAAGCTGAAGGGAAACAAGATGGGGATGCGAATGAAACTTATGAAGAATGTAAAAAAAAAGACCAATTTTCTGGCTTATTTTTAATGTCTTCAATATTTCAATGAATGCCTCTTAATAGCAAGTGCTTCATTAAGTGCAATAAATTCTCTATTGCTACCCAGATAGGGAACATAGTGAAATGGTGCAACAACAATAATTTCTCCCTCAACGTCAGTAAAACAAAGGGGCTAGTCATCAACTTCAGGAAACATAATGGAGGATATGCCCCTGTCTACATCAACAGTGATAAAGTGGAAATGATCGAGAGCTTCAAATTTCAAGGTGTTCAGATCATCAGCAACCTGTCCTGGTCCCTCCACGCTGATCCTATAATTAAGGAAGCCCGCCAATGCCTCTACTTTCTCAGAAGGCTAAGGAAATTCAGATGTCCACTTTTGACTCTCACCGTTGTTTACAGATGCACCATAGGAAGCATCCTATCCTGGTGTACCAGAGCTCCTGCTCTGACCAACACCGCAAGAAACTACAAAGGGTTGTGAATGTAGCTCAGTCCATCACGCAAACCAGCCTCCCATCCGTTGACTCTGTCTACACTTCCCGCTGCCTCAGAAAAGCAGCCAGCATAATCAAAAATCCCACGCACCCCAGACATACTCTCTTCCACCTTCTCCTGTCGGGAAAAATATACAAAAGTTTGAAAATACGTACCAACCGACTCAAGAACAGTTTCTTCCCTGCTGCTATCAGACTTTTGAATAGACCTATCATATATTAAGCTGATCCTTCTCTTCATCCTACCTGTGACTGCAACACTATATCTTACACCCTCTCCTTTCCTTCTCTCAATGAATGGTATATTTTGACTGTATAGTGCGTGAGAAACAATACTTTTCACTGTATCCCAATACACATGACAATAATAAATCAATTGAAATCAAATCATTAGTCCTGACCTGAAGCTGGAATTACAATTCAATAAACTGAAGGTATTGAAGATCCTTTACAGCTGCAGCAATATTGTCGATAGCAATGGCTTCGCAGAAGAGACCCCACCACCTACACCAACTCACGCCGTGGCTATGTGTATTGGCTAAAAAGCAGCTACATGTCCATAGCAGAACAACCCATGTACATTCCCTAAGGCCGTCCTAGTCGATAGTTACTGACCTGGGCCACATCCTGATAGAAAGGACAATCCTCAGTCAGGATTGAGCTCCCGATGGCAGTCAGAAGTAATACCAGGATGTCTACTATGTCACTGGCCTTAACAAGAAGTATTGTTAGTGTGAGCAGCTATTTCATCCACTGTGGTCACAAAACAGGTGATAAGTGCCTTATAGAAACATAGAAAAACTACAGCACAAACAGGCCCTTTGGCCCCACAAGTTGTGCCGAACATATCCCTATCTTCTAGGCCTACCTATAACCCTCCATTCTATTAAGTCCCATGTACTCATCCAGGAGTCTCTTAAAAGTCCCTATTGAGTTTGCCTCCACCATCACTGACGGCAGTCGATTCCACTCACCCACCACCCTCTGTGTGAAAAACTTCCCCCTAACATTTCCCCTGTACCTACCCCCCAGCACCTTAAACCTGTGTCCTCTCGTAGCCATTTCCACCCTGGGAAAAAGCCTCTGAGAGTCCACCCGATCTATGCCTCTCAACATCTTATATACCTCTATTAGATCTCCTCTCATCCTACGTCTCTCCAAGGAGAAAAGACTGAGCTCCCTCAGCCTATCCACATAAGGCATGCCACTCAATCCAGGCAATATCCTTGTAAATCTCCTCTGCACCCTTTCAATCTTTTCCACATCCTTCCTGTAATGAGGCGACTAGAACTGAGCATAGTACTCAGTATTTTGGCACTTATCTCAGTGTTGGTACTGAGCATTGAGTAAAATTACAAATGGTTTTAACAATACATGCTGTAGGATCAGGAAATGATTGATAATATCCATGTGACTATTTGAGCAAGGTAGGAAAGTCACGGAGTATATATCTCGAAAAAGGTTTTCGTTCCTTTATTATGCAAATAGTATGTGACCACTAACTTCAAATTATACAAATCAATACTTCATTTATAAATCCAGAGCTAATTGCACATTAAAACAAGTTCTTCTAAAGGGAGATAAGGCTTGGTTGCTTGCTGCTGGGAGTTGGGGCAATACCTTGCATCACATGGCTGAACAAACCTCTTCACAACCAGTGTAGCGGGTTGTAAGGTTCACTACAGTAAGACCAGGGCAGAACAGAGAGTTGATCAAGGCATATTTCAGCAACATGGGCCAATCTGACAGCTATGACATGTATGACCTAAATAACTGAATATAAATACGAATGCAAGCTAATGCCAAAACTACCCATGGTTCACATGTCCTGAGCCAATACAGAATATGACCAAATTAAGTTTATTGCTGCAAGCAGGCAGGCAGTCAATTGATAAAATTAAAGGTACAATTAGGGGCCATTTTATGTTGCAGTAGGCATTTTGCCAATGGTGGAGCAGATAAGGAGATCGCCAGTGTTTTTCTGTGGTGCTGAAGAAGGGGCTACAGGTTGGTAAGGCAGCACCCAGAGCCCTAATGATCTCTCCGGAGGAGTTTCCCATCCTACCCTCGGCCCCATGAAGTTTTACAATTTACCTGCCTAGTTGACGAGGTCTCCGCCATGCCTCAGCAGTGCCACCTCTCTCAGTGGTGCTGCCAAGAGTTCAGAATGACTGGTCATGTGATTAGGCCACAGCATCAGGAGATCACGCACTATCTTTAATTGGACATCAAACGCACAAGTGACCAATGATGTAGGGAAATTGCCAAGCAGGTCCTGTTTCTGACAAGTGTGGACTCTGATCCCACTTTATAACTCTGCATCAGGGTCCTGACGCACCTCATAAAATTCAGCCCAAAGTGTC
This sequence comes from Mustelus asterias, assembly GCF_964213995.1. Taxonomy (NCBI): domain Eukaryota; kingdom Metazoa; phylum Chordata; class Chondrichthyes; order Carcharhiniformes; family Triakidae; genus Mustelus; species Mustelus asterias. The sequence goes on along the minus strand of NC_135826.1, from coordinate 26,979,069 downwards.
AGCCTTGATAATTGTGCTCAAGTCCTGGGGTGAGACTTGAATTAACAGCCTTCTGGCTCAGTGGCAAAAGGGGGATTCTATACAAAAAGGTGTACCAACTGAAACACCATAATTATGGAGACCAGAGATGTGGACAACAACAATTTATATTTATATAGCACTTCTAATGCAATGAAACATCCCAAGATGTTTCACAGGAGCATTATTAAACAAAGTATGACACTGTGCCAATGTAAAGAGATACTGGCCAGAATTTTCCAGCCATTCTCGCCGGTGGGATCTTCCATTCCTGCTAGTGGCAATTAATTCCCACCATGGGTGGTGGGGCGGGGGCGCTGGTGTACAGAATAGGTGCCTCCACCACTATGAAACATGTCGCTTATGTCAGGTGACCAATAGCTTGGCCAAAGAAATAGGTTCTAAGAAATGTTCTCCATGAGAAATGCAAGGTAGAGAGGCGGAGATGTATAGGGAAGGAATTCCCTGCTTGGGGAATTGAAAGCACAGCTACTAATGATGGAACAATTATGATTGGGAATACACAAGAGGCCAGAATGAGAGGAGCACAGATGTCTCACAGTGGTGGGGTGGGGGAGGAGAGACGGGGCCAGATGTACAATACCCTTAAGCAAAGCCTTACCAAGCTTCAATACAAGTTTCACATAACTTCTCCACTTTTCATTTCTAATCCTCTGGGGAAAAACTCATGGAAAAAAAAACTGCGCTTTTTTTTAATGGTCATATTAACCTGTGCTGATATTTTCATTGATTTATGTATTTATATGGTTACGACAGCTGTATGTTACAAGATCGTTATATTTTAAAATGTCTCCTTTAATTTTAGGTGAAACAGAATGTTCTGTGAGGTCACAATAAACACTTTTGTTCAGAGACAGGCTCATGTGATCAAGTCGCTATGGAGAAAGAAACTCAAAGGGAATCCTATTGAAATATCAAGCGACAATTTTCATACCTGCGGAGTCATCCATTGACTCTGTCTACACTTCCCGCTACCTTAGAAAAGCAGCCAGTGTAATCAAGGACCCCATGCATCCTTGACATACTCTCTTCCATCTTCTTCCGTCGGGAAAAGGATACAAAATCTGAGGACACGTACCAATCAGCTCAAGAACAGCTTCTTCCCTGCTGCCATCAGACTTTTGAACGGACCTACCTTATATTAAGTTGATCTTTCTCTACATCTTAGCTATAACTGTGACACGACATTCTGCACTCTCTCCTTTCCTTCTCTATGAACGGTATGCTTTGTCTGAATAGCACACAAGAAACAATTCTTTTCACTGTATACTAATACATGTGACAATAATAAATCAAATCAAAATCTGTTTTAAAAGTATTGGTCTCTACAGTGGTCCAGGAATCATAGAATCCCTACAGTGCAGAAGGAGGCCATTTGGTCCATCAAGTCTGCAACCATCAAGTCATGGTCAATCAACCTAATCTGCACATCTTTGAAGTGTGGGAGGAAACCGGAGCACCCAGAGGAAACCCACGCAGACACAGGGAAAATGTGCAGACTCCACACAGACAGTGACCCAAGGCCGGAATTGAACCTGAGTCCCTGGCATTGTGAGGCAGCAGTGCTAACCACTGTGCCACCAAGCTTCCCACTACTAGAATATTACTTCCCACGATCTCTCGCTTGCTTCCAGCAATTTTCTGTTGTTGTTATAATTGGTGTTAAGTTAATATCTGCCTTACTGGATGTGTAAGTCTCCTGCCTGCAACATTAAAGTGGTCACTAATTGTGAATGAGTTGTTATCTCAGGCTGTTGGCAAAGAATTTTCATCTCTATTTCAGCGCAATCAGAAAATCTTGTAAATTGGAGCAGTTTAATTCCTGTAATTAATGTCACCCCCCGCAACCTCCACCCCCCCCCCCCACCCCCCGGCCGCCCTCCCTCCCACCTCCCACTGTCACATGCATCGGCAGTTTGTCAGGATTTGCAGTCATTTTGCACTTTTACCAGAGGCAGGCTGGGACTAAAGAATCTACAGACCTGCTCTCCTAGTGTCAAGTTATGACTTTTTAGTGCTGTCCCCACCAAAGTAAGTGGGGTCAGGGAAAGGTCACCTTATTTAAGTAGATCAGTGGCACCACATCTCAGGTCAGATGGGAATCAGGCTAAAAACATAGAAACTAGAAGCAGGCGTCAGCCATTCGGCCCTTTGAGCCTGCTGCGCCATTCAATATGATCATGGCTGACTCTCTGGGTGGGATTTTCCCATCCCGCCAGCCACGGGAATCGTAGGGGGCAGGGGCAGGACCATGCAAAGATCCGCTGACCTCAGGCAGGATTTTCCGATCTTGGAGCGAGCGCAGCTGGAAAATCCCACCCTCTATCTCAACACAATACTCCAGCACTCTCCCCATGCCCCTTGACACCTTTAGAGTCTCAAAATCTGTCTATTCCCTTCTTAAATATATTCACTGACTTGCCTTCGCAGCCTTCTGTGGTAGAGAATTCCACCGATTCACCACCATCAGAGTGAATTTCTTTTCATCTCAGTCATAAATGGCTTACCCTGTATCCTGAGACTGCGTCCACCTTGTTCTAGACCCCCAGGCATAAATTCTCCTGTGTCGGACTGTGAGGGACACATGTGTGTCTTCACTAATCTTTTTCTTGTTTCTAATCATAGAGGTTTTTACAGCCTGCTTTTATGTTCCTTGCAAGTTTGCTCTCATGCTCTATTTTTCTCCTTAGTCAATCTCTTGGTCATTGTTTGCTGAATTCTGCACTGTTCCCAATCCTCAGGTCTGCTGCTTTCTCGAGCAACTTTATATGACTCCTCTTTGGATCAATACTATCCTTAATTTATATTATAAGCCATGGTTGAGTCACTTTTCTAGTTGTGTTTTTTTGCCAGAAAGGAATATATATCTGTTGCAATGCAAACATTTGTTCCATAAATATTAGCCATTGCTTACCCACCTTCATGCCTTTTAATGAAGTTCCCCAATCTATCTTAGCCAACTCATGCCTCATACCTTCATGGTTTCCTTTGTTTAGGTTTAGGTCCTAGTTTCAGATCAGACTTCTTCACTTTCCATCCTAATGAAGAATTCTATTATGTTATTGTTCCCTGAAGGACCATGCACAACACGAACCCCTTCCCATTGCATAATACCAAATCTAGGATAGTTGGTTTTTCAACATACTGGTTTTAAAAATCATCTTGTACACATTCCAGGAATTTGTCCACTACAGTACTATTGCTAATTTGGTTTGCACGATCTATATGTGGATTAAAGTCACCCATGATTACTGTAGCACTTTTACCCCTAATTCCCTAGTTACTGCCATCCCCTACTATACCACTACTGTTTGAAGGCCTACCGACAACTTCTAATAATGCTTTCCTCCTCTTGTTTCTTAGTTCCACTCAGACTGATTCTACATCTGGATTTTCTGAGCCAATATTCTCTCCCACTATTGCACTATTTTCATCCTGAACTAACAACGCCACCCTACCTCCTTTTCCTTTTTGTCTGGCCTTCCTAAGTATCGTGTACCCTTTGATATTCAGTTTCCAGCTTTGGTCACCATATAGCCACATCTCTGTAATCGCAATTGTATTAAAGATCTTTTCTGTGTATACCAATTTGCATTGTAAGTTCATCTATCTTATTGTGAATGCTCCTGTATCCAGATGCAGTACATTTAGACTTGTCTTGTTAACATTTTTATATCTAGTTTTGTGTACTCTGCCCCTATTTAGTGCTAGCCCTTGTTTCCTCTGTTTTCTATTTTTTTCTACTTTCTTGTCTTTCATTTCCATCTTTGTTTCCCTCTCATGTGTCTCCCATTCGGGTTCCCATCCCCCTGCCACTCCCCAACAGCAAATACCCCTGTGAGGCTATTGGTCCTGGGTCTGCTGGGTTAAGACCATAAGACCATAAGACCATAAGACATAGGAGCGGAAGTAAGGCCATTCGGCCCATCGAGTCCACTCCACCATTCAATCATGGTTGATTTCAACTCCATTTACCCGCTCTCTCCCCATAGCCCTTAATTCCTCGAGAAATCAAGAATTTATCAATTTCTGTCTTGAAGACGCTCAACGTCTCGGCCTCCACAGCCCTCTGTGGCAATGAATTCCACAGACCTACCACTCTCTGGCTGAAGAAATTTCTCCTCATCTCTGTTCTAAAGTGACTCCCTTTTATTCTAAGGCTGTGCCCCCGCGTCCTAGTCTCCCCTGCTAATGGAAACAACTTCCCTACGTCCATCCTATCTAAGCCGTTCATTATCTTGTAAGTTTCTATTAGATCTCCCCTCAACCTCCTAAACTCCAATGAATATAATCCCACAATCCTCAGACGTTCATCGTATGTCAGGCCTACCATTCCTGGGATCATCCGTGTGAATCTCCGCTGGACCCGCTCCAGTGCCAGTATGTCCTTCCTGAGGTGTGGGGCCCAAAATTGCTCACAGTACTCCAAATGGGGCCTAACCAGTGCTTTATAAAGCCTCAGAAGTACATCCCTGCTTTTGTATTCCAAGCCTCTTGAGATAAATGACAACATTACATTTGCTTTCTTAATTACGGACTCAACCTGCAAGTTTACCTTTAGCGAATCCTGGACTAGGACTCCCAAGTCCCTTTGCACTTTAGCATTATGAATTTTGTCACAACCCGTCTAGCTTGTACAGGCCCCATCTTCCCCAGAATCAATCCCAATACCTCAGGAATCCAAATCCCTCCCTCCTACGCCCTCCCTGCAGCCACACACTCACCTGGTCTATTCCCCTATTCCTTCTCTTGCTAGCATATGACACTGGGAGTAATCCTGAGATTACTACCTTTCGAGATCCAGCTTTTTATTTCCTAACTCCATATATTCTGCTTTCAGGACTTAAGCTGTCTTCTTACCCATGTTGTTGGTACCGATAAGGATCACACCCTCTGGTTGTTCATCCTTCAGAATGTCTTGCAGTCACTCAGTGACATCCTTTACCCTTGGTCCCAACCTAATCCTCGACCTTTCCACTTGTACTGGAAGGGCCACAGATTTTCAGTGCTAATATTAGCACTGCATGGGCCACAGATTTTCCCCAGAAGAGACCAAGCTAGATTTAGAACGATTGCAACGCCTTGTTTAGTTTCAGTCTTGTTTTAAACCTCTACTCCAAATATGGCAACTTATAGAAACATAGAAACATAAAAGATAGGAGCTGGATGAGGCCATTTGGCCCTTCAAGTCTGCTCTGTCATTCATCACGATCATGGCATATTATCCAACTCAATAGCCTAATACTGATTCCTCCCCATAACCTTTGATCCCATTTGCCCCAAGTGCTATATCCAGCCGCCTCTTGAATGCATTCAATGTTTTGGCATCAACTACTTCCTGTGGTAATGAATTCCACAGGCTCACCACTCTTTGGGTGAAGAAATGTCTCCTCATCTCCATGCTAAATTACCCTGTATCCTCAGACTATGACCCCTGGTTCTGGACACCCCCACCATTGGGAACATTCTTTCTGCATCTATCTACTCTGTCTAGTCCTATTAGAGTAGATCACCTGGTACCAAAAACTTTCCTGTACCTCTGTCAGAGTGGCTATTCAACTCATGTGAACTTTAACATTGCTTTTGTAACATAAAGGTGGGGGCACCACAGTTGATCCTGATCCTGTCTTTCTCCAGTATCCACAATCATGAAGGAGTCATTAGGAAGAGAAAGGAAGTGATAATTTAGTTGATTCTGTTTTCATTTTCCTAGACCAGGCTCACTGGGGTAGATCTTGACTCTGTGTTACAGTGTAAAACTGGTGAGAGCCAGTTGGCAGCCCATTTTCCATCTCCATCGATGCTTATTTCCATCGATTGTTCCCAATGCTCCAGATAAGATCTGTATAGACCAAGCATCATATGCACCTCAGTGCCACCAAATAATCAAGAGCACTCAGACCCAATAACAATTTTTGTCAGCAGGGGACAATTTTATGGATCGCCAGTTTCCTGGGTACAAAGGTTTGAAAAGACAGGGCAGAGGCCCTTGGCACTGGTCACCACTCTCTGTGCCCTTTCAGAACTGCTCTTAGGTCATAGAATCTCTATAGTGCAGAAGGAGGCCATTCAGCCCATCGAGTCTGCACTGACCACAATCTCACCTAGGCTCTATTCCCATAACCCAACATATTTACCTAGCTAATCCCCTGACATTAAGGGGCAATTCAGCATGGCCAATCTACCTAACCCGCACATCTTTGGACTGTGGGAGGAAACTGGAGCAACCAGACGAAACCCATGCAGACATGGGGAGAACGTGCAAACTCCACACACAGTCAGCCGAGGCTGGAATTGAACCCAAGTCCCTGGCACTATGAGGCAGCAGTACTAACCACTGTGCCACCGTGCCATCTTCAGATGCAGAGACAGTGGGCACAGAACAAGTGCATTCCAGGCCTTCCCACCTCCCTTCGCTGTTGGCCGGTCATTCAGCAGAAACAAATTTTGAGTTGGATTTCTTTTTAATGTTGGGGATTTATCTTTTACCCATTGCCTCATTTCACATATTAGTCCATTGTCAAGATGGTGGGCAATGACTAAGGGGAGGATTTTCCGTCCCCTCCCTTGTGACAGGTTTTCCAGCGGCTGGAATCTTCCAGTCCCACCAATGTGTTTTGTGTGGCTCACCCTGTCCCACCACTGGGGAACCAATCCTGGATGGTCACCTTTGGCAGAACCGGAAAGGCCTGCATTCCGGTCCTTAAGTTATATGCCTTGAACTGCATGGTGGCACAGTGGTTAATACTGCTGCCTCACAGCGCCAGGGTCTCGGGTTCAATTCCAGGCCTCGGGTCACTATCTATGTGGAGTTTGCATGTTCTCCCCATGTCTGCGCGGGTTTCCTCCGGGTGTTCTGGTTTCCTCCCACAGTCCAAAGATGTGCAGGTTTGGTTGATTGGCCATACTAAATTGACCCTAGTATCAGGGGATTAGCAGGGTAAATATGTTGGGTTATGGGAATAGGGCCCTGGGTGGGATTGTGGTTGATACAGACTCAATAGGCCAAATGGCCTTCTTCTGTACTGTAGGGATTCTATGACTTTGAACTAGGCGATAAACTAAAGGTACGCTTCTGTAATACGTATAGATTTGTCCTTTGGTTTTGTCTTTCATCTTCAAGAGCAGTGCTGCAGATTGAGATTGGAAGTTCTGTGTTGTAGTAACAGGAACTAAACTCTCATCCCAACACCTCGGTAAAGATTTTGTTAAACTAAGTATTTATTACACAATCACGGCCTTGAACACTTTAGTGCTGGTTTATAAGATTATGTATTATTGAATGTTATAGTTTATTTTGTTTCAATGTGCCCCGTAAATTGCGTTTTTCAATTGAGATTATCAGTTAATTTAGTTAACTTTCCATAAAAACTCTCCCAATAGAGGGCAGAATTCTATTTACAATATTTGCATCAGAAAAGATGACAAGTCATTGTGACTCAGAGTGTTGCAAGAAGCTTTTCCAGTTCTCTTTTGTCCCCTAAAAACAGTAAGGGAGACTGTGGCGTAGTGGTATTGTCACTGGGCTAGTAATCCAGAGACCCAGGGTAATGCTCCGGGGACCCGGGTTCGAATCCCGCCGCGGCAGATGGTGAAGCTTGAGTTTAATAAAAATCTGGGGGGCATAAGAGGAGGCTGAGTAGCGGGCTTCCGGCTGGGCACCTCGGCCTCCACGTGTCTCCGGCTACCAGATTTCCGGTGTTGTCAGCTCCACGCTGATTTCCCAGCAGGTGCCGTCCCTCCTGGCCCTGCCCAATGCCCAGTGGGCAGTGCCAAGGTGACCCTTAGGCATTGCCTGTTTGTCCCGGGGGCCAGGCTGACACTGTCCCAGGCTTATTCCCCCCCTCCCTTATTCCTGACCTCCTGGGGGGAGCCTCAATGACCTGTCTTCACTCCAGTGGGGTCAGCCACTTCTTCCCCGTTAGTGCAGAGCAGTTGTAAACCCCGCTGTAGTGAACCACTTCTGGCGGTGGGCTGGAGACACTGGTGGGCCCGGAGACTTCAGTCCCAGGCCCACTAATGATACTGAAATCCGGATTTCTATACGGTAATCAACTCCGTGCCAATTCTGGAAATCTTCGGCTGGGAGACACGCAGAATCCCTGGCGCCCAGCGGGAAGCTTGTGAAACGGCCCCCACTGATGTCTCCTGGCCGGAACACTGCTAGAGCAGCACAGCGGGCTGGGAGAATCGCCTCTCACACCTTTGGAAACTTTGCCTCAGCTTTAAGCTCTGAAATTCTGACCCTTTGGGCGGGATTTTCCAGCTGTGCTCGCCCCGAAATCGGAAAACCCCCGCCCGAGGTCAACTGACCTTTGTATGGTACGCCCGCTACGATTCCTGTGGCAGGCAGGATGGGAAAACTCCCCTCTATATATCTCACTTCTATACCTCACATTCCTCCTTTAAGACACTCCATGAGCTTTCTTTTTGTCATCCGGCCTAATATCTCCTCATGTGGCTCAATGTCAAAATTTATTCTATAATGCTTCCACATGTTAAAGGAGTGATATAAATGCAAGTTCTTGTTGTAGCAGTTGTTGTTGTTACACCCCAACACAAATTCTTCCTTCACTGAGATTTTATTTTAGTTCTGAGCTCTTCCTGAGCTGTACACTTGCGCACAGCACAGAGTGAATCCATTTACTGACTGAGTCACTACAGGAACTCCACCCTTTGGCTGCCAACCACTGCGATGTATTTATTGATGGGACTCTTGCTTTCTTTTATTAGCGTTCTTTGAGGAAGCAGCAAGCAACATGGATAATGGGGAACACGTTGATGTGCTGTAATTAGACTTCCAGAAGGCATTGGACAAGGTGCCACACAAAATAAGAGCTCGCAGTGTAGGGGGTAATATATTGGCGTTGATATAGGATCAGACCGCTAACAGGAAACAGAAAGTAGGCATAAACAGGTCACTTTCGGGTAGGCAAGTGCTATGAGTGGAGTGCCACAGGGATCAGCGCTGGAGCCTCAACTATTTACAATTTATATCAATGACTTGGGTGAAGGTGCCAAATGAACAGATGCTATATTTGCTGATGACACAAAGATAAGTAGGAGAATAAACTGTGAAGAAGACATAAGGGGGGTAATTTTCCCAACCCGCCTGCCAGGGGAATCGTAGCGGGGGGGACGACCATGCAAAGGTCCATTGACCTCGGGCAGGATTTTCATAGAATCATAGAAATAGAATCATAGAAACCCTACAGTGCAGAAAGAGGCCATCTGGCCCATCGAGTCTGCACCGACCACAATCCCACCCAGGCTCTACCCCCATATCCCTACACATTTACCCGCTAATCCCTCTAACCTACGCATCTCAGGACACTAAGGGGCAATTTTAGCATGGTCAATCAACCTGACCCGCACATCTTTGGACTGTGGGAGGAAACCGGAGTACCCGGAGGAAACCCACGCAGACACGAGGAGAATGTGCAAACTCCACATAGACAGTGATCCAAGCTGGGAATTGAACCCAGGTCCCTGGAGCTGTGAAGCAGCAGTGCTAACTACTGTGCTACCGTGCCAGTACTGTGCTATCGTGCCGGTACTGTGCTACTGGAAGGTTTTGTGGCTGGAACATCCCACCTAAGGTGTCTGCAAAGGGATATAGATTGGTTAAGTGAGTGGACAAAATTTTGGTAGATGGGAGTATAATGTGGAAAAAGATAAACTTGTCCACTTTGAGAGATAGAATAGAAAAGCAGCAAATTATCTAAATGGAGAGAGAACTCTGGGATACAGAGGGATCTGGGTGTCCTGGGTCATACATCAGGAAAAGTTAGTATGCAGGTACAGCAGGTGATTAGGAAGGCAAATAGAATGCTGTCATTTATAGCAAGAGGAATGAAATATAAAAATAGGGATGTTTTGCCACAGTTATACAAGGCATTAGTGAAATGATACTTTAGAGTACAGTGTACAGTTCTGGCCTCCTTATTTAAGAAAGAATATAATTGTATTGGAAGCAGTTCAGAGAAAGCTCACTCAACTGATTCCTGAGAGGAGGGGATTATCTTATGAGGAAATGTTGGATGAGTTGGCCCTGTATCCGTTGGAGTTTAGAAAAAGTAAGAGGTGATCTTATTGAAATATATAAGATCCTGAAGGGACTTGATAGAGTCGATGCTGAAAAGTCTTTTTTTCCCTTGTGGGAGAGCCCAGAACTATGGGGCACAGTTTAAAAATAATGGATCCCCCATTTAAGACAGAGATGAGAGGTTTTCTTTTCTCTCAGGGAATTTTGAGTCCATGGAATTCCCTTCCACAGGCAGCAATGAAGGCAGGGTCATTGAATATTTTTAAGGCAAAGTTAGATGGTAGATAGATTTTTGACGAACAAGCGAGTCAAAGGGCATCCAAAGATGTGTAGGTTAGGTGGATTTGCCATGCTAAATTTCGCCTTAGCGTCCAAAGCTGTGCAGATTAGATTGATTGGCCATGCTAAATTGTCCCTTAGTGTTCAAAGATGTGTAGGTTAGGTGGATTTGCCATGCTAAATTTCCCCTTAGCGTCCAAAGATGTGCAGGTTAGATGGATTTGCCATTCTAAATTGTCCCTTGGTGCCCAAAGATGTGTAGGTTAGGGGGATTAGCCATGGTAAATGGTGCAGGGTTATGGGGATGGGACAAAGGTGAGGGCCTGGGTGGAATGCTCTTTTGGAGAGTTGGTGCAGATTCGATGGGCTGAAGGGCCTCATTCGGCACTGTAGGGATTCTAAGGTTCTACGGTATGGGGGTGGGTTAGGGAGGACAGTGTCCCCCAGTTCTGGGAGGCAAGAAAGTGGCGTTGAGGCCACAATCAGATCAGCCATGATCTATCTGAAGCAGGAATAGACAATTCGGCCCCTCGAGTCTACTCTATCGAAGCAGGCTCGAAGGGCTGAATGGCTGATCCTACTCTTGATTCCTATATACTATGCGCAGTCTGCATTTGGCAGGGTGAACTGTGGCCTTTGCCAGTATGGTGTTGAAATGAGCCACACAATAAGTTGCCCAGATGAATTCTTTCTCCTTCTCTCTGACACAGAGCTCATGGCTTGTGCTCACTCCCCATGTCAATGGTGAGGGCTGAGATCAAAAAGGATTAAAGACCTTAAGTCTGGAATCGTGCCTCATCATTCCATGATGTCATAAAATATGTTCTAACATGCCAGACTAGCTCACTGCTGCCTTCTCCTTGTCCTTTTGAACATAAGATGATAAGATATAGGAGTAGAATTAGGCCATTCGGCCCATCGAGTCTGTTCTGCCATTCAATCATGGCTCAATCCCATTCCCCTGCCTTTTCTTTGCAACATTTGATCCCCTCACCAATCAAGAACTTATCTATCTCTGTCTTAAATACACTCAATGACCTGGCCTCCACAGCCTTCTGAGGCAATGAATTCCACAGATTCACCACCCTCTGGCTGAAGAAAACCAAACAATCCATGTGTTTTTTTTTAAAACCGTGTCGCAATTGCTTGGCCAAGTGTGACCATTGAGGTTTTCGGAGAAATTTGACAAGATTTCTTTTGGAGTTACATCTCAAAACAATCTTAAATAAATAAAATCAATTTGGTATTAGTCCTGCTCCTGGCACTGAGAGTGACATCAGTGCGCTCTCCGTGTTATTATAGCCAGTGGACCAGCTGTTCCAGATGTGGTGCTTTTGGTCGAGACAGCCAAAACACACAGGGCCCTTAAGCTCTGCCCATATAAATGAACAATAAGTTAGTTTCTCCAGCCTACTGTGTTTTTAGCTGTCTGTATTTATTGCAGAATTGTAGCACCTGAGTCAGTTTACTGTGGAGCCCGGAGGTTAGAATTCAGTCTATTTTTGGTGTATCCTGACTCCAAATTAACTCCTCGCTTTATTAAAGAAGTCATTCAGCTCAACCCACCAGAACGTGACCCTCCTGAGTAAATGAACTGAATCACTGTTTAAGGAAACCCAGATTGAGCTAATTTTAAACTATCGCAGCCAAGTACAGTAAATGGGATCACTGAGTGTCCAAGGTGTGTGCACAACCCACAGATTAGACAGTCTTAAGTGTCTGCTTCTTTGATCAAACATATAGGAGTGGCACGGTGGCACAGTGGTTAGCATTCTGCCTCACAGCACCAGGGACCCGGGTTCGATTCCCGGCTTGGGTCACTGTCTGTGCAGAGTCTGCACGTTCTCCCCGTGTCTGCATGGGTTCCCTCCGGGTGCTCCGGTTTCCTCCCACAGTCCGAAAGACGTGCTGGTTAGGGTGCATTGGCCATGCTAAATTCTCCCTCGGTGTACCCGAACAGGAGTGTGGCGACTAGGGGATTTTCACAGGAACTTCATTGCAGTGTTAACGTAAGTCGACTTGTGACACTAATAAAAAAAACTTTAAACTTCACTGCACGAGAAAGATTTCGAGTGGAAAGAGGTTAAAGTAAGATTTGTCTCCCAATTAGTCTTGAGTATTTTGATCTCAAACGTTTGCTGCCAATTTAAGAGACTGTTTGCTTTTCAAGATATTTTCCTTGAATGTGTTGAGTAAAAGCAAGACAAGTGTTTATGAGCATCTTTTCTAATGTGTAAATATGGAACAAATACAGTCACTGGTGGCATCTCGAGGGTGCTACTTCACAGACTAAGAAACCGAACTCAGAGGTGTGTAAAGTGTGAATTATTCACATCTGCATCACAGGGTGTTACGATTGTACTTTCAGTCCCACACTTTTCACTTTCCCATTAAGATTTTCCATAAAAGGAGAGCATTTCCTGGAATCAGTGGAACACACAGGATCAGTGCCAACTGCCTGTGGAAACTGGTGTCGACAGATGTGCAGGAAAAACAGAATTTCTGACTCTTTGATTCTACTTTCCTGAAACTGCATTTCTCAGAATGGCAAGTTGGCTGAGACTACACTTAATGTTCTGCCATTTCCAGGATTTAGAGCATACGATATGGGAGCAGAATTAGGCCATTGTTCCGCCATTCGACCATGGCAGGTGTGTTTCTCAACCCCATTCTGCCGCCTTTTCCCTGCAAACTTTGATCCCCTCACCAATCAAGAACCCCTGTCTTAAATACACTCAATGACCTGGCCTCCACAGCCTTCTGTGGCAATGAATTCCATAGATTCACCACCCTCAGGCTGAAGAAATTCCTCCTCATCTCAGTACTAAAGGGTCATCCCTTTATTCTGAGGCTGTGCCCTCGGATCCTACTGATGGAAACACGACCCGCAACTTTTCTGTCGGGTTGGGGTAGGACACGTGCGCCTCCGACCTTGAACAGGGATTTGCGCATGTGCCGGGAACGCATGCGCATCTCCCAGAGCCGGTGAACAGTCGCCAGTCAGACCACGCTGGAAACCGGCAGGAAGGCAGCAAAGTAATTTAAATTTTTTTTTAATATGTTTTAAATATGTTTATTAGTTCATTATCGAGATCTTTCAGGTCCCAATTGAATCTCCCACCCTGCCAGGAGTACTTTATTCCGACGGGGTGATCGGTGGGGGTGGGAGGTCCCGCCGCCATTCTGCATAGAGGTCAGTCTGGGATAGAGGGAGGGCAGCGATTGGGGCGGGTTGGGGGGGGGGATGGGCGTTGGTCTGCTGGGGGTGGGGGGGGGGGGGCATCTGCCTCCTGGGGGGGGGTCTGACCCGGAGTGCGGGTCAGCCGGGGGTAGGGAGGGGGGGAAGTCTGCCGGGGTGAGGGGGTGGGGAGATTGCCACTGATGGGGGGGTGTGGGCGGTGCAGAAGAGATTCACGAGAATGATCCAGGGATGAAAGGCTTGATGTATGAGGAGCATTTGAGGACTCTGGGTCTGTACTCGACGGAGTTTAGAAGGATGAGGGGGATCTCATCCAGGACAGTGGGGGGGGTCAGGGCTAGTCCGGGAATTGCTGTGGGGGCCGCAATCGGGCCATGTGGGGGCTGGAGGGGCAGCAGTGCGGGGGTCCCAGGCTGGCCATCGATAGAGCTGACCAGGGAGTCTGACAGATCGGGGCCACTGCGCATGCACAGAGTTCCAGAACTGTCAAACTCCGGTGCAAATAGGCCCCGCCCCCCCGTGGGTTTTTAATGAGATTCACGACTGGGACCTCTGCAGTGCACAGAGTGCAGCGAATCAGGTGAGAAGCTGAACTGACAAAACAGTGGGGATTTAGAACAGTTTTCCTGCCAATTCAGCACTTTTGGGAGAATCCCCCCCCGGTTCTCCATATCGACTCTATCCAGGCCTTTCAGTGTTCAATGAGATCCCCCTCATCCTTCTAAACTCCATCGAGTACAGACCCAGAGTCCTCAAACGCTCCTCATACATCAAGCCTTTCATCCCTGGATCATTCTCGTGAATGTCTTCTGGACCCTCTCCAAGGCCAACACATCCTTCCATAGATACGGGGCCCAAAATGATTCACAATGTTCCAAATGTGGTCTCACCAGAGCATTAAACAGCCTCAGCAGTACATCCCTGCTTTTGTATTCCAGTCATAGAACAGTACAGCACAGGAACAGGCCCTTCGGCCCACAATGTTGTGCCGAACATTTTAAAAATCCCTTCTACCTTCCCCTTGATCCATATCCCTCTATTCCTTGCATATTAATGTGCTTATCTAAAAGCCCCTTAAATGCTTCTATCGTGGCTGCCTCAACAACCACCCCTGGCAATTCCAGCCACCTACCACTCTCTGTGGAAAAAATTTACTCCTCACATGTCCCTTGAATTTTTCCACTCTACCCTTAAGTGCATGTACCCTATTATTAGACATTTCAACTCTGGGAAAAATATTTTGACTGTCAACCCTATCTATGCCTCTCATAATTTTATATACTTCTATCAGGTCTCCCCTCAGTCTCCACCATTCCAGAGAAAACAAATCTAGTTTGTCCAGCCTCTCCTTATAGCGCATACCCTCTACTCCAGGCAGCATCCTGGTAAATCTCTTCTGCACCCTCTCCAAAGCTTCCGCATCCTTCCCATATTGAACACAATACTCTAAGTGCGGTCTAACCAAAGTTTTATAAAGCTGCAACGTGACATCCTGACTCTTGTACTCAATGCCTCGACCAATAAAGGCAAGCGTGCCATACGCCTTTTCTTTAACCACCTTTCATTTTCAGGAAGCAATGCACTTGAACCGCGAGATCCCTCTCAATTGTCCTCTCAAAATGAATGCTAACATTCCATTTGCCTTCCTAACCACCAACTCAACCTGCAAGTTAACCTTAAGAGAATCCTGAACTAGGACTCCTAAGTCCCTTTGCGCTTCTGATTTCTGAATGCGCTCCCTGTTTAGAAAGTAGTCTATGCCTCTATTCTTCCTGCCAAAGTACACAACCTCATAACCCCATTTTGTCACAGTTGCAAACTTACCATGGAAATGGAAACAACTGTTATCGTTGGACTTCTATGTATGCATTAACAGATGAGTGTTTGCAACGGTCACTGATCATTTCACTTCTTTAGGATATTTTTTACACATCTTTACATCTCATAAGATTATTACTGCTGATTTCTCATTTTCTTCAGCCTGTATTTTTTGCTGTTAGTGTGCTGTATGTTTTAAGTATGGACCTGCTGTTTCTATCCGAACATCAGTTTCTACCAGTATATGGGCGGCACGGTGGCACAGTGGTTAGCACTCCTACCTCACAGCGCCTGGGACCCGGGTTCAATTCCAGCCTCGGGTGACTGTCTGTGTGGAGTTTGCAAATTCTCCCAGTGACTGTGAGGGTTTCCTCTGGGCGCTCCGGTTTCCTTTCATAGATGTGGGAGTTAGGTTGATTGACCATGCTAAATTGCCCCTTAACGTCAGGGGGATTCGCAGGGTAAATACGTGGGATTACGGAGATAGGACCTGGGTGTGATCGTGGTCGGTGCAGCCTCGATGGGCTAAATAGCGTCCTTCTGCACTGTCGGGATTCTATAAATCTTCTCTGAATCCAAGAATGCACTTCAGATTTTCGTGAGTAGATCTCGAGTGTCTTGGATTTAATCAGTGGATGTGCCTCCCCTCATTGAGTACCCCTGAGGTGAAGTTTGAGCAGCATGTTCAGTGGAAGCAGGGTGATAACACCCTGAAAATCACAGTGAATTATTCACTGTCCCATTTCCGTCAATGGTGTTGCCAGCACTGTTTTCTCAGTATTTATTTTATGCGACTACAGCAATCAGTTAATAAACATATGCAAATCAAGACCCTGTGAAGCAAGTAGAACCCCAATACTTTATTTAGTGATGAAAACAGTAGTAGCACTGGAGGTTGAGCTTGCTCAGTATCCTTGGCAGGGAAGGCCTATTGACATGGACGGTGATGTCAACCAGCACTCATACACCCCCGCTGAAACTGGCTGCGTCCTTCAATGTTGACCACATCGCATCTCCTGGACCCCATGGCTGGCTGCTGCATCCTCTGTAACCTCACCTTGCGAAGGAAGCAAGATGATGAGCCAGCAGCAGTTCCGAGGAAGAATAGGCAGGAGAAAACTGTACCAAAGAATCATAGAATCCCTACAGTGCAGAAGGAGGCCATTCGGCTCATCAAGCCTGCACCAACAACAATCCCACCCAAGCCCTGTTCCCGTAACCCCACATATTTACCCTGCTAATCCTCCTGACGCTAGGGTCAATTTAGCATGGCCAATCAACCTAACCCACACACCTTTGGACTGTGGGAGGAAACCGGAGCACCCAAACGAAACCCACACAGACACGAGCAAAATGTGCAAACTCCATGCAGACAGTGACCCGAGGCAGGAATTGAACCCAGGTCCCAGCCGCTGTGAGGCAGCAGTGCTAAACATTGTGCCACCGTGCCACCATCATGCACTGCTGAGCAGTCACTACTTAGACAGAATCTCACAGACCAGCATTTACAGTAAAATGTTCAAGCCCTACCTCCCTTTGAGACACACATTAATCTGCTCTAACCTCCTATTTTTACACTCGCTAGCACATGGCACTGGGAGAAATCCAGAGGTTGCTACCTTTGAGGTCCTGATTTTAATGTCTTTCCTAACTCCTTGAACTCTGCGCCACCTCATTTCTTTTTCTACCCATGTCCTTCATAGTGAGACATTTGGATATAAATTGTCCCATTTGTAAGATGCAGCATGGGTTCATGAAGGGAAGGTCATGTTGACTAATTTGGTGGAATTCTTTGAGAACATTACATGTACAGTGGACAATGGGGAACCTGTGGATGTGGTGTATCTGGATTTCCAGAAGGCATTTGACAAGGTGCCACACCAAAGACTGCTACATAAGATAAAGGTGCACAGTGTTACGGGTAATGTATTAGCATGGATAGAGGATTGGTTAACTAACAGAAAGCAAAGAGTGGGGGAAAATGGGTGTGTGGTGGACCTCAGTTGTGCCTTTGTCCTATATGGACCACCGTTGTGTGTGTTTGTCATACCTGGACACATCCCCTCCCGGTTTGGTTCCTCCCCTCGGCACCTAGTATAAAGGTGGCTGTCTCCTCCCCCTTGTTCAGTCCAGGTTGGTTATTTGTTGGGATGTGCTCCTGATTCTGTTGTGAATAAAAGCCTACACTTGTATTGGCACACAGGTAGTCTTTCGCCTTATTGATAGCGCATCAATTTTATTCACAACAGTTGACCAACATGGAACAGTTTCTAAAACCCGACAAGTTAACATTAGACCCTCAAGAGGTCGGAGCCTCTGATAAATTTGATCATTGGCTGGACTGCTTCGAAGCATTCGTCGACACCGCTACGGCCATCGACACCGACGACGCTAAACTCCACGTGCTCCGCGCCCGGGTAAGTGAAGCTGTCTACGGTATCTTCCGGGACGCTGCTACATACGCGGACGCTATCGAGCTGCTAAAAGGGCAGTTCCAAAAGAGCCCTAATGTGGTCTACGCCAGACATCTCCTAACTACCCGCAAGCAGCAGCCAGGAGAATCGTGCGCCCAATTTCTGCGCGCCCTGCGGGTCCTAGCTCGAGCTTGTGACTGTAAGGCTGTTACAGCAGCTCAGAACACGGAGGACCTGATCCGCGACGCCTACGTTGCGGGCATTGAGTCTACATACATTCGGCAGCGCCTGCTTGAACAGGATGGCCTGGATCTCCGAAGAACAGCCACGATGGCTGAAACGCTAGAAGCGGCCTCTCACAACCTCGGGTCCTACCCTGCATCCCATTCTATCGACGGCTCCACCGCGACGGCTGTTCCGGCAGGGCCCAAATGTTACTTTTGTGGCCTATCCAAGCACCGCGGCGTCGCCCCCCGACGAAGGATGCGATCTGCTCCGGATGCGGTAAGCTAGGCCACTTCGTTAAAGTCTGCCGGGCGAAGCCGATTCCGAAGCCTTGTGGCACCACGTGTGTTCCGCGGGCGCAGCCATCTTTAATGCAGGCGGCGGCTGCGCGCGATTCGCCATCTTTAATGCGGTCACCGGAAGTGCGTGAATCGCCATCTTTGATGTGGTCACCGGATGCGCGGGAATCGCCATCTTTGAGACTGTCATCAAGACGCGCCAAGCAGGAAGCTTTATCCGTGACATCATCAGACGCGGATGAAGATGGAGTCTTCCTGGATTCGACAGTGGCATCGATTTGCCTGGACCAGTCGCAGCCTCATCAACTCTCCAAGTCAATAATGGAGATCAAGGTAAATGACCATGCAGCAAACTGCCTGTTCGACTGCGGGAGCACAGAAAGTTTTATACACCCTCGCACAGTGCGTCAATGTGCCCTTCCCATGCGACCCTGGAGCCAGACCATCGCCATGGCCTCGAATTCCCACTCAGTGGAGGTCCTCGGGTGCTGCTTGGTGACGCTGACGGTACAGGGCACAGTCTACGAGCGTTTTCGGCTCCTCGTGCTGCCGCGACTCTGCGCAGCTGTACTGCTGGGGTTAGATTTCCTCAGCCATCAGAGGAGCGTCACCCTGCAGTATGATGGCCCTTATCCGCCGCTCTCCGTCTGCAAGGCGCCGTCACTGCAGCGCCCCTCACGCACCACCTGCAGTCTCTCGACCCTCAAGATCACCCCCCCCCCTTATTTAATAACCTCACCCCGGATTGTAGGCCTATAGCCACCAAAAGTAGGCGCTATAGTGCGAATGACCGGGCCTTCATTCGGTCCGAAGTACAACGTTTGCTCAGGGAAGGCATTATCCAGGCCATCGTGGAAGCCGTCCGGCACTGGCGCCATTATCTTGCGGGCCAACGATTCACCTTAATTACGGACCAGCGGTCAGTTGCCTTCCTGTTTAACACCTGGCAAAAGGGCAAGATTAAGGATGACAAGATCTTGCGGTGGAGGATTGAGCTCTCCACCTACAGATACGACATCATGTACCGGCCTGGGAAGCTCAATGAGCCCCCAGATGCCCTGTCCCGTGGATCATGTGCCAGCGCCCAACTAGACCAGCTACAGTCCCTCCATAACGACCTCTGTCACCCGGGTGTCACCAGATTTTTCCACTTTGTCAAAGCCCGTAACCTGCCCTACTCCCTCGAGGAAGTCCGGACGATTACCAGGCAATGCAGGGTCTGTGCTGAGTGCAAACCGCAGTTCTACCAGCCAGGTAGGGCGCACCTGGTGAAGGCCACTCGCGCGTTTGAGCGCCTTAGCATTGATTTTAAAGGCCCCCTCCCCTCCTCTAACCGCAATGTTTATTTCCTGAATATCATTGATGAATACTCACGTTTCCCTTTTGCCTCCCCTGCCCGGACATGACCACGGCTACGATGATTCGGACCCTGAACATGCTCTTCACCCTGTTCGGCTTCCCAGCCTATGTTCATAGCGACCGTGGGTCCTCTTTCATGAGTGACGAGCTGAGGCAGTACCTGCTCGCCAAAGGCGTCGCCTCCAGCCGCACCACTAGCTATAACCCCAGGGGTAATGGTCAAGTAGAGCGGGAGAACGCAACCGTCTGGAAGGCTGTTCTATTAGCGCTACAGTCTAGGGGCCTTCCAGTCAGCCGTTGGCAAGACGTCCTCCTGGACGCATTACATTCGATGAGGTCACTCTTGTGTACAGCGACCAATACGACCCCTCACGAGTGGATGTTCTCATTTCCCAGGAAGTCCTCTTCGGGTACTTCGCTCCCGGATTGGCTGACGTCCCCGGGGCCCGTTCTGCTTCGGAAGCATGTCCGGAACCATAAGGCAGATCCCTTGGTCGAGGAGGTCCAATTGCTCCACGCTAATCCTCAATACGCTTATGTAGCGTACCCTGATGGGCGGGAGGACACGGTTTCTGTCCGTGACTTGGCACCCGCGGGTGCCCCTGAGTCCACCACGTCCTTCCGCCCCACTGTTCCCAGTGTTGTCCACTCGGAGACAGCTACCCCTCTCTCTCCTTCAGTCCCTGTCTCCAATGTAGTGCGCTCAGAGCCTGTTGCGGCCCCCCACCTCCCAGCTCCGGTTCCCACTGTTCTCCATACGCCACCAGGGCCACTGCTCATTCCTCTCGCCCCTGTGTACAGCTCGCTTGAGTCGCCGGAGCCGTCGCCACGCAGTACCCGACGACTGGACGGGACGACGGATCGGTCCGCTTCACACCACCCAGCGCCTTCTCTCGACGCTCACTGTACGGAGCCTGGGCCGACATCGCTCCCTGCTCGGACGACTCTGCGACCTGCACTACGACGATCGCGACGGCGAATCAAGCCACCGGTTCGTCTGGACTTGTAATATTGTTTCCGCTTCACCCCCGTGTTGTTTTTTTAAAGGAAGGGGTGAATGTGGTGGACCTCACTTGTGCCTTTGTCCTATATGGACCACCGTTGTGTGTGTTTGTCATACCTGGACACATCCCCTCCCGGTTTGGTTCCTCCCCTCGGCACCTAGTATAAAGGTGGCTGTCTCCTCCCCCTTGTTCAGTCCAGGTTGGTTATTTGTTGGGATGTGCTCCTGATTCTGTTGTGAATAAAAGCCTACACTTGTATTGGCACACAGGTAGTCTTTCGCCTTATTGATAGCGCATCAGGGTGTTTTTCTGGTTGGCGATCAGTGACTAGTGGTGTGCCTCAGGGATCAGTGTTGGGACCGCAATTGTTTACGATTTACGTAGATGATTTGGAGTTGGGGACCAAGTGTAGTGTGTCAAAATTTGCAGATGACACTAAGATGGGTGGAAGAGCAAAGTGTGCAGAGGACGCTGAAAGTCTGCAAAGGGATAAAGATAATCTAAGCGAGGGTCTGGCAGATGGAGTACAATGTTGGTAAATGTGAGGTCATCCATTTTGATAGGAATAACAGCAAAATGGACTATTATTTAAATGGTAAAAAATTGCAGCTGCTGCTGTGCAGAGGGACCTGGGTGTCCTTGTGCAGGAATCTCAAGGAGTTGGTTTGCAGGTGCAGCAGGTAATTAAGAAGGAAAATGGAATTTTGTCCTTCATTGCTAGAGGGATGGAGTTTAAAAACAGTGAAGTTATGTTGCAGCTGTATAAGGTGCTGGTGAGGCCACACCTAGAGTACTGTTGTACAGTTTTGGTTTCCTTACTTGAGAAAGGATATACTGGCACTGGAGGGGGTGCAGAGGAGATTCACTAGGTTGATTCCAGAGTTGAGAGGGTTGGCTTATGAGGACAGACTGAGTAGACTGGGCTATACTCATTGGAATTTAGAAGAATGAGGGGAGATCTTATAGAAGCATATAAGATTATGAAGGGAATAGATATGATAGAAGCAGGGAAGTTGTTTCCACTGGCAGGTGAAACTAGAACTAGGGGGCATAGCCTCAAAATAAGGGAAAGCAGATTGAGTTGAGGAGGAACTTCTTTACACAAAGGGTTGTGAATCTGTGGAATTCCCTGCCCGGTGAAGCAGTTGAGACTACCTCATTGAATGTTTTTAAGGCAAAGATAGATACATTTTTGAACAGTAAAGGAATTAAGGGTTATGGTGAGCGGGCGGGTAAGCGGAGCTGAGTCCACAAAAAGATCAGCCATGATCTTATTGAATGGCGGAGCAGGCTCGAGAGGCCAGATGGCCTACTCCTGCTCCTAGTTCTTATGTTCTTATATCGATATGAACCATGACCTTTGGCTGTTCGCTCTCCCCCTCCAGAATGTTCCGCAATAATTCAATGACACCCGTGACCTGGGCATCAGGGAGGCAATATACCAGGTTTGGATTCTCTCTCTTGTGGCTTTTGTTTACTGCAGAAAGAGAGAAACAGCTGCAGAAAATTAGTAATAAACAGATTCAGAGATTTGTTATCGTCTAGAAGGAGGCCATTTAGCCCATCGTGTCTGTGCCAGTTCTCCAAACAAGCATCATGCTATTCCCCTGCCTTTTCCCCCTACCCCTGCACAGTGCCATTCCTCTGCCTTTTCCCCGTAGCTCTGCACAGTACCATCCCCCTGCCTTTTCCCCCTATCCCTGAACAGTGCCATTTCCCTGCCTTTCCCCCTACCCCTGCTCAGTGCCATTCCTCTACCTTTTCCCCGTATCTCTGCACAGTACC
Source organism: Mustelus asterias (assembly GCF_964213995.1). Taxonomy (NCBI): domain Eukaryota; kingdom Metazoa; phylum Chordata; class Chondrichthyes; order Carcharhiniformes; family Triakidae; genus Mustelus; species Mustelus asterias. Next base: position 26,956,603 of record NC_135826.1, on the reverse strand, counting down.
ATTCCCCCGCCTTTTCCCCCTGCCCCTGCTCAGTGCCATTCCCCTGCCTTTTCCCCCTACCCCTACACAGTACCATTCCCCTGCCTTTTCCCCTTGCCCCTGCACAGTGCCATTTCCCTGCCTGTTCCCCCTATCCCTGCACCATTCCCCTGCCTTTTCCCCCTACCCCTGCACAGTGCCATTTCCCTGCCTTTTCCCCCTACCCCTGCACAGTGCCATTTCCCTGCCTTTTCCCCCTACCCCTGCACAGTACAATCCCCCTGCCTTTTCCCCCCACCCCTGCACAGTGCCATTTCCCTGCCTTTTCCCCCTACCTCTGCACAGTGTTTCTATTCAATAATCATTGCCTGGCCTCGATTGACCCTGCATCCGTCACAATTCCTGGCAGTGCATTCCAGACTCAAACCACTCATTGTATGAAAATGTTTTGTCTCACATCACATTTGCTTCTTTTGAAAATCATTTTAAATCTGTGCCCTCTCGTTCTCGATTCTTTTACGAGTGGGGAACAGTTTCTCCCTCGCTACTCTGTCCAGCCCCCTCATGATTTTGAACATCTCTATCAAATTTCCTCTTAGTCTCCTTCTCTCCAAGGAGAAGAGTCCAACTTCTCCAAACTATCTTCACAACTGAAGTTTCTTATCCCTGGAATTGTTCTTGTAAACCGTTTCTGCACTCTCTCCAATGTGTTCACATCCTTCCCATGTTGTAGTGTGCAGAACTGTACACAATACTCCAGCTGGGGTCTAACTAGTGTCTTGTTTAAGTTCAGCATAGCCTCCTTGCTCTTGTACTCTATGCCTCTATCACTGAGAATCGAGAACGAGAGGGCACGGATTTAAAATGATTTTCAAAAGAAACAAATGTGATGCGAGAAAAAACATTTTCACACAGCGAGTGGTTCAGGTCCGGAATGCAGTGCCTGTAATTGTAATGGAGGCAGCACGGTGGCACAGTGGTTAGCGCTGCTGCCTCACAGTGCCAGGGACCCAGTTCAATCCGGTCTTGGGTCACTGTCTGCGTGGAGTTTGCAAATTCTCCCCATATCTGTGCGAATTACCTCCGGATGTTCCAGTTTCCTCCCGCAGTCCGAAAGACGTGCTGGTTAGGAGCATTGGTCATGCCAAATTCTTCCTCAGTGTACCCGAACAGGCGCAGGAGTGTGGCGACTGGGGGATTTTCACAATAACTTCATTGCAGTGTTAATGTAAGCCTACTTGTGACACCAATAAAATAAAATAAAACTTTAATAAAGCCCAGGGAGTGATATGCTTTATTAATTGCTCTTTCCACCTGCCCTGACACCTTCAGTGACTAATGCACATGTACACTCTCTGCTCTGTCCCTCTGCTCCTGCACCCCCTTGAGAATTTTATCCCCTATCTTATATTGTCTCTCCATATTCTTCCCACCAAAATCTATTTCTTTCTTATAAACTGCTGATTAGCTATGTCAGGCTTCGTCTGGAGAACACATCGAAAGGGAGGAGTGGCAAGTTTGCAGAAGTATGGAGTGGGGGTGTGTGCGAGAGATCAGCTGCATTGAGAAAAAGTGAAAGTATTAACAGAAGAGAGAAAGATGTTCTAGTCAGGGACAGACATGCGTCTAGTGCCCTGTGTTTTGTTTCACTTAGGTATATGTGTTGACACATTTGAATTTGTGCTAGTCCACTGTAACACCTCAATCTTTTGACTCCGCCCACCAGCTAGTTAGGATAATCCTTTCCTTTCTGAGAGTTACGGTTAAATTTGACTTAGAATGATGTTATCATTCTCCTTCAGCCGCTAGTACATGTTTAAAGTCAGGTTCTGGGAGTCAGCGAATCAGTGACCTGGTCCCTGGTGTTTGCACTATTGAACCCAGCACTCTTATTCCAAGAGCAGGATTATAGACCCATGGAAAGTTAATAGGGTAAGAGAACAAATTTAGTTGTGTAAATGTGGAGAGCCAATCTACGGGTATAATCTAAACAAACGCAAGATAAAATCAGCTTTTGTTTGCTGCATCTGAGGAGCCTTAGTAAAAATGAGTCAGGGCATTCTTCAGTCAGTTACTAGTGGGCTAACAACATCAAATTCATTCTTCCACAACAGCCTTACAGATGAACTGAACAGCCTCTCCATTATCTCACAATTGCTTACTTGTGTTGGCTTTTAAAAAAAATTCATTCACTGATATGGGCGTCGCTGGCTGGCCAGCATTTATTGCCCATCCCTAGTTGCCCTTGAGAAGGTGGTGGTGAGCTGTCTTCTTGAACCACTGGAGTCGCTGCACGAGTTTAGAATCATAGAGGTTTACAGCATGGAAACAGGCCCTTCGGCCCAACTTGTCTATGCTGCCCAGTTTTTACCACTAAGCTAGTCCCAATTGCCCGCATTTGGTCCATAACCCCTCTGTACCCATTTTACCCATGTAACTGTCTCAATATTTATTTGATTGCAATGTTAACGTCAATTTCTGCCACCGTTTTCCTTCTGTGGTACCAACACTGCTGGAGCACCTTCACCACAGGGACTACAGCACCAACCAGCTTCTCAAGGACACCTAGGGATGAGCAACACTTTCTGCCTTCCATTGATGTCCATACCCAGACAATTTGTGTTAACAAATTACTATGGCAAGAATTCACTTGGAGGTTTTCAGTGGCAAACAAAGTCATCTCCTTAGTGAAGACAAAGTTCCACAAATACATCGCCGAATAAAAGATAAGTCTCTGTGAGTGATCCAGCATCTCAGCAGTCCAATCTAGGCTGGATGCTTGCAAAGCTTATTTAATAAGAGTCGTCCAGGGAAGATTTGGTGGGGTTATCAGTTCTCACTGCTTGCAAGAGCTGGGTTTGAAGAAACTGGGCGCACAGCCTGAAGGCCAGGACTGGGAAGCATTTCCCATATTTGGTTTGAAGGCCGTGGGTTAGAATTTCTGCCTGGTTTCCCTTGAATCTCTGAGGGACCCGTGGCAACAACCTCTGAGAAATGGTATCCTTGGAGCATTTAGATAGTTGGTGTCATTAAAAGTCATGGATGTGGTGGGAAGAAGAGATTGACTGTTATCCACAATAACGAACCCGGATTCCACTTATTCTTTTAATAAAAATATCCTCAATACAAATAAATTGCAGAATGTGCAATAAAAATAGAAACTGCTGGAAATGCTCAGCAGGTCAGGTAGCATCCGTGGAGGGAGAAGCAGAGTTACATAGAATCATAGAATCCCTACAGTACAGAAGGAGGCCATTTGGCTCATCTAGCCTGTGCCAATAACAACCTCACCCAGGCTCTATCCCCATAACCCCAAGTATTTACCCTGCTAATTCCCCTGGCACTAAGCGGCAATTTATCGTGGCCAATCCACCTACCCAGTTCATCTTTGGAGTGTGGGAGGAAAGTGGGGCATCTGGAGGAAATCCACGGAGGCACGTACAAACTCCACACAGTCACCCAAGGCCGGAATTGAACCCGGGTCCCTGGCGCTGTAAGACAGCAGTGCTAACCATTGTGTCACCGTGCCACATGATGGAATCTTCTGGACTCGGTCCTTGCCAGGTGGTGGGGGGGAATCATTTTGCAGTGTCAGGCACTCTATTTCCTAATGGATTGGCTTTGCCAAGTTTCTTCCCCAGAACAAAGGCATTAGCATCCCACCCCTGGGCTACCTAGCCAGTTAGGGAGGTACATCCATGTATCAAAGGTACAATTTCTAATTAAAGGGACTCCCACATTGGGGGGGGGGGTCCAAGCGTCCATTAGCATTTGGACTTTTGAGGATGTAACCCTGCCACACAGGGAAACTTGCCTACACTTGGCTGGGAAAATTCTCCCCGACATTTGAGCAGAATTGGAAGAGGCTAGAGAGAAAACAGTTCTAAGCAAGTCCTGGAGAAGGGAGAGTGGCCAAGGGAAGGTTAAACCAGAAGGAAAGGTCTATGATAGAGGGAATGGCAGGAATGAATAAATGACAGACAAAATGGGGTGATAATGGGACAAGTTAAAAAAAACCAAAAGATACACAACTGTCCTCCTGCATTTAGATTCAGCTTTGAAACGATCTCTGTCTTTTTCTCTTCATTTCATAAGGAGGCCATTTGGTCCATCAAGCCTGCACTGACAACAATCTCACCCAGCCCCTATCCCTTTAGCCTCACGTATTTATCCTGGTAGACCCCCTGACACTAAGGGCAATTTAGCATGGCCAATCAGCCTAACCAGCACATCGTTGGAGGAAACCGGAGCGCCCGGAGGAAATACATGCAGACACAAGGGAGAACTTACAAACTTCACACAGACAGTCACCCAAGGCCGAGAATTGAACCCGGGTCCCTGGCGCTGTGAGGCCGCAGTGAAGCAGCAGTGCTAATCACTATGTCATCATGCCACCCTTCTCTAACTGGAGTGGTGCTGATCAACTGAAAACTTCACGTCTGTGAGGTTCCACTCTTGGGGATTTCTTGGGGTGGGAGTGTGTGGGTGGGGGAGAGAATAAGTACTTCAGTCAAAGGCAGTAATTCTGAGTTGTCACAGCAAAGGTTTGCTTTGGCTCACTGTTACCATTCTCCCTCAAAGATCAGGCAAATCCAAAGTTCTGGGTCACGACTGTTTACAACCAAGATATCTGCTCCTCTTTCTTATGCTCTTGTACTCTCTGGCACATTAACAGCCAGGAAATGTGATGGTGATGACATTGCGGTGTCAAATTCACCACATCAGCCTGTTTACTGTCAAATGACAGAACACACGGAGACTTTAAGTACACTCTTCAGACGCCTGCACAGTGGATTATGCTCTCAAAAGGAGGGGGAAAATTAACTTCACACAACAAATCCAAGTTTTGGTCGAAAGAATAGAGACCCTGCTTTGGGCAAATCTCCTTGATTGTCCTCCTGTCTCTGGCCCCGTCAGTCTTTTTTGTTAATGGGACAAACAACCCCATCCAAGTTTGATCAAAGTAATCAAAGTTTTGTCAAACCTGTTGGTTTAGTCCAATTTTATCAGTCCATCGTCAACAATAATCCCTCAGTGTTGAAGTGTGACCACACCTTAGACGGAGTCAGGGAGGCTGCCTTCTAATGAGGTGACTAACAGCAAGCACCCACATTAAATGATGTAGCAGAAGTTCTAAGACAAAAATAAAAGACACAATTTGTCAATAAACATCTTGGTGAAGACTTTGGATTCCATTTCCAATCCTGTTCAGAATTGGGCAAGGTATTACCGGAGAAGGTGGAAAAGTTCTGGCAGTGAGGCCTGCCGCAAGGCAGGTGCTGGCTGCCTCTTGCCCCGTCTGCCACATATGCAAATAGCAGTGAGACCGTACTGCCCGTGTCTCCAGATGACTTCCCTCCAGATGATTTCCCACTGGGTGGCAGGGTGGCACAGTGGTTAACACTGCTGCCTCACAGCGCCAGAGACCCGGGTTCGATTCCCAGCTTGGGTCACTGTCTGTGTGGAGTTTGCACATTCTCCCCGTGTCTGTGTGTGTTTCCTCCGGGTGCTCCGGTTTCCTCCCACACTCTGAAAGACGTGCTGGTTAGGTGCATTGACCCAAACAGGCGCCAAAGTAACTTAATTGTAGTGTTAATGTCGGCTTAACTGTGGCAAATAAATAAAATAAAACTGCGCTCCTCACTGCCCGAGCCGGGGACATTATGGGTTGAAGGGCGTAAGCCTCACGAAGTTCTTGTAAAGGGAGTGACTCCCCCCCCATTTTTGATTATGATGCTGCGAAATGCCTTAGGATGTTTTTCTTAGATAGAGGCACCATTAAACAGTTGTTTGTTGTCACAGTTTTCTCTCCCCTCTGTCCAGCCCCAAATTCTAAAATCCTCAGTTTCGTTGTGGTGTTTCACAGGACCGGGAGTCCAGTTTTTGCCTCTTTAAAGTCCCTCACTAACTCTTCTGGCCCTAGTCCCATTGCCATTGATTCATAGAGAATCGTAGAACCTCTACAATGCAGAAGGAGGCCATTTGGCCCATCAAAACCGCACTAACAAGAATCACACCCTGGCCCTATCCTGCACATATTATCCTGCTAGTCCCCCTGCCACTAAGGGGCAATTCAGCATGGCCAATCAACCTAACCTGCACATCTTTGGACTGTGAGAGGAAACCAGAGCACCCGGAGGAAACCCACACAGACACAGGGAGAACGTGCAAACTCCACACAGACAGTGACCCAAGGCCGGAGTTGAACCTGGTTGTCTGGTGCAGTGAGGCAGCAGTGCTAACCAGTGTGCCACCATGTCAGTCTTTCCCATTTAGCACTGCCGGACTCAATGACAGCCTGCCTGCCACGGGAATCGGAGCGGGCGAGGGGTGGTGCATGGGAAGTTCCATTGATCTCGGGCAGGATTTTACGGTTTCGGGACGAGCGAGGCTGCAAAAACCCCATCCTATGTCGACAGTGGGATCCTTGTTGGGCTCCTGAAGTGCAAATGGGATTGGGGCAGATTTGCTGGAGCGAATAGGGCTGAGGAAGAGAATTCTACCCCTTTCCATTTGATGAGAGAAATGCTAGGTGGATCGGATAAAATTTAAAGCAATAGCCACATGTGTGCAACATGATCCTCAAGTGATTCACTCTGAATATTTGAATGCGTTGGCTCAGTGCCCATGTTCAATTGTGATGCTCTTACACCTGTCACTGTAACCAGCCGGGATTATTGCCAAGACATTGTTGTCTGATTGACAGGACGTGCAGCGTCTGCGAAGAAATTAGTCTGGATTCCCCCACAGGGCACAAACACCGTCAGAAAACAGGCGGGAGGGAATGGTGTCACGCAGAATGGGCCAATGTACATAACCAAAACAAGTCCAGCCACTGGAAACAGCCGGAAGGATTTACTAGGTGAAAATAACATGTCATAAAATGTGAGCACTATGCTATTGTCCAAATGTCAGAGAGGTACAAAGCATTAAAGGGGACGGGACCATGCAAAGGTCTGTTGACCTCGGGCACAATTTTCCAGTTTTGGGGTGAGCGCAGCCGGAAAATGCCACCCCAATTCTCTGATTGCAAATGCTCCTCCGGAATTTTTTTTTCTGCAATGTTATTCCTTTCTCAGAGTTACAAAGCCAATGCAACAGGCCAACAAGGAAGATGCTCTTTTGAAAGGAGTGGGGGACAATCTCTTAGACAGCAGCTCAGGATGAGTGCAAGGCAGTGCCTGTAATAGGCCTTCTGAAAGATCCTGAGAGACAGGATTTATGAATGAGTGTCACTGCCTATAGACCACGCACAGTCATTCAAAACTGGAAAATGTTTAGTGACTTGTGACGTTAGTGCACCTTTTTACATCATGATCTCTGGAGCTCTCACAGCTCCAGTGTTTCTTATTCTACTGAGCTGTCTACCAGATGTCCTTTTATTGCTCTTCATGGGGGCCTCTGGTACTTGCTGAGATTGTTTTTATGAACCTTATGAGCAAGCTTGAGCATGTAGATATTAAGAAAGAGGATGTGTTGGAGCTTTTGAAAAGCATCAAGATAGATAAGTCGCCGGGACCGGATGAGTTGTACCCCAGGCTACTGTGGGAGGCGAGGGAGGAGATTGCTGAGCCTCTGGCTATGATCTTTGCATCATCAATGGAGACGGGAGAGGTTCTGGAGGATTGGAGGATTGCGGATGTTGTTCCTTTATTCAAGAAAGGGAGTAGAGATAGCCTTGGAAATTATAGACCAGTGAGTCTAACCTCAGTGGTTGGTAAGTTGATGGAGAAGATCCTGAGAGACAGGATTTATGAACATTTGGAGAGGTATAATATGATTAAGAATAGTCTGCATGGCTTTGTCAAAGGCAGATCATGCCTTACGAGCCTGGTTGAATTTTTTGAGGGTGTGACTAAACACATTGATGAAGGAAAAGCAGTAGATATAGTATATACGGACTTCAGCAAGGCATTTGATAAGGTGCCCCATGCAAGGCTTATTGAGAAAGTGAGGGGGCATGGGATCCAAGGGGACATTGTTTTGTGGATCCAGAACTGGCTTGCCCACAGAAGGCAAAGAGTGGTTACAGATGGGTCATATTCTGAATTGAGGTTGGTCGCCAGTGGAGTGCCCCAGGGATCTGTTCTGGGACCCTTACTCTTTGTGATTTTTATAAATGACCTGGATGAGGAAATGAAGGGATGGGTTGGTAAGTTTGCTGATGACACAAAGGTTGGAGGTGTTGTGGATAGTGTGGAGGGATGTCAGAAGTTGCAGCGAGGCATTGATAGGATGCAAGACTGGGCGGAGAAGTGGCAGATGGAGTTTAACCCAGATAAGTGTGAGGTGGTTCATTTTGGCAGGTCAAATAGGATGGCAGGATATAATATTAATGGTAGGACTCTTGGCAGTGTGGAAGATCAGAAGGATCTTGGGGTCCGAGTTCATAGGACGCTCAAAGCAGCTGTGCAGGTTGAGACTGTGGTTAAGAAGGCGTATGGTGTACTGGCCTTCATCAATCGAGGAATTGAGTTTAGGAGTCGTGAGATAATGTTGCAGCTATATAGGACCCTTGTCAGACCCCATTTGGAGTACTGTGCTCAGTTCTGGTCGCCTCATTACAGGAAGGATGTGGAAGCCATAGAAAGGGTGCAGAGGAGATTTACAAGGATGTTGCCTGGGTTGGGGGGCATGACTTATGAGGATAGGTTGAGTGAGCTCAGCCTTTTCTCCTTGGAGAGACGAAGGATAAGGGGTGACCTGATAGAGGTGTATAAGATGTTGAGAGGTATTGATCGAGTGGATAGTCAGAGGCTTTTTCCAAGGGCTGAAATGGTTGCCACAAGAGGACACAGGTTTAAGGTGCTGGGGACTAGGTACAGAGGAGATGTCAGGGGTAAGTTTTTCACTCAGAGGGTGGTGGGTGCGTGGAATGGGCTGCCGGCAACGGTGGTGAAGGTGGATTCGATAGGGTCTTTTAAGAGACTTTTAGATAAGCCTATAGGTAAGCCTAGTAATCGCTAAGGTAGGGACATGTTCGGCACAACTTTGTGGGCTAGAGGGCCTGCATTGTGCTGTAGTTTTTCTATGTTTCTATGTTCTAACCTGCATTGTTTGGAGGAAAACTGGTTGGCAGGTCAGGTGACAGGACGCTCTTCCATTTTCAGTTCTGAGCTGCAGGTTTTTGTTTTTAGAAGGGACAGCAAGCTGAAAGGAAGTGTTTCTCTCTCTCCACCTTTTTGAAATTCTGCTGGTTATCTGAAAACAGGGTCTTGCCTTTCTGATGGGGAGGATCTGCTGTTGGTGGCTTGACCAGAGTCTACCTGGGATTCTGGGAAGCTGTTCTGACTTCAAATTGTTCTGGGTGTGTCAGGAGGACTACTAGAACTTATAAGACTGAGAGTTTTCAATTCTCCAATCAAAGGACTCAATTTCAGTATCACGTGAGCATCAGACTTTACTGTGTTGAACTTGTTTAAAGGGTTTTGTCAATGGAAGGTTTTGGTTTGATTGAAGCATCTTAGATATATTTGTTAAGAGTTATACATTATTGTGGTTGTTTTGTTTTTGTTTGTAATTGATAAAAGTTAATGCTAATTTTCTTTCCATTGATGTTAACTATATCCTTAAATAAACCTTGTTTGATAAAAGCTCCCTAGTGGGTCATTTGAATCATACCTGAAGTGAAACCTATCATGCTTATTCTAGCCAAATTCAAGATGCAAAACTTATGATCCAGGCGGGCTCCATAGAACACTTTGGAGTTTGTGACCTGAACCATAACAGACTTTACTCTGTCAAGACAAGGCAAAATAAGCCAACTGCACCATCTAATTAATTACTATATAAAGCATATCTTTCACTTACAATCACTTCCGCTTCAATCTGTTACAGTGCTGGATTTGCTTATCTACGACCCAGAGATACGATTACATCAGAAATTGTACCTTCATTCACATTCTTATATCTATTCACCCCGTGTGGAATGTAATCATAGAGTTTTACAGCACAGAAGGAGGCCATTCGGCCCATCTACACCCTAGTTATGACTGCAACACGGCATTCGGCATCCTCTCCTTTCATTCTCCTCTATGTACTCTATGAATGTTACATTTTGTCTGTATAGCGCACAACAAACAATACTTTTCACTGTGTACCAATCATGTGACAGTAATAAATCATGTCAAAATATCATCGTGTCTGCACCGCTCACGAGAGAGCTATCCAGCTAGTCCCAAACTCCAGCCCTATCTCTGTAGCACTTTAAATTAATCATCTTCAAATATGTCTGCAGCTCTCTTTTGAAACCTCCAATGGAATTTGCCTCCATCACTCTTCCAGGCAGCACATTCCAAATCCCAACAACTCTGAGTAAAGAAGTTTCTCCTCAACTCACTCCAAGCTCTCTTGCTGACCATCTTGAAATTGTGACCCTCCCTAGTCGCTGACATACCAACTAGTGGAAACAGAATCTCCTTTTTTAGCCTGTGAAAATTATTCAGAATTTTAAACACCCCAGTAAGATCACCTCTTAATCTTCTCTGCTCCAAGGAGAATAAGCCCAATTTCTCTAATCTTTCCTTGCATCTAAAATTCTTCATTCCTGGTATTATTCTAGTAAACCCCCTTTGCACTCTCTCTAGGGCTTTAACGTCCTTCCTTGAATAATGCTTATTATTTTCACCTATTAACTCATTAATTACAGACCAGGTAAGGATACTTGGGTTTATTCATTGTCATAGCAACAAAATGTAATGGTGTCCGGCCTTCATTTGCATTCCATTAATGGGATGCAAATAAAGTTCACCTGATGGGTTTTGCGTCTCGCCATGGTGGGCACCGGAGGAAGATCCTTTTGTAAATTCACACCAGTGTGAAACCGATTTCTGGGGTTCCTGCCATATTCCCACTGTGCCCACCATCGAACCTGCCAGCGGGGTCTTGGGAGAACTCTGCCCTCAGTTCCTGACTGGCAGTGGTACGTAAATTTCATTCCTCAGGAAACCACTCAAACCTCTTTTCCTCCTCGAGGTGTCAAACAATAGCTAGGCTGGCAGATCAGAGTCTTCTGCATTTCCTGCCTATGACAGGTTTGACAGCTGGTTACCATGGTGGTTTGCGTCATACTCCTGGGTTCACCGCTAACAGTGGCTTCATTAGATCTGCTTTGCGTTAGATCAGCAGCCATCCTGAGCCAGTGCCCAGCACTAATCGTGTGACAGAAACACATTGGCAAGAATATACGTGCCAGCTTCCTGTTAATGACTGCAAATGTGACAACTGTGGACTCAGGATCAGGCTGTCCATGAAGCAGCACAAGAGGTGCCAGGCCCATGTCAGGACAGCTGTCATGAGGCAAGAGGTTAATACTGGGAAACGCCAGCTAACCAATCGGCTCAGAATTAGCTAACAAGAGTGATCCAGGATGCTTATATTGGGGAACAATAGACAGCATTCTTATTCCACCCGCCTTTGGAAATCTTGTCACTGTAAAACTATGCCACCCTGTCTGGTTGCCATTGGATGCCTAGATGAACTGGCCTGCTTTAGCAAACAATATATCTGGAACTGCTGAAAATGGCCATGATATCCACCATAGCAACCTGGAATGACCCAGGAGCATGAAGGTTTGGGTTGGTCTTGACCTCAACAGCCACTCACAATCTGGTGTCTCTGGTGAAGGTGGATAGGTCAAACAGTATCATGTGGCACAACTCATTTCTTCACCTTTCCTGCAATGCATCGCAACCTCGTTGACCTATTTTATATGGGGTACAACATGATCTGATGGAAATTATGGAAAATGTGAAATATTGCCTTGTCACTCCACTAAATGGACCATAAGACCATAAGAGAAAGGAGCGGAATTAGGGTCTGCTCCACCATTCGGTCATGGCTGATATGTTTCTCAATCCCATTCTCCTGCCTTTTCCCCGTAACCTTTGATCGCTTTACCAATCAAGAACCTACCTATCTCTGTTTTAAATACTCGCAATGACTTGGCCTCCACAGCCTCTGCGACAATGAATGCCACAGATTCATCACCCCCTGGCTGAAGAAATTCCTCCTCATCTCGGTTCTAAAGGGGCTGTGCCCTCGGATCCTAGTCTCTCCTACTCATGGAAACATCTTCTCCACATCCACTCGATCCTCTGTCTATGGAGTCTCTCTCTGCCTTATTTGCACAGAATCGGAAAAGGAGCGGGTGCTAAAGTGTGCAAACATTCAGGCATTCCATCCCATCTTCTATCAGTTGGTAACTTTTACACCACAAAAGGTAGGAGGAGGAATCCCAAAGTGCAATCTCTGTTGCTGTCAAATTTTGATGGAGATAAATGATATGATACAATGTGAAATGCTGCCGGCATCATTATTCTCACTGAAATGTTCACTAACATTTTTAAAAACTTGTTAGTGAAATATGGCATCAGACAGGAACTTTAAAGTCCTTTTACATCCAGGTGCACCATGGCAGCAGTGTGTACCCAGTGCTCTGCACTACCCCGCCAAGGATTTTTCAACAGCACCTTCCAAACCCGCAGCCTCTATACCACCACAACCAGTTACCAGCTCTGCCTTTAGTGAGCTCTAGGCATTCTGTCATAAGTAGCAGGAGTACGTTGCCTGGCACATGAACAATCAAATTATGTACCACAATGATATTTTCCCATTCCTGCCATTGTGAATGAGGATAGTATTTTGACTGTAGGCTTCTCTGTAGCATTGCCATCTTGTGTGGCATTGCTGATAGTTTAATGGTGGGTAGGAGGTGGCATAGTATTATTGTCACTGAATTAGTAATCCAGAGACTCCAGGCAAGGTCTGGGGACCCAGGTTCAAATCCCACCGGCGCGGATGGTGATATTTGAAACTTCAATAAAAATCTGGAATTAGAAAGTCTAATGGTGGCCATGAAACTATTGTTGATTGTCATAAAAACCCAGTTGGTTCACTAATGCCCTTTAGGGGAGGAAATCTGCCGTCCTTACCTGGTCTGGCCTACTTTTGACTCCAGATCCGCAGCAATGCGGTTGACTCTTAAATGCTCTGGGATAAGTCCAGCCAGTGACATCCGCATCCTGTAGGTGAAGTTAAAATAAAGATTTGAATCCAGATATCAGACAAGAAATCAAGCATAAGTAAGATTCCTACCTGCCTGATTTTAGAATTCACAATATTTGGGATTTCTCAAAACTTCTGATTTGCGAATCAGACAAAATCTTTGTTCTTTTAAACAGATGTCTGTTTTTAAAACCACTTGCTTCTGTATCTTTGTATTAGGACATTAATTATTAAGGCTTTTTTTTCGCATCAATGGTGGAAAAGACAATTAGAACATGGTTGTACTCCTAACTTGCCCTCTATTCAGTTTTAGAGCTGGCCAGAAGTGACAATTCTAAGCATCAAGGGGCCCCTTCCTCTCAGTTTGTTTAAAAACTTTATATAGAACGGCTCAGTTTAGCTGGAAGCCACTTGTTTATGAAAATATCCCAGAATAAGAGCTTAGCTGCTGACAGCATGAGTCATTGCAGCAGTGAGCTGGCCAATAACTGACGGAGTGCATCCCATCTGCAGTTGGCAGACGTGAGCGTCAGACAGCGCACGGGTACAAAAAACTCAACATTATAGAGTTGTAAATGAGTATTCCATGATGCCTTCTTCAAAGCCAACCCACAAGTATGCTTTTGCTTTGTCCAATCCACCTTGCATTACATTGTCTGTTTGGTCAGCTGACCACGGCTTTTAAAGCCCACATCTTTTAAAGGAAGCAATGGCTCTGGAGAGGACTTACATTATTTATTTTGAAGATTTACAATTTGAGATATCGGATCAAGTTTAGGAACTTCATCTTTGCTTTGCGACCAAGTAACAAGAACACAGCCAGTCGATAAAAAGGCAGGAACCAACCCTGTAACAGGTAACCATCAGACTAAATGTTGACCACACTGTGTCCATTTTTCAAATGCTAAATGGGAAAAATGATAGGTAGGAGGCGCACACTCATTACTACCCAGATGTGCACCATCCGCTAACTTGGTGTCAGCAAAAGAATAGCCATCCAGAACCCAAATTAAGACAGGCATTAAATTCTTAGCATATGAATAAATGACTGACGCCTGTTTGAGGGCTGAAGTCTATATTAAACCCAATGAGTTCCATCGTTAGTTGTCTCCATCGGGAACTTTAGTAAATTTGTCAATCACTTGTAAAACCATGCTGGTTGCCTTCAGGTTTCCACTCCATTAATACCTATTTTAGGATACTTTAAATGTTTTCCCAACTAGCGATACCAAGCTAACAATATATGGTAATATACTGATTATGATGTGGAGATGTCGGCGTTGGACTGGGGTGAACACAGTAAGAGTTTTAACAACACCAGGTTAAAGTCCAACAGGTTTATTTGGTAGCAAACACCATTAGCTTTTGGAGCGCTGCTCCTTCGTCAGATAGAGTGGAAATGTGCTCTCAAACAGGGCACAGAGACACAAAAATCAAGTTACAGAATACTAATTAGAATGCGAATCCCTACAGCCAGCCAGATCTTAAAGGTACAGACAATGTGGGTGGAGGGAGCATTAAGCACAGGTTAAAGAGATGTGTATTGTCGCCAGACAGGACAGCCTGCAAGTCCAGGAGGCAAGCTATGGGGGTTACTGATAATGTGACACAAATCCAACATCCCGGTTTAGGCCGTCCTCATGTGTGCGGAACTTGGCTATCAGTTTCTGCTCAGCGACTCTGCGCTGTCGTGTGTCGTGAAGGCCGCCTTGGAGAACGCTTACCTGAAGATCAGAGGCTGAATGCCCGTGACTGCTGAAGTGCTCCCCCACAGGAAGAGAACAGTCTTGCCTGGTGATTGTCGAGCGGTGTTCATTCATCCGTTGTCATAGCGTCTGCATGGTTTCCCCAATGTACCATGCCTCGGGACATCCTTTCCTGCAGCGTATCAGGTAGACAACGTTGGCCGAGTTGCAAGAGTAGGGACCCGGGTTCAATTCTGGCTTCAGGTGACTGTCTGTATGGAGTTTGCATGTTCTCCCCTCTTCAATGTGGGTTTCGTCTGGGTGCTCTGGTTTTCTCCCTCAGTCTAAAGATCTGCAGGTTAGGTGGATTGGCCATACTAAATTGCCCTTTAGTGTCCCAAGATGTGTAGGTTAGGGGGATTAATGGGATAAATACGTGGGGTTACGGGGATAAGGTGGGATGCAGTCAGTACAGCTCAATGGGCCAAATGGCCTCCTTCTATGATGATATCGGACTAGCAACCCAGAGATTGTGAGTTTGAGACCCATTGTGGCAAACCACTGAATTCCCTGAACCTAATTCTTTGTGGGGTGGTACCAGGAGAAAGAAATGAAAGCTGGTGGCTTGTCCTGGAAACCCAACCATTGTGCTACAGAAAAGGGAACCCTTCTTGGTCTAGTATACGTGATTCTTAATGTATTTTGACATGGCTGCGCAAACCACTCTCAGTTGTAAAGGCCCATTCACGCCTTCTTGCAGCAACTCAAGATGGGCAGTAAATGTGGTCATGTCGAGATCCTGAAAGCCAAAAGAAAATACAGTTCCTTTACAGGGAGTGGTATCCCGCACAATCTTTGGAATCATGTCCTGTTAGCTGACTTTGACTGTGATCATCATTTCTACATCGTTAGGATTTCTCCTTGTGTATTCCTTCACCAATTGAGTCACAAAACAGTCCAGGATCACGTCTAAACACAGTAATTCACTTTTCTTATTTCTATTCTAATCTTACTAATTAATCCAAAACAATTTGAAATCCTTCTCTACAAACTGCATCACATTCCTTCCACTTTCTCTTGATTTCAACATAAAAGTGCCCCTTCTAAATCCTCGGTATGGTGTGATGGTCTAGAACATAACTGCCTTGTTTCTGTTAGTCAGTCTGATCCTCAAAGTGTCCAACTCCTCTACATCTGAACTCAAACTCCATGTTACTTTTAGATGATCTTTAATATAACCATTCACCTCTTATTTAACACTGCAGAAAAATCTTTTGATTTGTAAGTCCGTATTAATATTCTTAAGCTACTCTTTATGATTGCTAAGAAATCACATTCCTCAGCAGAGGCCTCTGGCTCCACTATTGCTTCCTTCAATTTTCTGCCGTTCGTATGTAGGACTGAGGCAAGCAGTTACTCCACCCTTTATTGTAATCAAAGAAAAGAGGGAGGAGAAGAAGAGAGAGAGAAAGAGAGAGAAAAGAGAGAGGGAGGGAGAAAGAAAGAGAGATAGAGAAAGAGAGCAAGAGAAAGAGAGAGAA
This sequence comes from Mustelus asterias, assembly GCF_964213995.1. Classification (NCBI taxonomy): domain Eukaryota; kingdom Metazoa; phylum Chordata; class Chondrichthyes; order Carcharhiniformes; family Triakidae; genus Mustelus; species Mustelus asterias. The sequence continues at coordinate 26,940,393 of NC_135826.1, read as the reverse complement.
ATAAAGAGAGAAAGAGAGTGAAATAAAGAGAGAAAGAAAGAAAGAGAAGGAGAGAGAGAGAGAAAGAGAGAAGGAAAGAGAGAGAGAGAGAAAGAAAACTTGAAAATAAATTGCATCTTCCATAGCCTTAGGAAAGTGCGTTATAGCCAATGCAGCATTCTTGAATTGTAGTTGCTGTTGTAATGCAGGAAAAGCAACAGCCAATATACACACAGCAAGCTCCCTAACACCCCTGCAAGTGAATTTACACCGTGTTGCTCTAAGCTCCAAGCTCCTCATTGTCACACATTATGTTACTGAATGATACAGATCAAAAAGTCCCAGGTTTCATCCCTTAACTGAGCTGAATTAATCGTCAGAAATGTGAAGGCATTCCAAAGGTAGAGGAGGCAAAATCGACCAACATTCCTCTCTAAAATAGCTGGCTGCAGACCAGAATGTCTCAACAAAGCAGCAAATCTCTCTGAATTTGACATTATTCTCCCCAGGAAAGAGAGATTAAGAGGAGCTTTGCTAGAGGTGTTTAAAATCATGTCGGGTTTAGATAAGATAAATAAAGAGCAACTTTTCCAGTGACTGAGGGATCAATAACTAGAGGATTTGGATTGAAGGTGATTGGCAAAAGAGTGTGTTAACCTGGTGTTGTGGGACTTCTTACTGTGTTTACCCCAGTCCAACGCCGGCATCTCCACATCATTGGCAAAAGAACCAGGGATGACAAAACAAATAGTTTGAATGTGGAATTCACAGCTTGATTGGAGTATGGCTGTAGATTGAATTGTAACTTTCAAAAGGGAATTGGATAAATACTTAAGAACATAAGAACATAAGAAATAGGAGCAGGAGTAGGCCATCTAGCCCCTCGAGCCTGCCCCGCCATTCAATAAGATCATGGCTGATCTGAAGTGGATCAGTTCCACTTACGCACCTGATCCCCATAACCCCTAATTCCCTTACCGATCAGGAATCCATCTATCCGTGATTTAAACATATTCAACGAGGTAGCCTCCACCACTTCAGTGGGCAGAGAATTCCAGAGATTCACCACCCACTGAGAGAAGAAGTTCTTCCTCAACTCTGTCCTAAACTGACCCCTTGAAGAACTGACTTGAAGAAGAAAACATTGCGTGGAAGTAGGGAAAGAGCGAGACTAACTGAATTGCTCTTCGAAAGAGCCAAGACAGACTGGATGGGTCGAACGGTCTCCTTCCATGCTGTACAGTTCATAGAATCCCTATGGTGCAGAAAGAAGCCTTTCAGCCCATTGAGTCTGCACCGACTCTCCGACAGAGCATCTTACCCAGACCTGTCCCCACCCTATCCCACGTGCAGTGCCGGATTTAGGCATAAGCTAAACAAGTTACAGCTTAGGACCTCACAATCCGCAGGGGCCTCACAAAATTTCAGAAGGTTTACAATGAAGAGAACATTTAAGAGCGGATACCAGAAAAGAAAAAGAAAGCACCAGCTTGAAGAGCAACTCAAAAAATTACCAAAATCTATGAGAGAGATCAAGCCAGCCAAATGATAAATATGTAATCAGTAAATGCATTCATTTGAAAATAATTTGTATCTTCCACTTTAAATACCTTGCTATTAAATAATTAAAAGGCATAATTATGTTTTCAATTTTTTTGCGGCGACCCAAGGTCCTGTTTTGGGACGCACCTTTGTGAGACCTTTTGGTGTAACTTTTAACAAGGGGCTTCCAAGCTTTATATAGCTCAGGGCCTCACCAAGTCTAAATCCAGCACTGCCCACATGTTTACCCCACTTATCCCCCTAACCTACATACCTTGGGATACTAAAGGGCTGCTCCTTCATAAGCGCTCCGAAAGCTCGTGATTCCAAATAAACCTTCAACCTGGTGTTGTGAGACTTCTTACTGTGTAGTTAGAGATAGTGAAAAATGTGTAGCTCCCACAAATTCATAAACAATCCCTGCCAGAGGAACCTAACAAACAGCCCAGTCTTTCTCAAACAAAAACAGAAAATGCTGGAAAATCTCAGAAGGTCTGACAGCATCTGAGGAGAGAAAATAGAGCCAACGTTTCAAGTCTGGATGGCCTTTTGTTTGAGCTCTGACGAAGGGTCATCCTGACTCGAAACGTTGGCTCTATTCTCTCTCCTCAGATGCTGTCAGACCTGCTGAGATTTTCCAGCATTTTCTGTTTTTGTTTCAGATTCCAGCACCCGCAGTAATTTGCTTTTAGCCCAGTCTTTCCCCAATATATTGGCCCCTAATCTAAATACATTCATTCCAGTTAGATGAGTAGCTACACAGAATTCCCACTCCCCTAAATGTGTGCATGTGTGGATGTTGGGTACAAGCAGGATGTGTTTGGCTGTGATTGTGATGCCGATACTCACTATCCAGGGTCCCCTGGCATGAGCAGGCATCTGGGCATGCAACCAGAGTGTCATTGCTGACTACAGAATGGCATCTCTTCGTGAATTACCACTGAGGAAATGAGAGACAAAGGGAAAGGAGGAGACAAAAACGTGAACAAATCTCTCTACCTCTGCCTCTACTTTGAGGCATCAGATAAATTGGAAGAATTGTAAACTGTGAGGAGGACAGTTGGTAAAGTGGGCAGATAGGTGGCGGATGAAGTTCAATGCGGAGAAATGTGAGGTGATTAATTTAGTAGGAAGAACATGGAGAAACAATATAAAACAAGGGGTACAATTCTAAAGGGAGTGCAGGAGCAGAGAGACCTGGGTGTAAGTGTGCATGCGTCATTGAAGGTGGCAGGACAGGTGAAGGGAGCAGCTAATAAAGCATATTCTGGGCTTTGTTAATAAGGGCATAGAGTACAAGAGCAAGGAGGATATGCTTAACTTATATAGGTCACTAGTTGGACCTCAGCTGAGGTATTGTGTATAGTTCTGGGTGCCACACTATAGGAAGGACATGAACGCATTGGAGAGATGCAAAAGAGGTTTACAAAAAATAGTTCCAGAGATGAGAAACTGCAGTTGTGAGGAGAGATTGGAGAGGTCGGGACTGTTCTCCTTGGAGAGAAGAAGGCTAAGAGGAGATTTGATAGAGCTGTTCATAGAGATGTTCAAAATCATGAGGAGGCTGGACAGAGTAGATAGGGAGAAACTGTTCTTGCTTGTAGGATTGAGAATGAAAGGACACAGATGTAAAGTGATTTCCAAAAGAAACAAATGTGATGTGAGAAAAACATTTTCATACAGCGAGTGATTCCGGTCTGGAATGCACTGCCTGGAAGTGTGGTGGAAGTATGTTCAATTGAGGCATTCAAGAGGGTATAAGGTAATTATTTGAATAGAAACAATGTGCAGAGGTACGGGGAAAAGGCAGGGGAATGGCACTAAGTCACACTACTCATTTAGGAGCCGGTACAGACTTACTGGGTCAAATGGCCCCTTCTGCGCTGTAACAATTCTGTGAAATTGCTGAAGACTGTGCCAAGGGAGGCACGATGGCACAGTGGTTAGCACTGCCGCCTCACAGCGCCAGGGACCTGGGTTCAATTCCAGCCTCAGGTGACTGTCTGTGTAGAGTTTGCACGTTCTCCCCGTGTCTGCGTGGGTTTCCTCCGGGTGCTCCAGTTTCCTCCCGCAGTCCAAAGATGTGCGGGTTAGGTTGATTGGCTGTGGTAAATTGCCCCCCAGTGTCAGGGGGATTAGCAGGGTAAATATGTGAGGTTACGGGATTAGGACCTGGATGGGATTGTGGTCGGTGCAGACTTGATGGGCCGAATGGCCTCCTCCTGCACTGTAGGGATTCTATATCATCAGACCAGTAATGGCTTTGAGGTGAAACTTGCCATACACATTCCTTTGGGTGAACAGAACTGAAATGCACATTAAAAATTAAGGATGAGAGGTGTTTTAAATCGATTGCTTTGCATCTGTAGCACATTCTCCAAGGAAAACATGCTTGGCTTTCAGTATCCAAGGCGTGTTGGAAGATAGATATCTGAGGATGTCTCAATTTAATTTGTATTTTTGTTGCATAAAGTGCTTATGGTATCAAAGTTTTTACCTCAATCGTACGTTCAACTTCACCTCGCCTCATCCAAGGCACGAATTATTCCACAATACATTGCTCTATCGTGGATATATTGTGGAATAATTAGCGCCTTGGATGAGGCAAAGTGAATTTGAATGTATGATTGAGGTTATTATGTTAGGGGGTGCTATGTAAAAAACATGTTTGAGTTCTTAATGTTGATGTATTACAATATGTTGCTCTCATTTCCTCCCACACTCCAAAGATCATAGAAATCATAGAAACCCTACAGTGCAGAAGGAGGCCATTCGGCCCATCGAGTCTGCACCGACCACAATCCCACCCAGGCCCTACCCCCACATATTTACCTGCTAATCCCTCTAACCTACGCATCTCAGGACTCTAAGGGGCAATTTTTAACCTGGCCAATCAACCTAACCCGCACATCTTTGGACTGTGGGAGGAAACCGGAGCACCCGGAGAAAACCCACGCAGACACGAGGAGAACGTGCAAACTCCACACAGACAGTGACCCGAGCCGGGAATCGAACCCAGGAGCTGTGAAGCAGCAGTGCTAACCACTGCGCTACCGTGCCGCAGGTTAGGTGGGTTGTGCAGGTTAGGTGGGTTGACCATGCTAAATTGCCCCTTAGTATCAGGGGGATCAGCAGGGCAAATACATGGGGTTATGGGGATAGGGTCTGGGTTTGATTGTGGTGCAGGCTTGATGGGCTGAATGGCCTTCTGCACCGCAGAGATTCTATGATTTTTATTAACTTGGCACTACTTTATAAAACAGAAAAGTCATGTTAGACTAACGTAAGTTTTCATTTGGACTCCTTCCAGCCTGAAAATATAATTGGTTTTCAATGATTTACCTCACCTCACCTCATGAGAAGCTAATGTGGGAACTAATTAAGAAATACACTGTATTTATGTAGAGCCTTTCACAACCTCAAAACATTCCATAGTACATCACAGCCAAAGAAGTACATTTCAAAGTGTAGTTACATGTTGCAATGTTGGAAATGCAGCAGTCAATTTGTGCACAGTAAGATCCCACAAACTGTTTTCAGCGATGTTGGTTGAGGGATACATATTGGCCAAAGAGTACAGACTGCTGTTTTTGGGGTAGAACTATGGGATCGTTTATATCCACTCGAGAATGCAGACAGTGCCCTGGATCATAGAATCTACAGTGCAGAAGGAGGCCATTTGGCCCATCGAGCCTGCACGACAATGATCCCACCCAGGTTCTGTCCTATCCCCGTGACCCCACATATTTACCTTCCTAATCCCTCTGACATTAAGGGGCAATTTATCATGGCCAATCAACCTAACCCGCACATATTTGGCTGTGGGAGGAAACTGGAGGAAACCCACGCAGACACGGGGCGAATGTGGTTTGACATCTCCAAAGATGTACAGGTTAGGTTGATTGGCCATGTTAAACTGCCCCTTAGCATATAGGTTAGGGGGAATTAGTGGGATAAATACATGGGGTTACGGGGAAAGAGCCTGGGTAAGATGTTCTGTTGGAGAGTTGATGCAGACTTGATGGGCTGAATGATCTCTCTGCGCTGCAGGGATTCTATTAAGTTTTTATAAGGTTTATTTTATTTAATGTCACTAGTAGGCTTACACTTAACACTGCAATGAAGTTACTGTGAAAATCCCCGAGTCGCCACACTCCGGCGTCTGTTCGGGTACACTGAGGGACAATTTAGCATGGCCAATGCACCTAACCAGCACGTCTTTCAGACTGTGGGAGGAAACCGGAGCACCCGGAGGAAACCCATGCAGACACGGGGAGAATGTGGAGACTCCGCACAGACAGTAACCCAAGCTGGGAATCGAACACTACTCCCTGGGGCTGTGAGGCAGCAGTGCTAACCACTGTGCCACCATGCCTGCCCATCTCAGCCAAAAGACAGCACCACCAACAGTGGAGCACTCTCACACTAGTGTAAGCCTAGACTTTGCACTGAAGGGATACTTGAACCAACAATCTTATGGCTCATGAGGCAAGAACACTACCACAGAGCCAAGACTGACACTTGCTGTACAAAAAGGAAATTTGTAACGTTGTCAAGATTCCGGATCTTTCTGATGACCAGAAGAGTGGCCTGTATGACCTTTCAGTCAGCGGTGGAATACTACTCATTTCCATTTGCACACAAGCTGTGTCTTGTTACAAACAGTCTTTGCATCGGAGATAAATGTCAAAAACAATTGTGGTTTCAAGCCAAACAAAGAAGCATTATGAATGCTTAATGTTTCAGTTTTACTCTAAGTACCAGTGTGATACTAGCACTGTCTTTGAAGTGTTATGAATAGTTAGCATGGGATTATGTTATCTTCTCGTACAGTCCTTGGAATCGGGTTAAGGATCATGAGCTCCGGGAGTTCTGCATTTGAGTAAATGAGATCAAGAAGGAAAAAAAAGAGCCAAAATTTGGTCTCTTCACATTTTTCCCAGTCGTGGGAATCATGAGCTGCAATCTCCCAGGCCCAGCTCCTTTAAGGTAGTCAAAGTTTTAAAGTTTATTACTAGTGTCACTAGTAGACTTACATTAACACTGCAATGAAGTTATTGTGAAAATCTCCTAGTTGCCACACTTCGGCACCTGTTCGGGTACACTGAGGGAGAATTTTGCATGCCCAAAGCACCTAACCAGCACATCTTTCGGACTGTGGGAGGAAACAGGAGCACCCAGAGGAAACCCATGCAGACACGGGGAGAACGTGCAGACTCCACACAGACAGTGACCCAAGCCAGGAATTGAACCTGGGTCCCTGGCGCTGTGAGGCAGCAGTGCTAACCACTGTGCCACTGTGCCACCCAATATTTAAACTCCGTGCTGCCTCCTCATTAGAATGTTTGTAGCATTCAGCCCAGAGTAACCATAGCTGCTGGCTGGCTGCACAGTCAACAGAGGCCTAGCAGCATGCATGTGTTTCAACTAACCTGCAGCGCTTAAAGGCATCCTGTCCCTCTTAAAGAGGAGCTGCATCCCTTCGAAAGAAGCCATTGCAGTCTGCCAGTGGTGTAACTGGCTCAAACCAAAGTGGAACAAATGGAGCACCAGGGAAGAGAGAGGGTTCCCAGTTGCAGGACTGGAAGCCGTGGTGATGGAGGCCACCAGGAGGAGAAAAATAAAACAAGTTTCTGAGGGAACCAGGAGCATCTAAATGAACCCTCTCCAAGGGGAAGAGGAGGAAATGGCCATTGAGGTCAATGCCCATTGTCTGGCTCCAAGGACCTGACAACAGGGCTGGGTGAAGCTTGGTGACCTCATTGGGATGGTCAAGGTCAGTGAATGCATTTTCAAAGGACATTTTCTACCCACCACGCCACTAACCTCTCACGCTGTTCAATGCATCCAGTTACTTAACCGCCAGCTGTCCCAAGTAGCCGGGACTCAAGCCTGCAATTTGAATTGCTCCACCTCCCCCTCAGAGACCTTCCAATGACACTAGACCCACATCCACTCTCACAGCTTCTACATACCTTCAGCTATGGCAGGAACATCACCTCGCTGCAGTGCAACATAATCACTGATATTCTTTCTTCTCTCTTGCCGGACAAAGTTGATCACAATGGAAGAGACCAGAGCAGAGTTGGCCATCCATCTCTTTCTTCCCAAGCCATCCCACCCTTCCTTACCCTGACCCTCCCCTTCCAATTCTCTGCTTTCAGATACCCAAGAGCTGCTGCCCAGCCCAGTCTCAAGGAGGAAGGGCATAAGCAACACCACACCACTGATGAGAAAGTACCATCGTTTGACCTGAACACTCACAGCGAAAGCATTGATTCATTCATCAACAATCTCTGTAGGTTGACAAAGAACTGTGATTATGAAATATTACAGGGTGAGCTGATTTGTAACAGAATCATAGTCTGCATCCTCAATGAAGCATTATCACATCTCTTACAGACAAGAGAGGACTTAATCTTTTTTAAAGCAGTGCAGATTGGAAGGCTGTAATAAGTCTTTGGATGTGGAGATGCCGGCGTTGGACTGGGGTAAGCACAGTAAGAAGTCTCACAACACCAGGTTAAAGTCCAACAGGTTTATTTGGTAGCAAATTTATTTATTTGCTACCAAATAAACCTGTTGGACTTTAACCTGGTGTTGTGAGACTTCTTACTAAGTCTTTGGAGACAGAAGTCCCTTCACCAAAATCCCTTTATTTACAATTCCAGCAGCAGTACACAGTGCTATCAGTCTACCTGCGGGAGCACCAGAGGAACTGACACTCCCGGTTAAATAGAAGGAAAAGACTCCCTGATTGGCCCATCAATTGACTCCTTAATCAGGGCGTTCATATTCCCAATAGGCCAACCTCAATGGCCTGACTGAAGTCATTACAGAGGCAAACAGAACTCAGGAGGCAGAACTGGATGTTTATTCATCGGGAAGGAGGGATCTCGTGGAAGAAATCCATTCAGTTTATGGGCTATAAAAGTGAAAAAGCACAAAGGCTAAACCTGCCAAAATGAGGAAAAGCACGCCATTTTGAAATGTGTTTGTTGTGGTGGGAACAAACTGTGCAACTAAGAAGAATGTCCAGCAGGGGGAGCAGAGTGCCACAACGGTAGAAAAATAGGCCATTTCAAAACTATTTGGCACTCGAAAATGCTAACATTCTGTAAAAGAAAAAGGGAGAAAATTTTAAAACAGAGTCACATACAAGAAGAACAAGCAATGATACTAAAAACAAGTATTGGAGCATTAAACTCAAAAGTGGATGCACACCTGACAGATTTTAAAACTAGACACAGGAGCAGGGGTTTCTGGTTTATCAGATGACACCAAATGCTTGAAACAGCTAACACTGCAACCCACATCTATCAAATGGCAAGGTCACAGTGGACAAGTTTAAAAGTGAAAGGCCAACTCATGGCAAAGTTGAAATATAAAGAGTGAGGGATCCTCGAACCTCTCCACGTTATTCAAAATCAAGAGTGCTCATTACTAAGGCATGCCTAAAACTGAGATTAATCTATAAAGTGGATGAAGTTGCAAATAAGAACCACAGCAGTACATTTCAAAATGAATTTCCTAAATTATTTACAGACCTAAGGAAATTAAAAAATGAGTGTCATATCATATTACAAGCTGATGCTAAACTAATTTGCCTCTTTACACCAGGGAAAGGTCCACACCCACTCTTAGACAAAGTCAAGAGTGAAATTGAAAAGATGTAGCAGCAAGGGGTTATGTCACCAGCCACTGCTGTGGGGAGTTGATCACATCTTGGTAGGTTTGCTGAAGTCCTCATAGTATTTAGCAGGTTAACTATAAGTCTTTATTAACCACTGGAACTACTTACACATGAACATTAAAGGATACAATCTAGGAGCTGTTTCCATGCTCAGGTCAACACACGGCTCTGTCCAACGCCACACTGATTCCTAGGTGTGGGTCATGTGCTCTCTTATATCACTGTCTAAGTGGTCCTACACTCAGCCCCACATTAACCCTATACATACCAGACCCTTATACTACCCTTCACCCAAGTTTTTATCCAATGTATTTAGTGTTATGCTAGTTTACTTCATGTCTGACACTGTTGTTCGTACATTTTTAGTATTACAACATTATCACCATTACTACAATTTTGCTACGTCATCTCTCTTCTTCTAGGTGCAGGTCATGGCTGGTTACAGATAACATACATCAACTTGAAGATGTGTTTGCAGCCAGACCTTAGTGGTAATGTTCACATTCCAAAATGAGAAAACAAGATCTTTGACCTCACCCTAGAAGCATGGCTGTGTGTCTTGCAGATTCGACCTAGTGGATAATCTTTGGACCATAATCTTTGCTTTTCAGAGGTTTTGCCTAGGACATTGGTCTGAACTCGCAGGACATTGATCTTGCCTATGTAGACTCTTCGCTGTGTAGCATTGGCATGGTCGCTCTGCTGGCCAGTTCCGGTATTGCTTTCCGGTGCTGCTCACAGAGTTTGACCGTCTAACCACCTGGATTGTTTTTTAAGCAATCCGGGTAGTTAGACGGTCAAACTCTGTGAGCAGCACAGGACCATTTTAAGTGGTGAGAATAAATCATGGTGCAGAGTCCAACCCTCAGTCCAGTTAGTTAAGTAACAAAAAGACAGGGGCATGCTAAGTCAGGGAAAGCAATACCGGAACTGGCCAGCAGAGCGATCATGCCAATGCTGTGCAGTGAAGAGTCTACATAGGCAAGAGTCTACATAGGCAATATTCCTTTGCTTGCAGGAGGGCAGAGAATGTGTCAACATTGCTCGTACCACTATTTTGTCTCTGACAAATTCTAATTTATTCTCTGTATACGCAACCATCTGCCATCCTGTGCACAACATTGATGAACGAATCAACAGGTTCTGGATTGACTGCAGACTTCTTATGTTCAGCATTTTAGTTGTTTTTGACTAATGAACCTATCAAATTCGAGTTTTTCTTGCTTTTTACCAAATTGAACAGTCATAATGCTCTCAAAATATTTAATTAATTCTTTCTCTTTTTTTTCAGGTGAGCTTGAACTCGGGGATTGGGTTTTAGTGATGTGTTTCTTTCAAATTGCTCTTCTTTAATTACTTTAACGATTTCTCAGGAGTTGTTGCAGCCTGGAATTTTAAAAGATTTAGCTCACCCTTGAAAGTTCTGCTGATTCTGAACTCCGAAGCGAAACTTCCAAAGGAGATTCAATGGTGTCTTCTCTTCTGCTACAGTAAGAAATTTTAAATCTCAGCCTTCAGCTTTCCAGGAGCTTTGTCCTGGAAATTTTTCCTCAGACCCTCTACTTCTCAAGCTTCTTTACAGGGTCAAACTATTTTGTTGAATTTTTCTCAGTCTTCCAGCATTTCGATTTGTCTCTGCATTTTAGCGAGGTTCTGGCTTTAATCCCTCTGCTGCCACCATATTGTGGGGTGCTGGTTATATTTCAGTAGATTTAATGAATCCTTCTTGGTCTTTAGCAGGTTAATTGTAATCCTTTAATAACTACTCAAAATATTTACAAATATACAGTAAAGCATATCTTGTAAGAACTGTCTCCATGCTTAGGTCTACATATAGCTCAATTCAACACCACACTGACTCATAGGTGTGGGTCATCATTGTGTAGGTGGCACTACTCAGTCCCACATTAACCCTGTATGAGCCAGACCCCTATACTACACCTCCTCCAAATCTTTATCCAATGTATTTAGTGTTATACTAGTTTACATCATGCCTTACACTGTTATAACTACATTCTCAGTATTATTACGTTATTACTATTACTACAATTTCACTATCTTATCTCTTCTCTCCTAGGTGCAGGTAATGTGTTCTCTTACATGACTGCATGGGTGGTACTATACTCCGGCCCACATTAACCCGACATGTCCCAACGCTACATTTGCCAGATCCTCATACTGCATTTACCAAATAGTGTCCAGGAAAGGTTACGGTCCCAAAACCAAACAGCTCTATAAGAATCTGTGTGGATTTAACTCAACTAAAGAAATCAGTGGAAAGTGTGATCCACGTAATGGCTACAGTGGTTAAGAGCATTGCCAAACTGGCCAAGGGTACTTTATTTACCAAATTGGATTTTGGCAGTTGCTTCTGGACAAAGATTGCCGGTTACATTCATAATTCCATTTGGTTGTTATTTTTCAACAGATTGCCCTCTGGAATAGTGTCCACTCCAGAAATTTTCCAGAAAACTATGTCTCACATTCTAGAAAGGCCATGGAAGGAGTAATAAACCATATGGACTACATGCTTACACTTGGCTACGTGAGAGAAAAGATTGATCGCAGAGCCAGAGTCTTGTAGGCCGCAGGTTTGAATGAATTTGCCAAACTTATGATCATGTTTCTAGGTCACATGGTACAAGCCACTAGAATCACAGTAGATCCACAAAAAACCAGAAGCAATAAGAGAATTTCCAAAACCCAGGAACATAATTGAGATTCAAAGATTCCTTGGGATGGTTAACAAACTTGGCAAGTTCCCACCAAATCTAGCAGAGGTCAACATGCCTTGGAGACAGCTGTTGAGATCGAGTCAACAGTGTTACCAGAATGCAGACCAACAAAATGCTTTTGAAAGGATTAAACTACTTTTAATCTCTTCTGAAAGCTTGGCTCATTTCAACCCAGAATTACCAATGATAGTAGCAACAGCTGCATTGCCTACAGTTCTGGAGGCAGTTTTATTTTGAGTGCAGGGAGACAGCAGGCATAAACCATTCCACCATTCCTCTAGGTCACTAACAAAAACAGGGCAACAATATGCCAAACAGCGTGCCTTAATGACTATCAGCTGGTGGCTCTGACATCCATCATTATGAAGTGCTTCGAAAGGTTAGTCATGGCACGAATCAATTCCAGCCTCCCAGACTAACTACAGTTTGCCTACCGCCGCAACAGGTCCACAGCAGACGCCATTTCTCTGGCCCTGCACTCAACCCTGGAACACCTAGATAACAAGGACACCTATGTCAGACTCCTATTTATTGACTACAGCTCAGCCTTCAAAGCTATTATTCCCATGAAACTCATCTCCAAACCCCGTGGCCTGGGCCTCGGCAACTCCCTCTGCGACTGGATCCTGAACTTCCTAACTCACAGACCACAATCAGTAAGGATAGGAAACAACACCTCCTCCACGATAATCCTCAACACCGGTGCCCCACAAGGCTGTGTTCTCAGCCCACTACTATACTCCTTATACACCTATGACTGTGTGGCCAAATTCCCCTCCAATTCGATTTTGAAGTTTGCTGACGCCACTGTAGTGGGTCGGATCTCAAACAATGACGAGACAGAGTACAGGAATGAGATAGAGAATCTGGTGAACTGGTGCGATGACAATAATCTCTCCCTCAATGTCAACAAAACGAAGGAGATTGTCATCGACTTCAGGAAGCGTAAAGGAGAACATGCCCCTGTCTACATCAACGGGGACAAAGTAGAAAGGGTCGAGAGCTTCAAGGTTTTAGGTGTCCAGATCACCAACAACCTGTCCTTGTCTCCTCATGCTGACACTACAGTTAAGAAAGCCCACCAAGGCCTCTACTTTCTCAGAAGACTAAGGAAATTTGGCATGTCAGCTACGACTCTCAGCAACTTTACAGATGCACCATAGAAAGCATTCTTTCTGGTTGTATCACAACTTGGTATGGCTCCTGCTCTGCCCAAGACTACAAGAAACTACAAAAGGTCATGAATGTAGCCCAATCCATCACACAAACCAACCTCCCAGCCATTGACTCTGTCTACACTTCCCACTGCCTCGGCAAAGCAGCCAGCATAATTAAGGACCCCACGCACCCTGGACATTCTCTCTTCCACCTTCTTCCTTCAGGAAAAAGATACAAAAATCTGAGGTCACGTACCCACCGACTGAAGAACAGCTTCTTCCCTGCTGCTGTCAGACTTTTGAATGGACTTAACTTGCATTAAGTTGATCTTTCTCTACACCCTAGCTATGACTATAACACTATATTCTGCACTGTTTCATTTTCTTCTCTATGAATGGTATGTTTTGTCTGTATAGCGTGCAAGAAACAATATTTTTCACTGTATGTTAATACACGTGACAATAATAAATCAAATCAAATCAAATCAAAAAGATGGAAAACAAAGCATGGGCAGCAACATGGGCTTGCAAAATCAATTCAAACTATTTCATGGGATTGCATTTTAAAATTAAAACAGACCAGAAGCCAATAGTCGCTCTTCTGAACATGAAAGAAATTATGAAGATGCCACCCAGAATTCAGCTGTTCAAATTACGATTGATGAGATATGAGTCCATCACAGAGTATGTGCAAGGGAAGTATCAAACAATGGCAGACACACTGTCGCGAATGCCATTAGAATGAACAAAACAAAAAGGATTTACACATCATCAAGCAAGTTAAAGCATATATATCCTTAATCACTCAGCACTTACCAGCTACTGTAAAATGGTTGCAGGAAATTGAACAAGTTGAACAAGATGAAGAATATCTCCGAATCTGGGAGTATTGTCTGGAACATAGGAAATAGGAGCAGGAATAGGTCATTCTTCCCACTGAGCCTGTTCCACCATTAAAACAGATCATTTTCCCACACTACCCCCATATCCATTGATGTCATTAGTATGCAGAACTCCATCGATTTCTGTCTTGAACACACTCAATGATTGAGCTTCCACAGCCAACTGTGGTACAGAATTTTAAAGATTCACCACCCTCAAGTGAAGAAATTCATCCTCATCTCAGTCTTACAATGGCGTGGCCTGTACTCTGAGTCTACGTCCCTTGGTTCCAGATTCACCAATCGGGGGAAACATCCTGTCCGGAATTCTCCCCCAAAAAAATCTAAGTGTCAAATTCACGTGAAAACTGGAGTAAATCACACTGGTTTTTTCAGCATGTTTTCCAAAATGTATCTCCCGCACTCTGTGCACTGCAGAGGCCACCAGCGTGAATATCATTAAAAACATCTCTGGGAGATGGCTAAAAAGACCTCCCAGCATTGAGGTTGCTGGCCTCAATCCCCCACAGACATTGCTGGCCTGATCACTGGCTTCTCAACCACCCCATCCCGGCCAGACATCGCTGGTCTCTCACCACCCCCCCCTCCCCCCCACCCCCCCGCACAGACATCGCTGGCCTCTCACCTCCCCCCCCCACAGACATTGCTGGCCTCATTGCTGGCTTCTCACATCCTCCCCCCTGCACAGACATCACCCCCCCCCCCCCCACACCCCCCCGCCCCCCCCCCCCCTTCCTGGGCATTACTGGCCTCTCACTCCCCCCATGGGCATCACTGGCCTCTCACACCGCAGCCCGCACCCTCTCCCCCCCCCCCCCCCCCCCTCCCCGCTACCCCCCCCACCACCACGATACCTCACGGTCGGGGTGGTGGGATGCAAGAGGATAGGGACGGAGGGGGGAGGAATTATGTGAGAGGGTGGGAAAGGATGGAGGGGGGGGGGATGCTAAGAGAGAGGATATAGAGGGGAAGGGTCATGTGGGTTGAGGGGCCAGTTTGGGATTATGGGGGGTGGCGACTGCACTGGTTCCTGGCATGAGGTAGGTGTGTTTGGAGCAGCACAGCACCAGCAGGCTGCTTCCCTCTCTGCCCTACCCTGCCGGGCAGCTGCCATCACTGCCTGCCCTCCATCCTCTGGCTCCTCATATGGCAGGATGTCCACCTCGCCCCCTTGCCGCTCCTCCTCCTCTTCCTCCTCTTCCTCCTCCCGCTGGTCTCCCCACTGCTGTGCGATGTTGTGCAGGACGTAGCTCACAATTATGATGCGTGAGGCACGCACAGGATCATACTGCAGGGCACCCCCAGAGCGGTCCAGGCAGCGGAACCGCATCTTGAACAGGCCTATGCAACACTCTAGTACGGACCGGGTGGCAGCGTGGACCTCATTGTAGCGGGTCTCCGCCTCGGTCTTGAGCCTCCGCACTGGTGCCATCAACCATGATCTCAGCAGGTAGCCCTTGTCCCCCACGAGCCATCTTGGCAGTCTGGGCTGGTCGTCAAAGAGCCCAGGGATGTCCGACTGCCTCAGCACAAAGCTGTCATGGACACTCCCTGGGTGGTGTGCACAGACCTCCATGATGGTCATCCGGTGGTCATGGACGAGCTGGATGTTCAGGGAGTGGAACCCTTTGCGGTTGATGAATGGTTGCCCCTCACCTCCCAGGGACCTCAGAGTGACGTGTGTCCTGTCCGCTCCCCCCTGGACATGGGGCATCCCTGCAATGGCCATGATGCCTGCAGCCCGGGCCTCCTGCTGAGCCTGCCCAGCATCAAAGTGGATGGATTGGCCTGGTCGGGCGTACAAGGCATCAGTCACCTGGCGAACACATCTGTGTACTGAGGCTTGGAGATCCCACAGAGGTTACCACTGGGTGCGTGAAATGACCCTGTTGCCTGGACATTAAGGGCCACCAACTTAACCTCTACTGGGAGTGGGTGGCCAATCCTCCCCTCAGGTGTCAGGTGTGTGAGCACCTCACACAGTTACTGGACTGTGTCCTTCGATAGGCGGAGCCGGTGACAGCACATGACCTCCGACAGCCCCTCGAAAGATGTCCTGGCCTGGTGCCGCCTTTGTCTTTGCATCCTCCTTCTCCTGGCCACCCTTTTGGGAGACTGCTCTCCCACCTCATGGCCTTCAGTGGCAGCCCCCTGCCCTCCTTCCTTCCTGAAGGCCTGCCACTGGCTGCTCCTGCGGTGGCCTCCCTACACCCTCCACCTCCTGAGCCGCCTCCTCCTCCTCATCCGCCACCATGATGGCCAGCTCCAAATCAATAAGACCAAGATCCATTCTGCTCAGTGGGGGTTAGAGGGAGAAAGTTTGGTAGATTCATGTCATTGCTCGCAACTACCTCAGCACCACCCCCCCTCTCCCCCCCCACCACGCCCCCCCCCCCCCCCCGCAACCCCCAATCCTTCACTGGGATCAGTGCTCCCACTTGTGGATGCACGCAACACGACACAATCTGTGGAGACATGAGTCATCTGATTAGGTTGCCTGCCATTGGCATCGTGAACACGGCTGACAGGGAGATTATGCAGGTATGTGTGCAGGCGTGATCATTACGCCCTCTTGAGCCATTGCCATAAGTGCAACTGCAGCATTCCCTTCCAGGCCTGTGTTGCAGCTCAGGGTTAAGGACAGACTGCTAATTATCACAGGATGGGTTCCCATTCACTGTAGAGTACATGCAAGTATGAATGGCTGTATTAACCTGAGGTCCCCTGCTTGGAGCAATGGCTGCCTGAACTGATGAGCCCTCAAGTAGCACATAGTTCACTACCCCGCCCTCTCCCTAAAACCCCAGCACTGTCCAATCGCTCACCACATCCCACAGCCAGAACAAAGGAATAGCACAGTGGCTGCAGGGAGCAGCCCGGCCAGCAGTCCGCAAAGGGCACTACCCCACCCCGCAGGTCCAGGGCACAGCACCTGAAGGTCTCCAGGAAGCTCCCCAAGCGAGCAGCAAAACTCCAAGCCCTATCTTCAATCTACCCAGCACTCCAGGGACTGCAGCTCCATAAAACTAACCTCCTTATTCCTCTTCAACGCTGCCACGCCAACTCCAGACTTTTATATAGCAGCTATAAACCATGCCAGAGTGACATCACGCCAGAGAGATGGGTGAAGCTAACGAGAGTGGAGATTGTTGTTGCAGACCCGCTAATCAGATGGTAAGTTATGTAAATGCATGCAAATTCCCATTACGCTGATTTTCAGCGTGGTTCTGTCAGCGCCAGAAAACAGATTGGGAGACGCTATCGGGGCAGGAACGCATGCGTGAATCCTGCGATTCACGGCTGTTGTGTGATGCACTATCAATCACGATACGAGGACTCCAGCGAGTGAGTGAAATAACAGGCTTTTATTCACAAAGAACAGGAGTACACCCTTGTAGCTGACCTTGCCTAGACTGAGGCGAGGAGGAGGAACCATCACCTTTATACCTCGCTCTGGTGGAAAGGGTGGAGTCTCAGGTGGAAAGGGAGGAGTCTCGGGCCAGGTGCAGCATGGGTGTGTCCAGGCATACACATGTAGTTACAGTGGTTCACCACATTGTGCTGAAAGATTAGTGCAGCGGAGTGGGATAATCGCACCTCCCCCCATCTACATCCATCCTGGCAAACCCCGAATGTTGTAAATTTCAATGAGATGACCTATCTTTCACCAAATCCCTAGACAATACAGGCCCAGTTTCCTCGATCTCTCCTCTTAAGTCACCCACCATCCCAGAGATGAGTCTGTTGAACCTCTGTTGCATTCCCTCTATAGCAAATACATTCTCCCTTAGATAAGATCACAACTGTACACAATGCTCCAGGTGTGAGATCACCAAGGCTCAATGCAATTGCAGCAAGACATCTTTATTCCAGTACTCAAATCCCCTTGTGATGAACACACAATTTGCCTTCCTAATTGCTTGCTGCACCTGCATGCTAATCTTTAGTGCCTCATGATCTTAGTGAGGTCTAAAAAATAATGAGGGGTATAGATAAGGTAGATAGTCAACATCTTTTCCCAAAGGTAGGGGAGTCTAAAACTAGGGGGTATAGGTTTAAGGTGAGAGGGGACAAAAGGGTCAGAGAGGCATTCTTTTCACACAGAGGCAGGAACTTTACCGCACACGCGCCCCAATTCCGGGGACAGGCGAGGCTCGAAGAACGGCATCCTCTGTTGGCCTCGGGTGGGATCGTACGAACCTCGGGCAGACGGGCCGGTAAAATTCTGCCCAGAGGGGTGAGTGTCTGGAACAAGCTGCCAGAGGCAATAGTAGAGGCGGGTACAATTTTGTCTTTTAAAAAGCATTTAGACAGTTACATGGGTAAGATTGGTATAGAGGGATATGGGCCAAATGCGGGCAATTGGGATTAGCTTAATGGTAAAACTAGGTGGCATGGACAAGTTGAGCCGAAGGGCCTGTTTCCATATTGTAAACCTCTATAACTCTATGACACCTAGCTCCCTTTGGACATCAACACTTCCCAACTTCTCACCATTTAAGAAATACTCTGTATTTCTGCTTTCTTCTACCAAAATGGATAACTTCACACTTATTCACATTATATTCCATCTGTCATGTTCTTACCCATGCACTTAGCCTGTCTAAATCCCTTTGAAGCCTCCTTGCATCCTCCTCACAGCTCATATTCCCACCTCGTTTTGTGTCATCAGCAAATTTGGAAATATTACATTTGGTCCCCACAGCCAAATCATTTAAGTAGGTTATGAAAAGCTGTGGCCTAGCACTGATCCTTGCAGAGCCTCCCATTAGTAAAGTCTGCCACCCTAAGAGTGATCCGTTCCTTCCTACTCTGTTTTTTGTCCGTTAACCAATTCTCAAACCAATGATGTACATTACCTCCAGTCCCATGTGCTCTGATTTTGTTTACTAACCTTCTGTTAATAGTAATTGTTAGCATATGATGGAGGAATTATACAGCAACTTGTCTTTTACCTTCAGCAAGTTTATTATGCCTACAACCCAAGAGAGGTCAAAATGTGTAAATGCTTAATTGGAAATAAAGAGTGATAATAATAATAAACTATAAGCTCCAGCAGCAAACTTTGAGAGAATAGGCAATCCCCCAAAACCTCTATCTAGACCCCAATCACACAACATCTTTGCCCTGCTGTAAGGCTGCAAGACTTGAGAAAGAAAGTAGCATCGTCTGTGACCAATTCCTCTGTAAATCTTAGGTGCCTCAACGCTGCTGAGATGGGGGCAAGCGAAGAGCTCCCTGAAAACCACTGGTGGGTAAAGCCTTCAACGTGAAGCCCTCCTGTTCCTGCTCTGAATCTCCAAAGACACTCCCGAGTACTATGGGCGGCACGGCGGCACAATGGTTAGCACTGGGGCCTCACAGCACCAGGGACCCAGGTTCAATTCCGGTCTCGGGTGACTGTCTGTGTGGAGTTTGCACGTTCTCCCTGTGCTTGCGTGGGTTTCCTCCGGGTGCTCCGGTTTCCTCCCACAGTCCAAAGATGTGCGGGTTAGGTTGTTTGATTGGCCATGCTAAATGTGTCAGGGGGGTTAGCACGGGTAAATGTATGGGGTAGCGGGAATAGGGCCTGGGTGGGATTGTGGTCGGTACAGGCTCGATGGGCCGAATGATTCTTCCACAAACTTTGAGGCAGCAGGAATTAATCAAACACGCCTCACCTGGAAGTTGGATGGCTGGCCCTTTAAACATCACCAGCGGGGGTGGAGCTTGTGAAACTGAACGTATATTCAGCCGTGAACGGTTAGCATAGGCATTCACTGGACCTGCGCCATCCAGGTATCCAGGATGTGTGACAAACCAGCTGGATCAGTTGATTGGCGTCAGGATTTTCCAACATCGAAAGCTTCTGCTCATACACAGAATGTCAACGCTTGCATCCTTCCCAGCACGGGGTGCCACAGTGGATGGCAGCTCCGGACATGCAGTGTTGTCACTTTGAGCCATCTGTGGCGCCAGCACCAGCAACATTACAGAGCCCAATATCGTAGGCCTTATATTCATGCTGTTTCTATAACTGTACTGGCTGTAGAACATTAAACCATCAATCACTAGGACTAAAGGTCAACCTAAAGTTAATGGCATTAATGTGACCTAACTTTTAAACTCTTTTTGACTTCAAGAATGAATTTGTTTCATAAAACATCATTTTATATTAAAGTTGAGAAAACCTAGGAAAAAAAACTGATATGGGCACGGTGGCACAGTGGTTAGCACTGTTGCCTCACAGCGTCAGAGACCTGGGTTTGATTCCAGCCTTGGGTGACTGTCCGTGAGGAGTTTGCACGTTCTCCCCGTGTCTGCGTGGCTTTCCTCCAGGTGCTCTGGTTTCTTCCCACAGTTCAAAGATCGACAAGTTAGTTGGATTGGCCATGTTAAATTGTCCCTTAGTGTCCCAAGATGTGTAGGTTAGGGTTATTAGTGGGTTTACAGGGATGGGGTGGGGGTAGGGCCTAGGTAAGATGGTATGACGCGAGTCGGTGCTGAATCGATGGGCTGAATGGCCTCCTTCTGCACTGTAGGATTCTATGATCTGCTCCCTTTGTGCTGGTGCCTGAATAATCTCAATGAGAATGTTGAATGGAAGAAAACAGGGAGAGTATTTAACTATGGGAGCAATGAACAACAATTAGGAACTATCAAGGTTAGATGAGGTGGTGGAAGATACAATATAAAAAAGAGCTTTTAAAATGATGTCTCTTGAAAGAATTGAAAGTGATCTGGGGTGATTCACCATCCTTTTGTCCAACTACCTTGCAGGTAAGTATGTGATCTTTATTCACTTTCTCACCTTGCTAATATAAGGTGCTTGGACTCAACACCAATTTGTTTGCAAATTATTAAAGTTAACTTAGTATTGATACACTCAATTGGCCCATAACTTCCTGGCTTCCAGTGGGATTGGACGGGCGGGATACCACAGAGACATGCTGGGGAATCCCTCTGGGAAGTTCGCAGCAAAGGGTTTATGCAGAAATCATCCAGAAGCGCTACCTTCCCCGAGACAATTGAACTGCGGTAGGAACCATTTGAGAAAGCAATTTCAATCACCAACTTTGTGGGAGCAATTCTCCCAGCCCGCTGCACTGCTCTAGCAGCACAGCGGGCCAGGAGACATAAGCGGCGGCCGTGTAGCGGGCCACCGGATTCCCGGCGTCATCAGCTCCACGCCAGAATTCGGAGTGGAGCTGAATAAATTATTCAAATCTTCATTTAGACATAATTAGCTGGCCCCGGACTCGCTCGGGAGGCTCCCCAGAGTGTCGGGGGTAATGGGGGGGGGGGGGGGGGAGGGGGGGAGGGGTGCCCCTGGGCATTGCGAGCCTGGCCCAGTGGGAACCTTGGCATTGCCCATCGGGCATCAGGCAGTGTCAAGGTGGTGGGGCCTAATGGGGGCAGGGTCAATAGGGGCGGGGCCTCTGGGGGGAGATCGTGGGGGGGGGGGGGGGCTCATGCTACCACTCTGCATTTGGGATCGCAAGCAGAGGGATGGAGGCCAGCGATCAGGGCTGGCAACTGGGGTTTGGGGGTGAGGGGGGGTGGTGGCTGCATGGGGGGGGGGGGGGGGGTCGGGACTGCCAGGAGGGGTGGGTGGTAGATCGAGAGGTAGGCTGAGTCGGGGCCAATGCTGGCCTGGCCTGGTCTGGGAGAAGTTTAACAACACCAGGTTAAAGTCCAACAGGTTTATTTGATAGCAAAAGCCACACTTTTGTTTGCAAATTATTAAAGTTAACTTAGTATTGATATTCTAAGTCCAACGCCGGCATCTCCACATCTGGTCTGGGAGGCCAGTTATTGGGCCGTGGTGGGGGGGGGTTGGAGGGACAGCACTGCGGGGTCACGGGGCTGGCCAGCGATCGGGAGGCTGGCAATGCGGGGCTACTGCACATGTGCCACCGATCTCTATTCTGACAGATCGGCGCACGCGCTGTGGCCCACTCAGCTGCCGGTCTCTCCAGTGGGAATAGGCCCCGCCCACTGATTTTCATCGAGATACATGCTCGGGCTCTCTGTGCTGCAGAATGTGGGAGATTCATTTTGAAAATCCCGCTAAAAAATCCAGTGGGATTCACTCCAGTTTTTATGCGAATTCAGCGCTTAGAATTTTTTTGGGAGAATTCCACTCCATATGTTTCTGCCACTGATATGTTAACAGCTACTCTGAAAGAGTTAGAAGAAATAAAGGATCATATCTTCCTCAGAGTCACAACCAGTGGCAGATTGTCACTCCGTACAGACTCACCAACGCTAAAATGCTGAAGTGCCTGTGACCTTCCTGATTCAGGTCAGGTGAGATTCAGACAATGCCGTGGGTCCCTGATTCCAGTGGCAAAGTGTAAATGAGGCAGAGCGAAGGAGGACATGACCACTTTTTACAGTGCTAGCTGTCATAAAGCAGCTGAGTTGAAACGCCCCATTGAAAATAACAGGCCAAGGAGAGGTTAAGTTGACAGGGTGAGTGGGTGAGAATTCGGATGTTGGTTGTGGGGGTGGGGGTGGGGGTGGGGGGGTGCAGTGTTGGGAATGGGGGGGGTCGCTGGGGTGCATTGTTGGGAATGCAGGGAGTTGGACATCCGGCCCATGGGTGGGGGGAGGGGCGGGGGGTGGGGGTGTGTCAGACACTCAGAGGGCTCACAGATAGAGGAGGAAGTGGGGATAGTTAGGCTGGTTGGGTCGGGTGTTGTGTCGGGGGGAGGGGGGCAGGGGGGTGTAGGGTCGTCGTCAGGTCATGGGGGGGTTGGTTGCGGTGCTCAGCTCAGTCTGGGGATGGAGAATCCGGTGGGGGTGGGGAATACTGTGGGTTGGGGAATACTGTGGAGTGGGGAAAATGTGGGGGATGGGGGTACTTAATTTGGGGAATGTAGGGGACTGATTTTGAGGTTGTGGGTGTGTGGGGTGTCTCATGCGTGGCTTGGTCTGAGTGCTAAAAATACTTCTGTTGAAATTAGAAGTGCTTTTATTTCTTCTTACTCTTTCAGAGTAACTAATGGTGTAACACCGGCAGAACTATCTGAAGTCAGCGATTTAAATGACTTTGTCAGATGATTCATAGAACAATTGTATAGGAGATGTTAATCCTTCTAGACAATTGTTGCATAAACCCTTACCTGGGAGCTTCTGAGAGGGAATCCCCAGTGGAGCTTCAGGGAACTCCCCAAATCCAATGCTGGGGAAGCCAGGGAGTTACTCACCTTAAAAGCACTGCTAACTTTACCGTAACTATTTTAAATACCCAGATGGAGTCCTGCACAGGTCACACTCCCAGCATCCAGAGGACCCCTATTCACAATGGATTCCCTTTCCTTCCTCACAACCTGAGCCCCCCCCCCACCCATCAACTAGCCCTCTGACCTGACCCTGACATCACAACTCAACCAACCCAACTCCCACCACTCATCAACCTGACCCTGAACCCACACTCGATCCTAACCCCCTCCATACCCGACGCCTACCCACCACCCTCCTCCCCTCCGATTGACCTCCTCTCAAGTGTCTGATTCCCCTCAATGTCAGACTCCCCCAGCCCGCTGTCCGAACTCTCACATCCTGTCCCCTCAATGTCCAAACCCCCACAACCTATTCACTTGCACCAGACCTTCTCTTTGGCATGGTATTTTCAATGGTAGGGCAGCACGGTGGCACAGTGGTTAGCACTGCTGCCTCACAGCGCCAGGGACCCAGGTCCAATTCCAGCCTCGGGTCACTGTCTGTGTGGAATTTGCACGTTCTCCCCGTGTCTGCGTGGGTTTCCTCCGAGTGCTCCAGTTTCCTCCCACACCCCAAAGATGTGCAGGTTAGGTGGATTGGCTATGCTAAATTGACCCTTAGTTGTCAGGGGATTAGCAGGGTAAATACGTGGGGTTAAAGGAACAGTGCCTGGGTGGGATTGTTGTCAGTGCAGGCTCGATGGGCCAAATGGCCTCCTTCTGAACTGTAGGGATTCTATGATCCAATCAAACTTTCATTTAAACTCACCTGCATTACGGCAACTAGTGCTGTAAAAAAAGGGTTATGCCCTCCTTTGCTTCACTTCTTTTTCACTTGGACAATGGAGCTAGGGAGCCTCTGCACTAGCCGAATCTCATCTGGCCCGAGTCAGGGAGGTCGGGCCTGACCGGAACTTCAGAATTTCAGCACTGGTAAATCGGTGATTGCCACTCTGACGGAGTCATGGCCCGGTACTGTCTAAAGTAATAAATGAAGTTCCCTGCTTTTGCTCTGGATGGAGCTTGTTTCTCTCTCGCTGAAAGAAAGTTTATACTAAATGTCTTAATAGGGCTCAAGTCATGGCCAATTATCTATTAAAAGAGTTGCTTTTCATGTCCTTAGTTGATCTCTTGATCATTGTGTTATTTTAATATTTGTGTTATTATCTACTGTACTATCTGGGAGACAATTGATCCGATATGTAGTCATCCTTACAGACAAAGCTTTCTTTAGCTAAATGTCAGCCATGCCCTCAAGAATTCTGTGAAAAGGCAACTTACCCATCTTAGTTCCAGCTGTAGTGTAAGTCTACCAGCCATTAATAAGCGAAAACGAAACACAAACCTTAATGATTTGAGCTCAAACACATCAAAACCCTCGATGCCGAAACATGTAAAAATGACCAAGATATTCAGCAGCCTGTGGAATTTTATGACAATCCATGCTCTAAACTCAGTCACACAGTAATGTGGAACATCAAACATATTTTGCCACTTTACACCTGTCAGGTTCAATCTTGATTGCTAATACCCCATTACTTTGAGGTGTCACAAAGTATACAGAGTTGGGAAGGGATCTAAGAGCAATCCTAGGATTTGTATTACAGGAAAAGTGGGGTAGAAGCCACACCAAAACTAATGTATGGGGATATCCCTTGTTTCTCCTGTACATGGTTACATCTACACTCCACTCACAGTGTTGATGTAGCCACAAGAGGCAGTCCTGCTTTCAGAAGCAATGCTGTAATATATAGAGGGCAGTGTGGATGATAAAAAAACAGCCACCATCACACCAGGTGATTGTGTTCTTTGCTATTAGATACACAGTAACCAATCAGACGATCCCGACTGTGCAGAAGGAGTCCATTCGGCCCATCGAGTCTGCACCGACTCTCCCCGACAGAGTATCATACCCAGGCCCCTTCCCCCACCCTATCTCCGTAACCCCACACATTAACCATGGCCAATCCACCTAACCCGCATATCTTTGGAGTGTGGGAGAAAACCGGAGTATCCAGCTTGCAGACAACGTGCAAATTTCACACAGCAGTCACCCAAGGCTGGAATCGAACTCGGGTCCCTGGCACTGTGAGGCAGCAGCGCTAACCACTGTGCCACTGTGCCGCCCTTTCCTTCTGATATCCTGGTCTGTGTTGAGAATCAAAGAGTCCTGACTTCCGAGCGAATGTGTCTTGTGCAGGATTTACTGCCAGAAAGATTTACTGTTGTGTCTTAGCTCTGTAGTCTAAATGGAACAAGTTTGTCACCAAAGCATATTGCAGAACTAGCCAGTGGAAGCACTCAGCTTTATTTTATCTTCAGATGCTTGTGTGCACCAATAACAAATTACTTTTGAGGGCTGGCCAACTGGATGAGAAGGGAAAGCAACTCAATGTTAAACCATTGATTTGCCTTCATTCTTGTCCTTGTCTGGCAAACTAAGATTGCAGATGGCGAGGACATCTGTCTGAAGCATGGGAGGTCCTCTTAAATATGTAGGTCATGCTCTTATGGCCCTAATGCAAGGTTGTTTTCTAATGCCTGAGCAGAGGAGCAATGATGGCAGCCTCACTATTCCAAACCTACTGGCTTCGAAATCAAGGGCCAAAAGAGGCCCAAAAACGCTCATTGATAATTTTTCTGTCCCCTGACAGGCCAGGAGCAGCGTGAACGTTTCTCTGGGCCATACAAAATACATTGGGCTTCTCCCATGCTGGGCTGGGGATTTCCTCCTGAGGGGGAATCTAATTGAAACTTACAGAATACTGAGAGGCCGAGATAGAGTGGACGTGGAGAGGATGTTTCCACTAGTGAGAGAGACTAGAACTCAAGGGCACAACCTCAGAATGAAGGGACGCTCCTTTAAAACTGAGATGAGGAGGAATTTCTTCAGCCAAAGGGTGGTGAATCTGTGGAACTCATTGCCACAGAGGGCTTTGGAGGCCGGGTCATTGAGTGTCTTTAAGACAGAGATAGATAGGTTTTTGATCAATAAGGTGATCAAGGGTTATGGGGAGAAGGCAGGAGAATGGGGATGAGAATCATTTCAGCCATGGTTGAATGGCGGAGTAGACTCGATGGGCCGGATGACCTAATTCTGCTCCTATATCTTATGGTCTTATTTACCCCACGCTTGAGCTCCTGCTCGCACCCATCAGCCAAGTATTGATTCATGCAGCTTTATACAGGAGTATAAATATGGAACTAAGGCTCAGGAGCTAAAATCACATCAGACCATGGCATGCATTTGTCACTTTTCCGAGGAACCCATTCTCCTCCCATTCCCCCTCCATCTCATGCATTGATCTCACCCTGAGCACAATCTGAGCCATATGTACATCTGGAATACAATATACAGTTTTGGTTTTGAAGCAATTCAGAGGAATTTCACTCAACTCTATTCCTGGGTTAAGGGGTTTATCTTATGAGGAAAGATTGAACAAGTTGGGTCTATAGCCATTGGAAGTTAGAAGAATGAGAGGTTATCTTATTGTAACATACTTCGCAGGTAGCGCAGCGGGCCTGGAAATGTGGGGGGGTGGGGGTGGGGGGGTGCTGTAATGGGATTCGGGACCAGCGTCTGACCAGACGCAATTTTCCTGGGCCATTTTCTATGGTGTAATCAGCCCTGTCCTGGAAACAGCGCACAGCTGATTACCATGTTTAAATGCCAATTTCCATGTCAGGGCATGGATGGGTAGGTGGGACTGGGATATTATAGCAATTACTGAAACATGGCTAACGGAGGGACAAGACTAGCAGCTCAATGTTCCAGGGTACAAATGCTATAGGAAAGATAGAACATGCGGTAAGAGAGGAGGGGGAGTTGCACTTTTGATTAGGGAAAGCATCATGGCCGTACTGAGAGGGGATATATCCGAGGATTCGGCCACTGAGTCTATATGGGTAGAACTGAGAAATAAGAAGGGTGAAATCACTTTGATAGGGTTGTACGATAGGCCCCAAATAGTCGGCGGGAAATTGAGGAGCAAATATGTAAGGAGATTAGATAGCTCCAAGAAAAATAGGGTGGGAATAGTAGGAGATTTTAACTTTCCCAACATTGACTGGGCCATCCATAATATTAGAGGGTTGAATGGAGAGAAATTTGTTGAGTGTATTCAGGAGGAATTTCTCATTCAGTATGTGGATGGCCCAACTAGAGAGGAGGCAAAACTTGACCTCCTCTTGGGAAATAAGGAAGAGCAGGTGACAGAAGTGTTAGTAAGGGATCACTTTGGGACCAGTGACCATAATTCTATTAGTTTTAAGATAGCTATGGAGAATGATAGGTCTGGCCCAAAAGTTAAAATTCTAAATTTGGGGCAAGGCCAATTTTGATGGTATCAGGGAGGAACTTTCAAAAGTTAATTGGGAGAGTCTGTGGGAAGGCAAAGGGATGTTTGGTAAGTGGGAGGCTTTCAAAAGTGTGTTAACCAGAGTTCAGGGTAAGCACTTTCTTCTTAGAGTGAAGGGCAAGGCTGGCAGAAGTAGGGAACCCTGGATGACTCAGGATATTGAGGTCAAGAAGAAGAAGGAGGCACATGACATGCATAGGCAGCTGGGATCAAGTCATAGAGTCATAGAGGTTTACAGCTGGAAACAGGCCCTTTGGCCCAACTTGTCCATGCCGCCCTTTTTTTTTAAACCCCTAAGCTAATCCCAATTTTCCGCTTTTGGCCCAGATCCCTCTATACCCATCGTGCCCATGTAACTATCTCATGGATTCTCTTTGAATCCCTTGAAGAGTATAGGGAGTGTACGAGTAGAGTTAAGAGAGAAATCAGGAGGGCAAAAAGGGGACACGAGATTGTTTTGGCAGATCAAGCAAAGGAGAATCCAAAGAGCTTCTACAAATACATAAAGGGCAAAAGAGTAACAAGGGAGAGAGTAGGGCCTCTTAAGGATCAACAAGGTAATCTATGTGCAGATCCACAAGAGATGGGTGAGGTCCTAAATGAATATTTCTCATCAGTATTTACTGTTGAGAAAAGCACGGATGTTAGGGAACTTGGGGAAATAAATAGTGATGTCTTGAGGAGTGTACATATTACAGAGAAAGAGGTGCTGGAAGTCTTAAAGCGCATCAAGGTAGATAAATCCCAGGGACCTGATGAAATGTATCCCAGACATTGTGGGAGGCTAGAGAGGAAATTGTGGGTCCCCTAGCAGAGATATTTGAATCATCGATAGTCACGGGTGAGGTGCCTGAAGATTGGAGGGTGGCAAATGTTGTACCTTTGTTTAAAATGGGCTGCAGGAAAAACCCTGGGAACTACAGGCCAGTGAGCCTCACATCTGTGCTGGGTAAGTTGTTGAAAGGTATTTTGAGAGATAGGATCTACAGGCACTTAGAGACACAAGGACTGATTAGGGCAGTCAGCATGGCTTTGTGAGTGGAGAATCATGTCTCACAAATTTGATTGAGTTTTTCGAAGGGGTAACCAAGAAGGTAGATGAGGGCAGTGCAGTTGATGTTGTCCACATGGACTTTAGCAAGGCCTTTGACAAGGTACCACCTGGTAGGTTGTTGCATAAGGTTAAATCTCACAGGATCCAGGGTGAGGTATCTAAATGGATACAAAATTGGCTTCCTGACAGAAGCCAGGGGGTGGTTTCAAACTGGAGGCCTGTGACCAGCGGTGTGCCTCAGGGATCAGTGCTGGGTCCACTGTTATTTGTCATTTATATTAATGATTTGGGTGAGAATATAGGGGGCATGGTTAGTAAGTTTGCAGATGACGCCAAGATTGGTGACATGGTGGACAGTGAGGAAGGTTATCTCCAATTGCAGCGGGATCTTGATCAATTGGGCCAGTAGGCTGATGAATGGCAGATGGAGTTTAATTTAAATGCGAGGTGATGTATTTTGGTAGATTGAACCAGGGCAGGACTTACTCAGTTAATGGTAGGACGCTGGGGAGAGTTACAGAACAAAGAGATCTAGGAGTACGTGTTCATACTCCTTGAAAGTGGAGTCACAGATAGAGTGGTGAAGAAGGCATTCAGCATGCTTGGTTTCATTGGTCAGAACATTGAATACAGGAGTTGGGACATCTTGTTGAAGTTGTACAAGACATTGGTAAGGCCGCACTTGGAATACTGTGTACAATTCTGGTCACCCTATTACAGAAAGGATATTATTAAACTAGAAAGAGTGCAGAAAATGTTTACTAGGATGCTACCAGGACTTGATGGTTTGAGATATAAGGAGAGGCTGGATAGACTGGGACTTTTTTCTCTGGAGCGTAGGAGGCTGAAGGATGACCTTATAGAGGTCTATAAAATAAAGAGGGGCGTAGACAAGGTAGATAGTCAATATCTTTTCCCAAATGTAGGGGAGTCTAAAACTAGAGGGCATAGGTTTAAGGTGAGAGGGGAGAGCTACAAAGTGTCCAGAGCGGCAATATTTTCACACAGAGGGTGGTGAGTGTCTGGAACAAGCTGCCAGAGGTAGTAGTGGAGGCGGGTACAATTTTGTCTTTCAAAAAGCATTTAGACAGTTACATGCGTAAGATGGATATAGAGGGATATGGGCCAAACGCGGGCAATTGGCATTAACTGAGGTTAACTTAGAGTTAAAAAAAAAGGGCAGCATGGACAAGTTGGGCCAAAGGGCCTGTTTCCATGCTGTAAACCTCTATGACTCTATTAGCGAGCCTGGGACGGTATTGGTGGGGGGCGGGGGGTGGCAGTGCACGTGCGCCGATCTCCCTATGACAGATCGACACATGCGCAGTGGCCCGCTCAGCGCGCTGATGCCGGTCTCTCAGGTGGGGTTAGGCCCCGCCCCCACTCCTTACCAGCATAAATCCCCTGGCGGACTCTGTGATACACAGAGTGCCGGAAATCCACATGACTAATACGTCCAAAAAAAGGTCACTTAATTTCTTTTTGGGAAAATCGCCCCCATAAGGTCTGGAGAGAGTTTGATAGGGCCGTTACCTGGAGGGTGTTTCCACTTGTGGGAAAGACTAGGACCAGAGGACACAGTATAAGAATAAGAGGTCGACCCTTTAAGACGGAGATGAGGAGAATATTTTTCTCTCAACGGGTTGTTAGTATTTGGAATTCTCTTCCCCAGAAAGCAGTGGAGGCTGGGTCATTGCATTTATTCAAAACAGAGTTAGACAGGTTTTTGATAAACAAGAGAGTCGAGGGTTATGGGGCAGATAACAAAGTGGAGTTGAGACCACAAGCAATCCATGGTCTTATTGAATGGTGAAGCAGGCTTGAAGAGCTGCATAGCCCACTCCATGTTCCTCTGTATCCATGGTCCCTGCATGGCCCAGAATTTCCAGGATCTCTTCAAATGGAGCAGACACGACCTTTAACTTCCAATTGGTGCAGATCAAGTGCTCTCATGGAAATAGAAAACGCTGGAAACACTCGGCAGGTGAGGCAGCATTTATAGAGAGAAAAAGCAACATTAACATTTCAGGTTGCTGAGCTTTCATCAGACTTGTATGAAGCCAGAAATGTAATGGGTTTTAAGTAAATACAGAGGCAGAAAGAGGAGCCTGACCAAGCAAGAACAAAAGGTCTGTGCTAAGAGGGAAGGCAGAAGAGATGAAAGAATGATGGCGCAAGTCACAAGGGGATGGTAATATGCAAGTAAAGGAACAAAAGATGTATCGAGAGGAGGCATAAATGTCAAGAGCAAAATGACTACCAACAGCTGCTGTCCCAAACAAGGAAGCAGAGGTAATGATCTGAGTTTGTTGTACTCGTGTTGAATCCAGAAGTGCTTTATTGAAAGACGAGATACTGTTCCTTGAACTTCATTAGAACAGTGTATCAAGCTGAGGACAGGGAAATCTCAGCGGGAATTAGCGGGAGACTTAAAATAATAGACAACTGGAAGTTTAGGGTCATGCTTCATAAAATCATAGAAACTTGAGGAAGCCCATCCACCTTATCATGTCTGTACTGGCTTCTTGTTAAGGCATTTTGCTAATTCCCAAACCCGTGATTTTTTAATGAATAATTTAATACGTTCCTCATCCTCAATTATCTGTTCAACTCCCTTTTAAAATTATTTCTGAAATCACCTTGTGTCACCTTTTCAGATCCCGACAGCTCTCCAAGTGGAAAGAATTCTGGACATTACCCCTCTAGATCATTTTCCAATGATTTTAACCTCTAGTTAGTGCTCGCCTGACAGAATTTTTTTTTTCTATTTGCGCTGTCATAACTTCTCATCATCTTGAAAACCTTCCATTAGGTCACCCTCCCCATTCCAAGAAGGACAAAATGAACTTTTCCAATCTCTCCTAATAACTGAAGTGCCTCATCCTGGTAACATCTCTCCTCCGTAGCCATAAATGCTGTCGTAGATGATTGGATCAAATGGGCTGTTTCTGTGCTCTGGACTCTATGTAACTCTGTTAGTTTCCCTGGACCTGGTGCTGGGAGTGACTCATAATACTCCAACTGAGACCTAACCAGAGATTTATAAAGATACAGCATGATCTCTTTGCTTGACTTTTATATTCTGCTGCTTTATTCATAAACTCATGTCACCTCTGTGCTCTTTTAATTACCATATCAACTTGTCCTGCAATCCTTTTCATATTTGTGTACATCAGACACCTCAAATCCCTGGAGAGATATTACCAACGTTGCCTCTGCAAAATCCTGCAAATCCACTGGCAGGATAGGCGTACCAATGTGAGTATCCTCTCCCAGGCCGATACCCCAGTGCCGAGACACTGGTCATGCTTGACCAGCTGCGATGGGCAGGCCACATTGCCTACAGGTTTTGATTTGATTTATTATTGTCGCATGTATTAACATACAGTGAAAAGTATTGTTTCTTGCGTGCTATACAGACAAAACATACCGTTCATAGAGAAGGAAAGGAGAGAGTGCAGAATGTAGTGTTACAGTCATAGCTAGGGTGTAGAGAAAGATCAACTTAATACGAGGTAGGTCCATTCAAAAGTCTGACAGCAGCAGGGAAGAGCTGAATGGTCTAAGTTTCCTCAGTTATGCCTGCAGGCCTGACACAAGATTCCCGAAACAAGTGTTCTACTCTGAGTTTTGCGATAGTAAACGATCACTAGGATGGCAGAGGAAATGCTACAAGGACATTCTAAAAACCTCCCTAAATAAATGCAACATCGCCATCGATGGTTAACTAACAGAAAGCAAAGAGTGGGGGATAAATCGATATTTTTCTAGTTGGCGATCAGTGGCTAGTTGATGGGAAATGTTCATCCTGGAGTTCAGTTACTAGTTGTGTACCGCAAGGATCTGTTTTGGGGCCACTGCTGTTTGTCATTTTTATTAATGACCTGGATGAGGGCGTAGAAGGATGGGTTAGTAAATTTGCGGATGACACTAAAGTCGGTGGAGTTGTGGACAGTGCGGAAGGATGTTGCAGGTTACAGAGGGACATAGATAAGCTGCAGAGCTGGGCTGAGAGGTGGCAAATGGAGTTCAATGCGGAAAAGTGTGAGGTGATTCATTTTGGAAGGAGTAACAGGAATACAGAGTACTGGGCTAATGGTAAGATACTTGGTAGTGTGGATGAGCAGAGAGATCTCGGTGTCCATGTGCATAGATCCCTGAAAGTTGGCACCCAGGTTGATAGGGTTGTTAAGAAGGCGTACGGTGTGTTAGCTTTTATTGGTAGAGGGATTGAGTTTCGGAGGTCATGTTGCAGCTGTACAAAACTCTGGTGCGGCCGCACTTGGAGTATTGCGTACAGTTCTGGTCGCAGCATTATAGGAAGGATGTGGAAGCATTGGAAAGGGTGCAGAGGAGATTTACCAGGATGTTGCCTGGTATGGTGGGAAGGCCTTATGAGGAAAGGCTGAGGGACTTGAGGCTGTTTTCGTTAGAGAGAAGAAGGTTAAGAGGTGACTTATAGAGGCATACAAGATGATCAGAGGATTAGATAGGGTGGACAGTGAGAGCATTTTTCCTCGGATGGTGATGGCTAGCACGAGGGGACATAGCTTTAAATTGAGGGGTGATAGATATTGGACAGATGTCAGAGGTAGGTTCTTCACTCAGAGAGTAGTAAGGGCGTGGAATGCCCTGCCTGCAACAGTAGTGGACTCGCCAACATTAAGGGCATTTAAATGGTCATTGGATAAACATATGGATGATATTGGAATAGTGTAGGTTAGATGGGCTTTAGATTGGTTTCACAGGTCGGCGCAACATCAAGGGCCGACGGACCTGTACTGCGCTGTAATGTTCTATGTTCTATGTTCTAGTGGTGTGCCTCAGGGATCAGTGTTGGGACCGCAATTGTTTACAATTTACATAGATGATTTGGAGTTGAGGACCAAGTGTAGTGTGTCAAAATTCGCAGATGACACTAAGATGAGTGGAAGAGCAAAGTGTACAGAGGACGCTGAAAGTCTGCAAAGGGATTTGGATAGCCTAAGTGAGTGGGCGAGGGTCTGCCAGTTGGAGTCCAATATTGGTAAATGTGAGGTCATCCATTTTGATAGGAATAACAGCAAAATGGACTATTATTAAATGGTAAAAAATTGCAGCATGCTGCTGTGCAGAGGGACCTGGGTATCCTTGTGCAAGAATCACAAGGAGTTGGTTTGCAAGTGCAGCAGGTAATTAAGAAGGCAAATGGAATTTTGTTCTTCATTGCTAGACGATGGAGTTTAAAAACAGCTAGGTTATGTTGCAGCTGTACAGGATGCTAGTGAGGCCACACCTGGAGTACTGTGTACAGTTTTGGTCTCCTTACTTGAGAAAGGATATACTGGCACTGGAGGGGGTGCAGAGGAGATTCACTAGATTTGTTCCGGAGTTGAGAGGGTTGGCTTATGAGGAGAGACTGAGTAGACTGGGGCTATACTCATTGGAATTCAGAAGAATGAGGGGAGATCTTATAGAAACATATAAGATTATGAAGGGAATAGATAAGATAGAACCAGGGAAGTTGTTTCCACTGGCGGGTGAAACTAGAACTAGGGGGCATGGCTTCAAAATAAGGGGGAGCAGATTTAGGACTGAGTTGAGGAGGAACTTCTTCACACAAAGGGTTGTGAATCTGTGGAATTCCCTGCCCAGTGAAGCAGTTGAGGCTATCTCATTGAATGTTTTTAAGGCAAGGATAGATACATTTTTGAACAGTAAAGGAATGAAGGGTTATGGTGAGCGGGCTGGTAAGTGGAGCTGAGTCCACGAAAAGATAAGCCATGATCTTATTGAATGGTGGAGCAGGCTTGAGGGGCCAGATGGCCTACTCCTGCTCCTAGTTCTTATGTTCTTATGACACGTGGGAATCGCTTGCCTTAGAACACACAAACTGGAGAAGAAGCGTCCACAAAGGCGTCAATCACCTCGAGCATCAACGGGTGGAGAACGTGGAGGCAAAGTATAAAGAGCAGAAAGAGAGCGCAGAATCCAGAGTGTGCCACCCACCCACCTCATCAAGCACCCCCTGTCAAACCTGCGGCAGAGCCTGTGGCTCCAGGATTGGACTATTCAGCCAGCGCAGAACCCACCTCCCAGGAGTGGAAGCAAGTCATCCTTGACCCCGAGGGACTGCCAAAGAAGACTTGTGCAGATGAACATCTGTTAATTTTATATTAATTGTGTTTAATTATATGCAGGTGGAGGGTATTAATTGGGGTTTCACTTGAGCAGATATGAGGCACTCACTGAAATAAATGGACGGGGGGGTGACAGTTAAGTTAGGAGGTGTACATTTATAAATGTTTCACTCTATAAATAAAGGTTGAACTGGGTAAAGATTGGCTCCGGTACTACTCTTCACCGCTCTTGAATATAACAACACCCATGTCTCTCTGCTCATCCACACGTTTGAAAATCAGGCTATTTATGGTATACTCTCTTTCCACATTAATCCTGACAAAGTGCATAATTTCTCCACATTGGACTCCATGCTTTTGACCATTTCACATTTGCAGACCCTGTTGAAATTTGGGGATAAAGGGCTTCTTCCCACTGTGAGAAATTGTAGCCCAAAGGCCCTGAGGCCAGCAGCTGGTCTTGCTGCTGTAGATATCTCAGAACTGTAACTGCCCTTCTGTTTCTGCCCCTGTTACCTGGCACAAGACCCTGTCAGATAGCAGCTCTGTGGTGGTGTAACTGGACCATGCTAATGATACGTTTTCTTAAATTCCGGCATTCTGCCTTTTCAGCATACAAGAACATAAGAAATGATGGGGAGATGCCAGCATTGGACTGGGGTGGGCACAGTAAGAAATCTCACAACACCAGGTTCAAGTCCAACAGGTTTATTTGGAATCACAAGCTTTCAGAGTGCTGCTCCTTCTTCAGGTGAGTGGGGAGGTGGGTTTACAAACATGGCATACATAGACAGAGACACAATTGCAAGATAAATGGAAGTAGGAGTTGGCCATTTGGCCCATTAAGCCTGCTCCACCATTCAGTAAGGTATGGTTCAACTTCTAAATCAATTCCACATCCTATTCCTTCTCCCTTGATTTCCTTAGTGTCTAAAAACCTAATGATCCCAGTTTTGAATGTGGAATTGGAAAAAAGGTGAGTGATTTGAGGAGGGTTGGGTGAGGGGCGGGGGTGTGGGAAGTGCAAATGGGACATCAGGAAACTTGGCATACAACTCTCTCCTGAATGATTCCTGGGTTTATGAAGCCATTCCATTCAGACACCATTCTGGATCATAATAACTCTTTGTACTTCTGACATCATCTTCAACTTGCACTTTACTAGTTTGCCCTATATCCCTTTGCCCTAAAGCTTTCCTACACTTTCAGAGGTGCTGAATCTCAAATTAGCTACTCATGTCTTTGTGTTCTGTTGACTTAAGTGAAAAGCTAAAAGATCCCATTGCACCATTCTGCAAATAGTGACCAATATTCCTGGCTCAAAGGCAGCACAGTGGCAAGCACTGCTGCCTCACAGCACCAAGGATCCGGGTTCAAATCCAGCCTCGGGTGACTGTCTGTGTGGAGTTTGCACGTTCTCCCCATGTCTGTGTGGGTTTCCTCCGGGTGCTTCAGTTTCCTCCCACACTCCAAAGATGTGCAGGTTAGGTTGATTGGCCCCTTAGTGTCAGGCGGACTAGCAGGGTAAATACATGAGTTTATGGGGATAGGAGCTGAGTGGGATTGGTTATAGTGCAGGCTCGATGGGCCGAATGGTCTCCTTCTGCACTGTAGGGATTCTGTATTTTGAATTTGTGCATCAATTTAACCTTTACAAGTCAAAGTTCCCTCTTCGTGGCATTCTTTCAAGGATGAAGAGACATTTTTTTTCCCAAATCTTTCCTCATAACTCAGCCCTCAGGAAATATTGACTGTTGTCAAGCAGCGTTGAGAACCACGGCAGTTAAGTGCCTTCATCGCAAACTCAGAAAGATAAGTAGTTCCATGATATATTTAATTATTTTACCAGGTCAAACAAGGGTAAGAGGGAGCCACACCTTCCAAGAAAGCACTGTGCTACACTTGCCTGCCACTTATATTCCCATCCCAATACTGAAATGCTTCCCACAGCTTATCTTCTGGAACTGCCAAAATAACTTGGCAGTTCCAGAAGGTTCTTTACAGTTCAGTTTTCACCTCTACATTTGCTCTCTGTCTTACTTGCATGGAAACCAAGGGAAGTCTCAACTGTTAAGTAATTGCTTGTTTCATACAACCACCATCTTCATATTTTAGTGCTTAGTTTAGTTTTAGTTTATTTATTAGTGTCATAAGTAGGCTTATATTAACACTGCAACGAAGTTACTGTGAAAATCCCCTAGTCGCCACACTCCGGCGCCTGTTCGGGTACACTGAGGGAGAACTTAGCACGGCCAATGCAACTAACCAGCATGCCTTTCGGGCTGTGGGAGGAAACCAGAGCAGCCGGAGGAAACCCACGCAGACACGGGAAGAACGTGCAGACTCCACACAGACAGTGACTCAAGTCGGGAATCGAATCCAGGTCCCTGGCGCTGTGAGGCAGCAGTGCTAACCACTGTTCCACTGTATATCTGCTAATATCTGAGTTGTTCTATATACAACCATGGCACTCTCATTAAGTGGAGATACTGGCGTGGTGGATGCCCAGGCCTCTTCTGTGTCTGACAGGCTATCACTCCTCATTGCTCCAAAATGCAAGATGTGAGGGAGTCTCAGTGAGATACCTTTATGTTCTTGTCATAATGAACAGAGGCAAAAATAGGAATCTCACAGTGGAAGGCATCAACGTACACATGGAACCAGAATACTGAAACAAATAATCCAAAAACAAACACCAGGGGGCTGAATTTTCACCCTAAGGTGGGTAAGGGAATGGAGATGGGGGGGGGGCATGTTGGCAATTTCACTGCCAACCGCTGTTTTGCTTTGCTGGCATGTTCCCACCTCTGGCCTAATTTCAGAGCTGTGGTTTGCAAGGATTGAATCACACGTCGCCTGCGCAGGTCCACCGATGTAGCTGGTGGGGCCATTGACAGAATGGTGGCTGACTCCCGGTGACAGGCCAGGGGTTAGGGGAACACAGAATGCAACTGGCAAAGTGCGGATCCACTGGGCTGTGAAGGCTGTAGCGGCAGGATATCCTCTGAAGGGATATCCCCTCCACAATGATGGCCTGACTGATGTGGCCATGGTTCATTTTAAGCTTCTTTTGAACTTGTCAAAGAACACCACAGATCGTGTGCCACCCTGAATTGATGGGGCTCCTGGAGGCAGCCTCTTAGTTTCTCGCCTCTGGTAAAGTTGCACAGGTGGCTCAGCATCAGGACCCGGAAAAGGTCCCATCCCTCATTTATCAGCTAAAACAGTAATATTCCGTCCCCTCCATGGCCTTGTCCCTCACCTCCACCACCTGAGAACTCTATGTTCCTCTAACTCTGTCCTCTTTCGATCCTACACAACCTTTAGTCCCACCATCAGCAGCTGACCTTTCAGCCATTTTGGCCCAAGGATCTGGATTTCCCTCCCCAAACTGTTTGATCTCTACATATAGAATCCTATTGTGCAGAAGGAGGCCATTCGGCCCATCGAGCCTGTACCGACCGCAATCCCACCCAAGACCTATCCCCATAACCCCATGCATTTACCCTAGCTAGTCCCCCTGACAATAGGGGCAATTTTAGCATGGCCAATCCACCTAACCCGCACATCTTTGGAACGTGGGAGGAAACCGGACCACCCAGAGGAAACCCACGCAGACACGGGGAGCTCATGCAGACTCCACACAGACAGTGACCCAAGCCGGGAATCGAACCCGGGTCCCAGGTGCTGTGAGGCAGCAGTGCTAACCACTAAGACGCTGCTTAAAATCTATTTCTCGGTCCTAATGTCTCCCTCTTGGCTTGGTGGAAAACTTATTCTGTTTTAGAATCATAGAATCCCTACAGTGCAGAAGGAAGCCATCAAGGCCGCACCCACTCTCTGACAGTATATCTTACCCAGGCCCTCTCCCCCGCCCTATCCCAGTAATCCCACACATTTTCCATGGCTAATCCCCCTAACCTACACATCTTGGGACACTAAGGGGCAATTTAATATGGCCAGTCCACCTACCTTGCACATCTTTGGACTGTGGGAGGAAACCAGAGCACCCGGGGGAAACCCACGCAAACACGAGGAGAATGTGCAGACTCCACACAGTCACCCAAGGCCAGAATCAAACCCAGATCCCTGGCACTGTGACCCAGTGCGAACCACTGTGTCACAGTGCCACTTTATAAATGCATGTGCTTGCTGTTGTAAAATAAAGAACTTGCATTTATAGAGTGCGGCTTGTATCCTTGGGATATCCCAAAGCATTTCACAAACAATGACATCCTTATGAACTGGAGTGCGATGAGGATGTAGACACAACAATGCCTCACAAACAGCAATGAAGTCAATGGTCCGATAATCTGATTTAGGTTGAAGGATATATGTTGATATTAATTTTAGGATATCCCCTGCTATTTTATGAATAGTACTTGAAATAGGTAATACAAGGGCTCTACATCAACATCCATTCAAAAAAAACAGCTCTTTGAACAACACAGCACACTGCCAGTGCTCAAATGCAGGAGTGAAAATTGAACCCATGATCCTCCAACATGGGCTAAAGTGCTACCACTATACCAAGGCTGATACCTTTTGGGTCCAAGTACTGTTTTTCCAAACACTTTTTGTGATAACCCCCAGGACTTGCATGGGGAATGACTGATTGACCAATCTTGTTGGGCCAACCAAATAAACTAAAACAAGGGGACAAATTAAAAGGGGCAGCTCCCCAAAAAGAGGGGGAACCGCCCGAACCAAAAATCAAAGGAGAAAGGAAACTTAAAACATTAAATCAAAAGGTGATTATCGGGATTTATAATACACCCCAGCCCCTGCGGTGCCCAGCAGGCGCGGAAGGCATCAACTGCGCCCGTGGACACCGCATGCTCCCTCTCCAGGGACACCTGGCCGCAAATATAGCCGCAGTAGAGGGGCAGTCAGGATGGACGACCCCATCAATCGCCAGCTGTCTGAACCTGTTTATGGCAAGCTTCTTACTGTGTTTACCCCAGTCCAATGCCAGCATCTCCACATTATGGCAAGCTTTGCCAGGCCCAGGAGCAGGTTCACGAGGAGGTCGCCCTCCCGACCCACCCCTCTCCGCACCGGATGTCTGTAGATCAGAAGCGTGGGACTGAAGTGCAAACAAAACATCAACAAAAGGTTTTTGAGGAAATTAAAAAGGGTGTGTAGTCTATAACATTGAATGTAGACATGGTCCACGGACTCTACAAGGAAATCACTGATTGACCTTGCTGTATTTCTTTCGATACCAATCAAGTAAACGAACTCAAATTAACTTAGGGACAAAGTAAAAGGGGCAGCTCCCCAAAAGGAAGGGGGGAACAGCCCGAACCAAAAACAAAGTCGAAAGGAAACTTAAAACGTCAAACCAAAAGGTGATTATCGGGGTCGATAATACACCCCAGCCCCTGCGGCGCCCAGCGGTCGCGGAAGGCATCAACCGCGCCCGTGGACACCGCATGCTCCCTCTCCAGAGACACCTGGCCGCGAATGTAGCCGCGGTAGAGGGGCAGACAGTCAGGATGGACGGCCCCGTCGATCGCCCACTGCCTGGACCTACTGATGGCGCGTCTCGCCAGGCCCAGGAGCAGGTTCACGAGGAGGTCGGCATCCCGACCCGCCCCTCTCCGCACCAGGTGTCCGTAGATCAGGAGCGTGGGACTGAAGTGTAAACAAAACATCAATAAGAGGTTTTTGAGGAAATTAAAAAGGGTGTGTAGTCTATAACATTGAATGTAGACATGGTCCACGGACTCTACAAGGAAATCACTGATTGACCTTGCTGTAGGACTCATAGAATAAGAGTTAGAACATAGAACATAGAACATAGAACATTACAGCGCAGAACAGGCCCTTCGGCCCACGATGTTGCACCGACCAGTTAAAAAAAAACTGTGACCCTCCAACCTAAACCAATTTCTTTTCGTCCATGAACCTATCTACGGATCTCTTAAACGCCCCCAAGCTAGGCGCATTTACTACTGATGCTGGCAGGGCATTCCAATCCCTCACCACCCTCTGGGTAAAGAACCTACCCCTGACATCGGTTCTATAACTACCCCCCCTCAATTTAAAGCCATGCCCCCTCGTGCTGGATTTCTCCATCAGAGGAAAAAGGCTATCACTATCCACCCTATCTAAACCTCTAATCATCTTATATGTTTCAATAAGATCCCCTCTTAGCCGCCGCCTTTCCAGCGAAAACAATCCCAAATCCCTCAGCCTCTCCTCATAGGATCTCCCCTCCATACCAGGCAACATCCTGGTAAACCTCCTCTGCACCCTCTCCAAAGCCTCCACATCCTTCCTGTAATGTGGGGACCAGAACTGCACACAGTACTCCAAGTGCGGCCGCACCAGAGTTGTGTACAGTTGCAACATAACGCTACGACTCCTAAATTCAATCCCTGGTGATTGGTAATTACCTCAAGCCCTTTATAAAACAGGCCCCTGAGTGGGTCCATTATTGTATTGTCCCTGTTGGGACCTGTTTGTTTTCACCATAGGCTTGTGGTTTTGCTTTACTTTATTTTATACAATAAGACATATTTCCTTTATAGCTGACTCCTGGCGTTATTATACTTTTTCCAGCTGGTCCACTGCTAAAAGATTGAGAGGAAAATCTATCTGACAAAACACAAGGCGACACTGATATTGCACATTTAGTGTAGCGTATATGTTTCTGGTCACCATGTTGAATGGAAAGGTGGGGAAAGTCATACTAACAGATAGAACTGAATAGGTTGGTCTTTTCTTTAGGAAAAAGACTGAGCGGTGACTTGGCAGAGGCTAAGGAAACTCAGCATGTCTGCTACGAATCTCACCAACCTTTACAGATGCACCATAGAAAACATCCTTTCTGTTTGTATCACAAATGAGTCCTGCTCTGACCAAGACCACAAGAAACTACAGAGAGTATGATGCCCAATGACGCAAACCAGCCTCCCATCCATTGACTTTATCTACACTTCCCGCTGCCTCGGCAAAGCAGCCAGCATAATCAAGGACCCCATCCACCCCGGACATTCTCTCTTCCACCTTCTTCCGTCAGGAAAAAGATACAAAACTCTGAGGTCACGTACCAACCGACTCCAGAACAGCTTCTTCCCTGCTGCCATCAGACTTTTGAATGGACCGACCATACATTAAGCTCCTCTTTCTCTACACCCTACCTATGACTGTAACACTACATGCTGCACTCTCTCCTTTTGTTCTCTATGAATAGTATGCTTTGTCTGTATAGCTTGCAAGAAACAATAGTTTTCACTGTATACCAATACATGTGACAATAATAAATCAAATCAAAAGATCCCTAGGATTGTGAAACAGTTTGATGGGACAGATGCAGAGATGTTTCCACTTGTGGGGGAGGGGGGGGGGGGTGAGGGGGTGGTGTATAATAACCTCATCGTAAACCCAACAGGAAATGCAGACTTCTTGATTCAGA
Source organism: Mustelus asterias (assembly GCF_964213995.1). Lineage (NCBI taxonomy): Eukaryota > Metazoa > Chordata > Chondrichthyes > Carcharhiniformes > Triakidae > Mustelus > Mustelus asterias. The sequence continues at coordinate 26,898,225 of NC_135826.1, read as the reverse complement.
GAGTGATGAGAAACAAAAAAAGTAATTGAGGCAAATACATCGAAAGCGGGATAAAGAGGGGGCGGATGTGATGATTGAGTTAAAGGAGGCGGGGAGAGAGGAGTCAGGCACGAACCTTTGGGCCAAATGGCCTGCCTCTACACTGTGTAATCCAGCTAATAACATGTTTAGTCTATCATTTGCAGACGTCTTTCAGTCTGTCCCCTAGCCAAACTGGGGAGGGGGGTGGAGTTGGTCATTGTCTGGACTGGGCTCAATGTTCTCTTTCCTGCATTTCAAGTTCCGTACGGGATTAGCAACTATGTGTGCACTCCCCCCCGCCAAATATAATAATTTCACCATTCTGTACTTCTCTCTGGCAAATCTCATGGGGCTATAAGTTCCGCCCAGCGGCACATAATGCTTCTGCGTGCGTGTAAAGTCAGACTCCAGTGGTTAATGCACCTCCCCCCTCCAATTTATGATCATCTGTGAATTTTACCATCAAGCCACAGGAGAATGGTGTGGGAGAGAAATAATACAAACAGGGTAACTTTAGTCTGTATTGTATGGGGGGGGGGGGTGTTCTGGGTTCTGAGATTTCGGGGAGAAAAAGCCAAACTTTTTTGTTTTTTTTGCAGGGATATTTCTCTCTCTGAGCCCTGGAGACAGGGTTTCCAGCGTCAATAAACGCGCGTCACCCAGTAGCTGGGATCCGCCCAGCCCATTGCGAGAGGAGGCGGGCGTGGAGCGCGTCCTTCCCCCAGACAAAGCACCGGGGGCACGGCACAGCGGGGCTCACTCCAGCCGCAGATAGCAATCCCTGTGAGCCAGACAGCGGCCAGTCCCTCAGCAAAAGGGAAGAGGGAGAGAGAGAGCGAAGGAAGATCCCTAATACACAGATCCAGGCTCCATCCCTGGCCATGTCTGCCTTCGCCTGTCCCGACTACTTCGCCGCCGAGTGCCTGATGTCCATCTCCAGCGGGGCGGTGGTGCACCTCTCGCCGGCTCCAGAGGAGGAGGAGGAGGAAAGTTCCGAGGTAACTTCCAGCGAGGACAAAGAAGTCAGCGACACGCTGAAAGAAGGCGGTGGAGGAGGCAACCTGCTGCTGGTGGCCAGCATTCTGACCGACCTGCAGAAATGCCGCCCCATGTCCTCCAACTCTGAGAGCAGCAACTCGTCCTCGGCCGAGAGCCTGGAGAGCGGCTACACCACCCTGTCCGAGGGGGGCGCCGGCACCCCCAGCCTGGGCGCGGCGAGGCCGGAGAAGCGCAAAGCCAAGCGCTCGGACAGATGCGCCGCCCTGAAAAGGCACCAGTGCTACTTCGCTGGCTGCGACAAAGTGTACGGAAAATCCTCCCATCTGAAAGCCCACATGAGGACTCACACAGGTACGGACGGAAAACTTTACCCCCCTTCCTACCCCACCCCCAGTTCTTTTAAAAGTTGTCACCTACATTTGGTGCCCTGATTATTCCACCACTTTCCCTCTTTGTCCATTGGCATTCTTTAGTCTTTTGTTAACACGCCGCTTTGCTAGTGGGGGTAAGTTAATGGCGATTAACTGTCGTGGGTGTTTCATATGGATGTCCTTTTTTTTCTTGTTTTAACATAGGAGCGGTGCTCCTTCCCTCCACTTTACCAAGACTGGTTTCAATGTTTTTGAAACGCCACCCTTTTAGTTTGTAGGACAAACCAGTTTTAATCGTAGCTTTCAGAATGTCTCTCCCCCCGCGGCCGCCGCCTCTTGTAATTCCGAGAAGGGGAGGGGTCGGTTAGACAGTGAGGCTCTGGGTATTAAATGTATCATTAATGGATTCAGTTGTTGCTGAACAGGGGAGAAAAAAGGGGAAGTGATATTTTAGAAGTGGTTCTGTGTTCGGGGGCTGGCGTTTCAGGGGTTAAGTTTTCACTGGGCTCTGCATGTACC